>NC_140709.1:20362500-20962500 GCF_050655825.1 Lonchura striata
TATTGCTATTGAAATTAGGATACTAATTTGACACATTAAGCAACTAAGACTAAGAGAAAATAAAGATATGTTTGTAATCTGGTAACCAGTGACACAAACTACCCAGAGCAAAACACTTCTTTTCCTCCTGTGATATCAAGGTGAAAAAGACAAGACTTAAGTCACTTGACCCCACAATTCCAGAGCAAGAACAAGAGCTGGAGAAATGTTCCTTTTAAGATGAATTTTTTTTTTGTACTAGCAGAAAGCTTTTTTGGCTCAGAGAAAGAAATGCTACAAAATGCTATATTTATTACTAAACATAAAAATTAAACCCCGAAAATTACAAAATCTCATGGATCTGAATTATTTTACTTCCTCTTGGATTCCTAATTGTTGTCATAAATACATCACAACAGTGATCAGTATCTGTCTGTGGACATATACTATGAATTAAGCATATAGAACAGATGTTTTACATCACTCCTGAATTGCAGCCATCTTTCGTATAACAAATAGTGAAATTTTTCTATAACTATATGAAATTAAAAATAATTTTTGTGATTAATGATAGTATTGCTTGAATATCACACACTTCCACTGACTTCAAAACCAATCATAAATACATTTTGCTCCTACAAACATGTCTGTAAATGTGTTGGAGCTTGCTAGCATTAGAGGCATACACAAAAGTAACAAAAATAATGTTGTTTCTTTCTTGCCATATGCTATAAAAAATTAAACAGATTAGACCATGCCATGTCTATGTAACAGAACAAAAACTACCAAATTATATGAGTAGATTTATTCCAGAAGAATATATGTATGTATGTGTGTGTGTGTGAACTTGTATAGACCTAAGCATCCATGTTTCCCATGACATATGGTTTTCAGAGTCAAGAAATCCAAATTTTTCTTCAATAAATGCTTTTAACCACAGGTATCATCACCACAGGTCTTGACAGATGGCAGTGTTCATCTTTCCATTGGGTCAAATCTTGCCATCTCCTTTCTGCTCAAGTGCTTTGTAAATATGGAGCTTGGCTTCTGCTAGTAATAAATGCATTTTCAATTATCTACTGCCTTGCAACTTATGTTAAAAGTAAAGATTTAAGCTCAGAAGTAGGAAATATAGTGAGAAAAATTTTATATGAAAAATTTATGCTTATGTCTTTGCTTCATTAATTTAACTGCACTCTGAATGCATGTAATTTTTCAGAGCTTCTTCCAACACATTGGCAAGTTTCTTATGAAAGAACCAGAAGAGGAACAAATTCTATTTTCATTTTCAGTAAAATGACTCCATGGCTGCAGTCTTTATTGAATAGATCTGACTGATGCTGTGAGTCAGTGACTCAACTAAGCTCCTAACACTGTGAAAATACTAACATTTAACTGTTAGAGCTAACAGTTACAATAGGAAAAGAAGTGCACACTTTCTGTCTCCTTATTTAGCCTCTGATCTTTCTGGCTAGTAATGCTAACATAATCCATACAACAGGAATCTGTTATCATCTTAACAAATATTCAAATGTATTCTCCTCTCTTGACAACTACAGAGACCTCCATAATGGTCAGTGGAAGACAGGTGCACAAACTGAGGGCAGAATATAGCTTAGCATACAATACATCTGAAAATAGCTCCTCTGGGCTGATCTCCTGGCAGTTCTCATACTCTTTCATGAAACCACTTGAACTAGTGCAGGTTTTGGTGAATTATAGTATCCATTAAGAAGCTCTCATTATCTCCTATCTTAACCACATAATAGAAAAAAATTGAGAGTGCAGACCACACTAAGGAAGAACTTTGAATTTTTCAACTGGTAAACCTATTTTCTACAGTGCTTGGTAGGGAATCACTCTCAGGTGCTGGACCATTCACTAATGTATATTTTGTGCTAAAGGTTACCAGACTGCAAAAGGATTCTCACGTCAGAAAGGACCCATCATTGATCATCACCTCATTTTGACATGACAGAAATGAAATATGTCCATCTAGCAGGAGCAGGAAAGAGGGGAGAACTCTTATAAAATGTATGAAGGTTATTAAATTATCAGAAGCCATCTAAACAACAGAGGGTTTTTCTAAACTTTTTGAGATACAGTATAAACCCTGACTCACATGGAACTCTACAGTGGAGTAAATTATCAACACTGATTCCTGCAGCAATTGAAGTTTTCCTAGCAGCTACCCCAGCAAAGTACCAACCAACCTGTTCGGTTTATTATACCTAACAGGACTGCTACAGAGCCAGACTGCAAATGAAGCCTTTTTCCAGTGTTTGTCAATACACTCACCAGGCATAACTATTTGTAGATCCAGTCACTGCAAATAAATTATCCAAATTCTGTAATAGCAGAAAAATTAACCTGCTCTGGAGTTATTGCCTCCAAAAGCTTTGTTTCATAGGGTGTTGTGAACACACGCTCCGCTTGAACCACAACAATCTTCCCTGTAACTCTGCTTTGGTAAGCACAGTTCTGGCAGATCAGCAGGCCGGGGGACCCTGCACTTCACTGAGACACAAGTCAGTTGCCCACTAGCCCAGCGGTCACAGGATTTTGATACAGGTTTCCTCTGGACACAAATGACAATGTGCTTATTTATTTAGGACGAGTGTGAAACAGCAAAGTCACTTGCTACAGTCCGTTGCCGTATCAAAAGGCGGTGTGTAAGCTCACTCCTGCACGACGCCCGCGATGGGAACCGCCATGTCGCCAGGGCCGCCCAACACCGCCCACACGCCGTCTGCGGTGGCCATTTTGTCACCGGCCTGACGCTCGCACCGAATCAGGCTTTTATACTCCTTATCCCCAGGTCACTGCAAGGGTTATGGCTACCGGCCGCTCCGCGGTTAAAACCACTCAGTTCCATCAGCGTCCGCACAGACACGACTGGTTTTCACGCTCGGCTGCGGAAGGGGCCTAACGCGGATCGCCCCTCACGGTCCGGAAGCCGAAGCAGAAGCGAAGGCGCTGTCCCGCACAGGGATCCGCCTCGGCCCGCTCTGCCCTGCCGGGGCCGCTGCCGGGGCGCCCGTGAGGGGAGCCCGCCGCACATCTGTGGCCTGGGGCACGGCGCATGCGCGCACACACTCCACGGCAGGCGGTGGCGCTCGCTCCCCGCGCTCTGCGGGCTCCAAGCGCGAGCTGCTGGCGCGTACCCACTCCGGAAGACTACGACTCCCATCATGCAACGCGCAGCCGCGCCGCGCCCACGCCTGGCGAGCGTCGGCGACGAGGCCCATCTAGCGGTGCGCGCTGCATGCTGGGTGTCGTTGTTCTCCAAGCGGCTTCACCAGCCAGCGTCCAGCGGGGGGTGTGGCCCTGGGCGTCGAAAGCCGCCCCTTTCCCGCATCTCTTCGCGCTCGTTCCCCGTGTTAATTCCTTTCAGATTGCCAGCCCTGACGGGGGGACGAGTGGGGCATTGGGTGTTTACTGCACAGACCTGAGTGTCCTTCTGCAGTTCCCATAGATTTCCGCGCATTCCGCAACGCCTTCGGAGCTGGTTTGACCCTCGGCGTCTGCCGTCGGCAGCCGCCTAGCCAGCTGTCGCGTCTTTGTGTAGCGGCGGAAGGGGCGCGGGCCGAGGGCGGGGAGCCGCGGCGGACCGGAGTGCGGGGACCGAGCCGCGGACAGGTGCGCGGGGACCGAGCCGCGGACAGGAGACCGGGGGACCGAGCCGCGGACAGGAGACCGGGGGACCGAGCCGCGGACAGGTGCGCGGGGACCGAGCCTCGGACAGCGCGGCTGCCGGGGCCGCCCGGTGGGAGCGCGCCTTGCTCCGGCCTCGGCCCGTGCAGCGGGGGCTGCGGCAGCCGGGCGGGGCCGGGGCCGGCTGAGCGGGAGCGGCCGAAGCCTGCCCGCTCCGGGCGCGGCCGGCCCGCGCTGCCGGGCGCTCTGCCCGGACGGCTGCTGTGGGATTTGGGGGGACTTTGGTTCTGGCGGCCATCTCTGGGCGGGATGGGTGGCTCCGCTGCCCTCGGGTTCGCGCGGTTTGCGCTGCTTCGCCTCCCCGGGCCGGCGCTGGAGGGGCGGCCGTCCGTGGTGTGACAACGCGCGTTCCTGGTGCCGCTTTAAAGGGACACGGGAATGCCGTTTGAAAATGCTGGCTTTAGGTTATTTAGTTATTAGCATTTTAGTGCTAACAGACTAAATGAAGGCATACACACATTGACTCCGGTATACATATTATTAAGATGGGGGGTTAGACTTAGGAGGATTGCAACATTTTGCATCCCAACACATTACTAATGCTTAATCTTGTATCCTTATTGTCAAACGTACTGTAAAAGCATTTATAGTTGTCACATTTGTTGTAGGACCACCTGTCCATTTTCTTTGCTGGCTTGACTTTGCTTAAAAACAGTAAAATTAAGTTCTTCACCTAGCCCTTTCACTCAGTTTTTCTTACCTGTGTTCTAAATCTTTGTGAAGTTCTAAACTTACAGTTTCCACCTTTTGTTGTTGACTGTCATGTTTGTATTTGAGTTAGTGACATAGCAAAACTTTTTGTAGCATTATTGTCTTTAAATGATCCACCAGTTTATTGGAAAAAAAGTTATAATGCATGTGTTTTGCAGTTTTCTTTGACTTGTACTTACGTTGCCTTATCATTTGTAGTAATCCTACTAAATGTCTTAATAAATCTTTACTTTGAATCATATAATGGTCTGTAGAAGGATATATAACTTACATACTGTTAAGTTAGAGCATGCCAGTATTTAGCTGTTGAAGTGAAAAATGAAAGAGAAATATTGTCTTGCTGAATTTCTTGCTGTTTTCAGTCTTGCAGGTAGTTTTGTAGCTGCAAAAATCTTATGGCGAGATTAAATACTCACACCTTCAGTGCCTAAGGTTTTTTTCAAAGTAGTTCCTTTAAAGAGTATCAAATCTACCTTAGAAATGGATGCTGTCATCATATCATGGCTCTGTTTGTTTTAAATCAATCACTTTAGTGTTGAGAATGTGTTCAGTGAAAGGAGAATAGAAATAGGAATGTGGGTTTTTTCAATTATTGTTGACTCAGGCTTCTGGTGAGCTGGTTTGGTAAGCTGGGGTAATTTCTTTGCAGGTAGCTTCTGGAAGGAAAAGATGCTATGTAAAAAAAATATAAGAAAAAAGAAAAGCAAACCAAAAAACAAACACCCAAACAAAACAAAAGCCAAACAGTGACATGATTTCTGTTGATCAGTGTTTCAGCCATGTCTGACAAAAGTGAGCTGAAGGCGGAGTTGGAGCGCAAGAAGCAACGATTAGCTCAAATCAGAGAGGAGAAGAAGAGAAAGGAGGAAGAAAGAAAGAAGAAAGAAGTAAGACGTAATTTTCTCATTGATTTGCATATGTAACTTGCCCAAAATTTAAGCATAGGTTCACATAATCTATCAATTATTTTCTGTGTCCTGTTCAGGGAGTGTCAGTTTAATGGTTGGTGCTAATATAAATGTAGCACTTCCATTTTCTAATAATAGAAACACCTACTGTTTTCAACTGTTTGTATGATAAGCTGGATTTTAAAAAAATACTAAAAATCAGTATCTTACACTAGATTTCTAGAACTTTCTCTGTGCATATGACATCATTAATCAAATCACTCTGATCTATTGCATAAAAGCTCTGCTCAATGAGTTGTGATAGGTGCTATTGAAATAATTCATTTCTGAAGTATGGTTCTGAGAATGTCTATAGGAATTATATGACTGTCAATATTATCATTGTACAATGAATGTGCTATGTTCTTCTGCTCTTTGACCTATCTATAGGCTGAATTTTAAAATCAGAGCAACACTCAGGATGTGTATGGTGCTTGTGTGTTACACTTAATTTGTTTAAAGTCTTCTGGATTTCTTGCTGCTCAAGTATGTGATAATCAGTGATAGATTAGTGTTTCTCCTGAATGCAAATTGTATCTCATAGAAGAAACTTTTACTGGCATGTTTTGTGTACTATTCATTACTTCTCTGTGTTTTGGTTATGATCTAGTTGGTGTTCTAAATCAGCATATGACTGTAGACTGGGCAGCTGCCAACTACATGATTCAGACAAAGAGGAGAAAGAAATAGCTCAAATTATGTCCTAATGACCTTGTAGCAGTATATGCCAGAATTGCTTTTTTAAAAAGCTAACTAAGAGTAGAAAGATGCAGAGTGTTCGGCATCTTTTGCAATAGAACTTGCACTATTTATAAATTAAATAGGGTGGGGGTGCATTTTTTTATATCTAGCAGAAAACACAAATAAAACTATTTTTCTTTGACACAGTTACTGTAATTTCAAAATAGGAACCACATGATTATCTCTAAAATACTTTTACACCCAGGTAGAGGATGTTTTTGTCATTATTTGCACTTTACAGTGTTTAGGATTAGTGTAAAAAAAAGCACTCTTAATCTTATTAAGTTAGTCATTTTGGCAAATGCGCAGACACTTTTTGCAGGTCTATATATGTATTTTAAAGACAATATCAAAGCTTTGGAACATTGTTATTCCTGTCTGTTTACTTTATCTACAAAAAAGAACCATCAGAATTACTGAAATTTAATATCTAATATACTTGATGGGTTTCAGTATTACAAAAACCCTGTGGGGTCTCAAAATAAATTAAAGGTAAAAGGCTGTAACTAATTATTAAATAATTTTTAGACTGACCAGAAGAAGGAAGTTCTTCCAGTACAAGAAGAATCTGATCTTGAAAAGAAGAGAAGAGAAGCGGAAGCATTGCTTCAGAGCATGGGGCTGACACCTGAGTCTCCTGTTGGTAGGAATGTTACTATTTGTTTGAAATAAATGTTTGGGAGATTTTCGTTTAGTCTTTTTTTCTTTTGGGTGAAGTGGTTTTTTGGGGCTTTGTGTTGGGTTTTGTTGGGGTTTTTTTGTTTTGGTTTTTTTTGTTTGTTTGATTCTCTTTTTTTTGGTTTTTTGTTTTTTTTTTTTGTTTGTTTTTTTGGTTTTTTTAGGATTGAGGTTTTTATATAACTAACATAATAATTATCTGGCCACTTCAGAGGTTATACATGTCTGGGTTTTACACTCTTTTGTCCTTCATGATCTCTTATAAATGTCAAATTATGTGCTTCAGTACATATTACATAACATTATTTTATAACACCATTTACACTTAATGGATTATTTGAAATATATTAGTTAAAATATCATGTATGTATTTTGTGTTTCCCTTCTAGTTTTCATATTCATTATTCTCCTGTATTTTTTTTCCTTACTCTTTTCCACAATGACAAATTTTAATGCTGATATTTTTGTATGGAGTTGGCTTCTTTCTTTTCTGTATCTTTTGCACCCTAGTTTTTCTTATCTCAAATACCTGACTGACTTTGATGGAGCAATAGCAACACTTAAGTATAAAAATTAGCTTCTAAGGGTAATGACTGGTGTCTGTGCAACTCTTGGATGTGTTAGCATATTGGCTCTTGCTTTTTGCCTTTACTTAGGCACATCCCTATGGAAGATGAAAGCAAGGAATATGATAATGCAACTCTGCCTTTTGTCTCCAACTCTGAAATCCAGGGGCTTTAAAGCTTATCAGTTAGGCTTCTTGGGGCTCTATTCAACTGGGTTTGTAAATAAAATAGTAATAATTTCTTACAGATATAACTGGGATTATATTTTCTTAATTGCTTATGTGTAATCCTCAAGTGTTCAAAAGTGAGCAGTGTTACAGCTGCTCAGATTCCAACAGCCCCAGCAGTCATTTTTGGTAATTCAAATTGTTTTGATAGTTGAGAAACTCTATTTGGCTGTGTTACCACCAATGTGCAGCTGTTTAAGAAATCATTTTTGACCTGGTACAGATTTTCTTTGCTAGACTAACAGTTGAACATTTCCATTGCATGATACTGTGCTAAGGCAGTTGATGAAATTTTTCTAGGAATGTATGTGGTGGTTGTTTTTTTCACATCTGGCAGAGAATCTGACAGCCACAGAATAGCCAGTCCTCAAAGCAAGTTAATGTGTATGCTTAGAGTAGGTGTTCATGAAAAACTCAGAGGTGCTAACATGCAAGAGTGAGGCAACACCCTGCATGTTGTATTTAATTCCACTGAGCTGCCACTTAATCACACCCTTCTTCAGTGTACACAGGGAATTCATTCTGTCTCCTTTCGAGATGACCAGGTCTGACATGGATCCTTAATCAAGTTAAAATGTCCTACTTGCTGCCTGCAGTTGGCATGCCTAAGGCTCAAGCTCCTCTGCTGACGGGGTGCAGCACCTACAGTGATTGTGTGCTTGAGCTGGTGCTGGCTCGTGGCTGAGCTGATGGATGTGCAGCTGAGGTAGCTGGTGCTCACACTGTCAGTGAAGGGGGGTTGCTTGACATCAGATTCTTTCCTAGAAAGTTGTTAATTCCTAAGGCAATTTCTGTGCTGTTAACTGCTAGAGAGAGAGAGAGAGCTCTGTTACGGGATATCAGTGTTAGTATGTTTTGATATCTACCATATCTACTACATAAGAAACCTTAAGTTAGCGAACCGCAATTATTTTCAAAAAGCTTTTATAGTTTAATCCTCTGGGGTAGGTGAATTTCCATCAGGTCTTTTCGTAAGACTGTTGGTCTTCCAGCGGGACTCGCCTCGGTTTTGGGCAAGGTTTCCCGGGAATCGCCTTCCCCACAAGAGAGCGCTGCAGCTCCAGCGCTGGGGCCGCGACCTCGCCGCGTCCTGAAAATGCTCAGCTGGCAAAGCACAGGCCTGCCGCAGCTCCTCTGCTGCGCATTAACCAGTACCTGGCGAGGATCAGTTGAAGGATAGATATATTCTTACATGCCCCCAGTTATATAAGTATAAAGTCTAAATGTCTGTATGTATGATTTCATTAAATACAACTCAAGAAAATAAGTCTCTCCCCTAGGAGGAATTTTAATAAATTGAAGAATTCCCTGTTACTTTGGTAAAATTAAGGGACAATTTTTGCCTATCAGAACCATGTCTCTGTTTTGAAATTAGGTAGAAAATTCTTTAGAATTCACAATATACTTGTGATTTCTAAAAATTCAGTAGAAATCTTGCAGACCTAAATTCAGAGTTCTCCCATGCTTAGCCGCTGACAGAGTAGGCAGCAGTTTAAATCATATGTGTTCAGTTGATTAAAGGGTTTTTTAAGGGTTGCTAAGCAGTGAATCCTTTACATATTGCTGAAAAACAAAGCATATAAGGACCTTCAAAACATGCCTTGATTCTTGTTGATTCTTGATTCTTCCAAAGTTTCATTAAAAAATTGCAATTTCTAAGAAGAAACGTTGAAGGAAATACCAAAGTAGCTTTGTATTTGTATCAGATTGCATGATATCATTCACTGTATTTTACTTCCAGAAAACATGTTACTTTTCAAATGGTAAGTGTAGTCTTCATCTAGTAGCAGGAAATGAACCGACACTTAGAAGTTTAAATACAGTGGTATTGTTAAGTAAAAACAAAAAGTTATTTTCAAGACCTAATACTAGAAACTTTGTAATACACAAGATTTATGTTGATTTGATTCAAACTAGAGCAAAAATAACAGGATACTGTATGATGCAGTCACTTTTTTGGTCCACAGTTTGATTATATATTTTGAAATAACATTGCCAGTCTAATCATTCATTGTCTAATCTTTAAGAAAGACTAATGTTAGAGCTGTATTAACTACTATCTTTTCGATGTTTAAGCAACAAGAGTCAGTGGAAATTACCCTTTGAAAATCAGTGTCATCATTTGCCAAAAGTTCAGTTTAAAAATATTTTTTTCAATTCATTTTCTCTTAAATGTCTTCCCCTCCATGTCTTTTTGTATGCTCCAGATGCATAAATGCCAAACAATTGCATGAAAATCCAGCATGAATTGTTAACATTGTCTTTTCCCCTCTCTTTCTACTGTTCATTTTCATCCATGTATTTTTTGTTTGCCATCACTTTTTTTTTTAATACTTCATTTTTAATTGATTTGCAAACATCCTAAGCTGTGCAACCTCTGCGAGTAGTAACAGCGGATACCTGTCTGTTTCACTATTTAGTCCCTCCTCCTACCTCTCCGTCTTCCAAATCCGTGAGTACGCCAAGCGAGGCTGGGAGCCAGGACTCCGGGGATGGTGCTGTTGGATCGAGGTATGTCACTTGCCTTGTCGTGTTCCTTTGCTCAATACTTGTGTTCTGAATAATTAAGCTTTAGAAGAAATCAAGGTTAATTATTTGATTATAATAATATGAGGTTATAGTGTTGGATCTGTCAAAAACGACTGTTTTGCAGAAATACTTCACTTTAAAATTTGAAATGCAACTATACTCCGTGATTTGAAGTCGCCAGCATTAATGTGGAGTTGTTTAAACTTGCAAATTTGAAGTAAAATGAGTGTCTTGGGACAATAGCAAACTCAAAAAGTTTAACTTCTGAGCTCTTCCCAGCTTTTTCTAAAGGAGGGTGGGTATGGATGATAGGCTATTTGCTTTTTCCCATACCTAGTTGATGTAATAAAAGGTACTGTCTACAAACTTTGCATTACTTCTGATTTTATTTTTCCCTTACTCAGAACCATATTTCTCATTATTTTACTTCATCTATGTAGCACAATTACAGCACTTGCAATCTTTTATTTTGTCAAAACATAACTCCATCTTAGTACAGCCACTGTTGTTTTGGTCTTTTTTCAGTGCCAGTACTTGTTATATTTGACCATTTCTTTGAGTGTGATGGTTTGAGACCTGCTGCTCTAAAGAAGAGTCAGATAAATATTTCTGTTAAATATTTCCAGTGGTGATATAGGGGTGGTAAGGCAGGAAAACGCCACTTCCAAAGGGTATTTCTACTGTTGCCCATGCACAGTCTGCAAAGAAGAGCAATAGCTGCCTATTAATAATGGTAAGACATTCTCAGCAAGTGAAGTTTTTGTACTTTAAATTTAGTTAGTATACATTGTGAATGAAGTTTACTTAAAGCAGAGTAACTGCAGCAGTTATCAGTTAGTGTTGTTGTATGAGTAGTTGTTTTGGAGAAGGAGTCAAAGTTTAGACTGCTTTGAAACATCTTCTAAAAAGACTGCAGTAACATCTTGCATGCATATAGATTATGCATGAATAACCATAATTCATCTTAATCTGAAAATATTTAAGAGACTAATGACTTGAACAAAGGTTACATGGTGCCCATCTCTAAGTAGAAATAGTTAAGTTAAAATGGAGACTACATCAGACAGCAGATGTGAACCCAGACATTTTGTTAAAGAGTGCTCAGGTATGATCTTGTTTGCCTGTTATGTTAATTAACCAATATAATTGTTCCTTAATTGAGTGGCAAGCAAATTTTAAGTATTTTAAATTGTTGTTTATTGCTTATTAAATTGGCTTTTAAAATATATTTATATATGTATTTATGTTCACTAGAAGAAAAAAATCAAGAAATATTTGATGATGACTTTTTAAAAGAAAATACTTTATTTCCATTCACACCTAATTTAAATTCAGTATGAACCTGTATGCATAGACCACATATCTGGAATGGAATGCCACGTTGTGTACTGCATTTATTTCCACCTCATCCATGCACTTGCACTATGTGTGTTCTCAAACATAGCAATGCGATGTTGTATGCATGCATTTTCTTATGAAGCCTTGAGAAAACCTATATCCTGAGTCTCAAAAGCTTCATGCATTTTCAGACTTTAAAACTACATCTGTCTCAGGATTGTGATCTTGAAGGCATGGAGGTATGAATATACAACTAAATTGAAGGCATTATGGAGTCGCTGTTGGAGTCCCTTTGCTTTTTCTCCCACCAGTGGATTCTTCCATTCCCCCATTAAATGGGTGTCTACATTTTGGTTTATTAGTACAAGTTCATACATTTGGAACACGAAAGTTGAACTGTATGATACCCTTTGGTGTTACACGTGGCATTTCATAGGTGACTCTTACCAATATGAGATATATTATGAAGCCTCCTTGGTGATGCTGAATCTTGTCAGTAACTTTCAGTGAGTAGTAGAGCAGTGTTCAGACTGTGCTCCTGATGTTACTTCCATCTGTCTTGCTTTATTTTCATTAGTAAAGTTTTGTTTCCTAGTTTGATCCTGGTTCTTTCTCTTTTTTTTCCTCAGTCATGAGTGCAAGTCCTGCACTTAAAAAGAAAACAGGTGGTTTACTTTTAAGCTGGTGGATGCTTCATAGAATTAGTTTAAAAACAGAAATATTTTTAGACATATAGAAATTGTTAGGAAAGTGCCTGAATACAGAGAAATCTGGACATATATGGAAGAATGGGAGATTTGTTCACTGGAGCTTGTAGATAGATTCATTTGACTGAAAGCAAAACAAACTGGAAAACAAAACCACTATTTTCAATCATTTTGGTACATACATAATAGGTGAAATTTATCTTAGAATGTTACCTTTATTTTAAAATAATATCTCTGAGAAATATTTAACTGTATTTCCTCTACTACTTGTTAGCTTCAACTATTTTAAAGGACTGTCCCTGGTCCCACTGAAACAGCTTTTAGAAATGAAAATAATGCTTTGAAAGCAGGAAAGCTACCTCATTAAGGGCTTGATCTTAAACAGATGCAGAAGTTGGAGCATTTTATGTTTACAGCCTTTTCACCAAGTTCCTCTCAAACACGATTGAAAAAGTTGGGAAAATATTTGACTGTGGTGATGCAGCATCTGTATCTGAAGCTAAGGTATTCTTTGCAACATGAAGGTTGGGATGGTGGTTTGGTTTTGCTGATGGTTGAACAACATAAGCAATACCCAGCTTCAAGTCTCAGGGACCAAATTAAACCCTTAAGCTTATATCTCTTTGGTCATGAAAGATAGCAGAGATCTAACAAATAATCACGCTCAAAGTAATTAACTTTAGGCTAAAATGATGTGTTCTCTAATGCACAAAAGATATGAAAAGGTTTTGGAGATTTGGGTGTTAAGCTATTGCTGTGGATGCTGTTGACTGGCTATATATGAAGATGTTGGATTTGTAATTTCTAATTAAATTATAATTAATAGTCCTAATGCAAACTTTCCACTAGAACAAGGTAGCGCATGGCACACCCATATTTATGAGCTTTTATGGCATTGCATACCTATTTTCCAGATCAACTTGAACTTTAGGAATTCTGCACCTAGTTTATAGAAAATTACCGTGTATGGGATGAAAACATAAAATTGTCTTTTATTGTCTTATCACAGTAAAAGATTGCATATTCTTTATTTTTTTATTCAGAAGCATTATTTTAAAAAATGCAGATAACATATGAGAATAGCAGATTAACCTGCATGGGTTTTTTCTGACAATCTCTTACAAGTGTGTTTCTAAAATTCTGCCTAAGCCTGGTAGCAGGTAGACTACATGAAAATTTCTGAAGGAGGGATGAAGGCTAGAAATGAAGGTAGAGGGAATATTGATTTCTGCCTTGCTATTTCTTCTAGTACAACTTGAAATGGATCCATTCTGTTTGTTGTTCCATATGACTTTGAAACATATTATTAATATAAAGCCGACAACTTATAAGAGATTTTAAGTGTCTTAGATGGAGTTGGCTCTAACTCAGATGACACTTACAAGCCCAAGGCAGTGCTTAACCCATAATTACTGCAATGTCACATCTTGGAAACTCTAGCAGTTCTTTATCCCAGTGGAAATGCCTTTATTGCCCCACTACCAACAGGCTTATGTGTTGATTAATTTCCTTTACCAATATGACATTTTCCTCCACATATTTACTGCTCTGGGCAAGTTTACGTTATGTTAACAAATCTGTCTTCATATTACTTGAACAAATTTGAACATATATTAAAAGGAATTTCAAGTTTTTAGTGGTTCTTATCAGTATTTAAAATACTTTTATTTGCCTTTTGTTAAGGCAACTTTTGTTTGTGGACCTTTAATTTTCAACCTTTAAAATAATTTAATTCTTTGCTAATAGCTCTGAATTCTGTTTGCTTCTTAACTTTTGTATTTACTGCATGTGTTATTACACTGAATGTTTGCTGAATTTCCCTTAACTGATGTTGCATTGCCTTATTTCTTGTGAACAATGAAATAACTATAAGCTTGCTGTAACTCTAGAATTTCATAGTGTATATTTGCTTCACTAATCTCTGGCCTTTTTTGCTAATGCTGCATGATTGTTCAACCTGGGGTACCAGGACGCTGCATTGGGATACTGATCCATCAGTTCTTCAGCTCCACTCTGATTCCGATCTGGGGTATTGCATAGATTTCTTATATTCCCTCTTTCATGTGCTTATGGATAATTAGTATGAGCGTTTTTTCCTTTAAGACTTGTAGTTGTTGTTATTAAGAAACTGTTTTGTAAATAATAGAAATTCACTGTCCCAACACTGAGTGTGGTTTGCTTACAATGGGAAATTTTTATATCATTTAATATACATTAGATGCTGTTTTGTAATAAACGCAAGTTTTGTTTTCTTTGAGTATCTCTTTGATAGAATATAAACTTTAAGAAGTAATTTATTTAAAATAAAAAGGTTAGCGTGACTGTGTTTAAAAACAGAGCAACTCCCAATATTTTCTTACAAATATGTTTACAAAAGCTGTAGTTCATTATAAGCACTAACTAAAACCTGTATTGTGTGCTAAGAATTATGGTTCTGCACACTAAAACCTTACAAAAGGAGTTACTCTTCTGCTTTTATCTTGGGATAGGAGTGGATAATAAAACTAAATCTGATATAGGTAAATTGATGGATCATTGCAGTATTATTACAGTACATACTGCAGTTAGGTTTTACAGAAGGCTACAATGCCTGATTTAATATTGTGCAGGTTTTGGAATATATTATGTGCTATATCTACCTTTGTTAAAGTCAGAAAGCTCAGAGGTTCTCAGTATTGTGCTCTGAAATAATGTATTATGGATAAATTATTTGTCAGTGTGAGTTCCAGGTCAGCCTGGCAGTTCTGCATTCTAGATAGTATCTTAGAGGTGGACAAAAAAGAGCAGCAAAATTAAAAGACTAGGAAATACTTTTTCCTTTTGTATAACTAAGCTGGTTTTCAAGCTTTATAATCCTAGAACTCTTGCTGTACAAGCATGACTTGTGAGTAGATCTGTACCCCTGATAATACAGATGTATCATATATGTGGCAGTATTCTGGTCAAGCACAAAGAGCAAAAATTTTAAATTATATCCTAATGTTCAGATATTTATATGTGCACATCTTCCATTTTGTCATACTTCATTTTTATTGATGTATAAATAGTTGCTGATTTTAAATAATAATGATAAAATAGTAGTCATAATCGTGTGACTTGTTCAAAGTTTCCATTGGATTTAAGTTTGGTTAAGCAATGCTGTGACATAATGACTTGGGTGTTACTCTAAGCAAAATGTGAAATAATAAAATTAAGTTATTTTTTCTTATTTCTAAAATAATTTTATTTAGACGTGGACCTGTTAAACTTGGAATGGCCAAAATTACACAAGTTGACTTTCCTCCACGAGAAATTGTTACCTACACAAAGGAGACGCAAACACCTGTCATGACTCAGCCCAAGGAAGGTGAATGGTTTATTTATTACTATTATTTTTTGTTTCCTTTAATATAATAATGATGACTGGCTGAGTTAGAACTAGCACTTGTGATCTAGAAACATAATAAGGTAAATTAAGGTTGGTATGTGAGATAATTTATATGACTTCTATTACTAAATTTTTGTAGGTTTTGCTTAACTGTTACTGTCATTCTGCATGTCTTTTAACATCGCTGTTGCTACTAATATGTGGTACTTTCACACTCGTAGTATATGTTCAGAGGAAACACAGAGTTGCTTAATTAGCTGACATCAGATAAATAAATGGGATATATTTTGCATTTATGATGTTTAAGAATTCACACATAACTTGGCACATGGAGGACAGGGAGGTGATTTGAGGCAGCTGGCATGGCTTTAACAAGGGCAACTCCTGCCTGAGCAACCTAGTGGCCTTCTACAATGGAGTGACTACATCAGTAGACAAGGGAAGTGTATAACATCTGTTAGGATTTCTCTAAGGCCTTTGACATGATCCCCCCCAGCATCCTTCTCTCTAAATTGGACAGAGATGGATTTGATGGGTGGACTGTTAGGATAAGGAATTGGTTGAATGGCTGCATCCAGAGGTCAACAGCTCAGAGTCCTGGTGTACATCAGTGACAAGTGGTGTCCATATTGGACCAGTGTTATTTATTGTCTTCATCGCTGACAGAAGGATGGAGTGCACCCTCAGCACACCTGCAGGTGACACCAAGCTGGGTGGGATAGTTAACATGCCTGAAGGATGGGATGGCACCCAGAGGGACCTGGACAAGCTCAAGAAGTGGCCCAAAAGAAAGCCAAACATATCCTGGGCTGCATCCTCAGCAGCATGGCCAGCAGGTCAAGGGGAGGTGATCCTGCCTCTCTCTTCGGCTCCTGGAGTGCTGCATCCAGCTCTGGAGAGGGACCTTACCCAGGGGCATGTTGTGACTGGACAAGGGGCAATGGCTTTAAACTGGAAGAGATTAGATTACATATCAGGAGGAAATTCTTTGCTTTGTGGGTGGTGAGGCACTGGAACAGGTTGCCCAGAAAAGCTGTGGTTGCCCCATCCCTGCATGTGTTCAAGGCCAGGGTGGATGGGGCTTTGAGCAGTCTGATCTAGTGGAAGGTATCCTTGCCCATGGGATGGGAGTTGGAACTAGGTCATCTTTAAAGATCATCTTCCAACCCCTAACCTTCTATGAATTTACTTGAAGGCTGTGTATCCTACAACAAACTTAGGACTTAACCCCCCCTACTCTTAAAAATTTAAATTTTATTACCTGAAGCTTGTACTTTGAGTTTTAAAAGGAACTAATCTATTTATAGCTTATGCAGTTTCTGTTTTCAACAATTGAACACAGGCTTTCTTTCATTACTTGTTTGCTTTTCAAAAAAAAAAAAAAATTCTGAAGAAAATATGGTTGGCTAGCAGATTTGCTTTTCAATGCTGAAACACTTGAATTTATCTGCAAATGAAAGTATTAGTTGATGTAGCTTGTGTGTAGTTTTACAGCAAAATATCTTGTTTGTTTAACTGTGTTTAATTGTGTTTCTTTCCTATTCTTCATTTTATCTGTATCCCTGCACAGGTAGGTGTTTGGGGTTTTCCTGCTTTCATTTTCCCCATGCCTTCAACATTTCCTTTCTCTAATCCCTCGGGTCTTTTTTCCTCCCCTCTGTCAGTTACATGGAATCTGAAGACTTAGGTCAGTTTAGGTACTTGAAGAGTTCTGCTGCCTGCCTTGACAAAAGCAATATGCTGACTTTACAGGGTACAATTAGATAAATTTAAATTCTGTAAATTATCTTGCTGGTCCTTACTTCTTCTCACAGTCTGAGTTGTGCTTATCTGGGTGCATACACTGTAAACAAAAATAACCTGACGAAGTACACTTGAAAGTAGAGCTTGCAACAAAACGCAGACCTGCAGTAGCTCCCTTATCCAGCAGAAAGTTCCATCAGAGCTAGGTTAGCTCAGTTTTCACAGCTTCTTATAAAGTGAAATGAACTGGACCCTTCATAAAATATTTTGAGATTTTAAAGCGCTGTTGGAGCTCTGCTTTAGAAAAAGGAAAAAAAAAAGCAGTTTTTTATTAGATATGCTCTGCTTGTTTAGGTCCACTTGTGCAAACACCTGATTTGGTGGGGGAGGACAGCACATAAAATAAAACCAACAAACCCACAGCAAAACACCAAACTGCATAGTTCTCTTTGTTCCAGTTCTGTGTGCTACAAGTGGTTATGTAGTTACATTGTAAGCTAAATTAAGAAACATTCAAACTACTGCCAGTCTGCCTGGCTGTAGGAAGTAGAAGTAGATTAGTTTTAGATTAAAACCATTCGTAGTTGTTCTGAAAATATTTGTGGCAACACATACTAAGTGAGTTAAATAGGAGAGACTTCATGTCCTCAAAGAAAACTAGGCATTTGTAAATGCCTGTTTCGGATTCACATAACAGTTCAATTAATTTTGAAATGTAGCACCTTCCTTAAGAGATGAAGGCATTTAGTGTTCTAACAATTCTCACAACTTCCATTATTTTATTGCAGTATTAATGTGTTGATTTATTATGCCCTCAAAGTATTTGAGAAACTGCCGTAGGAAAATTGATTCTTATATATTATAAAACAATAAAATTGGGATCTCTCCTAGAAATCGGTTAATCCAAAGAAAGATGGGTGTATAAGGAAATATGATTTTGTTCAGCTGTCACAAGGCTTTCCAGGACTAACTGGGTACTTGCTGCTTAGTGCTGCTGTACAATACTGTGCATGTGCAATCACGGCTGCAGACAGTATCATTGCATTAACTCCACTCTTTAAGGAATAATTGTCTGCTAACATCTCCAGGACACAGAATTAAAATGTTAAGCAGAGTAATAAAAATATGATGTATAGGATTTGCTTCTTGGATGCTGGTAGAGTGAATGCAGGATTCATACATTTTAATATTTTTCAAATAAAAAACGGACCATTGTATATTCATGTATGATCCTTATGGGTCCCTTCCAACTCAGAATATTCTGTGATTCTATATTATCTAATACATACCTTAAATGTACAGAAATACAGATAGGAGAACTTGATGTGAAGACATTCGACTTAACAAAAGCCACCCATTTCACAGGTGATTTAACTTTGATTAACCTACTCTGCAGCAACAGATTACTCAGACAACTGCAACTACACTCTACAGTGTTATTGCTAGGTGCAGCCTAATTTACAGCACTGCTTTTCTTTCTGTCTTGCCAAAATACATCACAATTTTGATGTTAACTCAAAGTAAAAATTCAGTGGTTCATTAAATCTGTTTTTAGCATTCACTGACAAGACATTTGTTGCTATTAAAGATTGCATAAAAACAGCAGCTACTTACTGCTCAGTTTGTAACCTTAGATCCCCTGAATGCCTGTCAAAAACAACATGAAGTTAATTCCTTTTTCCTTTGCATATTATAATGAATATTCATCGATATGTTGATGTGACATAGAGTCCCATTTCCTGTCCCTGTGACTTTTCCAAGTCTTTGCAACCTTTTTTAAATCTGAAATCATATTTGGTACACTGACAGTTGAAGTGGCTTAAAATGCCAGTAGATATAGTCAATAATGAATAAGGTGGATGCAGTTACGGAGTGCCCTTAAGGTTTCAAATTTAGGTAGCTGACTTGAGATAAATGCAGTGCACAATAGTATCATGGGTTCTTGACTTACTAGACTGGAACTTTTTCAGAAATAGTATGTCCAGTGTTTCAGTGTTTTATGGGTAGTGTATTATTGTTATGCTAATTCCTTGCAAATTCTGGCATCTGGCCTGCTATTAAATAAATTCAAGATGAAGGAGAGATAGGAACATAATCGAAACAAACATTTCTTACCTCATTTTTTTAGTCCAGCACCTTAATGGCGCCTTTTTTTTGTGAAGTGTGAGAAAGCTTCCTGGGTTTGGAATAGAAAGTATTCTAGTTTTGGATAATGAGGTCAAGAACTTGTACCTGTGGGGATTTTTTTAAATTCTGGGTTTTTTTTTTCTCCAAATCTCTTAATAAGAAAGCTTGCATGTGACTCTTCTTTAGAGAGAAGGTTTTAGATTTATGCAGTTACAGATAAATTGTTGAGATGACATGTTCAGTTTCAAGACTGATACTTTGAGAATATTAAAATAAATGCTGTATCCTGCATTTAAATGCAGTAGTATCAGCTGGCTGTATGCAGTGAAAGTACTGTGAAGGAATTTAGAGCTCTGTATAATATATGCCATTTATGTTTCAAACATTAAAAGGCAGGAGCAATCAGCTATATGATCTTTTGAATAAAATATGTAGATTAGAAGGTCATATAGCACTAAGGGGTTGACCATCTACATTTGACAAGAATTTGACTCCTGTCACTGAAAATGGTACTTAGAATCAGCGTAGTATGACTAATGGGGGGTTGGGCTGAAATTTCTAATTTGGGACTTTCAAAGCTAGAATAATGTATACAGGGTGACCCAAAACCAAATTTCTAAATTCGAAGGCATCATTTAATTCTGCAAGATTGATTGGCAGGGCAAAAAAAAGGGGGATTTTTATCCAAGTGGCCATAATTTGAATACATGATCCTGTGTGTGTTGTTCTCAAAAGTCATGTGCATTAACTCATATTGCATTTTTTAATTAATCATTGTTCACACCTGTAGTTATTTGACATTAAGAATTCCCTTCTTTAAAATGGCCACAAGTTTTCACATTATGAGTCCACTGTGCATGCGAATCCATCGAAAAAGGAGCAGTGTCTTTCTGTTTCTTTCTGTGATTATTTTGCCCAAAAAAGCTTTCATTTTTTTTAAGTAGCACAAAAGCTGTAATTGGCATGCTTTGTAAGGAAGTGTCAATGTGCAAGAGAGTGGAGATCACTAAGAATTCTTTTACGGGTTCTTTCCCCTTTGCACCACCGCCTCCTCAGCAGGGTCACTGAGATCACTAGCTTTTCTTGAAATGGCCATTTTCGCTGGCAGGTGCATTATACCCTGTATTTTCAGATTGTTTTTCCATTCTGAATGTTTGGCAGGTTGATTGCTCTGGCTGCATTGACGGAGAAAGGGCTGACAAATGCGGTTGGGCTGGCTGAAAAGACAGTGATTACTGTTTTCCTTTGTGGCTGATTGAGGCCCTTGAAAGGAAAGATTTTAACCTTCACCATTTGGTTCAAAAGTATGAGCATATATTGAAATCATTCATGCCATTTATCCTAGTTCTGTAAACTTGTCAGAACATAAAAATCGCTCAATTTCAAGTAATGTAGGATTGGCATACGTCATTATCATTTTGATTAAGTTGGAGTTTGTATTATTGTGTGCATTATACAGTGTCATTTAAAGCTTTCTTTCCTGCAGGTACAGTTATATTTTTATTGCCTATACTATGGAGTTAGAAAGATTTTCAGACCTCTTTAAACCTATCACTATGTGTGTGGTTTGGCAGCTGGTATGGCCTACAAGCTGTATTTTGTTTGCAGGGTAAAGGCTTGTCTGTAGACCTCCTGGAGTGCTGGTAATTGCCCAGGCTTGCCATTGGGGAAAGACATGATTGGAAGCAGTCAGTCAGAAAAATGTTGTGCCATCCCATTGCCACCTCATAGCAGAGAGACAATCCTTGCAGTACCATCTGGTTGTTGCTATCTAGTCAGCTGGCCTGGCTGCTGGGACCATGGCTTGGCAGCTGGTTCCCATCCCTTGACCACCCCTTTTTTTTTTTTTACTCTTTTTGTGTGCATGCATGTGGATTTTGGTTTTTCTTTACTTTTTGTTAGATAACTTTGAAATGGGTCAGGAAGATGGCTGCAACAAACAAGCCTAGTCCCTGTTGAATACTGTCTCATTACTTGTGATGAGGCATGCAGCAGTTTCCTACTGCCATTCCCTTACAAGCAGATGACGTAGCTGTTTAACCAACAAAAACAAGTCTTTTCAGAAGCTTGTTCTAGAAAGTGAATGAAGAAGAGCCAGCATATCCCACAATTCTAAGTTATTTAAAGGTATTTTCTGGTTTACAGTATTCAAATAATAAAATGTATAAATACAGAAAGTGATGTAAGCCTTTTCAGTATTCTTGAACATTAACATTTTATGTTATTCATTGCAATTAGGAAAAACACATTTTCCTGTAAAGTTTTCATTGCCAAACATGATACAGATAATGAGACTTGCATCTAGAATGACAGAAAAAATGTAATCTCTCCGCTATTATCTTTAGCAAAATTTGCCTCTCAGAATAGCAACCTGAAAGCTAATGTGAGCCATCTTCATGCCATGTGCAGACCCATTAGACTGATGCTTTCAGATCATAAGTAAGCAGCTGCTCTGTAGACTATTTTAGACATTTGATTTTTCGTTATTCCGCAGCATTAATGTGTCAGTGTGTTACACAGAACGTGCATCCACCGCATGGTTCTGTGTGGAATCGTAAATGCCTGTACGACAGATTTCCACTTTGGATTCTTTACAATTTCCTGCTTTCTTATTTCAGTTTATCAACTACATAACGCACTGCAACTGATACCCAGGTGGAGACAGTGTTCTAATGACATTTTGGTTTGTGATAATGTTATCCTTGGGACTGTGTTTTACAAATGCAACCATTTTAAGCTACATGATACCATTTACATCAGCTTATTTGAGATTCATACAGAATGTTCCCCTTTAGAAACACTGATTGTCTCACCATAATGTTTCTCCTTAGATGAGGAGGAGGAAGATGACGTGGTTGCACCAAAACCATTAGTTGAACCTGAAGAAGAAAAAACATTAAAAAAAGAGGAGGAGGAAGAAGGTACAGTTAATCTCAAGACATTCTGAGTGCTGTAAAGAAAGTCATCAATACATTTTAAAACTTTTTGTTCTATTAATTTAAAATTAATTTTGTTGTTAAATACTGCTCAGCAAAACATAAAATGCAAGAATTATTAATAATCATGGTAAATACTGGTTTTCTTCCTTGAAAATAGTTGCTGAAAGTGTGCAGTCCAGAAAATGTCTGTATAATTTTTTTCAGCTGCCCCTCATGAACTCACAGAGGAGGAAAAGCAACAAATTTTGCATTCTGAAGAATTTTTAAGTTTTTTTGACCACTCCACAAGGATTGTTGAAAGAGCCCTTTCTGAGCAAATCAACATTTTCTTTGACTACAGTGGAAGAGACTTAGAGGACAAAGAAGGGTAGTGTGAATGTTAAATACTTTTCTGTGACTTTCCAATACTTTTCATGGAAAAAGTGATCTAAGATTAGTATCTCCTATTTGTCTTTATAGAGAGATTCAAGCAGGAGCAAAACTGTCCTTAAATAGGCAGTTTTTTGATGAACGTTGGTCAAAGCATCGTGTTGTCAGTTGTCTGGATTGGTCATCTCAGGTAAAAAATAATGCTTAACGTAAACAGTCGACTTCGTAAATTGTTGTGGTTCTGTGCATTTAATTCCCATAAAAGCAGAGTTGATACAGTCCGTATTTCTAAATGTGTTCCGTAGGTGCTCCATGGTTTGCAAAAAGTAGAGCTGTTAATCTTTTGTGAAAGGTAGCAAAAGGTTCATATTATGAAGAAAGTTGGTTTTGGTTTATGGACTGCTTTGTAGAGGTAATTCAGCTTCACTAAAAAGAAAGTTCACTAAAAAGTAATGGGTTTTAGAGTTAAAAGAAAGTTATGATGAGAGAACAAGACTAATATGTATGTTAATGCTGGTTTCTGAACTAAATTAGCAACAATTGCAGTTTTAACTGACAATTTTTCACGCCTTTATAATGCAAGGTGGTTTTTTAACCCTACTTTGGCAAAAGAAAACAAAGATTCTAGGATTATCTGGACCATCAGCCAGTCATCTTGCTTACTTTGAGTCTTTTTCACTTACCGTGCAGTATCCAGAATTACTTGTAGCCTCTTACAACAACAATGAGGATGCACCTCACGAGCCTGATGGGGTGGCCCTTGTATGGAATATGAAGTACAAGAAAACTACCCCAGAATATGTCTTTCACTGCCAGGTATGATTTTGTCTCGGGAGAGATTTTATGTCGATGAAGATGGACAAGTACCTTCCTTGTGTTTGTCAATATAATAATTTCATTGGGCTGGCATTAACTTAGTCACATTTATTTTCCAGCATTTGTTAATAGCTAGAGACTTCAGCTGAGAAATATTATTCTGCTCCAGAATTTCTGACATCATTCAGAATTCAGTCTTGTTTGAGAATTCCTTTTCTTTTTTTGTTTAAAAAACAGGAAAACTTTCTTGTGTAATGGTTGAACCACAAAGGTTTGTATTTAAGGGGCTTGAGTGGGATTGTATACTACAGCTTAGTTTACTGAATAAAATGAAAACAGCCTGAGGAAATGGAACAAGGATGAAAACTAGAAACATATGCATCAAGAAGAAGGCAGGTGGAGGTTTTCTAGTAGTTTTCTGAAAGATAAAAACATGCAAATCTCTTCCATTATGCCAAGCCCAAGATATCCACGTTTTTCCTATCATTTTGGAAAATTACACAGTTGAATCAAAATTTAACCTCATTGTTACATTACTGTCAAAGCCCAGATTGCAAAAGTAACTCTGTTATATCAAAATGTATTTCTCCATTCTCTAAGAAGTAATGACTGTAGAATGTGGCAAAACATTATTAAAATCTTGTGTGTTACTTCCTTTGCTGATAAACTATGCTAGGAGGAATACAGATATGTGCATGTGAAAGAAAAGAGGAGGAAAACTTCATTTTATAATTATAAATTGAAACAAAAAGACTGTTGAGGGGTTACAAAGGGTGGGCAAATCCTTAAGTAAAAAGGATGTGAAGTAATGTACTGAATAATTTTAGGCAAAGAAGTTATTCTGCTATTTGGCCTCATTTCCTTTAGTTTTAGACATAGTGTCACTGAATGTATTCATGTATTTTGTTTGTTTTTCTTCCTTTCAGTCTGCAGTGATGTCAGCTACATTTGCAAAATTTCATCCCAATCTGGTGGTTGGTGGCACATACTCGGGCCAGATAGTGCTGTGGGATAATCGCAGCAATAAGAGAACCCCAGTGCAGAGAACACCACTTTCAGCTGCTGCTCACACGGTAGGAGTCTGCAAGGAAATGTCTTCAAGGACTGTGCCCTGTTGAGATGTGTTTAATGTCTAGGAAATTCCAGTGCACTTGATTGGCAATGCTTAAATGTTTGTGTCCATATTTTGACGTGTAGGAACCAGGCTATTCATAAATAATCAGAAAAAATAAGTATCAGTTTTATCAGGGGAGTATCATTTGTACTTTTGATTGGGATTGATCTTTTGTGCTTTGTTAAATGGTGAAATCGTATATTTTACTGTACAATAATTACAACAGAACTGGTTATTACTTCTAAATTATTTTCTGGTAATATTTTGTTTCTTAGCACCCAGTGTACTGTGTAAATGTTGTTGGGACCCAGAATGCTCATAATTTGATTAGTATCTCAACTGATGGGAAAATATGCTCTTGGAGTTTGGATATGCTTTCCCAACCACAGGTAAGAAAACTTTTGATAAATATACATATATATATATATATATATATATATATATATATATGTAGTGTTTATTCTAGATTAATGTTTTATTAAAAATTCAGTTGATCTAATAAACATTAATCAACATTTTCCCAACGCAGGTAGCTTGATATTTGATAAAATATTTACCCACCTGTGGAATCAAGTATTTTCTGTTGTTTCTTTTGTATAGTTTTGTTGTACTTGTGTTAGTGGTGAGCACAGATGTAGTAAGAAACCTTCCTTATTCCTGCCCAATCTATCCAAGTAAAATAAAAAGAAAAGCCTTCTATTGTGAAATTGAAAAGATTTTTTAGGTGTTAATATTTCTTCAAACTTCTTCTTCTTAAAGTAAGTTACTGATATTTTCACTACAGGATAGCATGGAGCTGGTTCACAAACAGTCCAAGGCTGTGGCTGTTACCTGCATGTCTTTCCCTATTGGAGATGTCAACAACTTTGTTGTTGGCAGTGAAGAAGGCTCAGTGTACACTGCATGCCGTCATGGCAGGTGAATACAAACCTTAATTCTTCAAAGAAAATAAAAATAGTTGAAAGGATGAGTTCCTGCATGCTTTACACTCAAAATTTTTTAAGTTCATGCTTTCTCCTTTGCACTGAAGGAGTTCAGAGTATCTCTGTCTGAATTCCAGTGCTCTTTTTCCTGAGTAAGAGCTTCATTAAAACCAGAAATGGTTGGAATATTGAATTGGTGTTATGAGTTGTTTGTGTTGATGAGGACAGCATAGGTCACTGTGGTTTTATTCATTTGAATTGTAGCAGAACATTCCGAACTTCTTACCAGTTTTGTAGATAATTGTACAGTAACATCACGCACAAATCTTAAATTGGCTAGCTGTTCTCCTGCTGTTCAATCTGGTTTGAAATTGTCTGACTGTATCTTATCAATTGCTTTCTTAAATACAGTTGAGTGTCCAGGTTTCATCTGAAATACACATCACCTTGCTGCACAGCTTTTTTTGGTTCCAAAATACCCAAAATTGTATCACTTTTGTGTAACATCCTTCCCATCTGTTTCCCTCCTTTTTCATCACCCCTGATAGGAGGCTGTTAGGGATATATTGTTATTGGTTTATGTCTGAACCTTGAGCCCTTAAAGTATATGCAACTTCTCTTAATTTAATGGGAGTTCAGTGCTTATTTGTGAGACTGGATTTTATTCTTTATATGAATTGAAGTTGTAGCCACTGCTTGGAGGACAGCATAGTGGACTGATAAATGTGTGGACTGGTACCTGAATGAGTCTCCTGTCCTTAGGATGTATTTCGGTACTTACAGTTAATGAAAATATGTGTTGAACTTAAGGTCTGTTTTCAAGCCTGGTCTTCTGTGATCCTGCCATGGTGAAGCCTTTTGCAGTGAGGTAACATACATATAAGGCAGCAAAATCTTCTTGTGGCTGTATTTAAATTGCATTTCAGTGCTATCTCTGTCTGCAGATGTTTGGTTTCCAAATCAATTAACCTTGGTTGTATATTCTGAAACAGCAAAGCTGGAATCAGTGAGATGTTTGAAGGACACCAGGGACCAATCACAGGTATCAACTGCCATGCAGCAGTTGGACCTGTAGACTTCTCACATCTTTTTGTCACCTCTTCTTTTGACTGGACAGTAAAGCTTTGGACAACGAAGGTAACTTAGATAGTTCAGTGGTTTTCTTCATAGCCCTTGACACAAGGTGGTGCTATAATGTAAGCTACTTAAGGAAGTTCACGAACCTGAAGTCGTATTGAGTGAAGTTCTGAGGTTCTTAGCTGCAGTCCTGCAACGAGGAGACAGCTGATGAGCAGAACTAAGATTAACAGCATAAAACTTCGCTTTCAGCTTGTACATCCTTTGTGTATTTCTGATCCATTCTTTTCAACCTTTTGCCCTTTGTTATCAACAATGTAATTACAATGTAATCAAATGTAAA
The DNA here is from genome assembly GCF_050655825.1 of Lonchura striata. Lineage (NCBI taxonomy): Eukaryota > Metazoa > Chordata > Aves > Passeriformes > Estrildidae > Lonchura > Lonchura striata. The sequence continues at coordinate 20,389,456 of NC_140709.1, forward strand.
TCATGTTATAAAGTCAATTACCTTATATATTCATAAGGCAAATGTTTTGCTACAATTTTCTGGAGGAAAAAGGGACAGCACCAAAACTAATGTCAATTAAACTTGATGAGGCTCACAAATATCTGTCATATCCATTGCCAAAATTGCTTCTTTCTCTGTTAGTTTAATGCCCTGAGGAATGCAAAGCAGAGGAAGCAGAGTTAAAATCTGAGTAATAGTCACTGAATTATTATTGGCTTGATTTGCAAGATTCTTAAAGCATTAAAGTTACAAGTTACAATTGGCTTGCTATTGATTGTTTTATAGTAGCAGCCAGCAAAATTTACCAAAGCTGCATGCTTTGGAAAGCATACCTTTAATAATAAAAAGCATTAGGTTGTAGCTGATTTTTGCAGTGGCATTTTTTTAAAGCAAGTCAAAATGCAAATAACTTTTTACTTATTGCTGGTAATAGTGTTTGAAGTTTTGTATTTTGCTTTACCTGTTAGTTTTATAATTTTGAAATCTAGGGTTTGGGTATCTCATTGTTATCTTTGCTTTTTTTTTCAGAATAACAAACCTCTCTACTCCTTTGAAGACAATTCAGATTATGTTTATGATGTGATGTGGTCTCCAACTCACCCTGCCTTGTTTGCCTGTGTGGATGGGATGGGCAGGCTTGACCTGTGGAATCTCAACAATGATACTGAGGTGAGAAGTCAGGTTAACTTTTAAATGCAGCTGGAAAATTGTTTGTACTCTTAAAAAAAAAGTTGGGTATTTATCATAGTTTGTGGGGTTTTTTTACCATAGCTTGGTTTTTTTTTGTTATTTAAATATTCTGTAGTTCCAATAGTTTCTGTCTAGTAGATAGATAGCATTGTTTGATTACAGGGTTACAAATGACTCCTCTTAATGAATAACAGCAGTAATAAAATTGTTTTACCTTTAGCAAGAGAGCAAAACATCTGTTGATGTAACACTGATCCATGTTCTGAAAGTGACTATAGACCTCCCACCCTGAGGCCTTGTCAGCCTACAGCTTAACAGTGTGAACAAACCTGTTACCACCCACCAGCGCTGTTCCTATTGCCACAGCAATACTGCAGTGAAAGTGCCCTTTGTTTCTAACATAGTGAATCGAATGTTTGCTTTTCTGGTGGTGTGGGTTATAAACTTCATTATAGTTGAAACCTTTTCCAAGATTTGCTGGAGGTAGAGGAGAAACCTGACAGATACTTAGTACTTGTATTTCACGATCTGAAAACTTCATGTAGAAGAAAGTTATAGCCAGATGCCAGCCTGTGGCTTTAAATTGGAATTACCTATTCTATCTAGCCTTTTGGATAGGGTTTGACCTGCCAAAACAGCTGATTTCATCCCTGCCCTCTGTCATAATCTTCCTGAGTTCCCAGGGTGCCTTGTCACTGCCTGAAAATGTATCTGTGCCTCCTGTCCCACAAGAAGAGTGCAGATGTGTCTTTTGATAGCAGATGTTTGTACTTTGGCCAAGGGACAGGTGTGTTGTTTTGGTCACGTCAATGGTGATCTCTTACGGCCACTGAGCTCTTTGTATTGTGAGCAGTGTCTTTGATCTGCATACCATGCACCAGTAGAAGTGTTGGGCACTTCTTTTGATGCAGCACGGACAGCCTAGGTGTGTTGTTATCTCTACCTTATGGATACCTGATGCATTTTTAGCAATGTGTTTCAAACTGGTGCAGGTGCCCACTGCAAGCATCACTGTGGAGGGCAATCCTGCTCTGAACCGCGTGAGATGGACGCATTCGGGGAGAGAGATTGCTGTAGGTGATTCAGAGGGACAAATAGTTATCTATGACGTCGGAGAGGTATGTATGCCATGCATTGTGCAAAAAACTTGAGTTTCTTTATTTAGCAACTTGCCTTTCATCTTTTTTTGTCCTGTCATTAGAAGAAGAATAATCAGGTTTAATTTGTATTTTTGAATTAACATTCCTAGTAGTGTTTTATTTAAGGTGTTCTAGGATAACTTTTTAGCATGCTGTCATCCAGTCAAAAAGCATTATTGTAAGGCTGGTGAAATAAGAATCAATGTTCTTTTAACAGAAATGTTATCTTCTATGTAACTGTGGCACATGTGAATTCTGATCCTAGCTTGAGAAGTACCAAACAAAAAATTTGCCATGGAGCAGCCTTGATTTTGTTCTTACAGGGAAAGCAGTTGCTCTTTCAAGTATGTGTACTGCAGTAGTACATGACTAACTGCTGCGATGAGGATATGGCATTGGTATTCCCTTTAAAGGCAGTGTCTCAGGTGGAGATACATAGCACAAGCTTATAATATCATTTTATACGTCAGTGCAGGAGTCTCAAGTTCTGCTTCTTTATTAGTTAGAGCTTTTGATGCTTGCATTAGAATAAAGGTAAGCTTACCTGGATCAGGAACCTCTTCTGAACATTATTTAAGTGCTGTGCCGTTCCGAATGAGCTGGGCTTTATTTACCAGGAGGTCTCAGTAACGCTCTCTGTGCACAGCAAATCGCCGTGCCTCGCGGGGACGAGTGGGCTCGCTTCGGCCGAACGCTGGCAGAGATCAACGCCAACAGAGCCGACGCAGAGGAGGAGGCTGCGACCCGCATCCCGGCATAGAGCTCCAGCCAGCCGCAGGGCCACGCCCGGAGTGACTGGATACAATCCTCGAGTGTCACTTCTAATCACAGAGCAGGGGAGGAATACATGGATTCAGCAATGGACTTGGAAATACATTAAGATCACTGAAAATCAGATCTTGCATTGTTTTGTTTTATATATAAATTACAAGCACATTCTTGGATTTGTGTAACTTTTAATACGGTTAACTTTGACTTTGCAGGGATCTTCTTTTGCTGAAACACTAACCTGGTATAAATTTGCTACCTGGCTTCTGTAAAGTTCAATCTGAAACAGTATCTTTCTGAAAAGTAAAAGCTCTACTCCTGAAACTTTCTGTATTACAGACTAACCTTTATTAGGTAGTAAATCTCTGAAGTATTCTTTACTTTGAACTTTTCAAATTACTAGTGATATGCATGCATATGTTCCAAGTTTCACTGTTTATATATAGATAAGCCTCCGACTCTGGTAGTGGGTAATACATGTGAATAAAAAATTGTCTGTAGTTATAAACTTATGTGATAATCAGACCTGAATTAATGAAATACATATTTAATACTAATTTCCTTTTGTTTGAATTGGTGCATTAAAAGATAGACTGATTCATAAATAAATACTATACAAGCACTTGTCAGCTGCCCTGACCTCTAATCTGTGTCCCTGCAGTAGTTTAAAGTTTCTGGGAGCTGATCCTTTTGTTTTACTACACACATCACAGAGTTGTTTTCTACCCTCAACCACCCCTTACTGCAATGGCAATTGGCCAATAGCAAAAAGGCTCCTGTTAGCAAATTTTTCTTTTGCAAAGGATAAGGGACTAGAGTTTAACTTAATTTCTATAGCATTATGATTTTCATTCTGTTACCTACAGACTTGCTACTGATTTTCTGTACTAAGTTCAATATTTTTATTATTATTGGTTTTTAACATTTTTATTGAAACTTCTTAATGGCTTGAAACAGAATGGTTGTAATTTCTGTTAAAGGTTACTTTTTCTTTCTTAGCACATTATGAAGTTTTCTATCAGGATGGGTTGCAGAGGAGCTTTTATTTGGGGGTGTTTTTTTTTTTCTTTATTAAATACCATGAGTTTTACTCATTAGGCACTAAATCAGTTATTATGAACAGCTTGTGGAGACACAGCAGTAACAGCTTCTGTCTTCAGAAAGTTTTGTTTTTTGGTGGGTCTGGAACTGAAATGTGCTTAGACTTCTATTGGTGTTAGCATTTCAGGAGTGTGCACCCCTCCCTTACCAACACAGCCATGCTGCTCGGGTTGCAGACATTGATCCTGTGTGTTCTCCTCAGCCCTACAACAGCAGCTCTGTTCAGCTGAGAGCTATGCCATCTGTGTAAGAACAGGCACATCATGAGATGGTTTGTACCTTTGGGCAGATGAATTCTTAACAAGCAGAAGTTCTCTTGGTTTGATGGTTTTGAAGGGAGGGAGTGCTTGGGTTTTTGGTTGGTTGTTCTTGTGGGACTTTTGGAAATTATTTTTCATTGAATAACACATTTCCCTCACTCATATTTTCAAAAGAGCAATAGTAATGCTTTCTTTTGCATACACACATCATATGGCATTAATTTTGTGTAGTTTCAACTTTCTAGTAATTCTCAGTTATTAAATTTAACACTATCTTTATTCCTGCTTGTGGTCCTCCCTCACAGAATAGCTGAGTACAGATTAAAAATGCAAAAGCCATACCTGCAACGTTAAGACCAAAAGTGATGCTAGATGCTGTGAATGAGGATTCTGGGAGTCAAATGGTCCAGTTTTGGAGCTGCAAGAAATATAAATGCTGTTGTGCATTGACAGGTCTCCTAAGGCCTTGATCAAGGCAGTCGACAAGCTGTGACTAAGATTAAATGCAGTGGGTCTGCACCACTTTTGTATCTACTTAGAAAAGCCAAGACAAAATTCATAGATAGAGGAGAAAGTTCCCAGAAGCCTGTCTCTATCCAGAACATAGTACAGAACAAGAAATTCTTTAAACACAATACAACAATTAAAGAAGGAAGCCTTCTAAACGGGGTTATCTATATAATATTGCAGAATAGTGATCAAACCTCTAAGGTCAGTGTATTGTAATCTCTGGCTCACTAAATATTATTCAGCACCAAAATAATTTTTTTATCTTCCCTAGAGGCTAGAGCTGGAGAAAGGCTGGTCTGTGTAGTGTTCAATTCTTAAGAAGCCATTTCTTCATAAACTGACTTAATCCCTGATGGGCCTGCTGTCACCTAAGTAAGAAAACAGAACTTGAAATCAGTTTACACCCTTTGGATAAGCTCCATTCCAGGATGTTTAACCCTGTAAGAAACATGTAAAACTTCAGTAATCAGGGCTGGAAATCACCCATCTCATCTCTGGCTGCAAGGATGGTGTGACTAATTTTCCTCCATGATAACAGAAATCTCAACTCCCCTACTTCCTCTGACACTTTTGCATTTAAGTATTATACCAGAGAAACTTGTGGCAGATACTAAGCCAAAAATAGTTCAACCTTTCCCTTTATCTTCTCCTTTTACTTCCACTTACCTGTAAATATAAAAAAATTGTTTTGCATATAAAAATAATAAAAAAGTAAGTAGGTTCCCCCCCTACAGAATAACCTAATCTCATAGTAAAACAATCTATAAATAAAGAGAATGCTTTCAATTTTTTGTAACAAGTTTTCCACTCAGGAAAAGAAGGCACTCTGAGTAATATACCCTGTAAAAATTCTTGAGTGTGCTAGTAACTGGCAAATCTCTCACTGTATTTTGAATGCTACCATAGAAGTAATAACTATTAACACATTTAGTAATGCCATGTATTTTGAGAGAATTCCTTGTCACAACATAGTGCTGCAAAATAACGTATTGCATGTGCTCATCTAATTACCGTGTTCTCTAACACTTGCAAGCCAGCACATTGGATTTCAATTCCTTTGCTGTAACTAGCTGTGAAGGGCATTCCTGCAGAGCTCTGTCCTGTCCATTCATTAAATGGGTGCATCTGATCTTCACATTTCTTCTGTGGAGGGAGAAACAATCATACCAGACAGCTTCCTATAAATTCAAAGAAGCGAACTGACACAAGCATTTTTAAACATTTTATTGTCACGATTGTTAACAAAACACCTTCAAAATGTCTGTACATTTCAAACTATTTTGAACTGCAATACCCATTATATAAATGTACGTGTATATATGCCCTGATGTCTCTGTACAAAGATGTACAATATGTACAGTAACATTAAATGCAAACTGTGCAAGGCAAAGTCTAGGCTACAGCTTCATGCCACTGGTTAAAACAATGCAAAGAACCACAGCTTCAATCAGTTCCTTGTGTGTAAATAAATAAATGCAGGTATGTATGAATATTTGAAAGGAGCAATTAGATTTGCAAGCTCAGTTCAGCTAGAACACATGCAGCTGACTGGAAAAAAATACAGCAGTACTCTTGTGAATTCTTTCCACTGCATCACTTTGTTCATTTGAAATATCTTTTCAGGACTCAGCTGCTACTGTGTGCTTAAGCTGAGGTGGTGGCAGGAGCTCGAAACTTTGGAAGATATAAACCAAATTTATTTTCTATACCAGCAAACGTAGCTGTAGCAAGTCTGTATCCTCCTATATGTGCAGGGTTAACAGGAGGAAGATCTGAAATTCGTGTTTTTGGGGTAGATTCTGATCCAGCGGGTTTGCTGTTTGAACAAAGAAAAAAGGTAATTTTGTTAGTCTAGATTTCATAAGAAGAACTTTAAATAGACTTAAGTCTTTTGTCTGAATATGGAAGACTCTTAAAGTTGATCTTGATTAATTGACTCCTATGGTGAAGTGAATGGGGTCAGACCACTACTTAACTTTAAATCAAATGCAAAACTGAAGTTAAATTTTTATGGATACTTTCGTAAGTTCTTTTAGCTTCCAGTGTCACAAGGAAACTGGACAAAACTATCTTGCTACAATGGAAATACAAATTAGTGTACTGAAGTAAATATGAAATGGCTATATATCTCCTCATCTGTTTAGAACTGGCATGCAAGTTTCCCTCAATTATATGAGGCTAGGGCAATTTTTTACGTGCTGCAATTTTAAGTACAGGTGCTCAAAGTCAGTAAGTTTTAATGAGTTCTGTGCATGAAAAAGTTTAATTTTTCTCTTTAAATCTAGAAGTTGTTTTGTGCAAGCTAAATAACAAATACTTGACTTACAGGCCTCCAAAATCAACATACAACCATCTCTGCAGAAGTTCATAAGTGACCAAAGTAACACCAAACTGGGGTGAAGATCTGAACACACGAGCTGTTAAATATTACAAATCATAGTGTTAAACAAATAAAATAATTCCTCAGGAGATCAGCTAAACATTTTTAACAAGATGTTGTGTTTTTCACAATCAGACCTTCTAAATACTGCTCTGATTTAATTCCTTAACAACGCAAGTGCTAATTTGCAGATTTGGGGTCAGCTTTAGTTTTTTTTCTCACCTCCAGCTCCCTTCCACAAAGCTGAAGGGCCTTCTTCCCTTAGAATCTTTTTGAAGCAGTCAATAACTCCACTGTATGTTGTCTGACCAGCGCGAGCTGCCACTTGCAGTCTTGTCTTGATGACATCAGCAGGGGTTACCAAAGAAGCAGCAGGCACACCTTTTAGAAGAAAACCACATTTAATTTGCACAAAGGATCTTGTAAAAGAGGAAACACAAGTGAAAAACACAAGTGGAAACTTTCATATCTTTTACAAGGGCTAGACATTACAAAAAAATGCAGGTTCTTACTCTTGATGCTCATATAAACTGTCATGCCTGAGATAATAATTCTGACTTTCTTCTAAATGTAACGGCTGAAAGTGGTAGTAAAGGAAATAAACTATAAAAACCCATTCTCAGCATCTTCTAGTGGTCTAGCTGTAGCAGTAGTTTGAAACAAGATAAAATTTGCTATACATATGTAATATATAAAAATTAATTTTGCACATTTAGTGTATTTGTTTATTCTCTACAATGTATTTTGCAAATTATGTAGATGATTGGTTTAGAAATTGAATCCTATGCCTCCATTTGTAAAAGGTGTTGATGAGAAAAACTACTGCTTAAAGCCGCAATTCTATAGAAATGTGTCGAAACTGCTGTTTGGACTGTTCTGTAGGAGAATAGATGCTGCTTACTTCAGTAGGCAAGCCATAAAAAGACTGAGGACAATGAAGGTGTTTTACAAGTCTGCTTAGTACCAACAGCGTGGTATTAGCCAACAGTGATGGAAGAACAAATCTCCAGTTCCAAGGCACCACTCTCGGCTTTCTAGTCAAAGGAAAGGAGAAAGTTTTCAGAAATGTACTCCACAGTATATAACTGTGTTATCTGAGATATTTCTGAATACTTCTAAATACTATAAAAACTTAATCCCCCTAAAAAGAGGAACCATCTTCTAACTTAAAATCATTACATTAATTTTGAATTCTGTTAAACTTTAACAACTGGTTAACACTGAATTAAAAATGTTAACAAGTAACTGATTGTATAGGTGTAGATAAACTGTGAAGTGTCACTGACCAAACTGTGAAGTGTCACTGACCAATCCAGGTTTTAAACTAAAACAGAAGCACTGCAGTTAAGCCTGCAGGCATACACTGACAGCAATCATATGCAGATTTTCCTGACAGGCAGATCCCTTCAGACTGTATTCTTGCCTGCTGTGCACGTGTAACCGGGACTGAGTGAGCAATTGAGAATGTGAAATTTGCAATTCAGAAAGGCAGATTCCTACACATGCTATAAAACTAGGCCTATGAAATTTACATACGTTTTTAATAGGGTTCATCCCTTAGTATGAGCAACACAGAAACACTAATGAAACAAAGAGAAACTGTGGAGTTTGCAGTTGAAGAAGTATTTTAGAAAATACAAATTAACAGTATATATAAGTATTGTATGTGTATAATAAGCGAAATAATTTTCCATTTCTGGCAGTTCTGCAATACTAAAAAATGAACGGGGCGACAAATCTGTTAGATGTTTTCTAGGTGGTCTCCCTTCCCTCTGGCATGAGGAACACATCAACTGAACACATCAACAGAAGATGCTGCCAAGCCTATGTGTCAAGTATGATATGGGAAACTGCTATTCACACACAGGCACTCCCAATTGATGTATATATCTCTACAGTGATTCCTTACAACCGTAACAAGCAGCAAAGGGTCTTGCTCAGCCCAGTGGTGTTCCTGAACTGCAGATTCTGACACTGAATCATTCACTGTTGTAAGGCTGCATGCAAATACCCAGTTTTCATCTGCAGAGCTCGTCCTTGGCAGTGCAGAATCTGGCCATCTCTATCTGCATATCCACCACTACAGTTCCTACATCTACTATTTTTATACATCCTGCCTTTAGTAAAAACAACTTTTTATCACAGCAGCATATTGTCTTTATACTAAACTTGTTTGAGATGCTGTAGAGTATTTTAAATTTCAGAGTATGGTACTTCAGCTTCTTTACAAACTAATGCCCTGTTTTCAGCAATTACATTAGACAAAGTTTCTTTTCAGTTATTCCACAGTCCAAACCTGGGTAAGTAATTTTCTTCTTAGCTCTTACGATCTCTCATTTTATGTTCATCAAAGATTCAAATTAGCCTTCAACTCTGAGAGCTCAGTAACAAGTAAAACCCCATTGAGACAGACAGATCAAATTTGACTACAAGTTGCTGAGCTGCATTACGCTGTTTATCCACATTATGCAAATGTAATTAGCTCTCATCAAAATTACATCGCCTCCCACTAAGGATAACAGTGATCAAATTTAGATTAAATCAGATACAATGGTACAGTACCCTTCCTTTATATGGGGCTACTGAATGAATACTAAATATTACTCACTAAAAGAAAAAAAATTACTTTTAGGAAACATTCTGCAAAATTACCTGCAATGGCTCCAGCTGCAAGGAGATTAAGCCCTCCCACATGGCCACTTTCATCAGCAAACATCATTTTACTATGAGCATAAACCGGAAAGTAGATTGCAGAAAAGGGAATGTCTCTGAGGAAACATGCTTTGGCACCCTGACACAGAGAAAAGAGACATAATGCAAATAAATTCTGTAAATAAGGCTAAAATTGATATCCAGCAAGCAGCCTGAGCCCTGAAGTACAAACTCATTTGATCTACCAGAAAAACTACACAGAAAATGTCTCAGGGAACAGATGATACAGAGAACTTGAAAATAAGAATAAAGCACACCTAAACTAAGTGTATGGAATGAGGAAGATTCAAGGTTCATGTATAATTTTGGTAAGTAACAGAGAGCAATCCTTATGTCTTTCTGACAACCAGGGAAGCAGCAAGACCAGTCCCTGCCAGCCTTTATTCCACCAAACACAAAGGCACTACTAAAATACCAGTGAGCACTATAAGACCCCACACTGATCATCATCTGTTTGACCAAAGAAGCTGCACTGGAAGATTAGCAAAAAGAGAAAAAACACTGCAAACTGGGTGCAGTTTAATAAGGAAATACAATGGTCACAAATCTCATCTACCAAATTCAAAACAAAATCTTCAGCTCTAAAAGTAAATGTGCACATTTTTATAGTATTATTGTAGGTCTATGGGCAAATCACATAAAGCAATGTTTTGTAAGTGCACAGCTAATATAACTGCTGAATTTACGTATTACCCCTTGCGCTGGCAGAAGATACAGGAAGAAATACTCTTCCTTGTTTAAGGAAACTAATAGCTTCTGCTCCATTACACCTGATCTGTAATGATGGCAGTAAGTATACCTGCAGGGAAGGAATCTGTTGACTGGCATTTTGCTGAAGTACCATACGGAACAGGCTTTTTTTCAGTGGAATTTATTGACAAATCCCACCACTTAACTTCTTAAAATCTGAATCCTACTAAACTTCACTACTGTTTCACTGCCATCAAATTATTAAGACAAAGAGAATATCCTGCTGCAAAGATAACAACAGAGATACAGAGATTCAAAATAAATATAAAAAAATGCACAGGGAAAGCTAAAGAAACTTTTCACAAAACCCCACCAAATGAAATGAGCAGTGCCAGAAGCCAGCAGGTCTGCAATACAGGACTCCCTGTAGCTTGGCATAAAAGCCCAAAGGATAGAATGGGGGAGTATTTTTTTGTATCCCACTGCCATTAATATAGAAGTGAGTTTTCTTCAGTTTTCCACTGTGGGGCTGCCCTGCAGGAAGAGACTGGTTTTAAATTCAAAAGATGTTTTTAACAGTTTTTGTTTCAACAGTATAGAAGTTTAGCAAAAAATTATGAAGGCACTCAAAGCAGAAGTACGTACCTTATAAAGACCAAGAAAGCCTAAATCTTTTATAACAGATAGGGCACTGACTCTGGGTCCTGTAGTAATTTCTCCTGCTACCTGCAACCGAATCTTTACAATCTCCAGAGGATTAGTGAAGATGACCTGGGAACCTCCTGCCTGCAAACCCAAGGAAAAAGAAAGTAAATTACGTTACTAGAGCATGTGGTGACATACTGACTTTTGCAAGGTGATGATTGCCTTGACTTCTCACTGCATTGGCTGATATTTTCATGTAAAAATATATGAGAGAGATTTAATAAAGCACCTGTCTGGGACTCAAAAGACCTGGATCAGAAATCATGGGTTTGTAAAAATAGATTTTTACATGTATGTTTTTATAGCCCCCGAGGTGAATTAATTCAGTTTGTCTGCTTTCCTCCTAGACAGCACTTTCTAGAAGTCATGGCTGTGTTTAAAAGTCTATCAGATATTACAGGAAATACTAAACTAAAATAATCATTACACTTGTGCTACTAGAGCAGCAAATACACTTAAAGACCTTATGTTTATTCAAAAATAATCCATCACCAATGTGTAGACATGCTATTTGCATTTAGAAGTGATGCTGTTTAAAAGGTAAATTTGCATTTAACAGTGTAATTTTAAATTATTAGAAAAGGTGTTTGGAGTTTTGTTTAGCAGCCTGTAATAGTCCTAAGTGGAAACAAAATATAAAATTTAAATAGGAAGTCTAGCATTTCAAAATATTATACTAGACAGAAACAGGTGTCATATTTGTGAGCTGAGCATTACAGATTTTACTTGCAGGAAATACTCTGTTGGCAGTGTTGAAGGACTGTCTTGCAAACTCCCTAGCAGTAGTGCTGTAAAGCTGCTTCTGACTCTGCACTTTAGCCAAAGACTTTCAAAGAACTGTGTCCCAGGTTCGAGAGAGATTCAATCTGACAGTTAGGTTTCAGAGTTTTTAAACCTGTTTAGAATGACATGTTTAGATTTCTCCCTGGTTTGCTGTAGGTATTACCATTCACTTCTGAAGAAGTTCGTGGTTCATCACAATCCAGCTATATTTTACTAATCTTGTTAAGCTTCCCTCTTCCTAAGCCACCTTTTTTCATTTAAGAAATAAACCCAGTTCCTTAAAAATTGTGGCATATATAGAATATCTGGCTTGAATAGACAACTCTAAAAGCATTTCTTGCACAATATAAAAGTTCCTCTTAATTCTGATCGATTATTCCAACCCATCAAATTTTAGTGAAGTAAACAGCACAGAACATCTGCAGTTAAAACTTTTTACCATTTCTAAATTGCCCAAGCAATAAACTCTTCTAGTATGCTGGGGGGTTGGGAAAGGGCCGTGCATACAGGGGTGTGGTGAAGTAAAGTCAACAGTCTGATACAGCATCTGAAGAGCCTGCATGGTGTTCTCTGCTAATTGATTGACAACTGATGAACACTAATCCTTTCTACATGTAGCACAATCTTGCTCTCTCCAGCAGCAGGCAGAATAAATTTGAGATTAGCCCTGATGCACAGTTTAGAAACTGGTAATCTGAATTATTCTAGCCTAGAGACAAAAGAGCATTGCAACCCTCCATCAGCTACTGAGAATGACCCAGCACTTCAGCAGTATCTATGGGCTGGGGGCAAGAAGCATCAACACCACTGACCAAGCATCCCATACTTCAGTGAGCCTTTACTGAGAACTGATAGCCTTTTACTGCAAGTCGTGTTTATTACTTCACTCAATATTGACATTGAAAATCACCACTGCAACAGCTTTACTGAAGCACCTTGATCCAAACAGTGGGGCTGCTTTTGATTAATTATTTCCATTGTTGTAATTACTGTCTTTAACACTTCTCACTCAAATAATCAGTCTATACAGGTAATCTTAATTTTATTCCCACACATCTTCACCTCTCTGAAAGCAAATCTAAGACTGTTTTTGTGGACATTTGTTGCAATCATCAGGAAGATCACAAGCACTCCCAGACAAGCCAAAGGGATTCCCATCTTCTCTGTTCCTTGGTCTTACTGCATTGTGTTTACTCAGTTATCTGACACTATTCATTTGTCCAAAGGCATTCTTTAGACTCTCTTTACTTCTCATCTCACCTTTTCCAGTTCATACACACACATATGCATGCAATGGCTGTCTTGCTAAGCAAAGTTCCAACCTAAATTAAATTTATAAAATTTGCATCTGGCAATTTCTGTTAACTTTTTTTTTTGTTGTCTGCATTACATTAAGCATGAAGCCAATTCAAATGTTTACCATTTCCCTGTATCTTTAAAAAAAATAATTCTGGTAGATAAAATGTTAAGCAGTGTGTTCTGGCTATGTAATACAATGGGCCACACAAAAAAATTCAGGTAACTTTAGAGTGCAACACTAAGCTAGAAATTCACTCCTTCTAGACAAATACCAGCTACCTGCCTATTAAATATGTATTATTTGTTGTATATGTGAAATTCCATTTTTTATTTTTAATGTTAAAAACTAGCACACCCTGCAGAGCTGCCAAAATAACTCTTCCTATTTGCCTAACACCCACCACAGAAAACACAAATAGGCCAATTTGTAAACATTTCTATTTTCTAACCTGTATTCAATCTTCCTGCAATTAACATTTTCCTCTCTTAGGTGCACAGCTGCCTACCTTTCTGTTAAAATCAGCCATAGCCCTCTTCTGATACAGAAAGCAAAAGACACTGAACACAACACATTTTAATAATTTAGTAGCTCCACTAATTAGAAGCATTATGTTACAAATTCTATACAGTTAATACAGAATTATGTACTCCATCAGTATTAGAAGAATATTTGGTGGTCAGGTTTATATTATCAGTAGAAAACACATTGAAAAGCTCCTTAATTACATCAACACTTTGAATATTGAGTATTTACAGTGCTGACAGACTTCTCAACAGGCAGCTTTCTCCAAAAGAGCTGTAATCACCTAGCTACCCAGTTAAATAGTCCCTATTACCAGTATGTCCTTCTAGCCAAGTCTTGACTTAGGCTGTTTTACTTGGAGTTTGGCAAACTTTTGTGCCAGCAGTGATTTGATTCACACGAAGTGGAGCACTACATTCAGTGAAGTGGTACATAGGTCCCTCAGTGGATCACAAGCACAGACAGGACAACCTTTGACTTTAATACAGAACGTGTAACACGAGAAAACTCCCATTTTCACTGTGTATTTTTTAAAGAATGAATCCAAGGGTGGTTTTTGTCTGTGTTTTCTATTTAAGTAAAAGGTGGCTATCTATGTGACAAAGAACGTGTGAGGCAGAGGAGAGTGCTGCCTTGGAGAGGAGAAGAGCACTCTGTAGAAAAGGATGTAGAGAAGAATGACACAAAGGATCTCCAAATAAAAATGAACTGGAAGCATGTAGGTTTGCAGTACAGATCTCCACGCTCCTGTGCAAATCATTAGCAATCAGCATCACTCTTTTTCAAAGTCTCTTACTTCAGCTGTCAGCTCTGTATGTTAAATACGTGTGCACGCGTAGATGCACACAGAGGTATACATTGCACTCGCTGAATTGCTTTTGGAGATGGTGCAGTAAATCTAGATTGCTCTCTCATAAATCCTCGCTTCACACATAAATTGCAACAGACACTTTAAAAAAGGTTGACAAATTTGTTTCTGAATGGAGGTTATTCATACACATCAAAAATACCAGTAATAAAAGCTTCTACTTAACCTTAATGTCATGTAAAATAACTCTACAAGGAGCAAATAAAGGAACTAAATCTGACAGCAAAGGTTATGAGAGAAAAGATGTAGTTTGAGATCCCACAGCAAACGCCCCATGACATGCCAAAGGCTGAAGGAAATACACAAATGACCCTGCAACATGAGACCTCTTGCCCTTTCCAATTCCACCCGAGAGGCATATCCTCCAAAGGGGAGAGGCCTACTTCAAGCCCTTCCTTCCTTCCTTTTAGAAACCACCACATCCTGGACCACAACTATGTCCCACAGAAGCAGCTAAAATAAAATGTTACTTAAAACAGTCTTGTTTAAAAACATCAAAAGAACTTGCATTTCTTTCTCTAGGCAAAGCTGACATGGTTCATGAACCTAGAGTCAGTTTACTGTCTCTTCTGTTAAGCAATCATTTTCTCCCCAATTTTAAATGTCCACATTAGAAATCAAGGTAAAGTAGTAAAGTTTAATTCTGTTTCTAACTTTATTTTTTTGAAGTATAATATAAGAAGTAACATATCTTCAGTATTTTGAAGGAAAACAGTCTGATAGCTATAATTCTGTATTTTTGTTCTTGTTAAACAAAACCACTAAAATTTTACATTATTTTTTCCAAACTAAATATCTGACAGATTCCTATTTGCCTGATACACCAAAATGCATTTTTGTGTGTATGTATACAAATATACGCATAAATATGTATGAAAAATATTTCTTACAAGTATGCCAAAAATATTTAGACTGAATCTTAGATTTAATGTTTATGAAAACTTAAAAATCAGTGGTAAATCTGAATCTCTCTGTGTATGTATGTGCAAACACAGACACACATACACACATCCCAAGCTCTAATTATCATCAGATGCATTGCCTACATCTCCAAAGGTTCTCAAGACTGTTTCTGCCTGGCACCCCACATCATCCTTCTGACAGCATAAAGCAAAAGCATCTTTCTGATGAAACACAATTCATCCATTCAAAATGTTAAGCACCATGTACAGGATGGGAAGAATCTATTAATTCCCCTATAACTCATAGGAATTACAGCCTAAAATCACAGTATCTTTGTCTACTGTAACAGTAACCATGAACCGTTTACACAGCATTAGGTGTCTGCTTCAGCACTGCTGCCCAAGTGAGGATGAGCAGCTCCCTCGAGCACCTTGCCCTTCACCACGTACTCACATGTGCCATGCGTGTAAGCTCCTCTGGGAAGCACTGTCCATATCAGGCATGCGCTCTCTGCTTCCCAGGCCTCTGTTGGGATAGAGGAAAGCATTGCCAAAGCCTCACTCAGCCTCCCTGCAACTCAAAGCTAATGGAGGCTAAAAACTTCAGGAATGAAGGTTAATCACTGAATTACAATGGAATGTAATTCAATTAATTACAGTAACAGTAGGGAAATAAATTGTTTGCTCTGAACATGTGTAAATATGGATAGTGTGGTTAATGATTAACAAACCAGCATACTTCAAGCTACAGGTAGGAAGATGGGATATCAGCTTCATCCATCAGGGACAAGAGCCCTTTCACTGACAGGTATGACCTGACTGCTGTAACTGAGCTGCCCAATGTAGCTGCTCTGTTTTCAAATACAGCTACAGCTTGAGAGCAGCTGGGAATATTTGGGCTCTGACAGAGCAGACCCTGCAGTTCCCAGTGACATTTACATTGCCCAGCAGCCAGCAGGAAGGTTTAAAGGAGCATAGGGCACAGGCTGCCTGCGGGAGGTCCCTGCCCTGCAGTAAGGAAGGAAAGACACCAGACAGGCAGCTGACCACACGAGCAGGCTCTGCCTGGGCGGAAGCTTTGGTAACCGCTGTGAGAATGACGGAGTTTCTCCTTACTGCGAACGCAGCTTTACTCCCTAAGTGGACAGTAGCTGAGAATGATTGGAGACTGAGAAGTAAGATTTTGGCCAAAGTGATTCAGTCTCTCAGTATCAGCACTTCTGGAGGGACATGCCCGTGAGCGGCCCCTTTGCTGGACAGTACAGCTTCCAGATACTCCAGAGCTGAGGATACTGACCAGCCTACACAGGGTCTCCTGAACTGCCACTGTCTTAATGCCAAAGGTTTCACCTGTCCTTGTGTGGGGGTCTTAGAAGACTGTAACCCCATACATAAGCTTTGATACAGCACTGCCATCCAGAGAGGAGAATTTGCCATGTCTGCTAGAACCTTTCCCAAGCTGCCTCCACTTCCTCACAAGAATTCTTTTGATTGCTGTTTGAGGACTGTGGCATGCACAATGTGCTTTTGTGTATCTTGCAAGAGGGAAGGCTTTTAAAAGTATGAAACATCTCTGCTGTAAGCTCTGTAAAATGGCTGAAAATATGCCTTGCTCATCTTGCTCATCCACCAGCAGTTCCATACCAGACATGATCCAAAACTGCATTATTCCTGTTAATGAGGAGATAGTTCAACACTAAACACAAGTGAGAGTTAGAGACAGTAGTAGTAAGTCCATCTCTCAGAACCACATGTGGGCATAATGCTATTCCTTCTGATATTATGACAAGGTAAAAAAGTATAGTTTTATTTTAGCCTACATTTATAGTATACTATGAGCAAAATACTTAAGTGTTTTCAGCGACAAACAGTAAGAAAAAGCCACAGAAACCTGAGTTACCCGAATCTAAATACTGAAAATAATTTTGGCGTATATAAAATCCAAACATTCCCACATTAATCCATCATTTTGTACTAACAGAGAGAGAAGGAAGAGAATAAAGAAAAAATGAAAGGTAGCATAACCCAAACACAAAGCCTTTTGTGCCCCTACAAGGAAGTGGACTAAGCTTACTTGTGGGCCTCCTTGGATGAAATTGTTGGTTGCACCCATTAATATTTTGTAGAAAAACAGAACACAATAACAACAGAAGTGTGATGACCAATATTATTTCCAAGCAAGTCAACACAGAAAAGAGCTGTCAAAATGAGAACAAAAAGGTCTGAGGATGAAAAAGAGAAAGACTAATATCGAATTGCCCCTGCTTTAGCCAACTGATATTTTCAGACTCTTAACCTTATAAGCTTGCTAACAAAGATTCTGCTATTTAGGATATTGGAATTGCTAAAATTGAACTAAGCAGCAGCAGAGACAAAAAAATCTTCAGCTGGTAAGATATCAAATGATCCAGAGGAAGCTACAAAGAAACATCCCTTAGAACTGTGACCAACACTTCTATAATTTTGTAAAATTCTCCTAAATTGAGTGAGATTAATATTAATAAAAGGACATTAAAATATCAGGTCAGTCAGCCAGGTAGGTGTTCTGTTTGGACGGACTACAAATCTACTCATCTTGGAAAAAACACTCAAATCTCTGAAAGCCTATCTGAAACTCAATTTTGCCTCAATTTTTGCATGTTCGCTACAGTAACACAATGAAGTTATTTTGAAAAAAGAGTACCTAGCAAGTGAAAAAGGCTCTAATGTAGACTGAATTTAGTACTATATATTTCAGTACAAAATAATGTAAAATAATAAATTATCAGATGTTTGACTTTAATTATGAATTCATGGACAACACAAACACAAATTAATTCTGTTCTCTGCCACTACAGATGACCTGTATTTGCTTTCTGTGTTACTGAGCTTTCCAGAAAAAGGTTAGACTTCTGCTAGCTACGCATTAGAGCTGCTTTCTCACATTTCTCAGAAAATAAACTTTGTACACTGACAGGTGAAGACTCAAGCATGTACCAGGCTGCCAAATTCAATCAGGCAGAACTATAAGCAGTCTCCCTTCAGGGCTGTTTCTTTGAATTAAAAGTTTGCAGAGGTCAACAACCTTTCTGCCCCAGGTTTTGTTGTAAGCCAAGGAGGTTTTATACCAGCCTGTCAGCCTACTCAACTGGAAGTCATTAGTGGTCTGTATTACAAAAGAAACCCAACTCAAGCCTTAAACATATTATAGGGTTAACAACTGTCGGGGAATCCCACAAATGAAATTAGCCAATGTGCAAAACCAAAAGAAATCCAGCATCAATTCAAACCACTTACAGATTGCTAAAACATCCACTGAATTACAGCCCTCAATTTCAACAAAAACATGGTTTGTTTTTTAACTGTATTTGGATGAGGGATGTAATTAGTATCTGAGTAACATAGCTGCATTTTATACACAGTCTTTTAAACAGATAATTCACTTATACATGTTACATGAAAGGTAAGGCTATATTGTTCCTTTTTTCCATCTTTTCACAACAGTAAAAATTTCACAAGCAGCAAGTTGAAAAGTGTATTTCTTTTTCTTCTTAAAACCTTCAGCAAGAATTAGATTTCCTTAAACCATTCTAGACATCTCCATCCCTCCCCTGAAGGAAATTTAATCATGCCTATAATCCATTCTCAAGGAGTACCTCTATCTTCCCAAACTAATGATGCATAGTAACCCAGCAGAACATATGGAATGGGAGAATAGGGCACCCTCCTCTTCAGTCTTTGTGAATGAAACCACTTCTGAAACTGAAAGTTATGAACTGGGCCAAAACAGTGTCCTTAGGCACATCATCATCATCATTCCAAGAGAACTTAATTCAGAAGTATGCTAAGCTTTCCAAACAGAAAAAGTACTTTTTTTAGTTCTTGTGGCTGGGAGAAAGAAGAGCACTCCCATTCAAACTGACAAAGCATGCCCATTAACTGTCATTGCAACTATTCTGGACATGACTAACTTTTCCTAGGAATACAGGACAGATACTTACACAGCCTCCAGCAAGGACCTCTGCAGGGAATGGAATGGAACCATCTTTCTTGGTAAATTTGTCTCTGACAAAGTCATTAACCTAATAAAGAGACAATATATTACACACTATTTGAAATTAATTTTCTTCCTTATTAATATATATCAAATAAATCTGTAGCCATATATGTTAGAATGCTTGTAAGTGGTCATCTCTCACACATATTAGGAAATAAATCCTGTGCATGTTAACAAACAAAAGGATGCCAGGGAGGAAGAAAAAAAAAAAGATACGTACAGTTAGCTTAATAGCCTTTTCTGGAGCAACACCTATCAGCTGTGGTAACAAGCCTATAGAAACAAAGACATCATAAGGCAACATTATCTTCCTAATAGAGAAAATAGTATTTTATCAGTGCTGTACAGAAATGCCTTTCTGCACAGGGAATATCCTTTGAGGTGGATGGCATTTAAGTATGGAATGCTGTTCTGTATTACAATTTCTGTTGAAAATTATAATGAAATGTGTGACCAGATCTGCCTTCCTCAGCTAAGTCAGGCCTGATACTGTTGCTGTATAGAAGGAAAAAAGTTTAAGGACCAAACACACTCCTTGGATATGTCAATTATCATGCAAGTTTTCCTGACTTTTTTAGCCCCTTAGCATCTTTTTCCCATACAGCTTGCAATCACTTTTTAAAATGGGATGTAATTGTGAGATAGACACGTGATTATGATAAATTATCAACTCACTTCTACTTGACTCACTAACCTGAGTTTTCTGAAGACTCAAGTTAACTAAGGGTAAGAAGGATTTTCTCTCATTCAGTTCAACATGGTAGCATGATCTTCTTTAAACACTATAACTAATGAGCATTTTTTTAATCTTACTAGAAGGAGGAATTAATGCACAGAAACTGGTTTTGGCAAGGTCCTTGCTCCTGGAAAATAGCTGCTAAGTAAATGAACTGTCATTTGAAAAATGCACATGCACTTTTCTAGGAACTAATAGGTTTAAGAAAAAAATCAGTAGATGGCAGTCTTAACTTCCAAACATAGCACATTATAACAGCATCTGTTATTTTTAAACCCATTTTCTCCACAGTCATTTTGGCATAAGTTTAGATCATAAAACTTAAAAGAAAGTTGTTTGTATTGGATATGTTCACTTCCTAATGTTATTTCACGGTTATGGAATACCATTTTGTCAAAGGTTTTTGTCAGTTAACTAACAAAAAAGCTCCACAGCAACAGAAGTTCACTGATGCCACTTTCCACTATTTGTTAAGTACAGAGAAATCATAGCTAAAAATGTTAAATGTTCAAAATTCACAGAAGTACTCATTCTGCGGAATTTTTTTACTACTTCCTTAAAAGGAAGCTCAGAACAAAGCTGCTTTAATAGAAAGTGCAGCAGTTAATATACACAGTTAATATACAGTGTCATGTGTTCTTCCAACATAGTACTTTCTGTGCAATTTACAGATTTGCTATGCCGAGGAAAGGTAGGTATTAAACACAAAAAAAGGCTGACAGTAACAAAAAGAAATTGTGCCTTCCCAGCTTGAATTTCCAATCTACCATGAAAAGACAATCCAGTTCTGCAATGCCTATGCTTAAAAAAACCAAGACCACCAGACAAAACACCGCAAGACAATCCCGCCACTTCCTTTTTTTATGTAGCTGAACTCACTGGGCACACACATTTGGTGTGCCAGAGAACGTAGGACACATCATGGTCTAGTAAGGGACTGAGAAGAAATGTTATTAATTCTGAAGTTGGATGCCAAGCCTCAAAAGTTTCTTTATTTTCTTGACCAAAAATTCTAAGTTTTTATTTAGAATTATAACATTTCCAGTTTGTGTTCAATTCTATTTTTTGAACTTCAGGAAACAACTACATTGTACCATTATATTATGGTAGAGGTGCATTGTGATATTACAATGCAATTAGGATAATCCAGCTCAGGAATTGAAGAACCCAATAACAGACCCACAGTAAACTTCATAAGTGTTTCTGCTGTTTGGTTTAACATACTTCCAACAGACTATCTAAATTTTTGAGTCCAAATCTCAGCAACATGCTGACCATTAACTCTAACAGTTTCAAAACAACTACATGAACTTCTTATCTAAACAATCTTAAAAACAATTATTAAATAGGTTATTAAAAAGTTTAGCAAACAGACATTCTTTCAAAGAACATTTTTTCAAGTGTAAAACACTGCTTTTAACTCATCAATGGAATCATCCTTGATTTCAAAGTGCTCGAGTAATGTCAGAAACAAAATTTAAAAACTAAATTAAACATCAGAAACAAAATTTAACAAGTTATTTTAAAGCTGCTGTGCAAGAATACAGTATGGGGGGAGGGGAAGAGAAAGAAAACAGTATTGCAGAACAGCACTGAAGAATCAGTCTCATAGATCTAACTCAAGAATTTGCTTTTATGGAAGATTTAACATCAAAAAAAGAAAACAATTTACCAGTAAGACATAATTTACACAGATTATAGCTATTTCATTAACTTTGCACCAACATATTCCTCCCCGTACTTACTTGCATAGTAAAATCCTGAAAGACTACAAAACACTCTTTAGCCAGAACACATAGATTTTCACATGTAAAAACTTCTTAGATACTGTCCATAAAGGACCCTGCCCAGTATCTTTACTGACAGAACACACCATGAAGTAGAACAAAACGCTGTAGCTGTAGTGAGTTTGCTGCAGCTGAAGAACGAAGGTGTGCCAATTAATAAACACCTTGCTGATCCCTTATGAAAACTATGAACTTCATCAAGTTATAGGAAATTAGAATTAAAAATAGAGAATTCAATTAAGTATGCATTCAGAGGGCTGGCAAGCATGTACCCTGTATGTAAGTCACCTTACCAATGTGATTAAAACTCAGCCTAATTGATAAAAAGCTGAATTTGACTTAAGAGTTTTATTTTTTTACAATATTACAATTTTCTGAGTTTCACTGGTGATATTTTAAAGTAAAACAGAGCAACATAATCCAACAGCATAATGTAACTTCTGTCTACAAGATAAAATTATAAAACAAGTCCAACTACCTGCAAAAGTATGAGGCATAAGATCTTGCATCCAGTTTACACATACATTTCCAAGTAACTGTCTTTTATCTCGTAACCAAAAATATTTGCTGCAAAACCAATCTTTATTCCTCAGATGCTGATCTGCTCCTGATGTCTGACCCCAGCCAAAACTTGCAATCCTCATTTTGTGAGATTACAATTATATCCTCAACACTTAGACCCCAAAAAGAAAGTACGTAAGTTACTTAAGCAGCAAATCTCTAACAACAACAAGAAAAAGCCCAGTTTTCCCCAGCAATTGTTTATTATGAAAGGTGCATAATGGAAGAAAAATACTCAGCTTCAGAAATGAAAGCAAAATTAAACATGATACCAAGTATTCTGATTTTCCCTTAGGAAACCAGCTGTTGAGGTATTAAAATAAAAAAAGGGGACAAAAAATTACTGACTTGATATATCTATTTATTTAAAATTCACTTACCTCTGTAAAGACCAAAAAAGCCTTCAAAACGCAAAACCTTTTTAAAGCAGTCAAAGCTGTTTTTATACATCAACTCTCCTACGACAGAACCTGTGGTGCGCTGATTCTGCATACGAGTTTTCACCAGGTCTATGGGATACACGGCAGTAGCACCAACAGCTGTAAGAAAGCATCTGGAGTATTATTTCTGCAATGTCATTGTTGCTGTAGTATTTAATTATTGTGATGATTTTCTATGGCATTCATTTAAACACAAAGAATATATAAGCTGGTAAGACCTCTGGTATGTTGGTGGTAAGAAAGAACAATAATGAAGATCTAGGAAAAAAGTCTCAAGGAGAATGGACGACACTGTTACATAAACAAGGTGTGTAGAATGAAGAACACCTATCTGAATTACCACTAAGAAAATCTGTTACTGGCAGTTTCAAAGGACTGTGGAGGGGTTCTAGAATCCAAATTATAAGGAAAGAAAGGGAATAGCACAACTAAAATGGTTTCCAACATCCAATTTTACACATGTATAACCAACATAACTTCCTTAGATGAGATCAAATAGTCTGGCAAAACAGTGTAAAGTACCCCAAGCTTGGAAACAGAAAGCAGAAATATTACTCACCTCCAGCAATTGAGCCTAAAGTGAACCTGTAAGCTGACTCAGCTATCTGGAGCCAAATAGGTCTGCCTACTTCTCCAAAAGATTGCTGTGTGAGGGAAAAAGAAATGAAAAAAAAGCTTGAAAATCTGCGCAGGAACACAAAGGCATCTGTGAATTGCTTTTACAATGGTACAGAAAGAATCTGATAAAAATTACTAGCTTTATGTTCAGGAGGAAGATACTGTTACTAGATAATGTCTATTGTGCCTAACGGATGAAGCACATTTTCCAAATACTTCTAAAAAATACTCCTTACATATTCCTGGTTGTGCCAAACCAGTACACTGGTATAACCAGTACAATAATGCTCAAGAAAAAGAAGACAGAAACTCTAAACAACTTTGCTATTTTCTATTCTGTTGCCTTTGAATTTGTAAGGCGTGGAACTCCCCTCTGACTTGAATAAAATTCAGTACTTCAGAAGGAATTCACAGAATAGCTCACAGACAGGCTCTATCAGCACAGGACAGATTTTAAGATTACGTATCTATTAATGCATAGCACAAACATAAGATTTCACGTCTTCAAAACAGAAGACAAGACTTTTTCATGTAGTTGCTAATTTACAGAGCAATGCTGACCTCAATCCTTTCAATTACATACACTATTATAAATGTGTTAAGTATTCTAAATAATACAGTCTGTACAGAAAATATTTGCAGAGACTCATAATTATGTTATTAAATGGCTATTAGAAACAAGGTAACTGAACTGATTAACAAGACATGCTCACAATGTCACACTGTAAAACATGTAACATGGGCCAAAGTTTTGTCCATCCATAATTAAGGCAATTAGAGAAGAATTAATATTATGCAGTATAACTTGTTTGGGGTATCTAAGGGGCCAAGATATTAACTGTTAAATTCCATAGTAAAGCAGATACTAAAGTCCAAACACCAATCTGTTCTTCCTAAAAGTACCCTGTACTTTTAGCAGATGTGCTTCTGCCAGGACAGCTGAAATGTCCAGACCCCTGCTGCATATTAGGAATTTTCACAAAGATTACCACACACACACTTCTCATCTCCCTCTCCAAAGCTACCCAGCCAGGTAGCTCAGCTCTCTGAAGCACCACAGAAGGACAGCCTCAGCATCAGCTACCCTGGGCTGGTGTTACACTGCATGTGAAAAACCTGCCCACACTGCATAAGGTTTTACATGGTATACACACAACACAAGACAGGAGCCCATGAGGTCAAGATCAGATCATTACCTGTAAAAAAACATGGATTATATTTGATACCATTTTTCCACAGAATAAAAAGGTACAGCTAAAACCACTTCCCTTCACAATAATATATTCTCCTCCCCCAAAATATAGCTTAACAGAGAAGAATAGAGAAATTCTAGGTAGCACCAAAATTACACACTGCACATGCAGACCAGCATAAAAAAGCATAAATCAAATCTACTGCCTTTACAAGCAATAGAAGCAATAAATCCAAGGAATAACCTCATTATTGTAAAACCACTATGCTTTCCTAGTAAAAAAAAACAACAAACAAATTACACAAAAACCCCAAAGGATAATAAAATCAAAACAACCATGAAAATAAATTATAAAATTCAGATATATTTCTTTTGATTCATGCCAATAATAATACCCCAAAAAGCCCTAGAAGCAGAACTAGTTCTTCATTCCACTGAAATTTCCTCCTAGCTTAGCACACCTGCTGCCTTTCAGCTGGTTTAAGATTATTCTTTTTTCTTGAAGCTTCACACAGTTCTCATCAAAATCCAATCATTGCATTTAGACATTAATCTTAGTGAATGCATCACTGAATGTTAAAAATCAAATTCTTTTGAAGGAAATGTCACTTTTATATTATTAAATAAGTGTTCACAAAGTTTCCAGTTTACTTGTGTGTTCAGATGGATATGTAAATGAATGTAATTAATGCTATAGCTTTCAAATCATGAATATTTATAAAGAGAAAATTACTGTAGCTGTCATCCCCATAGGATATTCAGCTGCTAAGCTTCAAAAAATCTTACACAATGAAAAAAATTGACAATAAAGTAAACATGGTTGAAAGCAAGCTAATTTTCATTTCTACCAAATTTATACAGAGCGATTTTATGTAAAAATTTAGATTTTTCTTTACAAAGGGATTTTTAAATCATATAAAACTGATTACAGAATTGGTTTCATTTCCCAGGGACAGCTGGACCACAGTGAAATGATATTTGCTCTTCATGAACTGATACCTTTCATTTTGCTAATACACTTAATTTACTGTTCACTTAGGATACAGTCTAATAAAAGACTGTTCTTTATAAACTAAATAAAATGAAATTATTTTGCTTTCTGGTGTCTGGTTTTAACACACAATGTAGAATAAGATTAAAATATAATGTACTACTTCAAGAGTATGAACAGAGTATATTCTGTTCCAGTGATGAGGGAAACTTTTATCAGTGAGCTCATTTTGAAACAGTGCCAAGCTACAAAGGTAGTTCTGGAAAGTGAAGTAAGTCAGTATTTTGTCCATCAGAGAGGTGAGAGGTGAACACATTTATAAGCTTTGTGTTTAGTATTCGTATTTTTTGCTATGTGTATTGAGTTTGCATGTCTGGGGGTGGGGGACACAAGGGTGGCTGTGTGAGAGGCTGCCAGAAGCTTCCCTCATGTCTGACAGAGCCAACACGCACCGCTGGCCAAGGCCAAGTGCATCAGGGTCAGTGGCAGCATCTCTGGGATCACATCTTTAACAAAGAGGAATAAACCCTGTGCAATGGCAGCTGGTAAGAGGAGTGAGAACATTTGAGAGAAACAATTCTTCTGGTACAAAGGTCAGTGAGTGAGCAGGAGGAGGTGCTCCGGGCACTGGAGTAGAGATTCCCCTGCAGACCCTGTAGGACTCCAGACAGGAACAGGTGGATGCACCCAAAGGAGGCTGCAACTGCATGGAGGACCCATGTGAATCTGCTCCTAAATGACTGCACCACGTGGAAGGGACAAACACCGCAGGAGTTTGGAAAGAACTGGGTTCCACAGGAAGGACTCACACTGGAGAAGTTCATAGAGGGCTGTGTCCTGTGAAAAGGCTTTTCA
This sequence comes from Lonchura striata, assembly GCF_050655825.1. Classification (NCBI taxonomy): domain Eukaryota; kingdom Metazoa; phylum Chordata; class Aves; order Passeriformes; family Estrildidae; genus Lonchura; species Lonchura striata. Next base: position 20,416,023 of record NC_140709.1, read on the forward strand.
GGAGGGAACAAATGTATTCACAGTAAGGAATCCAAGTATCCATGCCTGCTCTTATCTAAACAGATATTCTGACACCTCATACCTTGTCTAGACACATACAGTGTCTAACAGCCTGGCCCATTTCTATCCTTACAGCAATATACACAGCATGTTCCACTTGTCAGGAATCGGATAAAGTGCAGTATTCTTATTTTTCATTTAAAGGTACATGTTAACATTCACTCAATTTCAATGTTTTTTTCTTCTACCCACCTGCCTCTGGAGCTCTGCCAAGTTATAAGGCAATGCACCTTCAGCCAGTGGTGCTATTCTCTCAATATCTGCCAAAGTTAAGCGCCTTTACACAAGGCAGAGGAAAGAAAATTATGGTCAGATAAAGCATCAAACATATTAAGTACAGTATTCCTGGCCACACCCCCCAAACTACATCTGAATTTAAAAAACCACTTGTCATATCTGAATGCAGACCTAAGAAGTCTGCTACGCTGCATTAAAGAATGCTTGGAGATGAAGGAAACATGGATTATTCAGAAGCAAGTTCTTCACTACTAGTAATAAGGAATATAATACACAAATCAAACCATTTCTAGCTATTTCTACATAAGATTTTGCATGCATTAAAGATCCACGCAAAACATTAACCAGTGCATTTGTAGCCTTTTGGGAGTATTGTATTTTGCTACTTCATATGTATATCTATAATACAACAATTAATAATTGTGCTTGACATACACAATTCACTTACAAAACCCATGGACACAACAAAATCAGTTTACATTGAACAAGTTACTGTAACAAAATATAACAGAACACAAAACCTTTTAAAATTAGGGCAAAAATAAGAGGTCACACAGAAAACACAAAAATCATGATTGCAAAATGATAAAATTCATTATTATGTTACCCAGTAACACTGTATAAGTCTGTAAGTTGGTAGAGAATATCTATTTCCAGTGGTGTAATTTGTCCAAAGTGGATTGCAGAGTGTGTAAATTCCTCTGGATTTAAAAGGGAAAGAGAAATACAACATTTGTGTTGTTTGTCAAATTTCCTCTTAGAATCCTTTCAAATAATTTTAATTAAAAAAAAAAATATGTCTTTCACCAAGAAGCAAAATCCATAATGCAAAGGGAAAAGGTATCTTTAGGAGAACATCTATCCTGAAACTGGCCTTCCTAACACAGACCACATCTGACTCCACTAGTCTGACTTATGGTAAATATTCACCAAAGACAACAAAAAATCCTCAAATTCATAATCTTAATAAAACAACACCCACAATTTGTGATTCTTGCTTCTGAACTTCTGCATAACAGAACATAACAAAAAATGGTCCATTATTCACAGCTTTAAGGGCAACTGACTCATCTAATCCCATCATGGCCAGACTTCTTCCTCTCATAGCTCTGAATGACTCCAAGCTTAGATATTCATCTGGCCAAATTACACAACATGTTTATGACATAATTGGCAAGTTGCAGTTAACAAGTCCAAGCAGCAAAACACAGCAACCTTTTTTCTCAGTACAAATCTAAGCAAGATGCATTTATGCATCTGTACCAAAACACATTGCTAGGAAATTTGTTAGGACAATTTGGAGGATGAGAACAGGCCTTTTATGCCTTCTTTTAGGGAAAAATATGCAGAGCATATGAATATAAGCTAAACAAAGAAAAAGAATAAAAAGAACAAAAATAACTTGGCATGCTTTTTACCACATAACGGTTTGGCTGGTCCCATCCATATATACAGGTAGTAAAAGTGGCGATAAAATCTGTCATAAAATGGCTACAAAAGCACTCTGCTTATGTCTGTGGCAAGACAGGCAACCTTTCACATGCACAGGGATTTGTTACGTAATAACTGGCATAATCTATATATAAAACCACTCTGATTTTCAAACTTAACCCATTCCACCACATTCCCTAGGAACGTCCTATCTCTAAGCAACAATGCATCTCTTTCAAGGAGCTGTAAAATCCTCAGTATTACACTGACTTGCAGCTACTCATTCAAACAATAACTTCTGCCAGATTCTTCTCTTTAATGAGCTAACTGAAAAGGCTTACTAACCTGTGAGGATGAAAATCACCCACAGCTAAAAAAACACTTTCCCAGTGGCCATAAACTGACTTCTGACTCACCTTAACCCAAGTGCATCATCAATTACAAAACTGGCAGAATTAAAAAATTAATAAACTTGTAGGAAATATATCTTACCTTTTGTGACTTCAACATCTCTTCTTGCACCTGCTATATTACTGTATATCTTCCTAACCAGATCCATGTTATTCAAAAGGGCATTAAATGCATTGAAAAAGGAGAAGCTGACCTGATGTGATACAGTTCCACCAGCTACCTTTAAAAATTAAATGAAAACAGTTAAGTGCCTTAAGCACTTTTACATCTTGTTACAATTACAGATGCACTCATTTGAGCAAATTATGAAAGAATTAAAGATATCTTTCTATTCCTGTAATTTTAAGATATTTTTAATAGAAATATGAGGGGATAATTATTAAACAGGATACTATTTTTGTGGTAAAGATTGAACACTAGAAAACGGTTAGGAAATAATCATGTAAGTAGGTTATTGTTCCAGGTATCTGATAGACACATTAAAAGTGTCACCAAGTAATCTTCTGAAAGAGAAATGCATGCAAATGACTTTAGATAAAGGCACTAACTGATTTCTTGCATCACATACATCAATGACCATTTACTTCAAAGTCTAAAGTTAGTAAATGCTCTACATTTTATAAAAGACAGTATGCCTTATGAGTAAGGCAAGGCAAGATCTATAGGTAAGATAGTAAGATAAAAGTTATTACTTTATCTTCTATATAAATCTCATTCCTGTGTAATTTTCATACTACATACATTCAGATTGTAACTTGTATGCTATTACTTTACCTACAGATCTTGCCAAACTATCATGACTGTAACCATTCTACCTCTAGAATCTACATACTGATTTTCCAAACTCTGATCTGAAAAAGAAAAGAATGCAAGAGTATATAAAAGGACAAAACTGTAAGTAGTCTCCAGCTCCTGAGATGTCATATATTCAAATATAAAAACTGGATGCTTTTGTCCTAAATAACTTCCATTTGATTTGATTTTAAGGGTCTTTTCCTATATGGTTCTACAACTCATGCTTCTTTCTGTACCAAGTAGTTTGCCCTGCTCTGGTGGAAAGTATAGTAAACTAACTCAAACTGCTTCCAGTGGCACTTTAAACATGCAAATCAGCCTGCCAACCTTTTCACTACTGCAGCAAGGAATGCTGCCATGTTTCACCCTGCCCACCCTATTATGAAGCTGATAATCTCTAACACCAAGGCAGTGAGTGATAAACATGTAGAAGACAAAGTGGAAGAGAACCTGTGCCATCTTCAAACATCACTGCTATTTAACACTGAATTCAAGGCACTTTTTGTTAACACTTACTGAAACTAAATTTTCTTCCACAAATGGAGTTAGCATATGGGAGCGAATGGTAACCATGATCTCATTGAAGTCCAGCCCAGTTATCAGACCACTTTTATTTTTATCCTTCAATGCAAAGGCTTGTCTTGCATGTTCTGACTGCAGCTCCTAGAATGAATATTCAGAGACAGCAGATTAGAAGCAGATTATGTAACCCACTGTTCACAAAACTTTCACAAATTTCATATTCTTACGCTCCAACAGGTCTGTATATATAGACAATAGTGTAACAACAGTTTAAACTTCAAGGCCAAATCAACAAAAATAAGAAGTCTGCATACTGATTTTATCCACAGATTCATGCCTCAGTTCAACTGTAAGTAAATATGCACTTTCACTAAATGATGTAAGAAATGAACTTCACATACCCATATCCTGCCTGCTATCTATTCCTTAATTAAATACGTAAGTGCTAGAAAAACTTCTGATACTGATCTTGAAGACACAAAGCGAGATGATCTCTTACATATCCAAGATGAAATATGACTGGGCTATTATATACTAACTCAGTGGAAAGTACTTGAAAATAAACAGGAGGAAAGTGAGAATTATATAATATGGATTTAGATTGCCCCAAACAGTTATCTCCCATAATGTCACAAATGGTCATTCATTTCAGACAATTTAAAACTCCTATACAAACTGCAAAAACCTTCACACAAAGATCACTGTGGTAACCTAACCTCAAGATAATAATGATAGTTGTAAATTCTATGTCCAGAAAAAGTTGTTTCCTTCTACTCAACCAAACAATAAAGCCCATTCAGCTGTCATTCAGACCTCTAGAAGCTGCTAAAAAATAAGCACGTTCTGACAGACAGTAAAAAGAGGGCAAATCATCTAGCTTCTATCACCTTTACAGTAATTTCTCAACTCTCATACCCTCATGAACGTTTTCTAGATCAGGGTACAACAAACCTGCTCCGATTCAAGTCCCAAACCCCAAAAGATAGTTTTAGACCAAGAGAGAAAAACTATCTTATATAAAAAGAAGGGATAAAAATATCTAAATTGTGTACATAGTGAAATTACTGCAACCCATACTAGCCTTCCCTACTAAGGGTTTTAATTATATGATGACAGTAAGAGGCTACTGTATCTTACATGGCAGTATCTTGGAAAAACAAACATAGAACCAAAACAGACATTTATCACTCTGCTCTGAGCTCCCAACAAACCACTTTGGAAGCAGGTGCAGAGGAGGGCCATAAAGATGACAGAGGTCTGCAGTACCTCCACTATGAGAAAAGGCTCAGAGCTGGGGCTGTTCTGGCTGAAGGGGAAAAGAAAACAGAAGGCTCCTGGGAGACCTTACTGCAGCCTTTCAATACTTATGGGGGGCTTATCAGAAAGATGGTGACAGACTTTTCATAGGGCCTATTTTGATACGACAAGGGGCAATGATTCTAAACTGAATAAGGGTGGTAAAGCACTGGAACACGTTGCCTAAGGAGGTGGTAGATGTTTCATCTCTAGACATACTCAAGGTCAGGCTGAATAGAGCTCTGAACAACCTGATCTAGTTGAAGACATCCCTGCAGATTGCAGGGAGATTGGACTAGATCTCCCTGCAATCTGCATCCATTACAACCCAAACATCCCTTACAACCCAAAATATTCTGTGATCCTATGAGATAGCTTTATCTTGGGCAATAATTACAGATTATGTAGAAGCACACCTATCACTCCTAACTTTTAAGAAAATACATACAAAACGTCTCTTGTATCAAAGGCAGCTCCAGAAGTGCATAACCTATTTTTCTTCACGTCTACTAGACAGGCAATTTTATGTTGTATCACAAGGTGGTCATTGCATGTTAATTTATGGAATTCAGTGCAAATACCAACAACTCTGTGAACTTCCTTTCCATGAATTACAATGTAAATTTCTCCTAATTTGCTCTTTCTCCATCCTTTATAGATGACATTTTCCTTTCCTTCCTTCTAGTAAAATATTCAATTCATAATATGTTTTAACTGTAATTTTTTGGCTTAGCACAAAGCGCAGTTCAACAAGTGAAATTCTTTAAAGCCTAATCCCTAAAAGGTAGTTCAGCAACATCACAGGAAATCAGATTTTACCTCCTGCAAGCTGGCTGCATTTAAGACCAAACTCCCAGTATTTGTGTAGTAGCATGCATGCCAGTGAAAGAAAAAAAAATGGTAAGTATTAGAATGTTTATAAAAATAAAGAAAAGGCACAGAAGCTAAAATCTCTATAGGGGAGTTTTAATGGTCAATAATAACTGGCTATATTAAGAATGCTTTCTCTGGCAGAGTTTAGTTTTGCTATTGAATTCCTATCACAGAACAAGCAGACCCAGTTTAACAACAATCAGTAAAATAGTTAACTTCATGAACAGTATGTTTTGTCTCATTCTTTTAAAGGATGGTATTCAAGTTACAGCACAATGAGTACACACTGCTTACAAAACTGGTATGGAGAAATAACAGTTCATCATTAGCTGTCAGGACTAGTATGAGGTAAGGATTATCACTACCAGAATAAACTCAAAATTTATAATGGTATTAGCATATTATTAGAAGTTAAATGAATTTCAGTTCCAACTTTGGAACAAGGTTAATAACTGACCTGAAGAAACTGAGTGAACTCTGAATAGTTAAGATGCTTCTTCCTGTTATGTCCAAAATGCAGTCGAATAAACTCACAGTCCCAGTTGAACGGGATTTGAAGATGAATAAGAGTTTGTTCAAATATTTCTTTGACATTTGCTTTGGGGAGGGAAGAACAACAGGTGAGCCTTGGGGTACAGTACATCTACAAACATTCCAGAAGGAATACAAAAAAGTTATGATTACAGCAGCTGTTTAAGAAGTGTTTTAGCTTGTTAAAAATAATTGCTAACCAAACCTTTACAGACCTGTAAAAGAACACATTTGAGACACAAATGATACTTCTTGTATTATTGCATAAAACCATGGAGTGAGTGTTTTATTTAGTTTTAATTAAGAAGCAATTTCCCTCATACATGACAAATAAAAGCTATTTTGCATTCTGATATAAAAATCAATAGTGGTTCTCTATCTCTGCCAGGAGTCAAATTAAGTCCTTTATCAAGAGCACAAATACCTGCACTACAATCTCAGGCAATATTTGTCATACTAAGTGTGGTTTGATTGAAACTTGATTATTACAATCACACTGTCTGAATATGGCTATTGAAGATAGGTATAAGAAATGACATCTAAAACATATCATTAACTCAGCAGAAAGCACGTTATTAGATGCTTTTGATAAGGCCTTAGCACAAAAATCAAATCCTATAAAACATAATTGGTAGTCTCAGTTATTAAAATGTTTTAAGATAAGTGAAGATAGAGATGTCCTCCTTTAAATGAAGAAAAAACCTGCCATTTCAGATGGAATTCTCCACATGTATACTGTACAACTGAAATCTCAATGCTAAACATATTATCTGAATTCAGGCAAAAAACTAATCTGAAAAACAGCATGCATTATTCATACACAGCATTGCCATGCTGCAAAACAAGCCTGCTTTTTGTGCAGATTATGAAACACATGAACTGCATAACAGGACATCCATCCATACAGGACATCTACCCATAACACATGAACACTTTCCAAAATTTCCCTCACAGTACCTGAAATGGTTTATCAGCCTAGAATCTGCTAACAGCAAAATAAAATGTGGCACACAGTTAAAATTTAAAACAAAATACAAAACATCCTAGCTGATAACACACCTTTTATATGTTGAAACAGTTTTGAGAGACAAAATACATTAAGAACCTTAATTATCATTTGATAACTCTATCAGGACGTATTTACTTGAAGTAAATGTATTGCTTTCTCTATGCTAAAGTTTCAATTCTGTAGTCTATTAGTTCTAGAGCAGATCTAGGAAATCCACTACATGTTTTTATCTTTTCAGTGGGAAAAGGGAAGGAAATACCCAGAATACATGTCTCAAAACCGATACAAAAGTACAAAGGTACAAAGGTCAGATTCCTTGGCTAGATCACCTCCTTCAGTTAGACTGAGATTACATATTCTCAGGGCAGATTATGGCTAGTGATTAAACCTTACATAAAGGTCAAACACAAGAGTCAAAACCCTACAGTTTAAACCAGTTTCCACCACAAAGTAAGCTAAAGGACTTGTCCGAATCAACAAGAAACCTAAAAAACAATTCTGACCATTTCCAACTGTTTACTCATACCTACTCACCAGTATCATTGTGCAAGGTGAGGGTTAAGGAAAAAAGAAAGCACTAAACACATCACTATGTGATAAACTATTTTATTTTGCCATACTTCCTCTGAAAGTTCTGTTTGCAGATTTATTCATCATAGTTGCAGATCAAGGAATCAAGGTATTCACATTTAAATTCCCCACTTACCACTAATTCACTGCAGCTTCTGGCCAAGCTAGAGTCTCCATGTACTACAAACACAAACAGGACAGTGCAACTCATTATGGAGCCTGAAAAATGGCAATGAACCGTGAACAGAGCAGAAGACAGGCAGGCTTCACTGGCTCAGCTACTAATGCACAAACTGGGTGCCAACTGGCTACTACTTACATGTATGTAAACCTGACTTCTGATACACACTGAGCTTCCTGAATGAAAACTTAGAAAATGCTGAAGCAGCCAGAAAATTTAAATCTTATTTTCACTTGTTTCCAATAATTGTTTCTCTTAACCTTAGAGAAAGGTAAAAAAAGCCTCACATTTTTCTTTTAAAATTTTGTTTTCTTATTCATCCATGTTCACTGATTTTTCACTTGTTTGTAGTGAGACTTAAGCCCCTGATGTTTTCATAACTCTCAAGCATTTAACTGTATACTGCTTAAAAAAACAAGAATCGCTTTCCTACACTCAATTTTTTTGTTCATAAAAAAATTTACAACTACTCATCAAAATACCTCAAGTCAAGACTCATCAGCATATAAAAATAATATTTTAATTAATAAATTCAATACTTGACTGTGTTGATACTTTATGAATTCCAGAAATGGCTAACTAGTTCTAAGAAACAGTATACAAACTAGCTTGTTGCCTCTCTGAAAACTGAGGTGCCTTACCCATTTCTCTTTTCCAGGCAATCTCTGACACTCAGTATATTCTGCTTGTATTACAATAGTCTGGATTTGAAGATATGCTCTAGTATAATATATAATCTCTATAGAATGCTTAATTACTTCCATGTTGATTTGGTTTATGAAGCATTTCAGGTACAGAGGCAAAACTGTGCACTTGTTCTGAAAAATCACTGAGCCACAGAATGGTTTAAGATGGAATGAACCTTAAAGATCTCCTCATTGTAGCCCCCCTGACACAAGCATGGACATTTTCCACAAGACCAGGTTACTCAGAACTCCATCCAACCTGACCTTGAGCACTTCCAGGGATGGGGCATTCACAGCTTCTCTGGGAAACCTATGCCAGCACCTCACCACCCCCACAGCAAAGTAACTGATCTAGTTAAACCCATGGAAACATGAAATAACATTTACCAAAGCCACCTGAGATTCTCAAACACTTCCTGTTATGTGCTAAAACTAACTATTGACTACCCAAGAGCAGGGGTGCTTTCTTCACAACGTATCAACAATACCTTTATAATCCAATCCTGCTGGCTCTTCTATTGCATTAACAGAAATAGCCATCACCACAGCTAACAACTTGTGTGACGAGAAGCAGCAAACCAATCACATTGCAGAAATCACACACAATGCAATCATCACCTACACTTTCACCTCTCTGAATTATCAACAAATGCCCCATTTTTAATTTTTTTTTTTTCACAGCAGAAGCAAAGCACTGACAACAAAGAATACAAGCAACATTAATGTACAGATGCTGGCTTTGCTGTTTTGTTTTGGTTTTTTTTTTTTTTGCCTTCCTCATTCAAAACCTAGTAATGCTTCTAAATTAAGATAAACTACAAGTGTTTCAAATTTCCAACGGAGCTATTCTGCAGGGGGCAAACAGCAAATTATTTTTCAAGCCTTTCATTTTAGTAGGACATTTTACAGAATGCATTCATTGTCCCTGTCAATACATGTTGCTCATTTACTAATGTCTTCTACTCTTTGCTCACCGTTCTGCAGTGGAATTCTTTCCTACTGAGCTGATAACTTTCTTTCCAGGCTTACAGTAATGCATTTTCCTCTCAGATAGGCATACAAGTCAGCAGCCTGATGACATACTCAACTTACCATCAACCCCAGGAACAATAAACCTACAACTCTAGTGTACTAGTACATTACCTCCAAGGCGACACACATTCTCACAAGATTGCTTCAGAATTTCCCCACCCAATCATTTTAAACAAATTATAGATGCTTGGAGCAGCTATCTGCAGGCAGCACACACATGACTGGCTCAACTTCCATCAAACACTGTTACCTATCAGGCTCAGAAAAATGATACAAACCCCCAAAGATCCTAGGCAATAATCAATTTCATATAAGGAAGAAGAATACTTTAAATTATAAACACTATGCGGTCTCTTTGGTGGCCCATTGCAGGGATGAGCTCCATATTCCAAGTAAACCTTGCAGCAGTACCTATTATTTATTTTGACTTATCAGCTCCCCGAGAAGCAGAGTGGAAAGCTCATACAATTCTAGTGCCATCAACCTGTTAACAGAGTTTGCCATTCCCTCGTACCAGGGATAAAAAGCAATCACACTTCTTAGGGACACAAAAATATAAAAGTGGTTAAGTTTTAAGCAGCAGTGTTAAGTACGGTAAAGATTTGTTGTTTAACAGGGTTGCTTTGGGTTTTTTTAGATCTGTCAACTCAGTAATCTACTGTCCAATTTGTGCATATTTCATGCCTAATGTACATAATAAATTTTAACATTTTATGTTGCTGTTGCTCACTATTTCTGCTAACAGCATATTTTCACTTTGAAGGATAAAAAAAGGAACCACAGCTCAGGGCAGAAAGACATTTTTGTAACACTTGATGCAGGAGAAGCTTATTAAAAGTAATCCAAATATAATACAATAATTATTTTAATAGAAGTTTAACTAGAAATAGTTACATTTTATTTCTGCTCTTATTTTAAAATAATTACTGATTCTACAGAAAGATGAACGACAGCCATAATAAAAAGCTGCCAATACATATAATTTTAACATGACATTCTCCTTTTCTGTTACCTCTTATTGACCATGGTTTTGAAAAAAAATTAGTAATACTAGTAGTAGTAGTAGTAGTAGTAGTAGTAGTAGTAGTAGTAGTAGTAGTAGTAGTATAGTAGTAAGAGGGGTTCCCATTCTGCACTGGTCACAAGCATTCAAAACTGTAGTTTAAGCCTTAAAAAAATCATACAACACAAAAGGAAAAAGAAAGTCCTAACAGTGACATTTCCTACATTATCTGCACATGTTAAGCAAAAGACACTTTGAAAACAGGCAACTAATGTAGAACAGGAGGCCAAAAATAACAGCAGCTCTGGTTTATAGCACTTAATGAAAACATGGATTTTTCCCTCATATCCTCATGTCTGTAGTCACCTGATCATGAGTATTTTTCTTTTTTATTTTAAAATCTATATCCAGTCTTTATGGTTGCCAGTAATATTTTTGAAAGCAGAACTTTTACATTTAAACTCAAATCCTACCATTTTCAACCCATCTGCCCTTTTAGAAATGGTGAAGGAGAGAGTACTAGAAGTGATCCCTGGTCCCTGAGAAATAATACTCATAAGCAAAGCACAAACACATATTCAACTCTTTTCTCTTGCTCCTCTTCTTCCAGTGTTCTCAAACTCTATGTCCTGATTAAGGGAAACATGAATTTTCTCAGATTTAAACTTGTCTAAATAACAGATTGAGCAACTTCAGTATCCCCATACACTCAAATTCTGAATGATTAAATTGATGTTTATTATTTCAGTTCAGTAATACTGTACTATTTTCACAGTACAGTACTGTATTATACAATAGTACTAATATTGTACTATTTTCACAGATGCAGTATGAAGCATCTGATTGTCTTCCTCCCCCCAGTGCCTTTGAAGAAGATGCTGTTATACTTGGCAAAATGTTTGTAATTAGATTTTGAGCACAGGATGCTTTTAAAAGCCTTAAATTCAGTTCCATAAATATTTTCCAATTATCTCCAAAATAATTCTGAATACAGAAGAATCACAAATACATTTTAGCTCTATCCTTCTATCCATACTAGCACGTATATTTAACTGAAAAAGCATCTGAAACTCCCCAGTTTATCAGAGAATGGCTTTCTTTGTGGTGACTCTACAATGAAGAACAGCTGGAAAATGCCTTGAGATTGTATACCCTAATTAAAAGTGATGCAGTCCAGATCACTGTATGGTGTGCCAGAGAGATAAATTAAAAAGAATCCTTGTACTTTCAGTTAGACAACCTATTTTTCAGAGAAGTTTTGCAGATAATCACAGACTTCACCTTTTAAACACAGTAAAGATTATCTGCTTCAACAGCAGAAAAAAACAAATAGCTTTAGCAGATTTAATATTCAGGTTTGCTTTAACCTGAATTCAGGTCAGAAGATCTGCACAGAATAGAAATAAAAATAATATTCCTTAGTAGAAGAGTATTAATTTTATGGAGTGATTTTGAATATTTCACTCATGTTAAGTAGCACAGTCAATAAATCCCATAATCAAAGGAGTAAAGCGCTTGTCAGTCTTCTCTGGCTACAGACAGCAACCTGAAAAAAAATCACTTGTCTTCATCAGCTTTAGCTGTTAGCATTTAATTTTATGGATAACAGTATTGTAAGGGTTCAGCAGCAACACATTTCGCATAAAACATTCACCTAGGAAGCACTGATGAAGATGTAGGAGCACTTGGTTAGAAATACATGCTTTTTCTCTATTTCTCCATTATTAAAAACTTGTTTAAACTACACTGTCACCTGTATCAATGGGTTGCTAGAACAGTCATTTTACTGTTTTTTATCACCAAGCTGACAGCAAGTCCAGTGCAGCTGAAACATGTAGGGAGTACTGAGCATGCTGTGCAGTTTGCTCAGGTAAAGTAGGTCCAGTTTCATGCTCTTGCAATGGATCTACTTTACAAATATTGCAGAATACCAACAACACATTTATGACAGTCATTCATATAGGATTTCTGGATGTCCAAAGCTCCTGGAAAAGCATCCCAAATAAAACAGTAACAGATGACATTAAAGTGATAGAAGGCTTCAGGTTTCAACATATGATATGGCAGACAAAGATATTTATTAACTTAGCATACAAGTATTTCTACAAAATAGCTTCTAAAGTCTTCTAACACAGTTCTTCTAATCACTGGAGAGTTGGAAGCTAAGTATTTTAAGAGACAAATAGCAGACTGAGGCTCGAGAGGACTGTAAAATGAAGTACTTGAGAATGGCTCAAAATCATGTCAGTAAATAAATCCTACACATAAGCAAACCCAACTAGAGCATCTTGCTTCTGAAAACAGAGAGATCTAAAATTCAACAAGCACACTTAACTTCCCCCAGATAACTGAAAATTTGAGTAGATGAAAGATGAACTTTTTGAGAACATGTTATCGCACACAAGGCCAGTGCTGGTTCTAATAACTGGTCTAACAGATCCAAGTTGATTCTATCCCTTCCTTTGGATGCACAGTGCAGAAAAACCTTAGTAAATCCTTCTTGCTTCTGGCAAGACTTAGTGGTTTGAGAAAGATTTGGCATCAATGCAATCACATCCACAGAGCATTTCATCTGAGCTAGAAAATCCTGACTTGTGTTTGCTGTCATAACCAACACAGCTTACCTGCAGACTGGATACATTAGAGTCTATAAAAGACCTGACTTGTCTGATAGTGATTCTCACACCAATTGGCTGAACTTACTCCATTTCAGTACAGTTCAAATAATTTACTAAAACTTTCAACTTTGTAACTTGCATTTCTAAATTGTCCTGGTTTTACATGAAACTAAACTCTGTGCTTTTCTGTTTATGTGGTATGAAAATGAAAGGGTGCAGGTCTCATTTATAAAACAGTCACAAGCCTGACTTGGAAAATTTGACTGCAGGGTTACCATATTCTGAAGATGTCACAGATCATCATTCACATTTTTCACAGTTGTATTAATATGTATGATACGTGTATGAAGTAAAAGTAAGTATCCCATGTTACAAACAAACAAAGACAAAAAGCAGAAGTAAATGTGGGAGATGTAGCACAAAAAATATGTACCATGCCATCTTACTAGCATAATGTTAAATATAGTAATAATTGCAAGGTAATTAATTTTGTAAAAAAACATCCAAGAAACCAATAGCAAATTTAAAATTCCCTCAAAAATTTCCTTTTCAAGATTTACCAGCCTTACAAAAAAAAAAAATCAGCAAGGAAGACACAGAAAAAAACACCAATTTCTGTTTTACAATTTCTCTTGTTTGTGTTTTCTTTTAGACTTTAATTATATAAAAATAACAATTCTCAGTCTAACTGGGGAATTTGTATACCATCTGAAATGGCTTATTGCTCAATTATGGAATCAGATATTTCAAGTGTGCTCATAAGAGCTACCAAGTTCAAACCCCCATTTTGCAAGAATATTAAATAAACCATCGTTAACATGGTCACACTGATTGTAGTAGTTTGTCCAATACCTAATGACTGCATTTACAGACTTCACCTTTATTTAAATTCTAAAACATTTTCTCTTCAAGATGTTGTGCATCCGAACTGTTTAGTATCTGACTCTTCAGTTAACGATGTAATTTAACAGGCACTATAAGTCAAACAATTTGTTTCCATAAAAAGACCTTTGCCTTTTTTTCCCCAACAAGTTACAGCAATTTCCATAATAATGAAATAGTACAAACAGCAAGTGGTTACAAATCCAAGCATAGTTTGTATTTTCTTTATTGAGTGCTTTATTCTTTTGGATAGAAATAACATTAAATTCTCATTCCATTTTATTAAAATTCTTACCATTGATTTATCTGATTTTCATAAATATGAAGTTTTAAAAATAAAGCCTAGTCCTCCTTAAACTGCAATGTTAATAACAGCTATTTAGCAATATCACAAAGCAGTATAGTTAGCCTCAAGACTCTGGTCTAATTACTAACTTACGTGATTAGGAAACAAAACAAAAGGCCAGATTTTCTTCCTAATTTTGCAAATACATAATCAAGTTGTAAGTTACACTCATAACATTAAAGTAGGATTTGCTCCTCAAGAAAAGGAACAAGAAATCAAATTATTAGACTTCTTGAGCTCTTACTGTATGAAATGACAATTACTTAAAGACATATGAAGATCCAGAACATATCTTAAAACTCCCTCATGGCTGAAGGTGTTTGAAGTCCAGGACACAGAATTTTACTTAGGATGACATTACTTCAGGAAAACAAAAAACTGTGATTCAAGAAGACAGAGAAAAACGTATTTTGTCTCTGTGTACTTCTTAAGCTTGAACTGACAGAGGAAAAAAAATTCTGCTCATGCAGTCTTAGGAAAACATTACAGTACTGCACAAAATGCATTTCTAGGCACCTGTGCTCATGAACCACTACTATGACAGACACTATTAAACCAGTTTCTTAAAACTGTTTTTCTTTAGGTATTCTTACCAAATGTTACTTCTCCATTGCCATTCCTGTCAAATAACTGAAAAGCAACAATGAATAATGCATCTGGAGTACACAAAACAGATTCAAATGCCAAAAATTCTTGGAAGGAAATTAACCTAGAAAGGAAAACAGAAAAGTTAAAAATATTTTTTAAATGTTCATAATACCAATGATAATTTACATTTGATACTCTAGAAAACAGTGTGATCCAAATATTAAACAAAATTCTAACTTAAGATAATTAACACTCTAGAGACTGAAAAGTATGTTACGTTTAAGTAGTTAACATTTACGCAACTCAGTTTCTTCTTCTATGAAGAGACTGAATTCTCACTGAACACCTACAAGTTATTGCTTTTAATTATAAATGTAACCAGTACCTGAAAATTACGACATAAAAACACCACAAAAATCCTAACAACATGAAATGACAGATCTGTAATTCTACTACTACTTATTTATTACCACTAAGAAAAGATACTGTAATGCAAGTACAGGAATACACTATAAAACATACATTTTCTTAAAACAAAACATAACATTCATAAAAAAACAAACAGGTTCAGAAAAAGTTACACTTTACTACGGAAAGAATACTAACTGAACTGAACTGCCAAGTCATATACTCAGGGCCAAACATAAAACATCTGGGCTCAAGGACAGACATGACAAGGCAGGGAAGGATCTGAGTGTAACAGCAGATCACAAGATTGTGGGGTGGGTATGCAATACAGACACGGGGCACAACTCAGGGTGATCAGGTAAATCCAAGTCCTTGTGGTCACCACAGATCAACTCACACTTGAATGTAGGCACACATACCTTATTAGGATAATAATAAGTAACTTTTCTAGAGGAACTCTGCTTATTCTGACTAACACAAAGAAAACCCTCCAGAAGGCATCCTAATGCTGTATGTATGAACTGCTGCAGAAGGATAAACCTGAAGCTAAGCGTAGATAAAGGGTAAGGGTGGCACAAGAAAATAATGGCATAAATGAGAGTGTATTTTAGCATTAAATAATCAATGGAAGGAAGAATGTCAATTACATCTTTTGTATTTAACAAAAAACGTACTATATATCAGTAAGTGCTGTTAAAGCAGAGAATATCACTGTTTCCTAGAAATTTTTCTATAAAATGTACATAATTGATCTCAAGTTAGTACTCATCATATGAGATCATTAGCTTATAGTGATTACTTCAAACATTCCTGCTTACTGCTAAAGAGACAAGTATAAAGTCTGTTCCCCACAGGAAAAAAAAAAAGATAAAAAAAATCACAATATTCACACTATTCATTACTATATCTAGTCTTTAAGTACACATGAAGCAGAATTGAGATACTTTAAAAAGGTTAAATATGTTAACATTCTTGTATATATGCACTGCACAAGAAAGACAGGAAGAAACCTAACGACTTTGAAAATAATTAAGATACTGAAAATACAGAACTATCATATTTACCACATTTTAGCCAGAAAAACCAGAAATATGAGAATGGCTCTTCACATGCGAAGTCAATTTCATCCAAAGGATGATCTTGATAAATAAAGGGTTAGTACCAAAGAAACAAATGTTCCTTTAAAATAATTGTAAATACTATAATTTCAAAATATATTCCACATACATGCATAAAGCTGACACACAAATTAATTCTTAATCAGAAAGCTTTATAACTGACAAAATCAAGTGCTGATCTCTGTAGAATGCATTTGTTGAAGCCTGAACCTGAAAGAAGACATCTTCAGCAGTCTCACTATAACAGTGGCTACAGCAAAAGGAGACAGGCACATTTAATTTCCTCCCCACATGTTCAACTTGCAATGCCTAAGAGCCAGGATAGCCTCTGTGATCCTCCATTAGCCACTAGGGCAGAGATAACAGGAGCTGGATTAAACAGAATGATGAAGCCTCCCACCCAATCACTACTCGAGTATTATCCAGTGAACCCACTGCATTAGAGTCCATAACCATATCAAATCACCTTTTGTTTTATCTGTAACATTTTAAAAAAATTTCTTTTCCTCTGATTTCTTCTGTACTGCTACCCTTCAAAAGCACACAAAGTAACCCATGTGTTTGCAATTCTTCTCTTTCCTTTTTTCCTAGAAGTCTTTCCTAATATTTTCCCATACAACACAGCTTTCTAGGCATTATGTATAGCTCTGTTGTGACTCTCCATTAGGTGAAATATCAACTCTTTCTTGGGGAATTCACTTAAGAACTAGTTTCCAGACTGATACACTGATAAAAGCAGTACCCAGAAACAAGCAGTTAAAATGAACAATTTTTGAATTACTACTGTGAAATTCTCTAGGTTTGAAGTGGGATCAAAATATTTTAGCTGGTCTTGACACATATACATATGTAAGTAAATTCTTCAGAGAGGGTATATATCCTATCCTAAAGCCAGTGCCTGCAGTCTGGAGACACAGGAGTGCCTTCAGCATCAGTGAAATCCTATTGTACTAAATCCATAACAGGCAAGTTTAAAGCAAATTCTAATTTAGAGGACATCCCATACATTTTTAAGAACATGCACTTGTAACAACAAGGAATAAACATTTTGGAAATGAACAGTCAGCTGTTTTAAGAACTACCTAAATGAGTTCCACTAAAGCAAACCAGTCTTGTACAGCAGCAATGGGAGAAAGCAATAGTGCTCTGGAACAGTTAAGTAAGGATCAAGTTACCATGAGAAAAAAAGTAAAACCATTTTTTTAAACGCATGCCTACAGAGAGCCAGTTCCAAAATGTGCTGTTTCTGTAAAGTGCCAAATTTAAACCTAAAAGAAATAAAAAAATATTAACAATGGAATCAACCATCAACACTCTTGAGTATTTATTTCAAGCAAGGCTAAGAGAATATGATAGTAAATATAGGAATGAAATTTCATAACAGAACCCTAAGCTTCTCAATGATTTGCTGCATGACATTGGGTTGTAATTTAAAGTAAAAGTATGTATACAGAACAGGACTACAGCTATGTCCTTGGACTTCATAAATTAAGTCCTTAGAAAGTTGCAATATATCCCAGAATTCAGTTTAAGACTACAATAGTTAATCGTGCTATTAGAGTCTGGATTTTGATATATTACAGCTCATTACAAATGAAAGAATGTGAATGTAAAAAAAAACTGATGTTGATAATGGGGCTGTAACAAGTTCTTCACATGAAATATAGATTGAATGTCGATTAAAACATTTTGAAAAAGGTTTCAGACAAGTATTCAAACAGATAAACATTTTACACTTTCAACTACATAGCAGTAGAAAATAAAAATCCCACTCTTCCCATAAAGAAGATGGTAAAGCACACTTATCCATACTTGATTATATCACTTCAAATATTACCCAGATTTTTTGAAAAAATGCAATATACAAAAACAACAAAAAAATCTTATTCACAGGGAAAGTAAAAAAAAGCAATACCTAAAAGTTCAGTTGTAGCAACTGATTTCCTACTGTAAGAAAACCCTTTTATAAGACATTTTTGGAAGAAATGCACACCACAAAAGATAACCAACAGCTTTCAGAGAAACAATATACTAAGCATGTTGGTTTACTTTATCAATTAAACTATTTTGAACAGATATATACAAAATTACCTTTTCAATCCATAATAAAGCAACAAACTGAAGCCATGTATTGGAAACAGAGACAGGTTACTAACATTTATCATATATATGTATAATCAAATATATTATCAAAGTGCTGCAGCCTTATGAAAAGAAAAATCATATAGCATTACATTAAAGAGGAAATCCTATATATGTCATTTAGGGTAAGAAGCATACAGCACATATAATTTCATTTCCATTGCACAGATACTATGAAAGCTGCTCAGGATACTAAGCAAACTAATAAAATGTTCTGTAGCAGAATCCAAGAAAACAAAACCAAAATTTAAGTAACAAAGGAAGTGAAGGAGCTTTCCATTTAAAATAAGTTATATTTACATATTTACAAATGTATTGTCTACTATTTTAACAACATTTTCTTCTCAACAAAATAACCATTCACTTCTACATTCTTGATCAGTTCTCTGATCCATCTTAACCTTCTCACTTTACATTAACAATGTCTGGGCCTTCTACTACAATCCAAGGCCAAAGCTAGAAGCCTACATACAGGAAAACAAAATGCTCCTTGGAAGACAAATGAGTTAGAGGGCACTACTTTAGCCAAGGTAAACTGGTTTCAGGGAACTGTCTAAAAGCAAGCAGGAGCATCTGAGTTGGAAAAGCTTTATGTGCTGTGACCTGATTTGCATTAGGCAAACAACTTCTTCCTTCATAAAGTCACAAGTCTGTCTCTTTTCTATTAATCAGTCTTTTAAAAAGACCGCAGTGGTTGGATTTGAATTGCACACTACAGAAGTAAGAAAGCTCTTCCATATTTTTGTGTTTAATTACAGGCACTGAAGACTCTCCACAGTACCTGATGATGGACGCAGACATCCAGAAGAGCTTTTCTAAGGCAACCATACTACATTTAACTTACCTGCTGTTCAACTTCCTTAGTTTTTGTAGAATTTAACACAATACCATCAAAATAAATCTCAGCTTTAAAAAACATCCATGTTGAACACCGTAATTTTTTCTGTTTTCATAAATTTATAGTCCATTGTACTCGTGAAAAAACCTGCTCGTTAAACAAGCCTAAAATGTAGTAAAATCGATAATGCATTTTAGAAGATGAAGTTATCAAACCCATGCACTCACACATTTAACAATGCACTAGTTAACAATGCAAGTTTCAAATGGAAAGCAAAATTCTCACCCATCCTTAGTTTGATCTGCCACTCCAGCCAACAGCTGCACTGTTTTAGGATTGTGATGTGGATCCGTATGAAGTCCTAGGTATTTCTGCACAAAATCCTCTGGGGTCATGTAATGCTCACCATCTTTCTCAACACTTGCATACTAGAGTAAAAATAAAAAAAACCAAAGCCACACAAACAAAATTAAATCCATCAAGATGTTAATTATCGGTGAACCAGTATCTTCTAATTAAAAGAAAAATATGCATTTCAGAAACTGTCAGGAAAGTGGGAAAATTTATAAAAATTACAACCATGGTACAGCATTCCATTTGCAGCTACACTGAAAACAGAGCACATAAATTTTCTTACAGCTTCTAGTAGCAGATATGTTCTGAATAATTGTTCCTGATCTCGACTATAATTATTTTGGAAAACATAAATTATTTCTTTTCTCTTTTTGTGAGAAATAAATGATAGCTTTATTTCTAAGGAAAAATATTTTTAAGGAAAAATTCACACACACAGACAGTGCTTGCTTCAGCATCTTGTCTATCTCTTCCACAATATCAGCCCCTCACACCACCTCATCACCTTTTACTCTTCCACCCTACAGCTGTTATCACAGCTGTTTGCAAGACTGCATTGTAAACCAGATTACTGAATCTATGGAGAATTAAAATAGAGTATCACCACTAAAACAGGAACACAGAGCAGTGGACAGGAATCCCTTAACTGAGAACTGCTGCAAATATGACAGCACAAGGAAACTGTGGCTTCCTTTCATCAGCTCTGAAAGGTTCTCTTCTCAGCCATACACACAAGTGACTGAAAAATGCCTTATGAAGCACAATTCTGCTGCAAGACATGAAATGCAAAGACAATGTAATGTGTGAAGGCCCCATCAGACATGCAGAGTATGGAGCATATCTTCAAGAATCACTGAAGTCAGCTGACAGTAGAGTGCATATCAAAAACAGTCAAAATCGAAACACCATCTTTTTTCCTCCAAACACCAATATCTCTGAGTGTATAATAAATAATAATTTATAATAATACCTTCCACAATAAAAACTGTTTGGGGGAAGTTTTGTTAAAAAATATCAAGACAACAATAATTAAGTGACAGATATATTCAGCTCCATATGAGAAGGTCATGGCATTTTGGAAGAGTTTGGCAGAAAGCCAATAATTAAGGCCTGACAAAGTAGCTAAGCATGTAAATACATTAGTTCCATGTTTGCACCATATAACTTAAGTCAAGAATCTTTTAGCCCAAAAAAGGCAATTTTAAATTACAGCCTAATTTGAATATAAAACATAACACATCAATTAAATCTTTGTTCTTCTCAGTCTTGAACTCTGTTACTTTCTAACACAAATTTTTTAGTATGGATTTGTAGATTGCCTCAGGTAAGCACTTGATGAATTTCCATGACACTTTTTTAAAAACATCCTCATATAAGACAAACATACAAACCTCCTACTCTAGTTTACAAGCTGGTGCTATGTATCACCACACTTTCAGAAACAATGCTTTGGAAATCTCTTTTTGTTTCCGTCTCCACCTTGCTTGAACAAGTTACACTTGAATTCAACAGGCAGGGAATAATTTAACAATATTTTCCAAAGGCCAAGTGTGTCTTGTCCAAGAAAAATAATGAAGGTTCACTAAGAAATCCGGTAACTGTTTTTCCATCCAACTCTTTCATCCTTCCATGATAATTTGTTAGAAAATCTGTTCTTTTATGTTTCTTACTCAAGTCTATGGTTAGCAAACACCTAAAAGGTAACTTATTTGATGGTGCACAGACATGAAATTTCAGTGCCTGCATTTCATAGTTACAGGATTAAGAGAAATAGCACATCTTTTAATGCAAATCAAACTTTATCTTTTTAACAGTTTAAAACAATTAGAAGAAGCAGATAGCACACCTCAGAAATTCTGAAGAGAAAGGTATATACTCAATGTCCTTTAAGACACAAGGTACACTGCACGGCGAGAGGGCACGTATCCCATTAGAAGACGTGCATGAACAGAAGGAAATCTAAGTAGACTCTCTATGATTAAGGTGGATGGTGACGAGGCCTAGAGCTCACATCTTCCCTTCTAACCATTTCCAAGGGAAGCCAAATTTAGGAAGGAATGCACGACCTTTAGCTGAAGTTCAAAGAAGAGACCAGCACTCTCAGCAAGGAGTACAACATATCTGACCCCTAAACACTTGCAATATTTCATAACAAGACTTTCTGCAACTCAGTCTTGAAAAGAATGATTCTCCTTTGTTTTAAAGTCTGCAAATAAGTTTGATTTCTAAGCATAAAAAAACCCCACAATTTCAAACTCAACAAAACATAGAAGAAATACAAACTCTTTTTTCTATGCCTTTTTTTTACTGCAAAATCTCACATACTCAAAGAGAGAGAGGAGAGCTTCTTATTTTTCATTTCTCAGAATATCAAACAATTCACAACTTCATTTGCATGTTTCTTTGAAGAAAACAAGACAGCCATGGGGGAAGCCTTTTATTTTTAAACAAACTGTCTGGTTTTAGGTCAATAAAACACCAGCCAGTGATACAATGTTCTTCCTCTCTGCTGTTGTCTGTATAACCACTATCAAGAACTTAATTTCCCTATTTCCAGAAGCAAGAACTTCTACTGACTGGATGTCAAGAATCATAAAGAATTCACATTTACAACTGAATAATGTTTTGACACCTCATTTTACTGTTTTTCATTCAAATGTGCAAAAGTATTTTGCGAAAAGGTGGAAAAACACGTTCTAGAATCACATTTTTATACTGTATTAATATATATTTTAAAAGATAATACTTTTATGTCACTAATTTTAGTAACATACTCTAGTGTAATCTTTACCTACAAAAGCTGAATGCCATGTCAATCAAAAATGAACCTGTGTTGGAGTATCTTTTACTAGAAACTAAATGTTGAGCTTCCACAGTTTGATGCCAGCATTCTAAGTATTTGCACTCCAGCAATGTCATAGTGTAATCCAGTATGCAAAAGAAAAGGCCACCAAAATTACGGCTGGGATGCAACTCCTCTCTCTCAGGCAAAAAGCTCTCTCTGACTACTTAACATATACGGAAATTGCTAGATGGTATAGTAGAACCAGAAGATACATATAAATAGTTAAATAATAGACTTTATTATTTACAGTATTAACTCTAATTTTGTAGTCCTAAATTTTTAAATAGAGAAAAGCTTCCTAAATATGCTGTGTAACACTCAACATTAGGGAAAAAAACATATTTTAGTCATTTTGAAATATTGGTGACCCTATTATGGACCTAAAACATAGTTCTTGTTCTTCTTATTATTCCATATGACTGATTCAAGCTTTATCGTTAAAGTTTTAGGATCGACTGGATCAATATCCTAAAGTTTCTGATTTTTTTCCTTTCTGATCGCACTTTAGTGAAACTAAGGGAATGGAGAAACCTTCATGCTATTATTTATATATGCTAATTCTAAGGCCCTGCAAGGGATAATATTGCAAGATATATTAATAATGAGAAATCAATTTTAAGTTCTAAAAACACTCCTAGTGGTCCAACCATTTGTATGAACATATATAAATCCCAAGGACAAAACATACAGTCGTGGAAGAAAAATTTTTTTGATTCTGCAAAGGTGCATTTAAAAAAAAAAACAGCACTTCATTATAATTATTTGCTTTATAGAAAATTAGAAAATAGTTCCGGAGCTTATTTAATATGGTAATTTGGAAATGGTTATCACACTTTTTGCCAGCAGCAGGTTCTCCTCAATGCCTGACACCCCGTCAATACACTACGCCTGCAAAGTGAACTTATAAGTGTGCCACCAGCACGACACGAGTCTGATGCCACGGTAAACTGCTGAAAGAGCAAAACACCGAAGTCCGACACTCAAACAACATTAGATCTTTTTACCTGCAAAAAAATATTCCGTAGTTCAGCGGGATCCGCTCTTTTGGTTGAATGCACCTGTAAACACAAGCAAATGAATGCTTCGCTTAGGCGGGCTGCTGTCAGATCGCAGAGCAACCCGCCGCGCCGGCCGAAGGCGGCAACACGGCGTCCCTCGTCAGACCCACAGGCCCAACCTCAGCCGCGACCGCGCCGCGCCGCCGAGGCACGGCACGGGGCTCCGCGCCGCTGGCAGCTCTCAGCACGGCGCTGGCTGCGAGCGGCGCCCGGCCCCGCAGCACGACCGCCGCCGCTGCCCCGGGACCCCGGCCCGCGCCCCCCGGGGCACTCCGGCGGGCGGTGCGCCGCCGCTCCCCCGGGGCCGCCCCGCCATCGCCGTTCCCCGGCCCCCGCGGGAATCCCGCCGCCCGCCTGCCCCCGGCCCCACGCGGGATCCGCCCGGCTCCTCCTGCCACCAGCGGCGGAGCGGGAGAGTCACCTTGACCGCCATGCTGCGCCCGCCGAGGAGGAGGAGCCAGCCGCCCGCCGCCCGCCGCGCCGCCGCAGCACCGCCGCCTCAGCGCGGCGCTGTGGGGAGAGCGCCCTGCCCCGCCCCGCCCCGCCCCGCCCCGCCTGTGGGTGCGCGGAGCGGGAGCCTGGTAGCGCCTCCACAGTGCAAAACGGGGCCTCTGAATGCTGCTGAGTCTCCTTGTGGCGCAACACATGCAGCCGTGTCCCTGAGGGTCAGCAGAGGTGTGCGTGTACCTGTTGGTTTCAGGTACCGAAATTGTTCATAGGCTGGTGTTCTGGCAGCTTGGCTGCAAGTCGGTTGTAGCTCTCTATTTCAAACATAGAGCTAGAGGCCCAAAATCCGGCTGAATTCACTAACTTCTTACAAGGTCTTATAATCCTTTATCAGCAGAGCACACATATGCTTTATACTTAAAAATAAAAAGCATGCAGGCCGAAGTCTTAAGAAAGGGAAGGTTTATACCTTATTCCAGCAGTTCAATCATGGTGCTTATAAAACCTGATTTAAATAAT
Source organism: Lonchura striata (assembly GCF_050655825.1). Lineage (NCBI taxonomy): Eukaryota > Metazoa > Chordata > Aves > Passeriformes > Estrildidae > Lonchura > Lonchura striata. The sequence goes on from NC_140709.1 coordinate 20,440,823, forward strand.
ACTTCATACTATGTCTTGCTGTGCTATTTCAAGGGCACAACAAATTGTCTTTTATTAGATGGCACTGGAAAAAGGTAGATTCTGGTACTCCTCAAATAGCACAGAGAGATATTAAACTAAATACAGTAACTGGTAGCTTATAATGGTGGTCAGAAAACAGTGACTCAAGTTTAAAACAACTTTCCTCTGGTAAACAACTTTTTTTAATTACATGTCAAAAAAAGGTTTTCTTAGAGTTCATATACTACATATATGCCTATGCCCCAGCTGACAGCAGAAGTTTTGCTAGAAATCTTGCCTATTTGGTAAGCATCTGACCACCCAAGTATGTTGTTCAATAAAGCCATATGTGTACATGCTTAGCTGCAGGGTGTTATGGTTTACCCTAGCCAGCAGCCAAGCCCCACACACTCACTCACTTGTTCCCCCACCAGCAGGACTGGCGAGAGAATTGGAAGGGTAAAAAGTAGAAAACTCATAGGTTGAGAGACAAGCAGTTTAATAGGAAAAGCAAAAGCTAGGCAGACAAGCGAAGTAAAATCAGGAATTAATTCACTGCTTCCCATGGGTAGGAAGGTGTTCAGCCATCTGCAGGATGGCAGAGCTTCATCACCAGTAGTAGTTACCTGGGAAGACAAACATCATCGCCCCAAACATCCTCTCCCTTCTTCTCCTCACTTTATAGACTGTGCAGGATGCCATCTGGTCAAAAATATCTCTTTGTCACTTAGGGACACCTGTCCCAGCTGTGTCTCTTCCAACCTTTCATTCAGCCCCAACATCCTTACCACCATGGCAGTACTGGCTCCATGTACGCCCTGCTCAGCAATAACAAAAATATCTGTTCAGCACAAATCCCAGAAAACACGGAATAAGCTGAGTTGGAAGGGACCCTCAAAGATTGAACCCACCACCCCCACACAAGCCAGTGTGAAAAGTAATTCTACCCCTGTCCAAACCAGCACAGCAACTCCCACTGTGCATCAAAAGCCAGGTCTCTGAAAGAAAACGGCAGAAATCCCACAATAGCTGCAACAAGCAGTTCAATATAGAGAGTTTTATTTTTTTACTAATGACAGAGCTCCGGCTGTTTGCTCGGCCAAAGCGTAACTGCAGCAATGAGCAGCGAGGTCTGAGAGTGAGGAAGGAGCCGGCAGCCGCAGGGTCCGCGACGCGCGCGGAGCCGTCGCACGTGACAGAGGCGCGAGCAGCTCTGCGCACGCGCGCCGGCCGGCCCGCGGTCTGGGGTGGGCGGGGCGGGGCGGGGCCGGTCACGCGAGCCAGCGCGAGGCTCGAGGCGGTGCCGGGCATGCGCGCAGGCTGCGCGCGCCGCGCGGGGCAGCTATTGGCTCCACGCCGGGTTTCGGCGGGCGGAAGCGGAAGCGCCTGCGCGCGCCCTCATTTCCGGCGGGCGGGCGCGCGGGTTGAGTCGCGGCGCGGGGCTCGGCCATGGCGGGTGAGTCCCGGCCCGGGAGCGGCAGCGGGGCCGGTCCCAGCCTCGCCGGCACGGGCAGGAGAGCTTAAGCTCGGAGCCGCCGGATGCGGGCGGACGGGAACAGGCTGTGAAGGAGGGGAGCCCCTCTGCCTCTCTGCCGCCTGACTGCCATGGTCCTGCTCCTGTGTGTCTGCGGGCTTATGGCCCCCACGGTCTGGTAGTGTTAGACCAGAGCGTGTGTCCGTGGCCACGAGTGTGCTGGCGGTGGGCAAAGAGCTGAAAACCCGAAAGTGTTTTTACTTAAAGTTTGCTGCCTGAAGTAAAATGCAGAAGAACTTTCTTATGGCCCTTTGAAATGAAGCGGGGGTTATGTTAGTGAAGCATTTGGAACATACCTGAGGTGAAACGTGTCTTCTGGCCTAGATTAGGCTTTGGAAATCACGTGAAATACAGTGCATTTATTTGCGTTTTTCTTTCCACATCCGTTCCGGAAGAGTAGTGCTGGTTAAATAATTGCTGGTGGTGTACATGCCACTGTAGTTCATTAATAGCAGTTTATGAAATTGCCTTAATGCAAACACTTGAAGTGTGTTGATACGTGTTATTTATAACATGTTATACTGAATTCTTATTCAGTATTGCATGTTATAAGTAGCACATATGAAATATATATTTAATTTGTAGTAACTTAGAATACTTAATATTTTTATAGTAATGACTTTAATTCTCAGAAACTAAAATGAGATACTTGTATGTTTTCTAATTCCAGAAGAGTGTGTGAGACAGCTCTCTTTATCCTCTGTATTGATGTGTTGTGGCATGTTGTAGCTGTTTTAATCTTTCTTGTTTGGTGGTCTAGTGTTAAGTGTTTTTTCTTGGTTTATGACCCTTTTTCTAATATATTTTTTGAGTAATAATGACAAAGAGATTGGACACCTCTTAAAATTTTTTTTTTTTCAGGACTTACTGCTATGGAGAAGAAGCTGGCTGAATACAAGTGTAATACAAATGAGGCAATTCAGCTGAAGCTAGGTAATACCACTTTTTAAATATTATACAAGTGATACTGAAGTATTCTGGTGTCTTTCTGTGAAATATATACATGTATACATCTGTGTCAGTTTCTCAGTCCTAGTCTGATTACTGATTTGATACTCATAGGTCAAGTAACATGAATCCAAATTGTATAGGATGCCTTGATATCATTTGTATGCCACTCTCACATAGTTTCTTAACTAAAGTTGTCTGACTAGTGGAAAGGTGTGTGAACAGCTCGCAGGGCTTCTGTGGATAAACAGATGAAAGGTGGTGACTTGGTCATGCTCTCTTCTTTTTATTTTCTCAGTTCGCTTTCCTGAGGATTTGGAGGATGAGAACACAACATTTAATCCAGAGTACAGCCATCAAGTGTTTGGAGATGAGTAAGTAAAAGTTTCCAGATTTAAACTAATAGGTCCCAAAGGACAAATTTGTTTCCAAATAATTAAAAACCATAACATTTTGCTAATATGGAGTGCAAGATAAGAAGTGCTGGCCTGGTGCTGCTGCTACATTTACTGGCACAGGCTAGGACGCCTCTGGCCTTCGTGCACCTGGGCACACGCTGGCTCACTCGTGTTCAGTCGAGTGTCGACCTGCACCCCCAGCTCCTTTGCTCTGTTCTTCCCCAAGTCTGTCACTTGTGACCCAAGTCCAGCAGTTCAGCACTCCTGTCCAGCCTAGTGTTGACTGCAGCTGACTTAGGGAGCATTCAGATCACTGATAAGACATTAAATGGGACTGTCACTGAGCCCTGGGGAACACCACAGGGGAACAGCTGTCGGGTGCATTTGACTCCATTCCCCACCACTCCTTGGGCATGGCCATCCAGACAGTGAAGAATGCCCCTGTTCAGGCCATGAGCAGCCAGTTTCTCCAGAGGAATGCTGATATCAAAGTCTTCCCTAAAGTGTAGGTGAAAAAGTATTGTTTCTTTTATTTTGAGCATGCTGAATTAATTAGTGCTGAAGTGTCATTTATTATTTTCAGTAGAGTGATATTCAACAATCTGGCCATAGATTAAAAAAAAACCCAAAACAAACAAACAAAAAACCCCGAAACAAACCTAAAGAGAATCCACCTGTATGTTTCTGTGGACTTCAAGTAGTTGTGTTTCTTAATTTCAATTTCCTTTTGAAAGCATTCTTAAGTACTTCAATTAGAATGAAATACCTGTATTAAATGTAATAAATTTGTTATACTAATAGCATCATTGACAATAATTATAATTTTAGTAATCAGAGAATTCTCCAATCTGTTAATTTAGCTAAGAAGGAAATTCTTCTGGCACTTAACATTTCAAATTTTAAATTATGAATGTACTACCATAAAAGAAAAATCCCAGTAAAAAAAAAGTTTCAGCTATGCTTCAACAACAACAACAAAAAAAAATTGGCCTGTTTCTTTGTGAACATTACTATTTTCTGCATGTGTTTTCCAGAAAAGAAATTCTCTATTCTTCATAAGAGTATCGAATTTGTGTTCAGGCAGCTCGTATTTTCAAACTGTAAAAAAGGCTTTTGTATTCTATACTTCTTTTTGCAGGTACTAATTTCTGGTTAGATTGGATAACTAAATAGAAACTGTCAACCAAAAACTTCACAAATTGCTACACCTGGTTATCTGTGCTTTGTACATTATAGATTGCAGTCGTTTACTCCAAAATATTATACTACACTGCAAAATAATTTTTAATAAATATTAGCAATCAATTAATGTAAATAACTGTTAATGAGTTAAAGCTGTTGAAAAAGCATAAACACAGTATGAGCTGTATTCTTTCCTGTCACAGTAAGGACACAGGCACTGCCTTACTGAGCTCAGAGTACTTCCTCTAGAGGAGCGAAATAATAGAAGCAGTGTAAGGCATTACCTCTGTCTGTATAGTATACATCCAGTTTGATTCCCTTTTCCTATTAGGAAGCTTACCTTACCTTACTGGGAAAGATTATGTGAATCTCACATGAAATGAAGCAACTGTGATGTGAATGTTTTGTTATGTATCAAGTTCCTGGTTGTTATTTTTTCCTTTCTCAGTGAAGTTGCTTTTGGCTACAAGGGACTCAAGATCCTCTTGTATTACATTGCTGGAAACCTCTCAACCCTCTTCCGCATTGAATACACGTCAAAAGTCAATGAAAAGTTTGACTGTGTGGAGGTAAGTGCAGGTCTGCTTCTGTCTTTAACATAACATTGAGAAGGTTTACTTCAGTTCTAGGTTTAGTAATTACCCACCTAGACATGGTTTAAATTAAAAGGAAAGAAAGCTTCACTTTGCTAAGCTAATACAAAGCTTTGAATTTCATTTCCCATTCCCTGATGACAGAACAATCAAAATTGTGTCAAACAGAACAGTCAGATGTGAGGTGTTGATGCCAAAGCCAGTTCTGCAAAATAAACTTGAACTTGACAAGTCTGTATTTCCATATTAACTGTGACCAGGAGGTGGACTAGTAGTGGTGGGGTTAACGATGGAGAGAATCAGTGAGAAGGAAAAAGAGGTTTCTGTAAGAACTTAATGAGAGTATGCTTGACTGTGTCTCTAAACATGGAGAACAAGTAGGGCAGAAAAGAGATTATAAACTTCTGTATGGGTATCATGTATGCTTTACATCTTTCTTAAAGGAATGTGATAATACAGTTACCTGCATGGTTTTTGTTTGGTTCTTTCTTCTTTTTCCTGCAGGTTCTCTGAGCTTATAAAGTTCTTGTAGAATAGCTTTTTCCCACTGTCTGTATGTTCTCCAAATATGACTTCAGACTGCATTTAAGTTACTACTTTCAAATTTATTGGAACTTATTTAAATAATTTCAAGGAAAGGCCTATTGGAAGAGGAGAAATACATTAGAATGACTTCATTAAAATGATTTTAAAGATTTGCCCTTCCTTGTTTTAAAGGCGTATTAGAAAATACTCATTTAAATAGGCTAAGTTCCTGGACATATCTGAAATACTTTATAGGCTAGAGCAATATGTCTTAGGAGTGAAAGGTCATGCTTTCAATTTTAAGAAGGAAAAAGGAAAAAAGGAAAAAAAGGCTGTTGGCTGTATAGTAAACATATTAAAATCAAATTGTCCAATTTTTCACTGCTAGAATTTCAGAATAGAACAGGAATCTGCCCCATGGCACCTTTTTACTTAATCTATTTTTTGTACAAATGGCAAACCCTGTTTACTTCTCTGGAGGTCTAAACAAGGTCTGTCTTGCCCTATGCACACTGCAGTTTTCTGATTAATCAAAATGGCTGCTTTTTTCAAGGCTGGTTTCATATACTGAATTATTTCTCCAATTCCTTTAGGGACTGAGATGGGGGCAAAAAAGATCTTGAGCAGCACTTGTGTTTGCTTTCCAGAGCATTTACATGCCTTGACTGAAGGGGAAGAAAGTGGTTGCTTACCTGTGCTTCCCTTAGTGTTACTAGTACTGTACAGTCAAATAAGCTTATATTGCTATATCTAAACATATGTAGGAAAAATTCGTAGTCAGTCTTCTTCTGTATTTGTATTTGCTGTCAGTTTAACCAGCCTAAGGTAACTCATTTGCAGAGATTAAAATATAAGCTGTCATTACAGCAGGATGTTGATTTGAATGCATATTAACATGTATTTTTCCAAGATAACTATTTACTGATCTCTCCTCCTTGATGGTAATTATACTAAGATGCAGACTATCTACCACACATAACAGATAATCTTGTGTAGTGAATAGATGATGTATAGGAAAGGACAGCAGTTTCTGCTTTTACCTAACAAGCAAGTTGGTATTAATGCTCCACGAAGTTCTTCACAGCAGAGGATTTTGTACCCAAATACCCATACAAGCTGATTCAACAGCAGGTGATTTTATTCTGTAAGACTAAGTTTGGTTTCATTATTGCTAAAGCAGTTGCTGCTATCCCTGCTAGGGACTGACAGAAATATTCATCCCAATACCACTTTTTTTTTTCTCCAAGATCTTTTTCAACATTCAAGATACAATCCTGAAATGTCAAAAGGCAGAAGTCCAGTCATATTTATGCATCTTAACATGGCTTAGGTCCATCTTTAAGGAGATTATATTACTGGAGAAGCCTCAGCAAAGTATGATCATGTTTTGAACAGAAACTGGCACTTCATTTAGTGAAAATAGACAAAATTTATCCCTTGAATAGAGCTAATTCTTTCAAATAACTGAGGAGAAACTGCTTTCTTTTAGTGTAAATATTAATAGCAATGGCCTTTTAATTGTTTGCTGCTTTGAGATTCGCAGCTGTTCAGTATCTTCCTTTTTTCTGCATTTTGTGATGGGATAGGTGTAAAGTATTTCACTAAACTGTCTTGCTTTGCATCTAGTGTATGCATTTGCTTTACACAAAAGCTAATTTTAAAGTATTGTTTCAATATTTGGTGCTCTTGTTAGGCAATACTGCTGATCGCTCCATTTATCCTCTCTGAAGTATGTGCATACAATTTTTAGAGAAATTCAACTCTCAAGTATGCTTCTATAGTTATTTTATTTTAATCCATTTTGAAACAGCATCTACATGGTGTGCGAATGTCATGGCTGCCTATTAGTACAATAATTTCTAAACTAAAATTACCCAGAGTCAAATGTGATGTATGAAGAGACATTACCCACTTAAGCAGTCCTACTACAAGTCAAGTGTAGTTACAAGCCCATACCAAATTTCCTGTCATCAGCTTATGTGATTGTGAAGGTAATATATTACAGGCAGCACTTCCATGAACCATAAGCTTACCAACTCTTGGCTTGCTTAATTCAGGTTTTTGCATGCTTTGTTGTTGTACTACAACATGAAATAACTTACACATTTATGTTAGTTATAAAAGAGGGAAAAGAGAGGAAGTTTATTTTTGACCTTGCAATATATAGAATTTTAAAAGTGACAGTGGATTGGAGAATCAAATTGCTACTTCTCTAACTACACTGGTTAAACTAACAGTCTATCAATTCTCTCTTCTCACAAAGAAGAATGTAAAACAATCATTGTTTATGTGAACAGTGTGAGAAACTCTAGTAGAAATATGTAAACATCAGAAGATATAGAAAACTTCTAGAAGAACTTTAAAACTTTTTAAAAGAACAGGGTAACACATTGTAAGTTGCTTTGCCTATGTTAAACATTGCTGTAGTAGTCAACAGGATTGTTTTTCTGAAGAGAAATTTGTGTGCATCCATTCTGGTTGGTAAGATATGAGTATCTTGCTCTGATAAAAAAAAATTAACCTTTCACCAATATCAAAAATGCACAGGGGAAGGCAGTAAACACATATTGGTAGCTCCTTGGATTATGGGCACCTCAGAAGTATTTGAAAAGGACCTACTAAGTAATGGATGTTTCCATTTAAAAGTACCATGTTTTAATTAAATTTTTCGTGTGGTTAATCTATTGAGATTCCAGTATTTCAGGTCTCATTAACTGAAAATCGCATTACTTCTGCGACTGCTCAAACTGATGATTCTGAGATTTGCTCTGTAAGAAGGAGAGATTCTGTTAACCCTAAAAGTAATTGAAGACTGTATTTTCTTGTGTCAGACCCCATTCCAAGGGGAGAGAATTTTTAGGAGGCAATAGGTGAAAATACGTTGTAGTCATATAGAACCAAGAAGTATCATCAAGTGCTTTATTTGCTAAACTTCTGGCATATTTTAATTCTTTCTGCTGTATTGAAAACAAGACTTCTCTGGTGGTAACCAGTGATGGGTGTGTTACCTTACAGGCCTTGTGCAACTCACAGTTTGGCTTCCTTCTTACCACTAATGAAGAAAGTTAGAAATATGAGGGGAAGCAAAATTACTGAAACATGTATATAGTACTTCCTACTGTATATTCATCTCTTTTAGATGTCGTCCACATGTTGTCTGTGTTCAACATTTTTATTGTACTGTTGTGTGGAAATACTATTTTAATTCTGGGTTTTTGCATGCTTATTCAGCTATATAAAATGCAAATTGCTACATATAGTTGTGATTTCTTACAGCTCTGTCAGTAGTGCAGACATAAGAATTATGTAAACAATGCATTTTCACAATTTTAAAAAAGGCATTTCTATTAACGTAATTCATTGATTTGGAAGAAGTGGCTGATTTTGTGTAATCCCTTAAATCAGTAAGTGTAAAGAAAACTTATTTTAGCTATTACTGGTTTATGAAAAGTGGTGAAGGTGTCAAAAAATTATCTTTGTTTTGAGAATGAAATGAGTGTAAAGACTGCACATGTTTTTACCGAGTTCCTACAGCAAGTATTGTAGAGCTGTATTTTAACTGCTTAATATCTGTCTCCAAATATAAATATAAATGTTGGTAGTACCAAACCATTAAGAATAAAACTTGTTTGTGCTGAACTAAGTCTTATCTTTCTCCACATTAAAAATGTAACTGAATGATAAAGTGCTATTCATTTGCAGGTGCATTGCTTCTGCTTAAGGGCCCATGGTTGAAAGAACAGGAATTAGTAGCATGTTGTATTAGCCTTTTGTAGTGTATTTTGTTCTAAGCATCTTAATTTCCCTGTTTTGAATGCTAAGTAGCAAGAGTCTTGGTTTTGAACTAATACCCATCATGCATGTAAACGGTGTGAAAGAGCTGCTTAGTAAGTTAACACAAAGTGTTCTTGTGTCCGCCCTTGTGGAAATAGATACAATACAAACATTACAGCTGAACTCAAGGCAAACTCCATTAAGTAAAAACCTGGATTCATTGTCCAAAGGAAAGTTTGAATTGAATGTAAGCTCATTTTGTTGAATGTAATGTCAGGCTTTTAGGGGTTGTATTGAGGAGTATGGTTTTGTTAAGTTGAGACCAATTCATTAAGTTTTATTGCCTGGTGAGAAGCAGTAATACGTTATTGTGAAGCTTCATCAAATATTCATGGTTAAAAAGAAGTAGTAAATGTATTCAATCAAGTGGTCTTTTGGGGGTCTGAAAAGGATTATGAAGTCTGCTCAGCTGATAGTCTCTAACTTTCACTATCTGAAAAGAATAATCTCTGAATTAAATTTTGGTGTCAGAATATTTTGTCTTCCACAGTATCTTAGACTACAGGTCAGATTTGCTGACAGTATTCATAAGTTGTACTATTTTATGTCAAACTTTGTTTTCAAAACTTGCTTTTATTAGACTGCAGGATGTGGTTGTCTGAGTTTGTACTGTTTTGCAGCTGATTCTATAGACAGGCATTTCAAGCAGGGGGCCGTAAGAATGCCAGAGTGTGCTAGCTGTCACTTTCCTATTTGGGAGCTACCGTTTTTGGTCTTTGTCCCTTTTTCTCTGCTTAGTTCTGCATCACCTAATACCTCTTGTAAGCTGCTTGTTTGGGAACCTGTGTTCTACAAGGCTGTGTAGCATAGCATAGTCCTGGTGAATTGCTGTCTAGAAAGTCTTGCCTTCTGAACATGCTGCACTTACAGAATAGCTACCAATTCTTTTAGTCAAGCTTGAACAAATATAACAATCTCTAAGCATAAAAATGTTCATGAACTTAGGCTATAACCAAGAGCTTTTTGATTCTTAAAGAGGCTGGGTTGTGACATTTCTGATCTCATGAGTGCAGCTCCTTTACTTGTTGGAAGATCACTAATGAACAGCAAGAATGCTTGCTTTTTATTTTTTCTCTTTCCTTTTTGGCTTTTTAATTACTCATATAGTACCATTGATATAGTGCCATGGTAGATATAGATACGTTAATTTCTTAAACACAGCAGTGACATCAATGCTGTCTTTTTCTAATTTTCCACTGATTCTTCTCCTTTTTGTAATCTTCAGGCAGATGATGTGGAAAGTAAAATTAGAGAAATCATTCCGCCTGGTTTTTGCACAAACACAGATGACTTTGTGTCTCTGCTGGAGAAAGAGGTCAACTTCAAGCCCTTTGGAATGCTGTTGCACACATATTCTATTCATAATGAGGAAGCTGGTGAAGATATAACATATCAGATATACAAGGTATAAAAAATTGTTTCTACTTTTGAGCAACCAAATTCAACTTTATTTTGCAGAGATGCACCTTCTGTAGTAACTCAACTGTAGTGTATAAATACTATCATTTTACCCATTTGTAAATGGTTAACATACTTTTTTATATCAGTGATTTAATTAGGTTTTTCATAGTTTTTCCTCTTGCATCTGTGATAGGTTTCACCTGACTTCTCCTGGCTTTTTCCCTAGGCTGACATGACATGTCCAGGCTTTCGAGAATATCATGAAAGGCTTCAGACGTTCTTGATGTGGTTTATTGAAACTGCTAGCTTTATTGATGTAGATGATGAAAGATGGAACTACTTTCTAGTGTAAGTACAGTTCTAAAGCAACAGTGGACCTTATTACCTCCACAAAGCCTGCATTTTAATTGTGGCTGGCCAATTATTGGAGCAGTATAATGATATTTTTCCCAGGAAAGGAAAAACATTGTTTATGAGGCTTGAGTTTTCCTCCATTATGCTTTGGGAAAGCTTGAGAATAGAGCTGAATTAAATGCTGTTGTCCGTTAGAGCCCTGAATGTAGGCTTAAACAGTAAAATGAGCTTTGCCTGTGTTTTCTTTTACTTGCCACCTATTCATCTTTATAATAGGCAAGTGCACTGAAGTGCTGTAAAGAGGTCTGATTTATCCAAGTTGCTGCACACCAATTAAGTGAATTGTACATTCAGAACATAGCAGGTGTACCCATTGGGCCCTCACAGAGTAGCTTGCTGACACTGAAAATTCAGTTGGAGAATGGAAAAGAAAATGGACACTGCATGGGAGCGCAACTGTAATTGACCTGCTTGGCTTTCTGTTTTATCTGCAGATTTGAGAAGTATAATAAGGATGGAGCTACGCTCTTTGCGACCGTAGGCTACATGACAGTCTATAATTACTATGTGTACCCAGACAAAACCCGGCCACGTGTAAGGTAATTGGTGGTGTAACTCGTGCCTTGCCTTTTATTTCAGAAGAGGGAACTGCTGAAGTTCCCAATACTTGTTTATAATAGTGTTGATTTGTTTAAAAAAATCCCCATTATTAGCTGTCTATGCACTGATTTTTTTCATTGTTCCCTTCTTGAAGCGGAGGGAATCTCAAACAAGTTTTGAATATTTAACAATTTTAAGATTCTGTTAAAAACTACATTTTAACATGAAGATTGCACATACCTTATCTAAAATGAAATTTTGTTTTTAAGACTTCACATTGTTTCCAAATGCTTGCATTTGAACTGAAAATGCATTCCTTTGTCTGTAGCCAGATGCTGATCTTGCCGCCATTCCAAGGAGAAGGCCATGGTGCTCAGCTGCTTGAAACAGTTCATAGATACTATATGTCTTCTCCTACAGTACTTGATATAACAGGTTTGTATTACATTTTTAAGAAGGAACTTCACAGGTTGTTAGCCTACAAGCTAACTTTTATGTTCATTTGTGTGAATTTAAAGCCTTTTGAAGATTTAGCTTCTGCTCAGTTCAGGATTAATAGTACCCCGGTTTACAGAAGTGTATATGGTGTAGCTCCTTAGATACTTAACTGGGAGAACAGCACACCAGGAAAATTCAATCCCTAGTGTGAATGGATTACCAGCTAATTAAGTATTTCATTGTGAGATACACAGCTGAGTTTGCCAAGAGATCAAGCTTTGTAAATTCCTTGTTCAACTTACCCCTATTAGCCAAAACTCAAACTTGAGGCGAGACACAACACACCTAAATAAAATAGCATATTTAATATTGGTGCGCAAGCTGAAATTTTACAGATAGTAAGAAATTTTGTAGAGATCACGTTCTCTAGGAGCACGTATTGCTGGCTGAAGGTATCCATGATATTAGATGTGTGTGCACAAATACCTCAAACAAAAGATTGTGGAAATGGCAGATAAAGGATCCAGGTGCATAATAAAAGTAACATGGAAAATTGCTACAGGCATGACATCAGTCCTGTGGTTTCAAGTCTAGTATAGGAAGAAATGCAGTTCAAACATATTTTTACCATTCAATTCTATGTGTAGTCTCATCTTGGTTATAAATAATGATCCATTCTAATTAAAACCCAACAGACCATTTGTTTTCATAATGTGTTGTTGCCAGATCATCATAACAAAATAATTGACCTCATAATTTCAATCCAGTTTGTGGGAACCTAGGAAAGTATAGTTTAGTTCATTCAACAGGAACTCATGTGCATCATGCATTTTTCCTTTTAATAGTACAAACCTTTACATAGCTTTTATAATTGAGGATGAGCAAAGTCTTAACATGCTAGTGCATAAATCTTATGACTTGTTCATGGCTCAGTGCCTTAAGTGCAGGGTTGTAGCAAACAGTAAATGTGCACTAAAACATTGGTCCATTTTTTTGTGGAGTGAAGCAGGAGAAGGCTTGCGATATTCTACATGGCATACAATTTATGAAAGTTAAGACTCTTCGAGAAGTATTTATTGTCCTTTTTGAGGGGGACATTGGACTTGGACTAACTTAATATGGTATTTAGTTGAATATCATCTAAAATTGTGAAATAAAGCCTTCATTAAGTTCTGTAAAGAGGAAATGAAGATCTAATTAATTACTTTGAAAAAGCTAATTGACTAATGAAAATTATTTCTGAGTTTCATGTTTGCAGCAAATACTTTGTTCTGCTTATACCTTTTCATCGTGACACAAGCAAAATGTATGCTGCTAGTGCTTACTGGACAGAAACTACCTCATTCTTCTTTTAACTACTCTGAATGCAAAAGAAGCAATCAATTTACTTTAGTGCACTTATGCAATCTCTTTAGCAGAATAAATGCTATAAAGCTTGCCACACAAGATTAGACAACTCGTGCGCAATAAATTTTAACCCAACCCAGAAAAATAAATTGTTAGTTGTGCAGTGCCACATATACCACGTGGCAAAAGCTTCTATCCCAGTCCTTCTTGGTAGCTTTGTTTTGCTTTTAATCATCCTGAAACTACAGGTTTTAACTATTTACAGTGTACCTCAAAACTAAAGGAAAACACAGCTGAGATGAAAGCTGGTTAGCAATAAACTCCACTATGCCAGCTCCCAGAGTGTTGAAGGGGAAGCATGGCCCTGCTACTTGTTTGTAGGGAGCTTGTCTAAAGCAAGGAAAAATGTTTGTACATATTTTTCCTTCTGCCATATGGCCTCATGTTGATCTTAACTGTGGCTAGTTCTCCATTTCAGTGTTTTTTTCTATAGCAACAGTTTTGATAGCTATGCTCTCTTTTTTAAGTAAAATGAAAGTAACTTGAAATCACTATCAACTTTTGCATAGATCCTTTCAGCTTTTTAATTTTGGGTAATCTTGTCGTTTGACTTCTTGTACCTTTTCCTTGCTAACAAAGACTAACTCCTGCTCAATACATGTCTTCAGCTAGTTTACTTGTATACAATAAGATATTTTCACTAATCTTTACCCACATTTTCCCTTTTGTGTTTTAGTAGTTCTACTACTGTCAAATATAAAATAGATGAAAGATACAAGAAAAAAGGTTTAAAGGCTTGTCTTTTTCCAAGGAGTTAAATGGGTTTAAACAAGTTCGTTTCATAATGCATATTTACAGTATGTACAGCACTATGTACACAAAATATCAGAAGCTTCTCTTAATGTGACCTGTTTGTCTACTGTCAAACATCAAAACCTTAGATAACAGTGCTTACAATTAAGTACAGTTGTTTATATACTGATGAATACTGCTTTTGTTTTCCACAGTTCTTTGTAATTACATACCAGAGATAAGAAAACAAATAATGCTTATAAGCTTTTTTTCTTTCTAGCTGAAGATCCATCTGAGAACTACGTGAAGCTTAGAGACTTTGTTCTTGTAAAGCTCTGTCAAGATTTGCTTTGCTTTTCCCCAGCAAAGTTAATGCAAGGTTTCAGTCAAGAAATGGTAACGGAAGCTCAACAAAAATTGAAAATAAATAAGGTATTAAATCACTACTGTTGTAGTTGGACATACTCTTATTAAACTAGTACAATACAGCTTAATCTTAGAGACATGGAATTTACATACTTGTTTATTTTGATACTTGTTAAGGATGTATCAGGAAATATATTGTTCATGAATTTAGATAAATGCCTTTTTTACTTACAAATTCTAATGTAGTAGAATTTGACATGGTTTTGATCTCTTTCAAGAGTGTGCAAGTAAGTGTTGCTTTGGGAATGCAGAATGCTAAAGTGGCAAACAGCTTATTAATGCAACTCTAAACACTTGGAGAACTAAAGAGTTAAATTGAACAATTAAATTTCCTGGTAATCTTGAATTATTAAACTCATTTTTGAGTATGGTAGTGAAATAGCAGAGTTGTTTAATTAAAAATGTATTTGAGTGTGGTGTACTGAAGACTTTAAACCGTGAGGGATGGGCACTGTGAAGCCATATTCAGATGTGTTAATGAAAATGGTATAGCTTATATAAGTTAACTACATCTGCAGCCTTCCATATTTTAAGTCTGAAAGAATAAATTAATTTGTTTTTTTAACAGTATATAAACATGTGGTAGTGTTGCAAGCAAACCACTTTATTTTTGTTGTGTTGTTCAGAAAAAAATACTTGGTCTAAAATGCAAGTTAATACTAATATAGTAGCAACATAATTTTCTCCCCAGATGTCATACTTTCTGATCTTGATACAAAAAGCACTTCATTTTTTCCATTTACTAATTAATTTTCTTCTCCAGTAAATAGAAGAGTGTAAATATTGTTTCATTTTCATAGTGATAACTTTCAGGGGGCCTTGTGAAGGGCAGTAGATACATGTGGATTATTAAAATTATGATAATTTTATTATTTTAATAATTTTATTATCCAAAGTGGATACTGCTTGGTATTACTTCACGTCACTCTAGTTCAAGTCCTTGTTCTTAGAAGTGTTTTTGGACTCTGGCTTCTGAGCTTTCTGCTGTTCACTTACAGCAAGTCCTTGAAGCTCCTCTACAGCTGCTGCAACACTTGAGAGATCAGACACTGGGTGCATGGAAGAAAATGGTTTTCAAGTCACAGGAAAAATGTTTATTCACTGAACTCACCAGATAGGACAGATTTATCCTTGCCCCATCTTCTGATTAGATGAAGAATTACTCTAATATTTCAGTATTTCTGCACTTGGAGTTCTGTTGAGTGACCTCTTTATTCAGATGTGGTTTTTATTCTCCTTTCTGTTCATTAGCAACACACAAGACGAGTTTATGAAATTCTCCGATTGCGTGCAACAAATATGGGTGATGCAGAACAGTCCAGAAGCTATCGCTTGGATATTAAAAGAAGACTGATTGGGCCCTATAAGGTGTATATGACTTAAGTATCATTTAATATTTATTTCAAGGCTAATTATACTTGATTTTACTTTAATTTCCATAAATGTAGTTGATGCCAATTATGCTGCCAATCAACTACTGTTAGTAATGCAGTGTTCAGCTGACATATATACAGATGCAGAGGACATTCCTACATAGCAGCACTGAAGATCCTGTGTACTGTTTCCTGCCCAGTTCCAGCAGGAGGTTACTATTAAGCTTATGCTGTCTAGCTACAAGTAGCATTATGCCCAGATGGATGTAAGGGGGAAAAATGGTCAATTTCTTGAAGAGGTTAAAAACATACCTTAAATAGACAAGCCAGAAATTGGAAGAGAGTAAAGCTTACACTGCAGACGAGGTACATTTTTCGATTACATTAGCAAGGAGGTGGTTGCTAAAGCTGCTGGGACCTTTATGCATGTGGCATGACTAGATTGGGATGACTGATGCAGCCGAGTGTGTTGCTCTCTGTATTAGTAGTATTAATACAGGAAAGAAAAGATTTGGTATATTAGTTAACAGGGCATCACTCCAAGGTAGTTTAAAGGGTGAGCAGCTTGTGAAATTTCAGTTTCACTGTGGCTTCTCCATTTCTGACAAACTCTGCATTTTATTAGTAGATTGTGCTGGTAGACATAGCTCCTTGATCATGTCTTTATTCTTCATGTCATCCCTTTTGGTAGTAAATACCACTGCTGCACTGCTTTTTGTAATCGTTATACTTTGTTTGCTACTTGAATATGCTTTTCTGCCCAGCGCAACAACTTGTCCCCTTGTCCTCTTGAAGCTGCCCAGGTAAAATGTTACTCATAGCAGTTTTCAAAATCTTGTGTACCTGGATATGCTTGTTGTATGTTTGGAGGGGGGAAGTGGATATTGAAACAACTGGTTATCTGAAACATGCAAAGAGTTTGCTCTTTAGCAGGATCTGGAACTTAAAGATGGCCTAATGGTACAGTATCACATGTAGTGGGCATTTAAAAGAAGGTACTCTTTTTTCAGAGCTAATGTTTATAATCGAAACAAACACTCCTGTTAATCAGGCAGACTTTGAATTAATTCTAGAATAAAGTTTTAGTTGTTCTACTGACAGAAGCTTGGCCAGAAGGTACTCATCTCTATTTTCATTTGGGCAGCTCATCATATGTTTTTGAGTATATTACTCATTTTGACTACACAGAGGTAATGTGAATCAAAAATTTAAACATCTATGCTGCTTTTCACATCCTTTCAACAAGGAAAGGCTTCTTGATTATTGGCCAGAAATGTGCTTGAACACCTCATCAGGACTTAAGTACAGAATCTTTTTTCCTGAACTGAACTTTGCCTATCTGTGGAATCTTCGGGATATTACAGTTTACTGTAATTTCCACTCCTCCCTCCTGACTCACAGCATCAATCACAGATTTAAAATAAATACTCCTTTGAGAGATAAGCGTAAAATTAGAGCACAAAAGCACTTTGATTTTGAGACTGTTAGAAATAGAGTCGTTTAATGAAATTTTGTTTTAATACATTGATTCCATAGGTGTTGCAAAGATTTATTGATAAGATACCAGGCATAGATAATGCCTTTTTTTAAATTAAGTGTTGAACGATATTCTGGTTTTACAAAGCTAGAGAAGACTGAAGAATGAAAGTGCCTGAAGAACTGAATAGTTCAGAAATAGGTATCACCTACATAAAAGTATACCTGGGTAAAGAAAATAAAAAAGTATTTTGAGGTGTTTTTAAGAAACGGGTAACAATCACATGTGACAGAGCAAGGACAATTCATCTTCCTGTACAAATATGTTTATGCTTATGAATAATCTTACTGCTTTTCAGTGCTGTTACTACTAGTCCCTGGTAACTTGAATAATTTGTAAGAGTTTGTGAAACTTTTTCTGTGTATTGGAGGCTTAAAATTAAAATTTTGATCGTCAGTTATTGGGAAATTATTTGGCTGAACAGTTACATAATGGGATGCTAGTGTAATTAATGTTAATGGAGGACTAAATATCCTGGTCAGATTTCTACAGTCAATTTTTTCATGCCATACATCTTCAGTAGTAGGTGTACTGTTAGACATAATCTGTTTGGTTAAGGAACAAAATTCCTCCCTTCTCTAGCTCATGGGCAATAGAGAAACTTTAACAGCCTTTAACAGAACAAATATAGTACTGGTTAAACATGGTTACTGGTTCTCTTGGGATTAGGGACATCTTAAAGAACTAGATACTAAAATAGAATAAATTTTAATGAAATACCATATTCTTGATAATTATTGGCTGTGTTCAAACTACTGTTTGTTTGATTGCTTAGAAAAAACAGAGAGAACTTGCCAAGATGAGAAGGTGTCTAAGACCAGAGGAGATGACTAATCAGTTGAACCAAATAGACCTAAACTTGCAACGTGAACAGTTAGAAGAGAGCTTCCAACAGCTTGTTTCAGATTACCGAAGAGTCCTAGAACGACTTGCACAAGCATGAGGATCCTACTTGTACAGGAAACTTGCAGATATCTATACAGTGTTGTAAAACACGTCCTTAATTGCCACTTAACTGCAAAAAAATTTCATGTGACGTTTTAATCACATTAAAGGTGACTTGTGTTCCGGTGCATTTTGAATATTTTCTATTTTTGTGTTGTAGATTTAAAAATGTACTTTAGGTTTTGGGGCACTTCTTGATGAAATAAAAAATGTAGATTCTCAGATACAGTGTTATTTCAATTGTATTAATTTTCTTTTACCCTTTTGTTTCGATCAAGACTTAATAGATACTAGAATAGCAAGTTAATATATAAATCTAAGCAATCTCAAATTTCTCCTAACTTGATCCTCCTCAGGCTGTTCTCCATGGATCCTGTTGTACAGTGTAGGGCCTGTCCAGGTTTAATATCATGAACAGGTGACAAGGTTGGTTCTGTGGTCTCTCAAGTGTTTCCTGTGTGCAGACTCTTTACCTTTTGCTAAAAGTGGATCCTACTGTTGAAGACCCATTCTCTTTAAGCCTCTAAAATACCTCAAGCACATTCTTCTTCAAACCCCCAAGTTTTCAGGTTTTTGATTTTCAGGGAGAAACCTCATAACTGGGGTACCAACCAGGACTTTGTGAGGACTCCAAAAACACTTCTACTAGTGAAAGAAGCAAATCTGTAGGATGCAACTGCCTTGATATAGTTCCTTGGCTCTGTTCCGCTATCCATTACTTCTCAGACCTGAGGTTAGTTCATAAATATCCTGTCTGTTCTCCCTCAAAGGAATAAATTGTTACCTGTTCTGGTAGTTCAGGCTTTAGAGGACTTAATGTGAATAAGGATCATTGAAATTTATTAACTATGTTTGATGGCCCTAATGGGATTCAGGTCTAGCTTTCAAAACTGGAGCTTGTAGGATGACCGTTCTCCACTATCTGATGTGGTGTGGAAGAAGTGAAATAATTTTTAAAAGTTTCAAATCTGTGGGATTTTTTGTATTTTCTATTAAATTACTTTCAGAAATTTAAAATTCAGATGAGGGTATCTTGGCTGTATGGTACGTCTTTCATCTACTGTGGTATCCAAATCTATTAATCAATAGTAGCAATTGTTAAAAGACCTTTCCTTGGTAGTAATAGTAAGACTGAGGTTAAGTTGGGAATTTGGGGTTTCGGTTTTTTTCTGTGGATGGTTTTGGTTTTTACTGAACATGTTCATATCTTGGTGATAAATCAGAAGTGGGAAAGCTGAACTGAAGAATTGTGCTTAAATTTGATTCCTGTGTAGAGGTCCAGGATACTTCTGGGGCAGCCTGCAATAACACTCCTTGAGCTTAAGCCATTGAAGAAACTGTAGGACTGACAAGAAGAAACACTACCTAATGGGCTGTTTGCCCACTTAGAAATTACTGAGCCAAAAAGCGCAAAATTGCTTTCCTTAATCACAACTTCATTTCCTATTCACACATAGCAAATCTCTCACACAGTGATGCGGGCATATTCATTTTTTCATAACAGATTAGATTATCTTTTTTTCTTTTTATGTTGACACAGTTAAAAGAGTTTGAATTAGTGCTTGCAGTTCCTTTAGTGGTTTCATATTCCAGTATGGTCTTGGGAACATTCTAAGATGTTGGGATGTGCCTTTGAACTGCAAAACTTCTTGGCATGAAAAATAGGAATACACTGCTTCCTAGAGGCCTAGTAGAAATTGAATCCTTCTATACTGCAGCAGATTACAGCTTCTGCAGCTCTGCTGCGAGGAAAGACCTTGTGAGTACACCCTAATCCATTACAGTAAATTAAGCCAATTATCTCAAGTAATCTTCATCAGCAAATTAAACTAGCCCTGCTGACTTTGCCTGAAGTGGTCTTAACTGTCTGGACTATGCTTTCCCTTGGCAAAGAGAAGGAGGCAATAATCTTGTTGGACAGCTAGAAAACTACAACAGCTCTTCTGACACTACTGGGGGGCACATGCCAGTTTCCTTCAGCAGGCTTGTGGGGTGCATCTGTTCAAGCTAACATTTCAGGGACTATGCATTTGTGGTATAATTGACTAAATCCCCACATTTCAGCATGCTGCTGGACAAAGTCCTAGCTTGCCAGTCTGGATACTTTGTTCATGATTTTCAACAGGATAACTTCACCTACAAGTGAACTGCAAGATGCTTGTCTCAGAAGTACACACAGCAGCAACGCCAGCTGTTCAGTGAGTCATATTGTGAAATTAAAAAGTATTTATAGAAGTATAAAAACTATTTATAAAAGTTTAGTAAGTTTGTGTAATGTTTGTATTTCTGTATTAACTAAGAACAAGAACCTCCTACTATATTTAAACAAATACTTTGTGTTATAGTACACAACTGGTGTTGTTTGACTTCTGTGTGCTGAGAACACCGGTGAGCTGCTAACAGCTGTCTGTATGGAATTGCAAGTAGGTACTGGAGGGGTTCAATTGTGTGGATTTGTGAGCTGACAAATTAACACTGAGGCTTAGTAGCAGCTCTTTCACTCTAGGCTGGGGGCATGAGAATTGGATAGCTGAAGTTGAATGCTATTGGAGCCCTCTTATATTCTGGGCACAATATGATGCTAAAGTAATCCTGGATTTAAAATATTTTTGTTCAAATACTTAATCTGCTATTCTAGGTTTCTTAAGCACTATTCTTTTCAGCTATTACTAGCTAACAGAAATTTAAAGCAAACACTAATAACAGTCTTATTAATAATAGGTTTATGTGACTTTTTTTCTGCATTTTGATAAAATCCAGATTCAGATTCTTTAGTCACTTCACTCAAATTTCAAGTGAAACTTTGCACAACATACTGATAAAGCATTTTAAAGAGTTTTTTACATTCAAATATTCAGAATGTACATAGGATCGTATTTATAAAGTTTTTCTTTGCAGATGCTTCTGGCATCAGGGTGCTGATTTGCCCTTCCATCACTTAAAAATCCAGCCATGGCAATAGTGAATCTACTTCAAAAAATTCAGTAAAATAGTTAATTTAGTTCAATTGACAGACACAAGTTTTCTTCCAATGTAAAGGTATTGTCAACGATGCTAATACAAGATTTTGTCCTAAGAAGTAAATAAAGCTCTGAAAAGGGTTTTATGTTCAGAAACCTAGGTCAAACTGTTCCCTTTCAGTTTGAAGCATAAAAGTTACCTACTGCAGATACTAGGAAACAATTTGTTGTTCAACAACTAATAATCTCAAGAAATACAACAGAATACCTATAGCTTCAGAACTGAGAAAGCAAACTACCAGAATCTGCAGGATTTGAAGGACACCAACTGCTGTAGTTGGAGGAATAAAGGTCTGTGTGTCACTGAAGGAGTTTCTTGGGCAGCAAATGTCTTTGCTTCCTATGAACCAGCACACAAAGCTGCTATGTGGCAGTTTAGGCAATTCAAGAGTGACCTATTGTCTCTCTCTGCAATAGCAGCAGGAGGGTAAGCAGCCCATAATGTCTGTATGAAGGATTTGTGTGTGCTTATATAGATTTTTTTCAATTCCTTTTTTTGTCTCTCACTGAGACTTTGTTGTTCTTTATGCTTCTCCTTGATCATATTTTATGACTGTTAGACACTAGAAAGCTTGAAAATCTTATGTTGCATATTTTGCCATTTTACTTTTCCTCACGGTGTCAGTTCTGATCTGCTTTCTTCAGTATCAAACTGTTGGAACTAGAAATACCTGTTACATTGGTAAGCCTATCATATAAAACCCTGGAGTTATAGTTTTCAAATTTAAAACTATTCTGTAATGCTACTGCTTTGTGAAACATGCTTGCTAGGATAATTTGGACTTGAAGTTGAAAAAAAAAAGACAGCATAATAAATATTAACATTGACATCTCACAAGCAAGTATGTATTGCAGATATTTCAATTTTCTGGAAGAAAAAAAACAGCCTAAAGTCATAGAAATATTTTCCCCCATGATTCATGATTTTTAAAAATTTCAGCTGGTTTACACTGCTAGCTCTTTTCTCCAATTATCAGAATGATTTCAGTGTAACCCTAGGTTCTTTCTATTAAAATATTCCTTTTACAAAAGGCAGGTAACCACACCAATGACAATATTTAAAATTATGAGGCTAAAAATTTAGTCCAGCCAGTAAAAATGGAAGGCTGTTACACAAAGCAATACAAATAGATGCAAGCGTGGCTCAGGCAGGGCATGCTATCTGCCATCATACTGGCTTAAAACTGGTAGGAATAAGCTTGTCTCCCTATTACTTATCTTTTTTACAATGTAGAAAGAAAAATAATACAACTACCAGTTTCTACTCATAGCTATTCATTCAAATGCATGTTTACCAGGTTCCTTGTTGCTTGCACTAAAGCCTTCAGTAATATGCATTGCAAGAAACAAGATTACACGCTGTATCTGAGCTTCCTTTTAGATCTAGAATGGTACAAGCTAGGTACAAAGGATAATTAATCTAACAGTTTTCATATTTCCATGTTCAAATATGTTTAATTCTCTAGACCAGAGGCGGAGAGAAAAGGTTGGAAAAAAATGTTCTACATTGACTCTTCAAAGCTCATTTCAGATATGAGGCTCCCACCCAAACTGGAGGAATCTCAGGTAATGACACCATGAAGACAAAGCCTTGGGAAGAGGATTCAGAATTCCCTCTTTGCTGTACAAAAAATATATATAGCAGGAGCAGTACTGTGCACTGTTTTTTTTTCTGAGAGTAGCACTACCTTCTTTCTTCAGTAAATAAAGAACAAGTAATGCTGTAAACATTGCTCACACAGGAGGTATGTGCTCCATTTGTGGTTGTTGCACAGTTTGAGCTGAAGAGATAAAACGTAAAGAAAATCTAGATCAATGGGAAAAGCTTGACATCCCTTTTTTGTTTCTAAATGGTAGGGCAATAAGGGAGATATTCCATGTTCAATAGTTGCTATTTTTAGATGCTTCCCTTTTCTCTAGTTAGGTTTTTCTCTGAGCTATATGGGGTGTTCATGTTTTAAAACTTCATCATTTCATAGAAAATAATAAATCTGCCTAGAATGAATTTAATATGATGAGGACCTATAAATATGTTATTTTTCTTTCCCTGAAGTTGTAATGTAAATTTTATTTAGTGTAGCTTTACCTGGTTATAAATATTTTGTATTACTAATGTAGGAGATTTCTGGGCAAGTTCAGGGCTCCAAACTCTCTCAACCTGGATCAGATGAACATCAGAGCTGAAAAAAAGAACACCTATTTGTGATTAGAGTAGGACCCAAACAGCACCAGTCTCATCAGCAAAAGCTGCTGTAGAACTAAATAATCTTTTAAGACAATCTTAGATAGGAAAGTCTAAGCCTAACTTCAGAAGTTAAGATCTAAGCCTAACCTCAGCTACTATAGTTAAACTAGAAGCTTGTTTCTGTATTGCTCTATAAAAGATACTGTGTATCACAAAATACAACTCTATTGACTTGCAGGCTGTTACAGACTGCTTTGAAACTTTCATGTCAAAACCTAACTTTGTCTTCTTTAGCACACATAATTTTAATATTTTTTAGCACAGGCTTATTTTAATATCAGCCTGCCCAATTTAGGGAGGAAATAATGTTGAGATTCTACATTTAGTGTTTGGTGGCTTTCACAGCACAGAACGAAGTGAGATGGGATGTGAAACATTATTCAAGGAGAGTCTTTCACACAGATGTGTTGAATAAACCCTGGGCTGAAAAGTAATTTCTCCAAAACTGCCTCTCAACCTGACACTCCATCTTGAGACATCATTGTCCATGTTAAATATTTCAGGGGGATTTGTCAATTCTAACCAAAAGACAATTATACACATAAAGGAGAAAGTGATGTATTGCTTTTGGTGACAATTTGAATGCAGTGAAGTATGATTTTTTCAGGTTTGCTGTGTTAGGATCTGGTATGTCTCTCTTTTCAGAGATATTCACCCCCATTTTACTGCTATAAAGGTCCTAAAAACTATAAATGTTGTTTTTATTTCTTAGCAAAAGGAGAAAACCTGCATCTAAGCATAAATTAGAGACAAATGAATAATGACTGTTGTTAGGCTTAAGATGCATCCAGAGACTGCAAAAATTACACAGTTTGCTTGAAAAGTAATTGATCGTAATTTGATTGATCCTCTATTTTCTGGCATGCAAAAATAATTGGTCCAATCTAACCACTAGTCAGTACCTACAAGTATTTGTGAAATAGCCTGACACTTAAGGACAAGGTAATTACAAAGGTGGTAGCAGCATAACTAGAATTGCCTCCATTTTCTTATGCCATCAACCAATTTTCAGGCTGTTACAAAAAGGAATTCAGGGCTTACAGATTCAGGAAAAAAAACAAGCATTCACTTCATTTTCTCTAACAGTGGCCTCATTCTACTGAGTAGGAAATACTTGCTGACTCAAGCAAGAAAGGTGAGACTAGGCCACCTTAGAGCTCTCTGTTTTTTCTCCTTTAGTGACAGTTGAGGAAAATGTGGCTAATTACTCACCATACATGGATACTTTCATGTGAAGTCTCTCTAAGCACACACAGGGACTCCCACTCAAGAGTAAATACAGTTGCATTGGCCAAGCAGCAGAATATGTGACTGCTTTACACTGCCCACTGATGTTATAGAAATAGTGGTTGTGCATCTGGATTCCTAAAGTCTTGCCAAGATACAAAAGAGGATAGAATGAAGCTCCTGAAAGACCATACTCCACTGTAGAATTAGGAGGAAAGGGAAGACGTGCACATTTTGGCCCTGCAAATGAAATGTGCACATAGCTCTCACCAGCGAGCAGTGGGTAATGCTGCTCACAACGTGTAACTGATCAGTTTAGCAATGCTTTCTCTGCATTTATTTCTATATGCTTATTTCTGTGAAAATCTTACCATTCTCCCCTCAGATGATGAAACACATCAATTCATGCAGAATGTGGCTATAAGATGTGGAATAATTTTTTGGAGGCAGTGTAAAGTATTGTATTGATTTTTAAACTAGTATGTAGTCTGGATATAAGCTATATGATAGGCTGCTTGTCATGCTGTGGCAGCCAATTAAGAGATGCACTTTTACTAGCAAAATTTAAGAGGATCACAGCACTTTTTTTTCCTTTTTTTTTTTTTTAATCAGAGAGAATGCTTGGAATTTCCTCCTTAAAATCAGAACTGCGTCAAGTGTAACTTTGAAGTTCATACTTCCTGGAGAATTTTTCTAAAGCACGTGTAGGTAAATATGCTCAGCATTCCCATCCGCCTTGGGCTTTGAGTCTGTTCTTAACTAAATCATAAAACTTGTACATGGTAAGTTAAAAACTGCTAACAGCTGTACCAGGAGGTAAATAAATCTGGAGATAAACAGCCTCAGTTCTCCTTTGACAATTTACTTACTTATCCCCCAGTTTACCACTGTGTGTGTACACATGAATGTATGTAAGGACGCAAAGATCAATACATGTGTGTGAGGATGTAAGAAAGGATTATTTGTATTACTTTTATATTTTAGAATGCATCCAGGTGGGTTTTGAATGTCTCCAGAGAAGACTGCAACCCTTCCCCGGGCAGCCTGCTCCAGTGCTCTGCCACCCTCAGCATAAAGCTCTTCCTCATCTTGAGGTGGAACTTGTGTTTTAGTTGTGGTCATTGCTCCTCATCTCCTCATCCTTCCCTTGGCACCACTGGGAAAGGTCCAGCACCATCCTCTCGGCACCTGCCTTCGAGATACTCCTTGGCATTAATTACTTTGTGAAGAGTAGTTCGTATTTTAGTCACAAAAATACAAGTTGAGGGGAAGGTGGTGGTGTTTGCTTGCTTAGTTGGTTGGGTTTTGTTTATTTTTTAATGGCAAGAAATTATGAGGTTGCTCCAGCACTCATGGATTAGTATGGTTGCAACCCATGCGGGACCGAGTCCCACTTCTGGCAGTTCTGTCTCGTGTCTCCCGCTGGCGGCAGGAGCAGTCACCGGTCCCGCTAGGGATGGTGAGCTGAGCGGGATGGGGCTTAGAGAAGGGCAGTCGGCGGCACCGCGGGCACCGGGAGCAGCGGCGCGGCCGGACCCGCCCGCCGCCCTCACAGCCGGCCCAGGGCGGGCGGGGGGCGCTCCCGCCACGCGCGGCCACGTGACCTCCTCCCATGGGCAGCATGGCGGCGCCCAGAGCCGCCCGCGCGCTGCGCAGCGGAGGTGAGTGCGCGCCGCCGCCGGGGCGAGGCGCGGGCCCGGCCGCCGCTCTGCCCTTCCCTCCCGGCCGCCGCTCTGCCCTTCCCTCCCCGGCCGCCGCTCTGCCCTTCCCTCCCCGGCCGCCGCCGCGCCGCTGCTCAGGCGGGGCTCGCTTTGAAATCGAGGAGCGAAAGGTCCCGCCGCCGCCGCGCCTACCGAGGGCTGCGAGCGAGCGCTCCGCCGGCCGGGCGTGCGGAGGCGTCCGGGCGGGGGGCGGCGTGTGGCGGCGGGCCTCGGGAGCGGCCGCAGCTGTCAAGGCTCGGCTTCTGCCGAGGCTCGGCTTCTGCCGAGGCGGGTTCCCCCGGTGCTGTGCTCGGCCCGGCGCCGGCACACGGCGGCTCCCGCCGTCCCGGGGACCCCGCGGTGGGGGAAGGCTGTGGGAGCGTTTTGATCTCCTGCCGTGGTGATTTTTGCTGCTGAAGTAACCTCACATAAATATACGTGTTTCTTCTACGAGCCCGTTCAAGTGCAGAACTTTTTACCTGCTGGCATGCCCGTCTGTGGAATGGCTTTTCAGAGCCCCTGGTCCCCCTTTTCCCTGAGGTTCTCTGACACTTTTTCTACCGCATAACTTTTCACAAGCTAAAATCATGTGCCCATGTCCTACATTCGTATTCAGCCCCATGCGCGCTTAAAAACCCAATGTCAGTCATCCAGTTAAAAACCTAGCGAATAACTTTTGTTAAGCCTTCCTACCTTCCCTTCAGGCATCAAACCTTGTTCAGCCTCCCTAGGGGATATGCTTTTACAGAGACTTGAGAAAGTGAAACTGTCATAGTTAAGACAAGACTGATTAAATGAAATCAAATTTTCCCTAAATCGGACAGTTCAGTATAATTTAATTTGCAAATACTGAAAGACAAAAGTAATTTAAATTAGGTTTCTGTTCACCTAAGGGTATCTGTTCTACCTTACTTGAACAAAAATTACTTTTTTATAGCCTCTTATGTGTGTTCTTTTTAATATAACTGATGTTACATTTTTATAAATGATGAAAGTTTTCTTTACTACAGACTTGTTTCTGCATAAGTACGTTTGAGCAGCAGAGATCTTGGTAGTTGTATACTGATTAAATGCTTTCTCCACATATCGGAAGGACTTAGGCTAGCCTAAAAAAAACTTTTATTAAAAAAGAAAATAGACTGAAAAATACTAGGAAATTAAGTACTTTTCAGTATTCATGTAGGGAAATTATTTGAATAGTCTGCCTTGCTAATGTCAGAATTCAAACACTTTCAACCCTAGGAGAAGGCGCACAACTCTTTAGGGTGTGAGTGGTTTCCACAAACCTTTGTAAAATTCTGTATGCTCAAATGCTGCATTTCAGAGTGGACTAGCAATGGGTTAAACTGCATTTTAGCTGTCACCTTTTCTTGAAGAGTATTTAAATAAAAATGTACAGGTGATGCATAGGAGTATGAATTGAATTTACTATTTAGTGAAAGAAAACTAGGAAACACCCAGAGCACAGACACATCAAATCACTGTCACAGTTTGTAGTTAGAAATAGTATAGATTGTGTGCTGACTTGTAAATGGTCTGATTAGATATTATCACAGTTTTGGCTATTACCGTAATTGAATCTGTGCTACTTTATTGGTAATGAAGTAGGAGACATGGAAGAATTATATTTATATCTACAATTGTGTCTTAGATGATTTAAAGCATCTCTTACAGATCTATTTATTTTATATAGGTGAATTATTGTAGAGTAGAAGCCCCTAAATTCTTATAAAGAAATTTCAGGGTTTAGAGCCACAGGGAAATAATTGATGAGAAGACATCCCATGTAAAATGAATTACTTTTGTGTTCCATACTGATAGAACTGAGTCCTGATCTTGCTTCCCTAGCAATGAATAAGAATTCTGTGCTAAGCTGTGTGACTTACTGTGGGCCAGGTTTTTTAAGTCAATTCAGCATAGACTGACAGGGTGTCATACATCCCTTGCAAATGTAGTTTGTGTTGCTAGGCTGGCTGTTCTCTTGGTAAGGGACTAAGCTGCCTTGTTCAGCCCCTTGTGGAACTGGGAATTTGTCCACAGGCTCCTCAGTGGGGAACCTGGAAACTGCACCTGACTAGAAGCTACAGCTGTCTCCAGCACCACAGAATATGAGATGTTGTGAGGTGCTTCTTCTTCTGTGACTACAGAGCCTTTCAGGGATGTTTGTTTTCAAAATTTTTCTGAGAATGTTATTCTTTCCCTTCTGTTAGTAAAATGAGGAGGAAATGCATAAATGTTTTAAAGCTTTCTTATTTTTCATAGAAACAGAGGGACATAGCTGGAGTTATTCTGTTGCAGTACACCTTCAAAGTCTCACACTTTCAAGTTTGCCCAGAAGTGCCAAGTCTCATTAGAAATCAGTTGGAGTTTGCTATTTTTTTTCCTTTTCTTTTTTAGGCTGTATAGATCAAAAGTTTGGTTCACAAGTCTTCTCAGTAATGCATGGTTGAGTATTTTCTATATTTCATTGTTAGGTTAGCCAAAACTGTGTATATTAAAAGAATAATAAACTCTTTTCCAGAAGGGTATTTATATGAAAATCATGAAACTATCCTGAAGCACTACACAACTTACAAATATTAGCTGGACTAATAAAGAAGGTGAGAAAGTGTAGCAAGTGACTGAAGCAATGTGGTCTGGTTTATATGCTCTAGATGGAGTGCAGACAAGTAATTTTACATAGTTTTTCTTTCTAATCAGACATGGCTTAGACATTCAGGATGGTAAAACTGGTAATGAACTTTTAAATTGCCTTTTTACGTTGAACTCTGCATGTTACTGTACAGAAGTGTGCTATGGGGTCTCCATCTGGGACATAATTAAATAAATAAAGTACCTGCTTTACTGAATCTTTTACTGAGCAGTGTTTCTGATACAGTTAATTTCTCACATTTTTTAATCTGCAGACGTTGGTAATGCTCATGGTTTTATAAAATTCAAAACTTTCAGTATTTTTAAGAGGCAGTAAAAGGACTCAAAATTAGATTTTTTTTTTTTCTGAAATCAAAGTATTCATTTCAGACTTTTTTTGCTGCCATATGCTGCTGAATCAGTTCATTTCCATCTTTGTGATGGTGCATTTTGAAACAGGAGTTATATTCATTTTTTAAAAATTGTTATCGCTTGCTCTTTAATAAGCATATTTAACCACAAATTTCAGCATATTAGATACCATTCTCATGTTAAGAATGAATCATAAAAATCTTTTTAGCACTATTAATATTGAAATGGTAGAAGTATCACTTTGTATTTTTCTCACTGTTAAAAAGAAATTCAGAAATGTACAACTCAAACAATTAATACTCACGTATAGTAATTTCCAGTACTTTTAACCTAATATTTTTTTTTTTTAAATTAACCATAGAATATACAGGTAACAATTTTTGGGAGACTTGACTGTTTCCTGGTATTCCAGACTTGCAATTAAATACGTCCTGTAATTCTGATTTTTTTTTGGCAAATAAGAAAAAGTGGTTTAAAACTTGTGCAAGGGAGTTTTCAAGATCTAATGTGCTTGGCTGCACTGTGCAATATATGAGTATGAGTTGGGCAATTAGCTGGAAGAAAATATTAATTGACATTTTCCATTAATTTGTAGACAGACTCATGTCTCCGGAATTAAACATTAGCATTATGAGCTGCAAGTGATGCATGGTGGAAGTTCAAACCATTTGATCATAGTACACTTTCAACATTTTTAAAATGATCCTAAGGTAGTTTCATCCCTGTCTCAAAAATAATCAGGCAGGCGAGGAATTATTCCCATTTCAACTGTGCAGCAACTCTGGGGAAGACATGCACTTTCATGGTTTGAGGCATGAGAGAAAAATATTCCCCTTTCAATAAAGTGTTAAATCATTCTCTCTGTTGAGAAGTAATGTATTGTTGGCAGCACACTGTGTCTTTTTTTCTTACGAGATCTATCACTTCTGGCTGGGGGTGGATGTGTAGGGTGTGGTTTCTCTGTGAGCTTAGATTTCTCAGCATTAGCTAAGAAATGAAGGAAAGTCATTAGCAGATGTCCTGGAAGCTGCTGAAAACAAACATTTTCTGCCACATCAACAGCTTTAGTGACCCACACCTACTCTTGTAGCCATCCATTTCAGACTAAGATGTCTTTTTTCCTTTGTAGGAAGGTGCCCATTGCCCTGGCACCAGAGCATCACCATTGTGGCTACAGCTAAAACCCACATAGAGACAAAGTTAATGACGAGTTCCTGAGGAGTACTTAGTTTCAGCTGTGAATGCTTTCTCTGCTCTGCATGCCTTATATCTTCGGTGCCCAGGTCCCAGGTAGTGTTCTGTATCTGCCAGTGTTTAGTCTGTGATAAATTTATTACACAGGTACATTTTCATATGCCAGAAGTTAAGGAAAGTAAGCCTAGCCATAATCCTGAGGGAAAATGGACCTTGTTTGGAAATATTTGGTATGTATCATACAGCAAATCAGTGAAATAAAGAATACCACTTCACAGTCTTTAGAGATTAAATTAAAGGGAACAAAAATACAGACTCCCAAAATCTATACTGGAAGATGACCCTGCCAAGGCTATGTGCAGGATCAAACTGTGAAGTGTCTATCTACTTGGTCGTTGCATGTTCTGTTACTTAAAACATCAAGAATAGTGCTAGAGTATATGACAGGTCTCTAGTGGCCTCTAAGCTTGTTTAGAGTAATATGTAGCATTTGAGGAGAAAGAATGAAGGATTGAATCATTTCTAAAGAAATTCTGGACCTCAAGTAGTGAATTACCTTTTATTTTAGAGCAGATAGCTTCACTCCCTAAAATCGCAGGATCAAATGTCCTATGAACATATAATAAAACATTTTATTTTGCCTCTGAGAGCTCACAGTGCAGATAGCTAAGGCAGACAAAAGGGGCTGAAATCATGAGCACTGATGGATGCTGAACTCTGTGGATAGCTGATGGGTGAAGAAACTCTAGCACTGAGGGAGTAATTTCTGGAGGGTTTTGTGGCAGCACAGCATCAGCAAGATGCAACAGCCTGAGCCCACCCTCGTGGCAGCTGCTCCTAAGTTACCAGGCAAACATGCAGTTGAGCAATGGACATAGGTAAAGTGCTTTCTAGATTTCGATATAGAATTTCTTTTACTCAAGTTTTTGCACTGAATTACCCTACCTAGACCAGAAGCTGAATTTAAGGCACACATAAAAATAACATACCACATAACATACCACATACCATGTAAAGTTTGGGATTTGTGTGTTGTGGGTGTTCTTTAGCTGTGCAGGGGAAACCCTACTGAGCCAGTTTGGCACACTTACACCTCATTTCTTGTGTGGTTTTCCATGTATAGCCATAGTTGGAGTGTAAGATTGAGGCTACCAAAAATATTTCTATGGTGTTTTGGTATTTTCTTTTTTTTTATTCTGAAGACATGTGGATTTTAGCTGAAGTCACCTTGAAGACCAGTTACTTCTGGTTTTGAACCTGTTTTGATGCTAAAGCTGCAGTGGAGGTCTGTGTCGTGAAATCTAAGCTGGTTTTCCTTTCTGTGATATTTGGATATAGTAGACATGATGTTCTGATTGTGACTGTTGTGAATCAAGAGGAAATTTAAACAAAAGCTTAGGAGCTTTTGAGCATTCTTCAGCGACAGTCCTGCTGGTCCACTGCAATTTGTGATTTCAAAGTAGTACTTGATCATGTATGCAGTCTGAAAAGGCCTTTTCTGTGTTAAAACTACCTTTAGGACACCCAGTTACAATGATCTTATCAACTGGGGATTGATAATTTTCCTTTTTTTGGTTCCTCCTTCTTTCCCTACTCCCAACAAACACATTCTTATAGCACTTCAAAATGCACATCTAGTGAGAGTCTTGCTGCCTCTTCTTCTCTTTTGACAGTTTGACATGATGATGTGCCATGATGGGTAGCTTGCAGTGCTTCGAGACACCACATCCCAGTGCTGTTGATCTAGCAATACTTATTAGCATGAAAATTTAATTTGAAAATATTTTGAAGTAATGTAGTGGGAGGAAGAGTGGGTTACAGGGCAGTGACTTCTTTTTAATGTTTTGTCTATTCAAGCCATTTGTATTTGTCACAGTGGTTTCTTTCCTAAGATTTCTATTTAAAATCAATGTTTGTTAAAATATGCTTGTCTGCCCAATCCAGCTTTTATATTATCTATGTGAAGAGGCAAAAGAACATATATAAGGAGCAGTCTGTATGTTGTGAACTCTTTGCCTTACAGTTATTGCATCCTGTAGAAAGAGGCTGTTTGGCTACAGCCTTGTTTTAATTTAATTTTTTAGTTTTCAGTTACACATTTCTGGAGTCTCCCCAACCACTGCTGTTACCTGATGGCGCCTATATTTCATCAAGTTTAGACAAGCAGTCTACCTGGACTTAGGCCCAGAGGAGCTGCCGTAACTGATGAACATGATCCCCTCTGCCTGGGAATTCAAGACCTATAGAACCATGATTCCCAAGGGAATTGAAACAAAAATGTGTTCAGACCTTGCCTCTTGCTTTTTTTCTTTTCTTTGTTGTTTTTGAGGAGCATTGCCTTGTACTGATGGGCAGCATACTTTACCACAAGTGAAATCTGGTACTGGTTTGCTGATGATTAGGATAAAAGATTCTTTTTAACCCACCCTGAAAACAGAAGCAGGAAAGAATAGAGCACACAGAGACAGACATGAGTTGCTGTGATATCTCTTCATTACTGCATACAAATAAAGTGATGAGTTATTAAACAAAATAGCAAAAAATGTTGTGGCATTACTGTTGTGATGTTGGGTGGTTTTTTACTGCATCATCATCGTTAGACCTCCAGAGTTTAGTGGATAAAATTGCAAATTTAAATTTTGTTCTTCAATGCTGCTCTTTAATCTCTTTCATTCTTTTGGAAAAACTGCATTATATAAAGATTGCATATTATTTTCGCTGTAGAATATTGTGGTGGGGTTTTTATTTTAGCAAATGTTTTTAGAAATTTTTTGTGATTGCAGAATTAATGCTCAATTTAATTAAGTCTAATTTTATTTCCTGTATGTTATATTTTTAGTTTGCTCTTATATGCCCTTATCTTCATTGGGAGTTGTAGATTTGACTTCTTTTTTTAAAAGCATGGTGTTGACAGTCAGACACAAGCTCACTTTAAATCAATTAAATAATAAACTTAAAAGTCTTCTTGTATTTTCTGTTTAATGATCAGGAGTATGATCAGGAGTTGTTTCTTCATGTTGTTTTGGATTATGTGGGCTTGTTACTTTTTTCTTTATAAGTTTAAAACATTAGGATGGGGAAGAGTAATTAAAGGCTGCTTCTTTCTTCTTATTTTGCCTTTTATCCCAGGTCAACTGGGCAGGCTGGCAGAGCTATTTTAGCTGCATACATTTTTGTCATTCATTTCTCTTTTGCTGCTTGTGTTTGCTTAACTAACGTGTTATACCATTACTTGTAGAGAGACTTTTTTTCTTCGATATCTTAATAAAAGGTGGGATTTGTCTTTCTGTTATTGTAACAGTTTGTCTGACTAACCTATATTTTTAAACATGAGTGGTTTACCCAGGGAGGAGCTACAGTGGCTGGAGATCTTGCTAAGCTCTGGGCTCACAAATGTGAAGAATGAACAGATAAGGATTGTCAGATTTATATATTTAAGTCTAATTACTAATAAACATCTGAAATAAATATGTTATTACTAGAAGTTCATTATTCATTTTCTCAGTGTAAGGGAATATAAAGTCTGCTGTAGCACAGTACATGTATTTTATTGTTCACACCTTCCACGTTTCTCATCTGCTCGAGGTTTGACATTCCCAGTATTTCTGAGGTTTAAGAACAATCACACCTGATACTTTTAAAACTCAGAAAGTTAAAAATAAAGTCATGCAGTGTAATCATGTTAAGATTTTTTTTTCTGGTCACCAACAGGGAAGAGAATTACCATTCTTGAAGGCAAAATTTCATTACAAATTTTTAATAGTTAGAGAACACCAGAGGAGTGAAGCTGTTTTCTTGGATCGTGGCAGTACTCAGAGGCCAGAGACTTCAGAATTCTGTTGTCTGACTTGTGAGAATCTGCTGCTCTGGAGTCTATGCAGCAGCTAGAAATAAACAGGGAGAGAGACAAAGGCTTCTGCCAGTGCAGAGCCTTTTTCAGCTCACTGCTTGATGGTGAATCAGTTTGAGAATCTATGCTGTGAGTCTCACTTTGGCATCTCATGGACTTCTCACTTCCTGGGGTTGGTGATCCTGCTGGGAGCTATCAGTCCTTGGGAACTTAACCAGCTTTGGAAAAAGGAGGGTCTCCTGCTAGGCTGGCACTCTGCCACTGCCTCACAGTAAAATAAGTTCTCCTGCAGCTCTGTGGCTCAAGAGAAGACATGATCTCAACACACAGTGGGGCTCAGGTCCTTCATGGCACTAGGAGCCAGGAGCAGGGATATTTGGGGCTGGTAGTGTGCATAGCTT
The DNA here is from genome assembly GCF_050655825.1 of Lonchura striata. Classification (NCBI taxonomy): domain Eukaryota; kingdom Metazoa; phylum Chordata; class Aves; order Passeriformes; family Estrildidae; genus Lonchura; species Lonchura striata. The sequence continues at coordinate 20,475,690 of NC_140709.1, forward strand.
TGGATGAGTCGTTGAACTTTCTGTGTCTTTCTCCACCTACAATGCAGATATTTATCTACCTTGCAGGTGCATTTGTTGAGATTAATGAGTTGTTTGTAAAGCACTTTGAAGATGAAAAGCTCTATCAAAATGCTAAGTATTATTACATATGAGCTCTTGAGTGCATAATGGCTGTTTGCCTGCCAGTATTTAAAACAATTTATAACACACTAAGTATGAAGGCACTGTATGAAGTTCTAGTTTCCATTTAAGAACAGTCATATTTTGTGTTCACCCGTTCAGGTCACACCACTGGTCTTTAGTATTATCTAGGGTAAAAACAGACTCTAGAAGATTTTTTTAAAAGGAAATGTTTCAAAACATTAAAACTGTGTAGTTCTATAATAAGGGTTTCTTCTCAGTTGGTCATTTTTTACATTCTCTTTGTATGACTTGAAACAAGGTATGGAAAGTTTGTTCATTGTTCTTTTAGAGATTATGTCCTTTCCAAATCAGTAATGTTTTTCTCTTCCTATTTTCTGAAGAAAAAAAAAGAATGTTAAAAACCAAGTGTTCAACAAGCTGCTCTGATGCATGGAGGCTTTAGAAGGGAGAATAAAAGGGTCTTCAGAGCTCCTTGGAGGTCTTTTGGCAGACATACTCTCCAGCGTGCAGCCTGAGAAAACTTCAATGGGTGTTTTTGAAAGTCACACTGTTCTCTTGAGTTTAGATTATTAATAACCAGCCACTCTAACCAGCTCTATAAAGTCTCCAGCTTTCACATTTGAAAGATGTTTATGTTCAGGTATTCATTGTTAAAACCTGTTTAAAGTTAGGTTTCATTTTAGATCAAGCTTATTTTGAACCGTGAGGAACTATCGCAGTAAGAACATGCATTTGTAATTTTATACATGAATACTTGCAGCATATAAGATGCTCTGTGTAGAAATTTGTACACTTCTCAGATTATCTGTTTTATGCTTTTTTGTACATAAATTTAAATTATATCCTGCCTTATGTATTTTTCTATAAAAGAAAGTCAACAGATGTGGCATAACATTGAAAGAAAATGGCAAGTTTGTTTCTCATATAAATTCCAGCTGTTTAGTCTCAGATTTGCTGATAGACACAGGTGAAGATGGAGTTGAGCAGAAGCAACAGTAAAGTCCTAGCTTCTCTCCATGTAAAATGGAGATTCTTTATATAAGAAATTATGCGGTAACTGCAGATCTGCTTGTATTCTTCTTGACTTCTCAGCTATTGAGTGTGCTTGTAAACTCATCTAGAGCTGTTGAGTTGAGGTCCTTTTCCACTGGACAAAGTGGATAGACATCTCACAAAGACACTGAGAGGAAGTGTTGCCTGTAGCCATTTGTGCAGATCTGCGCATCAAGTCACACTCGTGCCTTGTGGATGAAATGGTAGGTGATGACAAGGCTTAATGTCATTGCCATGTCCTTTTAGAAGTAACACCTGTGAGGTGGCTAGGCAGGTCTGACCTCTCCAAGCCATTTCTGGTTGTTCTGCACTGATTATTATTAATGTAATTCTATGAGTCATGGTAGAAATGGGTGTTCTTTAAAGAAGTGAATACAGTAGTGGGTCTTGTCTGGGTTTATAAAGATTTATTCATGTTCTAACACACCCTGCTAGATCAGCAGAAGCTCATCTCATGAGAATAGTTCTCTTCTAGGAAAGCTTAAATCAAAAGCTTGCTCCAAAAAAATCAAGTTGAACCAGCAAGAATTATTTTGCTGATATAATTGTCCCAGCAGCTTTCTGACTAGTATCATTATATCATCTAAGAGTGTTGTTGAGTTGTAGAATACTCTCCTTAACTAATACATGTTTTCTGGCAAGAATGTAATTGCAGAGCAAACCAAGGACTGCAGAAGTGGCTTTTTCTAAAATCTCCTTGATAAAGACAGTCTTGTTTTTGTTCATTTGGAGGCTGTTTTGTCCAAATAACTCTTCTGTAAAAGCTGCTTCACAAAATCAGGTATAGAGTGAGGTAGCTGATGGAAAGACTTCAGCAGAGATTTCTGCAACAGTATCCCAGCTGTGGAAACCAGATGGGTGTTGCAAACAGGTTGGTGGGGTGTTGGCTGCTGAAAATTCAACCAGATGAAAATAATCTGCTGGGGTGTCTGGGGAAAGGCAGCAATTCTCTCATGTCTCCTCTGGTGTGACAAGCAGTGACAATGGACTACCAACCACTTCAGGATGAGCAAGAATGGGCCAGGCATGGGCATAAAGTTTCCAATGACTGTGCCATTACCAGGGGAACAGCTGCATTAGAATCAACTTTATTGTAGCTCTTTGCCTACTGAATACAGATCAGGAGCCTTGACATTTATGAAGTTGTGGCCAGGGCTGTAAGACTCAAATTCACAGTCCCATCACTTTCCAATAGTATATTGAAATGCATATAGATTGAGATAGACTTCACATTCTCCATGTGAAGTCATCACGTTTCTCAAAAAAACATGCAGCAGGATTATTAGTATGTAACTGACTGAATCTAGAAGTTCTGAGTTGAGTTTACAGATTAGTAATTGATTAAATGGATGTCCCTATAGAGAATTTCATACATTACTACCCAGTTTTGCAGACAAGGTAGCTAAACATGCCCAGGAGAATTGCCTGTCATATCTTGCTGGCAAGTTAGATTATCTTCATCTTGTGGAGAGCAAAACATTTATTTCTTCCTTCGGATTTACTGTCTGTGCAGAAAAGACTGTAAACCCTTTTCAGTCTAGAAAAAGGTGTTTGGGACATAAATTCTTGCAAGGAGTCCTTGCTTACTCTGTCTAGCTTAGAAAATCAGATAGTAGAATAGTCCAATAAACTGTACATTAGTGAATAGCCTGGTGAAGATAGTTCAGAAATGAGGTTTTTGTTTGTTTGTTTTGTCGGGGCTTTTTTTGTTTTAACTTAATACTACTTTTTTGGAATAAATTAGTCTGAATGTTTGGTACACAATAATTCTGTTACTTTCTGCCTGTTTTACACTTACGCTCTTCCCCTTTATCGTTTATTAGAACAGCTTCCCTTTCTACAGAAGGGCTATGTTATTTATAAATTGCCATTTTATTTGCCATATGCCATATATGAAGTGGGCCGTAGATGGTAGTTACATGGCTTGAGAATAGAAACCTTAATTTTGATGTGTTTTATAAACAATTGGCAATGAACGGCCTCATCCTGTCCTTTGACTTCAGCGGGAGCTCTGACAAGCGTGTTTGCGCCAGAAGAAGCCGGCTGCCAGTGCTGCGGAGCGGGCAGCGCGCCTTTGCTTTCAGCACAGTTGTGTGTCCCCGTGCCAAGAATGAATTTTGCCGATTCAGATTTGCTCAGTTTGTCAACACACGGCTCCCATTGAACGTGGCAGGACCAGAATCATTCTTGGCACGGGGCCGGCAGCGGCGGGAGCTGCGCTCTGGCAGGAGCAGTGCCCAGCCTGGGCTCCCCAGCTCCCGAGGCTCCCGTCTCCTGCAGCATGTGCTTGCTCTTGTTGGAGCGGTGGAAAGAGTCAGTGATAAAAAGGGATTTCCTAGGTTCGTTTTCAAGGCTGTTTTTTTGTGTGCGTGGCTGTCTGGATGATTAATGTGAATAGGAAAATACTGTTGACCCATTTAAATCATGTTAGACAACTTCCATTGCTCATCTACATAATGAAATACACACTGAACATTACAGCCTAAGTATAAGAGCCAGTGAACTACAAAAATAATATTTTGCTCATTTAGATTATGAAGTAAAATACAGGACATTAGTACTAATGATAGTATTAAATTTTAAGCCATGCAAATTGCAATTGTCAGTGAAAAAGAGCTATAAGTTGAAAAGGCTATTAGCATTTCAGCTTTAACAGTTAATTTCAGTAATTTCTTTTTTCTGCTAGTGTGCAGCTTTAAAAAGTCCATACACAAAGCATTTGATAGTAAGTGCAGAAGTGTTTGTTTTATATTGTTATTTAATTTCAGTCATTAAAGAAATGTTAGAAATTAATGTGCAATATTAAAATATATTAACATTTTATATTACTGAGAGCAAGCAAGCAATTTTTACTTGGGTAAAATCAAATAAAAAGGCAGATTATTAGTAACCAACAGATGAAATAATTTTAAGCATTTATTTAAGTACCAAGTCAAAAACTGAAGGCTTTAAAAATACGAATTTTGTCAAATAGAAACAGAATTGTCAGCATTTTAAACTAAATACAAATTTTGAAGTGCTGAATTTAGGCTGACAGGTTTCTATGGTTACCTACCTTTCCAATAGTTTGGTGAGATGTGTAAATAGGCCTGTGAGTCACTAGTAATTATTTGGGTTTTGTTTGTTATAGTTGTAATTCTGTGTTCAGTTTGAATCTAATACAGTTCATACCACATGCATTGGTTTATGTATATTTTAGCGTGTATGATTGACAGTGATTGAGCATTTCTTATGGAGTGCTTGGTTTTTTTGTCATAAGTGATGTATGTTGGTACTTCTGAAAATGTAAACAACTTCTTCCTGTATCACTGTTTGAGAAACAGGGATTTTTATGCTAAAAAGAGGTCTTTGTTGTTATGATGTTAAGCAAGGAGATAAGTGAAAGGTGTTTAAAAAACATTTAAAGCATCTCCCAAACATTATACTGTACTCTTACAAATTTTATCCATAATTCTATCATTATAATTCACTCAGTGACCCAAATGTCACATATTTATGAACAAGCTTCCAAGTTGTGCATTAATAGCACAGGGTAATGACTGACAGGTTTAAAAATAAATGGTTTAATCAGGATGCTACAAGTTATCTGCAGCAAGCTCTTGATTAGAACATCTTATTGTGCAAAGCAATTTTTTAAAATAAAAATAAGAGCTTATTTCTACCACTGCCATAGCAGTTTAGCAGAAAAAGCTGTGAACTCTGAGACCTCTCTGCTTATATATTTTGAAATCTGGATTATAGGATGTAATTCCCGAGCCTTAAACTTATCACTCTAGCAAAGGACACGTACGTGTTTTCTCAGTAAAGACTTACTGCCCTGGCATAACTTGTGTTTTCATGTGAAAACAGGACAATACAAGTAATTAACAACTTTTAACTAAATGCAAGAAATACTACTAGCCATCAATTGTACCGAATGAGTAGTTATGTAATCTTATGTTATGAAGGTATTCATCCCAAAGTTGTTGGCCATGTGCACTTTTTTCCTTAATTTTGAGATAAGACTGATTCAGAGATGATCTTGTGTCCTTAGAGATTTGGCTGTAGGTGTATGGAAAATACTTACTGCAGGAAGAAGACTGACTGCCTGTTCTCTTCCCATGTGTCAAGCTGCACAGAGCATCCTGATACAATGTTCAGGAGTATTCCTAAATTTCCTACGCAAAGATTGCTGCTATTTCAGCAATGGTGCTTGCTTACTGAAAGGGTAGGAAATGGATTTTGTGGTGATCCAGACATACTTTTTCAATTTCAGGTGGAAATTTTAGAGGTTAAAGTAACATTTAATATTGTGTCAGGCATGTATATAGGACATAAACATACCAGTTGAAAAACAGTTGTTTCACAGAGCATCTGAAAAGATTTTAACCCGGTAGGATTCAGTGAATGTTAGAGCTGTGGGTGGGTGCATACAAACAACAAGATTTGGTATTGTGCTGCATATAAGGACTATTTGAATGGCTTTTTTTTTTTTTTTAATCTGAAACAAGTGCTATTTTTTAAACTAACTTGTTCCAATAGTTGTTTCTACCCTACAAAATCAAAAGCAAAAAAAAGCAGTCTTTCAAGCAAAAGTAGTTTCTCTGATATTTTAAAAATCTAAATATAAATAGGAAATGCTTGGAAAATGTATTTAAATATGGAAGCCTGAACAGATATGTTTCTCATTCTAATTTATTCATTTTATGATAAATTAATTTACTCAATAAAGGAATGCAGTAACACAAGAGGAATGTTTCTCCTGCTAGTCAGAGAAGTTGAAACTTGCCAGATGCTGTTATCTGGAGCCTAAATTCCCTTGACAGTAACTGTGATTGAAACCCTTAATATTGCTTTGTGCAGCTTTTATACTGGACTTATCTCATTCTGCAGTGATACTGCTTTAGTCAACACTGTCTTTTTATTTTCTTCTTGCGTTCTTCTGTCAGATAGAGAAAATGTAGTAGAAATGACAGTGGGATGGAAGGCTGTGTTGGAAGACTGCGATGCTCTGTTCCCAGTGTCTGTACAGTTTGATCCCATGTTCTGTAATAGACAATTCATTTCCTTTTATATAGTAATGAATATTACTCAGCTGTAGTTAGATTGTATGCTGTATTTTTTAAGTCTTATAATAAAAGGGGGCAATACTGTTTAATGATACCAGAATTTTACTCAGTTAATTTATTTCTCATACTGCCTTGTTGTGACTCTGTGTGTGTATATATTCTGTAACTGCTTAACTGGTCAAAAGAGATTTTAAAGATACAATACTAATTTTTTCTTCTTGTTTGTTAAAGTTGCACTGTCAGTTGCTGCTGATAAAAGGTGGCATCAAGCCAGCTTCCTGAAGGAGCTATTGGGAGGGTCATGGCTTGTCATGACCTGGGCACCGGTGCTTGAATGTTGTTATTATTGGGATGAAGTACCCTTAGGCTGTCATCCTTCCTGTAAATAGAAGGGGTTCTGATTTTCTGTGGTTTCCCAGTTTACCAACTTGCAGAACAGCTATTTTGTTGGCCCTAAGTTTGACTGAATAATGAATTAGAAGCACAGCACTATTCCAGAAGGCACTGATTCATCATTTTAATCTGTTAGTCTAGACTAAATCATAGTAAGTAAAGCAAAACAAGAATGTGTTTCTATGTAGTTTATAAATTTACAAACTCATTTATATTGGCATATAGCCAACAAATTGCCCAGTTCCACTCTGCATGAAGGAAGGGCAGAATTGTAGATAGCAAGGAGCATAACTGAGGGCTGAAAGAAACTTTTTTCAGTGACATGGGGGAGTCACAGTGATGCTGGCAGAGGGGCTGACTCTTCTCCCTTGGAGTCAGTCGCCGTTCAACCATTGCTATGCTTCATTGCCTCTTAGGAGAGTAACAAGAACAGTTCTGTTAATGCCTGTATTAACGAAACAAATTCTGGTGTTAATTTCCAGAAAAATTAAATAAAACAATCCCAATTAGAATATAATGTTTACAAGGTACTGGCCTGTGTTTCGGTTTATCAGGGTAGGGTCATAAGCATGCTGTTGTTGAAGTTTTCACCAATGTGTTGCTGCTGTAACTGAAGTCACATCTATCCTGATGAATATTTCATTTCCCCAATCATGCTATTAAAAACAGAGTGTTTTTACCCTTTCATTTCTGCTTTCTTTTTTCCAGTACCATCGTGACAGATGTGGCTGCGTCCTGTTTACAAATTGCTGCTAGTCACATTTTCAGTAGTCCTTATGGGTTTTGCTTTCCCTTAATACATCCAATTAGGAGGAAATATTTCTCACAAGCACAGACTTGCTCTTCTCCTTGTAATGACATAGTTCTGCAATCCAGGAAACAGTCCTGCATGGTGTCCATGTCCACAATTTCCTGATGTGGGAAAAACGTGTGGAAAGCATCTGGAGAGGAGGAGACCCCCTTTACCAGCTTGTTTCCTGTAAGCGAAATTGGAAGACCTTGTCTGTGCAAATAGATTTCAAAATAGAGTCTGCCCTTTGACTGTCTCCATAATTACACAGTGCTCTCTGTATTTTATTTGGCTGCCAGAGCAGTTAACCCCTGGAAGTAAGGGGCTGATGATGGCGTGACCAGCACGGGTATGCAGACATGACCATGTGAATACACTCTTGTTTGGAGAAGCCTGTCATTAAGACCTTCTTATAATATAATTTTACCAAATTTGAGAATTATCATGTGTTGGATTATGTTGATTAAGATACGTTATATCCATAATGTACAGAAAATGTGGAGGTATTAGTTGCAAAAAAACAAAAAAAAAAAAAAGAGAAACAAAAAAATGTTCTTTCATGGCTTTGATGTAATCAACATCTGTCAACAGAATGAATTTGCTTTTGTTTAATTTCAAGGGCTCTTGTCCTTCTACTTTGCCCAATCAGTTTCAACTTCTGCCTCAGGCATTTCCCTATGTTGTTCTTGGAGGTTTTTTCCTTTTTTCTTTCTTTTTCTTTTTTTTAGCAAATGCGCAGGTTATTGCATGTGAAATGTGAGCTGGTCTTCTGCTACACAGGTTACACAGAGCTGGAAAGAACCTTTAATCTTTCCCATCCTATTTTTGAAGCTTGGACATACCTTTGCAACAGGGAGGTTACAAAGTCAGTGTTTTATTAGACAGTTAGAGTTACAATTACAAATAAAGGTCTTTAAAACCACAGCCATTATTTTGGATTGAAAAATGGGAACATTTGTAATTAGCAGTAAGAAGCTATGTGTTCTTACCTAGTTGCATTGACTGGATTTCTCATATTGTTCCCCTTAGTGATTTTTAATACCTCATTTTAAGCTTTAATCCTCAAAAGTTTCAAATTAGTTTTTGCACAATAACCTAAATTATGCTAGAGTATTAAAATTACCTGACAAGCCAAATGAAAGATCTCTAGTGTTTTACCTCCAAATTAATATATATTAAGAAAATCTCCAGTCATTCTTTTTTTCAGTTTAAAAAGAAAGATTAAGTCACATAACTGAAAAGATTTGTCAGAAGAATGCTTTTGATATTGGTAACTTTATCAAGAGCGAGTTGATTTTATTTCCTACATAGTTTTGAATGTTAATTCTTGTAATTCTAAGTAATTTTGGTACTCTGCTTCTGTTGCTACTATGACAAAATTATTTTAAAATATGTTAATTTATTTCTTGTCTCTTTTTAAGATGCACTCTTGTATTTATTGTAGCTCAGAACTGTCATGAAGTTTATCCATTGGTAATATTTTTGTTAATTGCTTGAAAAATTGAAATCTTTTGTGAATAAATACAAAAAAAAATTGTTGCTAACAATCACATTTAATGAATCATGTAAATTAGCAGTTTTTTGCCCAAATACCCCACACTTCATTCACTGGAAACATAGCTTGATAAATTGCTCTAACTGTTAAACAGGAAGCGTTAGAAAAGGGCTTATGTGAGAGTTCATTTTCAACATCTCCCGTTAAAAATACTTCTTGACCAGAGGAAAATCACATTTAAATTACTAAAATCAACTTAATTAAGGGTCATTAATAGAGATACACATAAAAAACTCTCCACTCTAGGAGTGAAATGAGAGCATTTCATTATATAGTGTAACATGCATGAACAGATAACAATTAAAATAGCCCTAGAGTAAAAGGCTAATAAATATAGGGCACACTGTGCTGCAAAATCAGTCACTTAAAAATGCTCCCACCCATCATAATTCTTGAATGCCATATTCAGCCACTCTGCCTGACTCATTTAAAAGCAAAGAAATGTCATTTCGCACAAGATAAACTCGTGGTAGTTCAGAAGAGCTCACAGTGCAGATGTGTCCTGTGAAGGCAGGTGTGGGAGGTGCGCTGGGGAACGCAGCGGCTCCGGCGGGACGCGCGTGCCCCGGATGGCACAGTGGCATTCACTGGCGGCTCACGAGCGGTTGGCAGTCGTGTTCTGTGCGCGGCGCATCCGAGCTGCTGCTGGCTCTCCTCAGTGCAGCTGATGGTAAACACGCTATTGCTGTGGCAGGTGACGCAGCCTTGCTGTTGGGGTACGGAATGAACACGTAAAGGGTCAACTTTATCTCCTGGTTGTGCTGGTCTGCTGCCAGCCTACCCAGCTTCACATGCCATGCTCTCCAGTGGCTGCAGTTTCTGCTGGAAGATGCACAAATGCCACATGTATGAACTGTCTTGCAGTAATTAGTATACACAAAAAGCTTAACAAAAGGATGAGCTTGAGCACCGGTGTTGCAGAAGTAAATAAAGGCACTGAGAAAAGCTTTGATGGGTGTAAGGGGTAGGAAGAAGGGAATCTCTGAGCCGGACTTGGAGAATACAGACAGTTGTTCCTGTCTCAGGTGATTGATGATGTTGCTATATCAAATTAGCTGGGACTACAGGAGCCTGAAAAATAAAAGGCGCTGTGGAGGCATTAGAAGGCCTTCTTAAGGAAGGAAGTGTGTGGATGGAGTCCAGATTTTCATTACAGACCAGTAACTTCATTGTATTTTAATGCCATTTTATTTAATTTTATTTTTACTTTGTAGGAAAATGTTTTCTCTTATGATTTTTTTATATTTCAAATAAAGGTTTAGTTGTCCCGTGTTTATAATTCTTGTAATAGAATTTAGGAATTGTATTTTAGAATGGTGATAGTTATTTGCTTGTCTCATTTCATCTGTTCAAGTAGTAGATAGTTTTGCATGCATCTGGTTTATAATGAGTAGTTAGTAGAATAACAACAGGCTACAGTACCTTATTATCCTGTTATTTTGTGACAACACTTGCAGTGTATCTTTGGGAGAATAGAGGTAAAAAATTTATTCTGAATAGAAAAGAATCCCTTCTGAATGTGAGCTAGTCGATAGGCATGCACCCATGAATATGGTTTAATGTATTTAAGAGTGTATATTTGAGGGAGCGCACTGGGAGTAATTGACAGGCACACTTGTGCCTTGTCTTCCCCAATTAAATTGTGACACAATAGACAAGGTGCCCGGGGAGCATTCTGGCCATCAAGGAGAGCATTTGAAATACATGGTCAGATATTGATGTCCATGTGGACTTTAGCCAACCACATCAGTGAGTGTGGGATTTCGATACCTTTAGCTGTGCTAAAAGCAAGGTGCTTCAACTGCACTTTGTAAAAGATGCAACTTGGCTTACACTGTCATAGTGATTGCTACTTCTAATGGCCCGAAAGTTGCTGCCTCAGCAGATTCTATGCTTCCAAATTCCAGAAATGAGTACAAACCAGACAGGGAGTTTGTAGGATGCTTTGGGTTCTTTGGATGTGCTTACAGTTGCAGTTTAGGTGACCCCTTCTGGGATTTTTTATATATTTGGGTGGTTTTTGTTAATTGGACAATGATTTTTTTTCTTGTGAAAGAGACCATAGGAAGGTAGATTATGAGTCTGCTGTTTAAATTTTAGTTAATAGGCTGACAAATCAATCCAGCCCTCTGTTAACTGGGCAGCTCCACTTCCTTGGAGACACTTTCTTCTGTTTTGAAGCAGGCAGCTTCCATTGGGTATTTAGACTATACTGAGAGCTTGAGGTGAACCTCACCCTTCAGCTTCACTTTCTTATTATCAACAAGTCAAACAAACAAGCAAACCCACCAAGCTAAAAACCCAAACAAAACAAACAAGCAAAAAATCCACCACCACCAAAAAAAAACCCAAACCAAAACAAACCAAACCAGTAAAAATTGGCTTGAGTAAAAGTTTCTACACCTAAGTTTTAACTTTTCAGATATTGGTACCTAAATGTAAACCCTGGCCAGTGCAAAGAGACAGTTGGAAACATTTCTAATGCAAACCTGATGCAACAATTTCAGTCTGGGTTTGGGGCTCCAAAACAGTGCATAACTCAAATCTTCTGTATGTCATGGAGTAAAAGGGCTGTCTTTGAAAGATTGCATATGTGGAAGGATCATTTCGGCATGTGAACAGGATAAACCATCCAAAGGAAAGGAAGGAAGGTACAACAGAATAAAAAACTGACAAGGTGTGAAAGAAACTCTTATGGAAATAAACATTTTTACATAGTTAGAAAATATGCAGTAGATTAAATTTTTTATTTCTGTGATATAAAAATGTTTAGTTACTAGTGTTCAAACAAAATCTTTTTACTGAAGAATAATTATTCATATAGATTACTTGCCAAAAGATTGCTCTTGTATTTGTATACATAATGACATTTTTCAGAAGCAGATCAACTGTTATGTTAAACTTATGTTTCAGAAAAAAAAAAACTGTTTATATTGTAGAACATTTGAGTAGTGGAAATACACACTGTGTGTAATTGTAATGTAATTGGGCAGTTTCAATAATCCTTTTGGATTTCCTGGTTTTGCTAGCATTGTCTTTTGTGGTGCATTATTTTGGTTTTGATGTCTCTGAGAGCCTTTGGGCTTCAACTGTCCTTTCTTTTCCTTTTTTCCCTTTTAATTTTTTTCCCTTTTTTTCCTTTTTTGCAGGGGCAAAATGTGTCATTGCCCAACAACTAAGTTTGAGCTATGAAACTTTCGTCCCAAATTCCCATGAGAATTAAATGGAAATCTGATTCAAATACGCCAAATAAATTGCACTTTTAATCCCTTCAATTACTTCTAACCAAGATTAAAAATATCTTCCAAAATTTCTTCTGTTGCCCCCTGAACAAAATGAACTATTCTTTGTGTCTTGAGCAACAAGACAAAGAGCAACATTACCCTTGTTATGCTCAAATCTGTGACCAGTTCTGCAAAAATACAGCTGAAAATATTGTATGAAGTAACATTAAATCTTCTCTTTTTTGGTCTTCTCTTTTCTTGCTATTATGTCTTATTAACAGCTTTGCCAAGTCTTGAACAGTGCAGCCATGCAGATTGTTCCAAGCAGAGGCCAGTTAGAGCATCACTCCTGTCTGTAAATACTGGGGAATTTACCCACCCTGCTTTTTATTGCATTGAACCAAAACAGATTTGATATTTTATAAAGCTTCAAAGTATTGTTTGGGAAGTTTTTTTGTTCTCATTTCTTCTCATTCTTTCTGCTCTTTCTTAAACAGTACAAGATTTGAATTATCCTCAGCAACTACATGAGTTCTGTGTTTTGTTTTACATTATGCCCTTCTTTTTGCATACTTTCCATTTTGTAATGTGGAAGTAGAAAAAAAAAGTTAATATTTTTTTAATTTATCTGTTAACAGGTTCTGTGACTGGCTGCCACATAATCTTTTCTTTGTGTAATCATAACTACCTGCAAAGCCACTTAAGCAATCATCAGCAAAGATGTTTCTTCTTTCAAGGACAAAGGAATGCTGCTTATAATATAGTTTGGCCAGCCATGGTTTCTCCAGCTCACCAAGTTCCTAAGGTACTGCAATTTCTGTTACCTAATCTGTTTTTCAGCCAGCATAGAGTTTGATTGCAGTCATGATCAAGTGTATTTGTTGTCCAACAGCTGGGGGTGGATCACTGTCCTGTTGCTTGGTCTGGTATTTGAAATAGGAGAGCTGATGGCCAGCTGTCTTCCATATTAAACACAGTGATGTATTTAGTTATGAGGGAGTTCAAACCTGGGGCTTGTTTAGTTATAGTAGAATAAATGTGAGCATTATAATCATCTGTCAGCAACTCTGGGTCCATATTCTTGTTTGGAGCAATGGTAGACTGTCTTAGCAGAAGTCAGCAGGAATCATTCATGATCATCGGAGTCCCCTTCTGTATAAATCTCTAGCAAGTTAATTATAAAAATGCTTATATTTTGCTGATGGTTTTATTATTTGGTTATGTCAGAAAGAGAACATACAATACCTGCTGGTAGCTGTCCCACAACCCTGCTGCATGTTTTAAACTTGTCTTTTTTGTGCCTGAGTGTTCGTATTCCTTGCAAGATATATTTTTGGTTTTATTTACTTTAAAGCCAAAAGGGACTTTTGATGCAAATGCAAATTTAACATGTGTTCCATTTCTTGTTTCCTTTTTTTCCTTTTCTTTTTTTCCCCTTTAATTACAGCATACAGATTAACTGTTTAGTATCTTTCCTTTAGCCAAAAGAAATGAAAGTACCCTTTCTAAACAGTGCTTCACAGGATGTGCATTAATACTTTTTACAGTTTTGATTTACATTTTAATGTAGATTTCTTATGCCAAATATAGGGCATTTCCATGGGCCAGATATACTAAAATGTTTTAGATAGGAAAACAGATAAGAATGATGGAAGTAGGGCTCTTAGCACTAAGAGGCTGTGGAAGTTCTGTGTGCAGGGAGAACATAGGGTCACATGCTCTAAATATTTTCAAAAACTTAAAATCATATAATTTTAAAACTTTATTTCTGTGTTTAGATGCCTCTTTTAGAATAAAGAGGAAGAAATATATTGTCATAATGAAAAGTTGTCTTCCCAGATCAGAGTTTTCAGACATCTAAAAATCAGTCCACATCTCTGAATTCTGAAAAGTTAAGGGCAGAGTTTTTACTTTTATTCAGAATATGGCAGAAATCACATTGAAATAACAGTGGTTTTTAAGATGTTGGTGTGAAACTGTCCACGTGGACATTTGTATGTACTCTGCTTTGGGCTTCTCCCTTCACAGTTCTTAGAGGTCAGAAGGATCATGTCTCAGTTAATAGGTAAGTGCCCTCCAAGGGGAAGGCAAGGGTGATGCTGTGTATGGAGTTGCTAATCTAACAAATGGCATTGCTTTGGTTGGGTGTTTTTTTACTAAGGCCCAAACTACTGCAATAGGATGTTGTTATGGTTGTTATGGCATTAATTTTAAAGAAAGGGGATCTCAAATTCTGTTGACATAAGTTTGCTGAAGAGAATTTAATAGTTTTTATCAGATTAGACATAAAATACCTGTAACAGTAACAGTAGTCTTCCTATTTAAAGTCCCAATAGAGTTCGTCCATTGCTCCAGTCTTTGTTACTCCTACACCCTGTTGTTGTATGGTTGTTTTGTGTACAGCCAAAATGCCTACTTTGTCTTCTGCCTGCCAGCTTGACTCTGTATTTTGTGAAGTCAGTGCAAAACTCACCCTGTGGCCAGCATGACAGAAAATTAGCCTGGCTGTCATGGGCAAAGGGATTCTTCCACAGCCAGTGACACAGCCCAGGACCCTCTGAGAGAAAGTGCATTTCCAACTCTGTGCAAGATATTACTGTTCTTATTAGCTTTCATGTTTATAAATGTTGTTAATTTGTTGTGGATTTTTAAAAATCAGATATTAAATTTCACTTCATACAAGGGCTGAGAAGTTCTTGTGTCGAAAAAATTAAGTTTATTACACTTCCCTTGACATAGCAAATTGGGATACCTTTATGTAATGTAGATGGACAAATTTAGACAAAGCATACAAACTAGATTAATGTGTAAAAGCCTCTAAATTAAAATCAGTTAAATCCTAAGGTTAGTCAAAAAGTAATCTCTTGGATTTTTCAATAGTTTTGTCTGAATGAGAAACACAGAATTTGATCAGGTTTAATTTTGAGACTAATACTTTATGTTTGTCCCATCACTTCCAGTGATTAGATGCCTTTTGTAGAAAATGCCCCTCTTTGAAAAAGAAAATGAAGGGTTTTAAAGTCTTTCTCACAGTTTCTTAACTTGAGATGGTCTGTGCTGGAAGTCAGCTGCAGTATCTGGGATTTCAGCACTGGAAGGCTAACAGACTGTGTAAGTCAGTAGTAACAGGCAATGTTAAGTTCAAAAGGGCAGTGGAAGAAATACTGAGGCAGCCTTGAGGGTTTGCCCTGATGGCTTAGGAAGGTCGATACTACGACAGAAAGGGCAAACTGCCATGAAGCAGGAGGCAATATCTGAGAAAATGATCCCATTGTCATGCTCAGTTTTCTGATCTTCATTTTCAATCCTTTTTCTCCAAGCACATAAAGAAGCCAGACTATGTGACGACAGGCATTGTACCAGACTGGGGAGACGACATAGAAATTAAGAATGAAGATCAGATTCAAGGGCTTCGTCAAGCTTGTCAGTTGGCCCGTCATGTCCTGCTTCTGGCTGGAAAGGGCTTAAAGGTAACAATTACAGAAGTCTCACAACAGCTTGGGTGTTTTTTATGCTTTCACTTATTTGGGTTTTGTTTCTACTTTTTTGTTCTTTTAACTTTCCTGAAAAAATAAGGATTTATTAACTTTTGTTTCAGTTAATGATATGCCTGCTTAATTACTTCTGTACTTTGGACCTATGTAATGTATAGTTACTGGTTCAGGTGTAATATCTCTGTGTTTGTAATCTCCTTCTCTTCAGATTGTGTCAAATCATGTGAGTTTCTCCTAAGGCACATGCTACACTTTGTCCTTTCATTTCATGGCCCATCTACCTCATATGTCATGCTTTCCAGCTCTGCATGTGTACAAGCCCACACTTGGTCTGCCTTCTCTATTCCCATCCATCCTTCAGCCTGCACTGTCCTGTGGGATCCAGTGCAACTTGTAGAGCTCCCACTGGAAAAAACAGCTGCCAAATTCTACACAATTTTCCAGAGTGCATTGATAGTAAAGCCTCCTGATTTCCAGAAATGTTCCTATGCTATGCTTTATAGGATATCTCCCGAGAAAAAATGTAGAGGGAGGAGCCTACTACTAGGTTTTGCAGATGAGGAAATGCTTTTTTAGCCTTGCCTTGGTATTTCATGTAATAGCATATTGGATAAGGTGAAATGGGTTGAGTAGCTATGAGATGCAGAGATAGATGGGGACTGTAGGTCAATGCCATTGACTTAAAAGGGGATTTTTCTTTCAGCTATCATCACTCTTTCACAAAGGTATAGTTCTGGAGCTGGGATGGCAAATAACAAAATTGCCTGAAGCTTTAATCTTACATAGCTTTATGTATGTTTAACATTTTAATGTTCAATTGTTTTTCAGTACAATAAAACTTACTCATTTAAAGTTAAAGGCATATACATGTTTCCAAAGGATCAGGGTGCAATGTGGGTTTCAAATGAGAGCAGTTTTTCACAAATACTCCTTGGTTGTTATCATGTGTAAATAAACACGTATACAGTATGGTGTAGGTTATGAAGCAGCTCATAATATGTGCCAAATCATACATAAAGCAAAATACTACACATGCATAATTAATATATTGGAGCAAAAAGGTGTATAAGGTAATAATTACACAAACAGGACCTGTGAACTAGGAGAGAGCTGGTATTTGGAGTTGCAATGCTAAAACCACAGCCCAGGTCAGTCACAGGCTGATGGTGAGCTCTGTTTTACACAATTAAGTGTTTGTTCAAGACTCTACCAACTGGGAGGATGCTCCAAAATCCTCCCTTATTGATACTTAGCATCTTCTACTTTTCAGCCTGTTGCTGCACGTGTTTGGTTTATACCCATCTGTTCTTGTGCCAACACTGTTCTTTAATTTAAGCAGCTTCCTGCCTTTCCCTGAGTCTTCCCCTTCATGCAGGAATAGAGCTGTGCACCAGACTGAACAAACAAAGATCTTTTAGCCTAGTCTCATAAGATGAAATCTACATTCCTATTTTACCTGAGGAGTCCCATCCCTCCACCTGTTCCTATTATCTTACTGAAACCACCTTGCACACAGTCCTCCAAACTGTCTCTTGCCTGTGCTTTATAGATAGTGGCAGTTGAGAGCCCCAGATGTAACAAAGGTGCATTATAATCCATGGATACAGAGAGATAGAGTTTGAACATGGTTTTGATGTTGCCATTACTGCCTGTGGGATTTCAAATTACGATACAGTATTATATATGATAGCTTTCCCGAGTCTCAGTTACAGATTTGGGAATAAAACCACAGATTCTATGACATGAAAATATTTTATTCTATACCATTGAATTGCCCTGTTCCGAGTAAGGGATTAGGGGCACAGCAGGTGCCACCCCTAACTTGCCCAGCTAGCAAAAGTATCTTTAAAAGTAAAGTACATACTGTTAAAAGCAGAACTTTGCACAGAGTGTAAGCAATGCAGAGACCAGAGACCTGTCTGCTGAGTATCCAAAAACCACATCAAATTGCTTGAGCAGAGAAGTAGTAGACAGCAGCCAGTCAGGTATGTAGCAGTTTAGTTTGTCTGTGGGCTAAAGATGAAGATGTTTGAGCAGAGGCAGGAGCAACAAACCTGTATTTATCCAGAACCAAGGGCTGCCATATCCAATCCAGACAACCTGCCAAGGCTGCAGCTGCAAAATGGGTCATGTGCAGTACTCCCAAGTCCTGGTCTTGAGCTCTCATTCCTTTCTCCTCACCTGCCAACAACATTTCTATGCTGAGCAAAATTCAGCTGAGTAAACAGACCTGGTTTTATCCTCAGCACACTGCACAAGTGCACTCTCCTGTATTGGCTATGCATGGCCACACAGTATTTCAATATATAACTGTCTCCTGCACCACAGCCTACCTGTATTCCACGTGTTACTTCAAAATCACAGCCACTGTGATATTTCCTTCAGTGTGCTAAGAATGATACTTGTATCTGTACAAAGTATGATTTTCAAAGGCTCAGAACTCATTCAAAGCAAAATCAATTTACAGAGGAACCCTCAAAAGTACTTCTCAATTAGAGAGGTTTCCCTACCAAATTTCAGCTCTAACCATTCCAGAGATTGAGTTGATCAAAAAGAAAAGCAAGAATAATATTATTTTAAGCATGTGCATTTTGCACTCCGTGGAAACCCAGAAAATGGCTGACTGATTTATGAGAGGGGTTTTTTAATATGTAAAATCTTACAGAAAAGATGAATCTAAAATCATCAAGCATAAAAATTAAGATTTCTAAAAATAATGAGTCAGTACTTGTGGATTCATTATGATCATCCAGGCTATGGCAACTTTAAGTAAAATAACCTTAAAATTTGAATCTAAATATTTCAATGTTTTATAAAATCTAGGAATACCTGGAAAACAATTTATTAAAATGCTTAAATACATTATGATGAATGTACTGGGCAATTACAAGACTTACTAGCCTTTCTTTTACAAATAAAAGGGGAAAGTAACATTGTGTTTTAAGGGACTGAAAGCATTGAAACAAGACTTTTCTATAGCAGCTACTGAAACAATGTAATGGGAAATTGGTGTCTTTGAGAAAGTAGATATGGAAAAAAGAACAGAAAGGAAGTAGGCAGGATTTTAGGTTTTCTAGGAACCTTTGAGTGCTTATTTCTACTGCATGCTTTATTTAAGATCTGGTTTTTTGGAGGGTTTTTCAGAAAAAAAATCCATATATCAATAAAGTATATCAGACAGTATAGTGTTTTGTATCAAAGCAGCGTATTCAAAACACCCAATATTTCATTGAAGCTTGGCTGCAATCACATGCAGTAAATAAGAGAAACTCTCTTTGCTTTTTTAACAGGATGTTATGTTTGATATTTTAGGTTGGCATGACAACTGAAGAAATAGATTCCATTGTTCATCATGAAATAATCAGACAGAATGCCTATCCATCACCTCTGGGCTATGGAGGTTTTCCAAAATCTGTTTGTACTTCTGTAAACAACGTGGTATGTCATGGTATTCCTGACAGGTATTTCCTCAATAAAGTACATTTTACAACTGGAAATTAAAATGTTAAACTGGAATTAATAAATTGTATTTAAGATTGAATATACTTCAGATTAACTAAATGTTGTACTTAAATGCATTGTAGGTGCAGAACATGTTACCCTGTGATGCTGATAGCTGTTACAGAAATACATGTGAAACAGGAAAAAAAATATTATCCTGGTTTTCAAGACACTTAAAGAAAAATAGCATATTGCATTTTGAGTTTAGTGTGTGTGAGGGGAAAAAAAAGCCTGGTATGGTCTGATTTTTTGTTCATGCAGCAAAATAAGTATAGGCTAAGGCATAAATATATTTGAATTTATGTGGGATTTTTTTTATATTCTCAATACATTCAGCTACTCACAAAGTAAAATATGAACCCTAGTGAGAGAAAAAGAATAAATATAATGGTAGATTTTTCAGGTGTTGATATGTTTTTCTTGTAGTTGTTTCTCATTATTTTATATTCAGCTACACTTGTTCTCTAAATAGTCAGAGCTGAACATTAAAAATGGTTATTCTGTTTGCTTCTGCCTTCCTCCATCACAAAATATCTACCCCTTGATTTTTTATGTATGTGTCATTAGGTGTTTATTCTTATATTCCCTTTGTTGGGAGCTGTCTGTCACCATTATTTTTTTTTTTCTGTTTATGTTTCAGTCGACCTCTTCAGGATGGAGATATTATCAACATTGATGTCACAGTGAGTAATTCATATAAAAAAATAGTCTTTGATCAACTTTAGAATCACTAGTAGCAACAGGAAGAATAGTGGATTGGAGATGGGGGATGCACAGATGGATGTGCTGTTTACTTCTGAGCCAAGGCACAAGCAGCTGGTTTCCTTTTTTGTTTTTAACTGTGTGTTTATTCCAGCTAGACTCAGGCCTGACTTGAATTTAGGACTGGAATCAGATGCACTGAGATCAATGTTGGCCTAAGTGAAATGTCAACCCAATCCTGCTATGTGTCATGTTTTTGAGAAGGTGTAATTGTTATTGATCCACTGTGTAGTTAATGCAGAGCACCACAGTACTGGGCAGCAGCTGAAGATAGATATGTATGAGATGAGCTAACATGAAGAAAGCCAGCATTTTTCCTTCACTCTGCCAAGATTGATCTTCCTCTTCCTGCTGATTTTGAGTGGGGCCTGACATTATCTTACTCTGTCATTAGAGGCTGCATTGGCCTGGGTATGTCAGTCTATTTGGACAGCAACTCTTTTGCTAGCAGTGTTCCCTACATTTATTAAAATCCCCGAAGGTAGTGTTGTGTTCCATTTCTGGTATAGAAGCCCTGAACCTTTTGAGCAGAAACAGAAATAGTGTGATATAACTGTGACTTAATATTTCCAGGGAATCATCAATTACAGCTATTTAAATAAACACAGGCTGGGTTTTCCTAGGAGCAAGAAAGCACAGGAACTGTGCTTTAGAAACCTAATTCTCATTTCATTTATGAAAAAAAAATATTTTGTCTTGCAGAAGTTTTTTTGCTTTTGCTGTGCATGTTTTTATTTTTTCCAAAGTGCTGTTTATTTCTGGTATGGACACAGAAGTTTTTTTTTTAATCTCTCCATTATTTTGCAATAATATGTCACATACAAGGGAGTAGAATCTCGTAAAAACAAGCTTTTTAAATCATTAAAGAACCTATTGGTAACTTGATACTATGTTCATACTGGCAGAGTGAAGAAATCTTCAGCAGACCTACCTCTGAGCACGAGATTCAAGCTTTCTAAAATATTTTTTCTATTAAAATTAGGGTCGATGACCTTTTTCCCATTATATACTCACATGTGATCCAGAACTGGATTTGGTTTGGCTTGGGCTTTTGATCTTTTTAAATTCTTTCCCATCTCCATACTTTCTAATTGTAGAATTCTGACTATCAGGTTTACACTGTGCAATCTAGCATTTTTAAACTTTATTTTTGACCTTCATTTTAACTTTGGTGAACCGGTGTCGCTTTGCTCAGTTTATTAAAATAAATCAGTTTGCAACACTAAGGATTTATATCATATTTCTTTGTACCTCCTTAAAGTTCATTTTACTTTATGTTCAGTCTGTCAGGACAATAATGATACCTTAGATTTTTAAAAAGTATAGACTCCTGTCACAGATACTTTCAATGAATTGAATGCAATATTTTTAATATTAAAATAGTGTGCATATCTTGTCCACTCTGCTTCACAAATGTCTGACTAAATGTTACTGGCCTTTTTGCAGACATATATTTATTTGCTTTTAATTTACTCTCATAAAATAAAATAAATCTTGATATTTCTGTGAATGTGAAGATTCCTGCAAGGATGGGAATTGCTGACTATCTTTGTAAGATTTTTTTTTTTTTACCATTTAAAACTGAACTGTGCTGTGTGATAGTTTATTAGTCTAAAACAGCTGAGGAAAAAATACTACTTTTCAGCATTATTATCTGATCTCTTAGCTTATTTTTAATGAGAAAAACTGGGACATTTCACAGCTGGACAGAATAAAAATCAACGTAAATATCACACAACAATTTGTTTATAATTGTGTACAGGTTCTATAAAGTAATTAAATAATACTCAGGATGTTAAGTGTAAATACCTAGCACTATGTACAGATTATCTGAACAAAAAAATCCATTTTAGCATAATTAAGGTGGTAGAATTTCATAGATGAAATACAAATTTTATAGGCTTGAAATATATGGACCTGAAAATGTGTTTTAGTATAGAGATAATACTGTTACGCATTATTGGATCCTCAGCATAGTGCAATTTTCAGCCTATTGTTACCAGGTTAATGTTTCTTACAACTTGGTTCTTTCACTGAATTTTAAGGAAATAGTATATTACGGTTGCTGTGGTTGTAGTTTATTAACATCAGAAGTATGTAATTGCAGCTGATGGTCTCCAGTAAATATTATCATTTGCTTTGTTGTTGGGGTTTTGGTGGTTTTGTGTTTTGTTTGGGTTTTTTGGTTGTTGTTGTTGTTTTTGGTTTGGGGTTTTTTTAACTCTCCTATATTTTAAATCTGTGTTTGCTCTTCTAGGATGATGATGCTTAATGTTGGGGGTTTTTGTGTTTTCCTTGCTAGAGCTAAAATCAAACTAGTTTAGTTTAAATATGAGCTATCTACTTTAAAACCTGACCAATGGTCATTAAATAAAAAAATAAAAAATTATTTTACGGTAGTTTGAACTGGCATAGGAAGCTGTAGAGCAGAGGGTTGCAGCTGCTTTTTGCCAGAGCAGTGGCAACACAGTTGGGCCCTTGCTGGCCCTTACCTTTCTTTGAAATACCCTTTGCTCCTAATGGCCTGCATTTTCTTTATATCTCAGCTTGAAGACAAACCTGGCCCTGAGATAAACTGTCTGTAGCATGGGGTTTTTTGGGTTATGGGTTTTTTTTTAGTTTGGGATCAACCAACAAGAATGTGAGTCTGTCTTTCACAAATAGTTTGCCAGTGGCAAAAGTTCAGTGGTTCAAGCTCGGTGAGTAATTAGTTGTAGAAGGATAGTTGCCCACTGTTTGGGAGAGAAAAAATGTTTTAGAAGATCAAAACTGTTCACCATTATAATTTGTCTTTTTGTAGGGAAATATCCCTTGGTCTTACAATTAATTATGGGCCTGCCTGCCATGTGCAGAGCTGCAAACCCCATTTTAATGGTGTGTTGCAGAGCTCCATAGTGCATAGCCAGGATTTCTTGTGCTCAACTGAGAATTTCAGGAGGGCTAACATTTAAAACCTATGAAATTTCAAAAACAAAATTTAAAAAAATGTAATTAATTCAACAGCATGTTCAGTTTTTAGGACATGAAATTTTTCAGTGCCACAGCAGTACATTTATTCTCTCAAAATTCATCTCTGGAAATCAGAAATAAAACCTAATGTTAATGCCACATTGTAGCTTAAAAATGAGATGAAAGAAAACCTGCAAGAGCTGACAGTGGGTTTGGTCCGTGGGGTTCACTCTGGCTGTTGGTAGCAGGGTCTGGCTCTCACCTCCGAGCTCCCACGGGGGTTGCTGACTGCAGGCATTCACCTCCCCGCCAGCCACCAGCGGGTTCTGCCTCAGTCCCTGCCCCTCTGGGGTGCAGGCAGGTCCCTGGCTGCCGGGGCAGGGCCACGATGGGTGGGCACCCAACAGCCCCCAAGGCCCACCTCAGCCCATCCACGGCCCCCACCCACCTGCTCCCAAGCAGCCCAGTTATCCTCATGGCCTGTGGCTGAGCAGAGTCACTGCCTGGTGTACTGCTGGGCACTGATGCACAGCTTCTGCTTTTCTTGAATTTTTAATTGGCAACATTGACAACCCTTAGGCACCTTGCAGTCTTTCAAGCTTCTTTTTTTTTTTTTTTCTCTGCTATGTTTTGCTTTTCCAGTCTTGCAAATGACTTATCTGTCTATCTGTTGCAATATATAACTTGTTCCTAGAAAGAATGGATTTAATTAAGACAATTATTTGTCTCTGGATGCAAAATGATAAAATGTCTTTGCATTTCTGTATATGTTTAGGTGTATTACAATGGCTACCATGGCGACACTTCTGAAACCTTTTTGGTGGGCAATGTGGATAAATCTGGTGAAAAGTTAGTGGAGGTTGCCAGGAAATGTAGAGATGAAGCAATTGCAGCTTGCAGACCAGGGGCTCCCTTCTCTGTAATTGGAAACACGATCAGGTAAGCCTTATATTGACAAGTAAAAGGAGGGCTGGCAAATGGGACAAAGGTTATTGGTGGTTTGGTATAAAGCTGATGACATGTTTTATGATTCAAAACCATCATTTCAGTCTGATATCAGTATGTGAACTGCCAAGCTATAATGTTGTTCCTTGGGTAAGAGGTATTTTTTTTAAGTGAATTACACTAGGGTCAGCAAAGATAACTGTAGAAAAATACAAAGATATTCATAAAGTAGATTTAAATTAACAGATGTAATTTGCTGTGGGCTTTTGTTTATTTTTTATTTGTGTGTGACACTACACCACATCTGTCTAATGGTGTAAGACAGTTAGAAACCATTGTTTTCATTGAATGTTACAAGGGAATTAGTCAACGTAAATAAGCTCTTTGTTTAAAAACTACGAAAATATTTAACTCAAGAGCTTCTGATCTTACAAAGAGCAGTGCCTGCTAACATCATAGGGAAGAAAGAGCTGACATTCAGAGATTTTTTCTTATTTTGCATCTCTTCTAGCCTTCACATAAATGCAGTCGTGACTCTTCTGCTGATGGCTTTAAATAAAAATGTGTCTTAGATTTTGAAGGTACCTATGGATTATTTTAAAATGTTTGCCAAAAGAAAGAAATAGACATATATCATATACATTTCATTAAGCAATACTTCTTCGGGCTGCTAATGGTCCCAACAAGCTATTGAATTCATTCTGATTACTTAAAAGCTGCAAGGCTTAGTCACCTTGAAAAGATGCTGCCTTTTTTTTTTCTTTGTAAATCTTCAAATACTTTAAGAAAAAAAGAGAACGGCAAAATATCAGTTAGATGTATTTATAGCTTTAAAAATATTGTAACAGAGTCTGAATCAAACTTTAGTAAAACCTCTTTGGGTTATATCTGAGAAGCTTTTATTGAAGACTTTGTATAAAATTGTGTTTTTGACAGTTTTAAATTATAGGCTAACTAGCCTGGAGAAAAAGGATAGTGTCTTTCTGTTCTTTCATAGGAAATGTTGAATCAGACCCCTACTGGGAAAAGAAATTTAATGCATATCTCACTATCTTACTGTCCATGAATATAATAGAAGTGAATTCAAAATGTAGTTTTATTTTTGCAAATGGGATGAGTCGATAGATGCACCTCATATTTTTGAACACCTAGGGTTCAACAAATTTACTGGTGGTGCTCTTGCATTTTAACAAAATTTATTCTTGAGTAGAAGGGGGCACAGAACACTGGATTCTTATTCAAGCATTCTATCGAGCTCTGCATTCATGGCTGTGTCTAAAGGGCATGTCAGCCTTTGATTCTCTCTGAGAGGTAATTATCCTTTTCCTGTCACGGAACAACAAATGATAGCTAACTACAGAGGCACATTTGCAGTAGTCACATTCATCAACTGCAGAAAAAAAATTCAATTTAATTGTGCAACACAGCTGCACATAGGCTTTTTGAGCATTTCTGTTGTTCTCCCTGTCTTGCTATTCCTCCCTCCAGATCTATTTTTTAAACTTTTTTTTCTGGTTATTTTTTCCCCCTTTTTGTCTCTTCTTCCATTTTTACTCTCTGTACTTTCTTGTTAAAGTAATTTTCTTTTGTGGCTCTCATTCTTTTTTCCCCATTGAAGGCTATGAATGTAGAAAATTATCACAATTACTCATATAATTGAGCCTCTTTGTAGCAAGTGCAACTCCAGTAGCCTTTCTCCATCATGAAAATGGTTTCATTATAGGGTTTTTCATATTCTCTGACACCATCTACACAGAGGAACAGGCGTGCAGATGAGATGTACTAGGAACAGGGTAGATCAGTAAGGTCACAGTAGGAATAATTAGCTCTGCTATGGAAAGAGCATCTAGGCCTTTTACTGCTACATAAATGTACTGTCCATGGCTTTTAGTCACAAAAAAACTTACTAACAAATGGAGCTCCCGCCTACTACTTTGAAAAAAAGATTTGTATCAACACTACAATTTTCCATCATTAAGACTAATAACACAGAGCCTAGTATACATCAAGGGGAATAAAAAGAAAAATCTCACATTCAAGTGGCGGCTGGGTGCTGACCTTTGTTCCCTTTTTTTGTGTTCAACTTAACTCTTTACAAAAAAGAGCCACACGCCACACCAACATGCAGGTGAACTCCAGCTAGTGCTAGCAAAGCATGGCATTCAGTTGGAAAATCTGATAAATCTCCATGCAGGATAATGCATTTCATTACAGATTCACTACATTAATTCTAGCTGTTTTTTTTTTAAAAAAAAAAAAGGAAGAAGAAGAAAAAGAACAGAGTTGAATGTGACATTGGATTTTTGCTGTGTTGTTACAGAGGTCAGTTTCCTTGCAAAATGTAAATATATAGTTAGTGTCCCCTTTGCAAAGCAGATTAATTGAAGCTAGTAGCTATTCAAAACTGCATATGAAATAGCAGGTCATTAACTTTATTTCTCAAGATTTTATCATGTTGATGATTTAAATGTGCTGATTTGTTTATAACTACTTTAACACTCCCTCTGCTGAAGGCTCACCTTGGCTTGGTGAAGCTGTGTGTTTCAGTTTATTTGTCATTTGACATTGGTTACAGACAAACATATAATACCTATATATATATATCAAAATCTCAAGTTTCACAAGAGTTATATATTATAAATGCCTGAGAACAAGTACCTACAAGATAAAAACATTTAAGTCCATCAGAATGGAAATGTATCTATGTTTCTGTCATCAGTTTTTCTGTAAAGGTACTCCAGTCATTTCCAGAATGTATCTTTTGCACAAATAATGAGACTATTTCCTTTCTACAGTAGATATCAGAATAATTATATCTTGGAGTAAGTTTGCAGTCAATATTCTAACACAGTCTTTGTCGTGGAAGCTCAATAGCTGACACTGAATATTTCATTGATAGCAGTTCATTCTTCCATCGGCTACAAGTCGCAAATAAAAGATTGTATGGATTTGTGAGTTACTTTGCTTAGAAAAATTTGGGTCTTTCCTAATCTCTTTCTGCTGGAAGGCATATCAAAACTATTGGTCAGTTCCAGTGTAAATGGAATTGGTCCCTATGGTCCATTTTCTTCTATCATTTCCGACATTTTCAGACAAAAATGTATCTAGTTTGAAATCTGCTTTTTTAGACAGTGCATCTAAGTGCATGAAAGTGTTAGGAGTGGAGAGAGCTAAAGAACTTAAAGGTGATGTCATTAAATAAACCAAATTTGAACTCCTACAAAAAAAATAGTAGTGATGAAAGTATTAATAAATGGTTTAAAATGTTTAACTAGTAAGTATATGTTTTGATATTAATTTAGAACAATATAAAGCAGATTTTTTTAAAAAAACTGTTTCTATCAGATTATGCACATTTAAACAATAAGTGGCTCAGGCAAAATAAGTCATTTTAATGTCATCTGTGATAGATTTTCCTTGACAGCTACTGTAAATTACAATTACACTGCTTCTCTCTGCACTTGAAAGTAAGCATTGCAATAAATTATCTTTTATTTCAATCCATCATGTCTGCTTTCAGAAACAGAGAACCTCAAATAAAAGTTCAGCACTATTGTAAGAAAAATACAGTAATTTGTGTTCCAGTTTGAAACTAAAATGTACCTTTCTTTCAAAAAACAATTGTTGGCTTTCAAAAATATTACTAATTATACCTAAACGTTTATTGTCATTATAGGGAATCCCTGAACTTGTGCATTCCCTCAGTCTAGGATTGCTATTTCAGAAAAACAAAAAAGAATGGTTAAATATTTTCCCTGTAGAATTTTGTAATTTCTCAAATTAAATACTATGGTACTATTCAAAACAGGTTTTTTAATCACAAATAAATATAGTTTAAGATGAGTCTGTTTCAATACTTTAAAAAAAATAGCAAGTATACCATTCAGTGGCCATTTTGCTACTAATATAGCTAAGACAAACATGATTACTTCTAATTACAAAAAAAAAAATCAGATCCTTACATAAGAACACAATTATCATGGGACTGTTACCAGTTTCAGTGTTTCTCAAGTATATTCACTGCCAAGAAGTGTTAAGACAAATTTGTTTAACAACTTCAGCCATTCATGTCATGCTGCTCTGCAGGACTGTTTTGGATAAGGTTTCATCCCTAGTAAGAGAAACTGGCACTGTGGGAGAAGCATCCCTGGCTGAGGCTCGGTTCACCAGGATCCTTATCCTTGGCAGCAAAGCAGTCTGTGCCATCTTGTCCAATCAGTCAAATTCTTTCTTCCCTTGCGCCACCACAGAGCCCAGAAAAACAGTAGCTATTAATACTGAAAATGGGATTGTTTTGCTTTTTTTTTTCTTCAGTGAATGCTAAGAATACTAGACCAGACCTACCCTGAGGAAAAAGTGACAAAATTTGGTAAAAAAATAAAATGTTCCTCTAGGTGCACCTAGAGGGTATCTGCACAGGACAGCTCCCCAAGGAAATTCTTTCAACCTGCTTTTCAGCTTAACAGGAGGGATTTATCACCCAAGAGCTCCTTTGAAGGGAAGCTTGAGTATTGAGGAAGGCTTTCTAAGAGAGTCAGTCCTGCCTGTTCCTCCTTTGTGGCAATTTCCCTGTTAGGCTGCTGTCAGGACAGCAATGCATGTCTCCACACTTATCCCTCCTTTCAGAGAATTAGCTGTTGTCTGGCAACATGGGAAGAGGATGCTCAGATGGCAACTGACACCTATCTCTCCTGTCTCCACTCTCTGAAGCGTGACACCACCATACGACAGGCTCTGACAGTGGCTTCAGGGGGATAGCTTGGCCCTCAGTGATGTTCCTTTACCAGCTGGGTCACTGCCAATCCATGCCAATGCCAGACACTTGGCCTGGCTTTGTATCAGCAAAAGAAAAGCAGCACTGCAGCTCCTCATGGCTCTGCAGCCACTGGGCTAGAACAGATGGCAGCAAAACATAAAGTCAAGTACTGGGCTCACTAAATAATTATGCTTTTAATCCTGCCCAATTCACCTCTGCCCAAATATGCAACAAAGATCAATATGTGTGATAATAAATGTTGCAAATGGGTATTTTTAACAGTGATCACTATGAAGAGCCTTCTTTTTCTCTTGATGCTGTCTTGTGAGGTGTACCTCTGCTGCCCCAGCATTTGCTCTGAAAATGATTTGCTGGAATGTACCCCATCCAAGGGGAACTGGCAGACTGGCACATTCTTTCCCACAGCAGATGCCAGGCAGCCCAGCTCAGCCATGCCAACTTCTGCCTCCTGCTTTCCCTGCTTTCCCACTTGCAGTCAGGGCTCCTCTAGCTGGCTAAGCTTACTCTGCCTGTCTACAAGAAGCATCTGATGAAGTTGGGGCTGCAGTCTTGTAAGATTGTCTTATGGGAAAGCTGCAAAGAAAGGCCACCACTGACAGGTCCTGAGCTGGGCAGTGAGACAGTGAGACCAAAATGTTGAGCTGTTGTCAGCAACAAATGATAAATGTGTGTAAAAATGCTCCACTCCCTGGCATCTTGATTTTTTAATCAGATTCCACAGCTTGGGAATCCTGAAGACCGGAGGGGCTAACCAAGACCATAAGTTTAATTCACTCTTCTCAGAGCTGTCTCAAAGTTACAGCCAACAAGTACATTTACAGGATTACCTTTGCAAGTTGTAGCTAGGATTAGCAGTTTCATTTTGTTATGAGGGCTGGATGTTTTACTGTAACTCCACAAGGATGTAAGAGCTCACTAGGATTTATTAAATACTCCAAAGTAAAACTAGTGGTTGTGGAGGGAAACACCTCATAGGGCCTTCTGAAGCGCATGCAAATACTAAAACCAGGTTGAAAATGGCTGAATTTCATACCTGCAGCTTATTTTCTGTGTGCCACTTCAGGTCTGTTGACCGTGTTACATTTTATATGGAGAATACCAAGGCTCTGTATGTAAACAGAGGGAAGAAAGAGGGGCACAGTGTTTGTCAGTGTAGATGTCAAAGCCCTGTGAGCTCCAGAATCCACTCTTTTGATCACAGACAGTAACCACCAAAGTACTGATGCTAACAGAGTTGTTTTCAAGCCGTTTGGCAAGAAAGTGGTAGAATTCGTCCTTGAGATGCTCATGAACCGTTTCTTTGCATGAGGACAGGATACTGTTGTAACACTGCCTTCTGTGTGCCCCAGTGCTTGTGCCCTTGGTGCCCAACACACAGCTCCTGCTGCTACTGCCACCCTCCTTGGCAGCAGCTGAATGCTGAGGCTGGAGCTTCCCCTGCACACTGGAAAGTATGTAGCCATGGTGCTCAAAAGAATTTATGCACAGAGAGAAACTATTTCTGTTTTGCTATAGAGCACTGATTTCTCTGGAAGAAAAAATCCTGTAGTAATACAAAAAATGACCATGCTCTGTCAGTGGTCAGGGATGCCATGTAGGGACATCAGCAAAGCTGAACAGTTAGTGTGATTGTTTAAGATTTTGCAAAAAGACTGGCAGAAGGAGATGAAAGAAAACCTTATCACATGTTGCATGAATGGCTTCTCCCACCTCTCTTCAGAGAATCACTTCACTCGTGTGGGAATCATCATCTTCATTGCTTGGGCTTGGTCACTGGAGATCTTGGATTTTGTTTCTGAGGAATCTGGCTTTCTAACTCGTCACCATTCCCTGTACTTTTTGCATGACCTTCAGCGGCATTATAGCCAGCAGGCCAAATCTCTGATCCAGATATGGGGAACATGATAGAAAGGCAGGGGAGAAAGTATTTTCCATCTCTAGTAGGACCTCTCATTGCATAATCTGTCATGATTTTTTTTTTCAAAATAATTGATGTATAAAGTTTATGAACACATAAATTATTTATAAAGCCTGGACTTTGAGTGCAAACAAATTAAGCCCCAATTTCTAGCTTTATTGGTAATCCTCTTTGCCAGTACTTTAGGGTTTGGGGGTAGCTAAACCTGAAATTTCTATTCTTCTCCAGAGTTAATGAAGAAATGTCATGATTTTTTTTTTATCAGAGCAATAAAAAGGTAAAAGTTAATATACGAATCCTGTTAAAACATGTTCTAAGGTCTGAAAACTGCAGCATTAACCAACTCTACTCTCTCATTGCCATTTAACTGTGGTGGAGCAGCATGTCCCCCAATTGAGTGGCATTAAATTCTGGGACGATGACCCATGGTCACTGGAGCCAGCACTGCAGAGTCTGTGGAGCCTGGTGTGCAAAGGTGATTACTTTGTACAGCAAGCTGAGGCCACTTTGCACCTGAATGAAAGCTACCCCATGGGGATTAACAGGCTTTAATTTCTGCAACAGCTTTACTTTTAGTTGAGTTTTCTAACTTTTTCAGCTTTCCACCTGTAGTGAAACTGTGAGAGAGCATTTCCTCATTTCCTAAGATGTAAATACAGATAAACCTGAAATTTTTCAGTGCCTATCTTCATTCAAAGGAGCAAATTAAGCTTTTAATGTTAGGCAAAATCTCTTCAAGCTAAGTGGGTTCCTGTCTTGCTCCTGTTTGATTTTAGAACTAGGATGGGGGTAATATGCAGGGACAGGGGTAACTTTCTTGTCACTTCTAATCCATCTCTGGAACTTTGTGAATCTCCGCTTTTTTCTGGTTTGGATACGGGCAGGCCTCCTGGCTGAGCTGCTCAAATCACTGTGTCCACCACTGCTTCCATCACTGCTTGAGTACAGGGAAACCCTGAAAATGAAGCCTGCAGACATGGGGTGGGCCAGCAGCCAGAGGATACCCCATGTATCTCCAGGTCCTCTGGTTTTGGGATAGGATTTGCTTTCCTACCATGGGTAGGGATCAGTGCTCAGCCATGGTCCTGCAGGCAGTTCTCAGAGATGCTTCTCCCTGAGGCAGCCATTAAAAGCAGGGCAGATCTCTCAGGCAGACCTGAAATACTGTAATTGTTATGATTTGGTGTTGCCTCTCTGGCAACAGATTAATTAGAAATATGTTGTTATTTAGCATACATATATTTGCTGAACTTTCAATACGTTTTTATACTAAATGTTTGAAGTATTATGAAAGCAAAGTACTAGGGCTCTTAACTCTCCCTGTTGGCAGCAGGAGCCTCTTCTCCTGCAGGAAACCCAGTGCAGGCCCCTGGGTATGCAGCCCAGCACAGAGTCTGCACTTACAGAGAACTCGGCAGAGGCTGCGATTGGTACTGTGCTGGGGCCTTGGCTGCCCGACTTGGCAACTGCTGCTGTGCCATCTTAAAATAAGTTCTCAGTGTGCTTGTGGAAAAGGTTACCCTCCATCAAGCAGGGAGACAACACACTGCCGCTTTACTTAGCAGGGCTGGCACGGGAACTACCAGCCTCTGTTGGCGGGCATGGTTACTCTGAAACCTAACAATGGCTCAGCCATGCTCGCTTCAATGGCTGTCTTTCGGAAAGGTGGCGAAGTGGTGATCCAGTGTCGCTAGCAACGCGGTAGCAGGGGCTGGGGCCGTCTAGCGGGGCTGGTGGTGGGGGCACACACCCTGACAGGTCCTCTTTGCCCCTGCAGCTCCTTGGCACGGCAGGGTGGCTTCCAGGTCTGCCCCTTCTTCGTCGGCCACGGCATCGGGTCGTACTTTCACGGGCACCCCGAGGTGTGGCACCATGGTAAGTGGCCCCCGCTCTCCGGGCCCGTCTTGCCCCGCGCCGCTCCGCTGCCCCCGGGCGATGAGAGGGCTCCGGGAGGGGAGAGGGAGGGCGGTAAAGCCAGCAGAGCCCCACACACACCCCCACGCACGCTGCCGGCCCGGCGGGGCGGGGGATTGCCGGTGGGGAGAGTCAGTCGCTGGAAAGCTGGAGGGCACCCCCGGGCTCTTTCTCTGAGGGTCGCGTGGGTATTTATGAGGGCGAGTCGCCCGCCAGCGGAGTTGCCGGGGCCGCTGAGCGCCGCGCACCGCCTCCCCCGCCCGCTGCGGGCGGCAGCCGCCGTGCCCCGGCCTCCGCATCCCGCCGCGCCCGAGCCGCGCCGCCGAAGTTTGTCACGGGGCAAAGAAAAATCTGCGCTAAAGCGTTTGTTAAAAGCTCCCGGCCTGAACGGAGCCGCCGTCGGGGTGGTCTCGCTGCGGCCGGAGTGGGATCGCTTTCGGCGGGTGCTCCGGCTCATAGCGGGGCTCGGATGCACAGTACCTGCGAGCTAAAAATGCGTTTAAACAAAGGGCTTGGTTGCGTTCTCTTAAAAAAAAAAAAAAAAAAAAGACCCAAGATGCATAAATGCGGTTTTTTTTTTTTTCTTTTGTAGCCAATGACAGTGATTTGTTAATGGAAGAGGGAATGGCGTTCACAATAGGTTAGTAACTCTCTGCTATGGTTTTCTGTTAAAAAGCACACACGGAGCAGCCCAGATTTGTAACATTTCTTTATTGGGATATAGAAATAACCGTGCAGACAGGGGGACGTCAGTGAGATTGACCTCTTAGAAAATAGATTAAAATATCATTTTAAATATGCATTAGAAACTATTTGGATGAAATTATTTTCAAATTACAAGATTTAAATAATGAAATGTTAATTATAAATTTTGCTAATATTTGACTCCCGTTTTTGGCAAGGCAGAGACTCTGCCAGAACACTTGATGTGAGGAGGGTGAGAAGGATGCGATCGTGTCCACGAAGCCGAGCAGCCTGGTGGCACTTAGTCATTCACTGCCTTCCAGAGCTGCTGTTGGGTTTGGGGACTACGGCGGCAGTAACCAGCCGGAGCCTCGCCCCGCAGACTGATCGTGCTCACTTCCAGTCGTGGAGAACTGCTGGGGGAAAAGCCTTCGTTCTCACTGTGTGGCTAAATGGCATGGCAATTAGAAGGAAACAAGAAAATTGTTGTTTTGCTGATTTAATGAACATTTTAAGCCTGTTTAAAAAAATCAAATATTTTAAACTATCTGTTGTTTATAAATGTGGTTGGTGCTTTGGTTATTATCCACACGGTCTTAATTAAAGCTTGATTAAAATTCCATGCTTTTACAAAAGAGGACTGGGCAACTTCCTACCTTGCTATTTTGTCTTCCTTTTTAGCTCACATTTTAGTGTGTTAAGAGAATGCCAGCCCAGGGTGATGGGACCTGTGTAGAAGGGTAGCTACCTGCTGAGATAGCCCCCTGTTCATGATTGTTTCACAATCCACACAGGACTGCAACTAACTTTAGAATGCATTTTGTTTTTCTTGCTGCAGAGCCAATAATAATGGAAGGATCCCCTGAATTTAAGATTCTGGAGGACAAATGGACTGCAATTTCTGTAGACAATAAAAGGTGCCTGATTTTATTTTTTGCTATTTCCTAAGACATGGAACTCATCACTGACAGCCCAAAAAACCTAAACAGATGAGCTTCCAGGCATGGTGAATGTGTTTTCCCCCTCAAACTGCTAAATATGAATTTCAGATCGGCACAATTTGAACATACCCTGGTGATTACCTCAGAGGGAGCAGAAATCCTCACTAAACTGGTGGAAGAAGCCTAAAGATGGAGCGAGGAGTGGAGAGACTTGCTGTACTTCTGGGATTTCAAGTTTCACTCAGGACAGAGAAGAGGTTTCTGTAATTTCTGAGGGGAATGGCTGTTGCATAAGTCACTCCAGGGGACAGAAAAAGCAATTTGAGGGGTTGGCTCTGGACATAGTTCTTTCTGTGTATTACCTGGTGAGTATTTAATAAAAGTCTAGCTTTTTTGTGACCCTTGGAGCAGCCAAGCACAGTCTACAAGTGGCAAAGGGTTTGGGTTATTTGGGGTTAGTGGCAGAAAGTGGCGCCCCTCTCTTCCAAATCCTATGTGGGGCAAATAGGTATCAAATTATACAGTCTTTAAGCAGCTGAGAGGACAGAGAAACATAGCATTTTCCCTTTATAGCTGAGGTATGGAGTCAATTTGCCTTTGTTGCGATTAACACAGTGCTGTTTCCCAGGTTTTAACTTCTACTAGGATGGAAAAAAGTTTCCTGAGTGTCAGGCAGAGGGATCAGACTCTTCCCAGCATCAATCCCCTGCTTCTTGCCTCTTTTTACACAGAACAAAAAGTGATTAAAAATGAGATGCAAAGCATGCCTCTCCAGGGATCAATAATTGCCCTGCTTGAAAAATTAGCCAGTTTGGGGTAATCACTGCTCTGTGGTGCCCATGTTAGTTAAGGGAGATGCACTTAACTCTACAGTTTAAGCATTTTATGGAGGCAGAGGAGTTTGCAGTCTGGAAGATGAGTCCTGACTCCTGCACAGAGTTTGGAACCAATGGACCTCATGAGCTGCAGTCTCACTCAGCCCTGTGCTCTCTGCAGTCCTGTCCTGGGTCTGCCAGGCGAGCAGGGGTTGATTTGCAATTTAGCCAGTTGCTGACCACCCAGTGGGAACAAACAAATCTGGAATTGATATTTGGGGGCTACCAGAGCAGAACCCGGGCCTGTGAAATGTGGGGTAGCCTTGGAGATAATTAAAGGGCTTCCAGAAGTTCCCCAGGCCCACGGCAACAGTGGTGCTGTTTGGTACAAATAACTTGGCCCTCATTGCAGGCAGATGGGGTCGCATGCTGAGGACTGGCCAGTTGCACATTCAGGCAACCAGAGTGGCTCAGCACTGGCTCCCTCAGTGGTCCTGGACCACTGCTTTCTTACGGCTTTACTCTGCTGTTTGTTTTCATTCAAGTACAGTGAGCTCCCAGCTCTAATAGTTTCTAACAGCAGCTTTTCAAAAAGTGGGGTCCCCCTCCCTGAATACAACTAACACCGCGGGGCAGCCACTCAGCCTCATCCTCCCTGAGAGGAGTTTGGAAAACCATAAAACCTGCAAAACAAACGATGCAGCCAAGTTTACAAATACGCAGATATTAACAGTGCAAAGGACATTTGGCATTGCCTGGAGGGACATGTATTTTGGTCCCTTACGTCCCTTCTGAGGGGCGCTGGGGGCAGCTGGGTGTCCAGCGTGTCCCGGAGGTCCACCAGAGGTGCCTCCCGTGGATTTTGGCCAAGCCGGGAGCCCCTGGACACCACCGCAGGTGCCAAGTTTCTCACCATCCTGCCCTTTGCCTCCTGTCTTGCTCTTACCGCGGCTTGGGATGAGGTGGGAACGGGGCAGCCGGGAGCAGGGGGACTGCCGGCAGCTCCTGGTAATCACTGCGCTCTGAAGTCCCGCCGGTAACTCTGGTGGGACTGCGAGTTGTACCGGCCGCCGCAGAGCGCTGGCGGCCAGGCGGAGGCATTGACGGCGCACCTTTGTAATCCTAATTACGAGCGAGACTGAAGAGATGTCTCGACTGTTCGGGGCAGCCAGCGCCTCGCACAAGCCCATCATGCAGATTGTGTTGCCGGGCCAGCACGAGGAGAGTCCCGACGTGGCAGTCGCTCCCGGGGCGTCAGGACGTCCCGTGGCCGCGGCCCCTCCGCGCCCGCCGAAGCCGCGCTGAGCGGGACCAGCAGTGCGCGGAGGGCCGGGGGGCCCTGCTCTGCAGGAGGGGGGCGAGCAGAGCCTCACCGACTGCTCCGCGAGGTTTTGGCGGGGATGGAGGGACTGTGGTTCGGCCCGGGACTGCCTGTGTCCGGCCGATCGGAGGAGAAGACGGCGGTCCCGGCGGACGCGGAGCCTCCCCTCTCCGCAGTTGTCAGGCTGAGGCCGGCGAAGGTGTCGGAGCTGCCGGGCCGCCCTGCTCCCTGCCCGGTCAAGCTCGCTGACCTGCCTCGGATGGTCACTTCCATGGGCAGCAGGGCAGAGCTGGCTGC
Organism: Lonchura striata; assembly: GCF_050655825.1. Lineage (NCBI taxonomy): Eukaryota > Metazoa > Chordata > Aves > Passeriformes > Estrildidae > Lonchura > Lonchura striata. Next base: position 20,512,215 of record NC_140709.1, read on the forward strand.
CGGGGGGCACCGTGTGCGTGCAGAAACACCGTCACTGCCCCTTCTGCGCCAAGCCTCGGAGAGTTAGCGAGAATTAACTTCGCGCATTGCAAGCAAAGGAAGAAAAACCCAAAACACTGAGAAAAAAAAAAGGGGGCGGGGGGGGAAGGGGGAAAGGAGGTAAAAGAGTCGTTAGGAAACGGGCAATTAAAACCGACAGAGCCACTAATGAAAGGAAAAAAAAAAAAAAGAAGGGAGCAGAGGGGCTCGGTTGTGCCAGCTTTGCGCAGTCAGGGGCCGGCTGCTTCAAGGGCCGTCGCTGCCCGAAGGAGCCTGAACACTATGCGGGCTCTGCCGGGGGTGCCCAAGCCCCGCTGCCGGCGCTAGTACCTCTAACGACATCAACACTGCGATTTCTTTTGAATGTTCATTTTTATTGGTGTTCTCCCTTTGCCAAAATGTGCTTGATTACATAGATGTAGTGCAGTGATAACTGCGCACCCTAGACTGCCTAGGTGTAACCGGGAAAGTTCAGCCCAGGCCAGATCAAATCCCAGGCTGTTTAATGCTGGAAGGCTGCATGTTGCTATTAGTGTTAAATATATGGCTAATTATGCGTATGAAAATTAAACATCAGTGTTATGCTAATGGGGCCGCCTTCAGCTGTGGATCAGAGCACTTGAGACTAGCATTTAATCAAATGAATCAGTAACTAATACATCTGCACGTGTGAACTTTCACAAGATCATTTTCCTGTTACAGTCACACCGCAGAATTATGAAATAAATAATTATCAACACTTTCTAATTATCTAGCAAAGTAATTTGGGATTCATCGTGGGCTTTCTGGGGAGGATCTCCTAAGTCCCACCTCATTTACCGCTCACGCACGCGGAAGTTTTCATTTTAAGCTCAAATGTGCCGTTGGGCCCTTTCAGGGCGACTTTGGTTGGATGGCTTTTTCCCTTTAAAGCAACAGCGGCAATAGCCGGGCGGCGCGATCGGGAGGTGCGGCCGGCGCCGGGACCCGCGGGCCGGGGCCGAGAACCCCTGCGCGCCCGCGGAGTGCGCGGGGCCCGGCGGGCGGGGGCCGCTCGCTTTGTCCGCGGGTCCCGCCGCCGGCTGCGGAGCGGGGCGGGCAGCTACAAGAACCCCTGCAGCCCGCCGGGCCCGGCGGAGCACGGCTGCTCTCCCCTCCGCGCCGCCTTCGCGGCGAGGGGCGGAGAAGGGTGCAGGGAGTTGCGATGCCTTCCGCCAAAGTCCGGATCGGCGCCCTCGGTCGCCGGCAGCGGGAGCGGGCGGCCTGCGATGGGAGTGGGCTCCTGGGCGGCTCCGCGCCGGGGCCGGCCGAGCGGGGCGGGCGTGCGGCCGCCGCCGGCGCTCGGGCAAGCGCGGCGCTGCCAGCCCGGCTCTCCGCGCTCACCGGGGTCCGGGCGAGCCCCGAGCGCCTCGGACCAATCCAAAGCGATTATGCAAGACGGCGGACCAATCAGCTCCGCCGTCTCATGAATATTCATAGACTTGGCTGAGTCAAAGCTTTTAGGCGAGTTTGTGTAGATCTACAGCATCATGCTTAGACTTTTCAAAGAGACAAACTCCATTTTCTTATGAATGGAAAGTGAAAAACCCTGTTTCGCTTAAATTGGGTTCTTTCCTGTCCTGAGAAACACAACAGACCCCAAAAAGGCAAGCTGAAGAGAGAACACACACACAGACCAAGCGACAAGAAATGACCATGACTACCATGCCAGAGAGTCTAAATAGCCCCGTCTCAGGGAAGGCTGTCTTTATGGAGTTTGGGCCGCCCAGCCAGCAAATGTCTCCTTCTCCCATGTCCCATGGACACTATTCCATGCACTGTTTACACTCCGCGGGCCACTCTCAGCCTGACAGCTCGTACAGCACAGCTTCGTCCTTCTCCCGACCGCTGGGCTACCCCTATGTGAACTCGGTCAGCAGCCACTCGACCAACCCCTACATCAGTTCAGTGCAGTCCTACCCCAACAGCTCCAGCCTGACTCAGACCCGGTTAGAGGAGACAGGTAGGTGCACTCGGCTTTGGGGAGGGGGGGGGAGGGGAGGAGGGAAGGCAAGGCGGGAAGGGAGGGTGTTGTATTAAAAAAAAAATCTATCGGGGGAAAAAATTAAATTAAATTACAAAATATTAGTCAAGAGAGGCTGAGAATCACAGGGGACCAATACACAGAGCATACAATGCTTGGCTGGAAAATAAACCAACCCAGATGTGCACGTATTAGTCTTCGTAATTATTTATTGCGTAGCGCTATAAACAATGTATGCAATTAAGGGTAATTAAACCTAAACTGCAGCCTGTAAAAATAGCAAACTTTCGCTGGGAAGACGCCTGGGCTGCCATAATCGCCCGGAGCCTTTGTTAGCGTTACTCGAGCTTCACTTTTCTTCCTTCTCATTACTGTTATTGTCGATGTTGCTGTTGTTATTGTTACTGCTGTTGCTGCTGCTGCTATTACTGTTACTGCTATTATTGCTATTGCTGCTATTATTATTATTTATTCTGCGTCGTTTGTTGTTTGTAGGGGCCGAATCGGAGAAAAGCACTGTGGTAGAAGGAGGGGAAGTTCGCTTTAATGGGAAAGGGAAAAAAATCCGCAAACCCAGGACTATTTACTCCAGTTTGCAGCTACAGGCTTTGAACAGGAGGTTCCAGCAGACTCAGTACCTGGCTCTCCCCGAAAGAGCCGAGCTCGCAGCATCTCTGGGACTCACCCAGACCCAGGTACAGCTCCGATTGAGCCGGCCCCTATCCCGTGTCCCCTCCGTGTCCCCACCGTCTGCATAGGAGACCACACGCGTAACACACACGGGTCACAGCCGTGGGCGACGGGGCCCAGGGTGACACCCGTCCCGCCGCGGGGCGCTCCCGGTGCTGCGGAAGCCCCCGCAGAGCCCGCCGGAGTGGGCCCAGGGGGCTCCTGCTGGGTGCCTTGGCGTCACAAAATAACACAGCAGTCGCGGGGAGAATGAGGGAGAGAAGCTGGGGGGCCGCCGGCGGGGGTCCGTCTTGCCCTGGGAGTGATGGAGGGATGCTGGACCGTACCGAGGGATGTTGAACCCTGCTCCGTTCCCCTTTGCAGGTGAAGATTTGGTTTCAGAACAAGCGCTCCAAATTCAAGAAGCTGATGAAGCAAGGAGGGGCCGCCCTGGAGAGCAGCGCCTTGACCAACGGCAGGGCTCTCTCGGGCAGCTCGCCACCCGTGCCTCCAGTGTGGAATACCACCTCCGCCTCTGGTAAGGCCTCGTCGGGGACCCCGGGCACCTACATCCCCAGCTACACGTCGTGGTATCCTTCGGCCCACCAAGAAGCTATGCAGCAGCCGCAACTGATGTGATTATATATACATTTTCCCCTAATGCAAGCACTATCGGTCCCGAAAAGAATTAAAATTATTACAGGGGGAAAAAAAAAAACAAAACAAAAAAAAGAAAGAAAGAAAGAAAGAAAGGAAGAAACTAAATAAAAGGAAAGGGGGAAAAAAGAGGGGGAAAGAGAGAAATAATTAAAAAAAAAAGAAAAACAAAACCACAAAAGAAACCCAAGCAAACAAACAAACAGGAGGTCTCTTGCCCATCCAGCCATTAGGACGCTGCACGGTAGCTCGGTGCAGGAGAGCACAGATGTGATGCGGGCCGGTTCCCACCGCTGACAGCTGACGGAGCGGCCCCGAGCACCGCACAACAGCCTGGGAGCAGAGCGAGCGCCGGCCGCGGCTTTGTGGGACAATCAGAAAAAGATGTCTGGGGGGCGGGGAAGCCCTCTCCTCTGTCCTGTCTGTCTGTCTGTGTCTGTTGAAATGTAGGTCATTTATTTACTACCGCGATCTGACCGTCTCTTAAATTGCAAAGGGGAAGGAAGCTTTACAATTTACCAGAGCTTCCTTCCCGCGACATTTTCTGTACCTTTCACTATCCATCTGTATATTTTTTGTTGTTGTTAAAAGGGGAAGACAGGGGGTTTATTTATTGATTTAAATTACCACTATGAGAGTACTAGAAACGAACTCAGCTTGCTGAGTGTATTGCTTGGACGCACAGTTTAAACAAAACCACAGACGGTCCGTCGTCCCGTTCCCCCCCCTTCTCCCCGAATAAATCACGACGAGGGAAGGATGCGATTTTAACTTTGACAGTAACTTTTATACTTCGCTGGTGTGGGAAGTTTTGGTCCGAATGATTTGCATTTCTCGAGTATTTAACGAAGGAAATAAATGCACATTGTTTGGTACCCTGAAGTGGAATTACAGCAGCTGCCAGCGCTTTGCTGAGGTGAAGCAAGGCGCAGAGGACGGAACGACATCCCGGAGGGCGGCGGGGGGGACCCACCGGGAGGGCGGGCGGGCACACCGGCGCAGTCCCGGCGCGGCCTCCCCGCGCAAAGCCGGCCCGAAGTCGAAATGCACAAATCGACGTGCAGGAGCTACTCGCTGTACATATTTTATTCTTAATTATTATTATTATTATTATTATTATTATTGTTCTGTAAACATGTTGCACAAATTTAGCCTTTTTTATTATTATAATTATTATTTCTGTTCTGTTTCGTGTGGCTGTAAAACATGATGCTTTGTGTACTGAGATCTTGACATTTTACTTGTGAAATTCGGAAAATGTGATAAACTGAGCTCGGCTGTGTTTAGTGTTCTATATGTCAAAGTTTAGTTTTATATTGAGAATGTTAACTTATTGCTTTGTATCTGGGGGAGGAAATGGAAAAAAACCCACACAAATCTTTGTACATAAGTTATAAAGTTTCTTTGAGACAGTAAAATTATGGTTTGGAAAAAGAGACACGCATGCTCCCTGTCCCGTAGCGCGGCGGGCAGCGGGGCCCGGGCCAGGCTCCGCGTTCCGCGGCGGGACGGCGGTGGCCGTAAACCGGGAGGCGAGACGGAGGAGCGACGCGCCCCGGACAGGGCAGCCTGTCCCCCGTGCGCCCGGCCGGGCCCGGTTAGGCGGTGGCAGCCGTCGCGATGGATCGGGGACCCTCCGTGGAGGGGCTGCTCGGAGCCGGGGGAAGCCGGGCACAGCTGCTGGGACGGGAAGGGGATGTGCTCAAGCCGAGAGAGCCCCGGGCCCCGTCCCAACAGCCGAGCCGGCCGTCTACCCTCTCATCCCACGGGAGGCGAAGCTGTGCCGGTACCGCCGCGGTCATCCAGCCCTGGACCGAGCCGTGCCCGCTCCCCGGGGCTGGACCAGCGCCGGCACAACCCGTGGCTATTGCTGGGGTGGGTAAAGCGCTGCAGAGCGGAGGAAGCCGGCAGCGGCCGGGCTCGGCCGGCTGCCCGTGCGCATCTCTGCGCGCAGGCTCCGCGAGGGATCTGCTGTGCAGCCCCGCGGGGGCCACGCTCACTCGCGTGCCCCGAGATACGCACCCACTCCCCGGTGCGCAGCCGAGGCGCGGCAGCGCAGCATCCGCCCCAGCGCGCACACGCGGCGCGGCGGCCCGCGGGGCGCTGCATCGGACACCACACGCTCCGCAGCGCCGCATTTCCCGCAGGGCCACGGCCCGAGTCTGGTCCCGAGCGGCCCGAAGTCCCGAGCGAGCCGGAGAGCTCCGCGGCCCCGTAGCGCCCCAGGACCCACACAGCTCCCGCGGCGGCTCTGCCGGTGACCAAACGCCTTTGGCCGGGCCGAAGAGGGGTGCTCAAGCAGCTCGGAGAGCTTTAAAGATATATTAGCTTCTCCTAATTCAATAACGGCTTGCTAACAGTTCAAATAGAGAAATTAACCGTTTTCTCTCAGCGAGGCGATCTTGAGTTAGAGGCTATTATAATTGTACATTTGGAAATGTTAATCTCAATACAGTCCTAATTAATTCTGCCTTGTTGCTGACAAGTAGTTCATCAAATATCTGATTCGAAGATTTTCATAATGAGGATATTAATTAAACTATGAATAATCCAAAGGTGCTTATATTGAAACAATACCTCATTACAATGATTAAGCCCTGATTTCGAATATTATACCTTTACCAATTGTCACCCGGCAAATACAACCTTATGGATGTGTCCGTAAATGGCAAAATGTAATTTTGGGATATATTTTTCCTTGTTGGGGGAAAAAAAAAAAAAAGTGCCCCTCATTTTCAAACACTTCTGAAATAGGTTACACACAGCTTAATGATGATCAAAATGACTCTTTTCTGCAAAAAAAGACCCCAAAGTGCGCGTACAGCTGCAAACCCAAGAGGGTCAGCATCATTTCACTGTATTCTCTTCTTGATTACAAGCCGAGCCCATCAAACACAACATAATTACAGTAATTTCAGGTTTATTTATTCTAATGCAGTTTCCCCATCTCTCTGGTAATTATGAGCAATTTTTTCGCCCAGGGAATCTTTTTGCATTAACAAAAGAGATAACGCACTGAAAGCCAAATTTGCTGTGCATTGAGAAAAGCGAAGAAAAAAAAAAATAAAATAGGTGCGAGCTGCCATCTCTGCAATTCTCCTATATTGGAGCTCTGCAAATTGCTTGCAGGTGTATGGAGCAGAGCTGTCAATAGGAAGGGGCTTCCAAATTAGCAAATGCACAATGTTGAAGTAATGAAGACAGACTTAGCAAAATTGCCAAACAACAGATACCTCTTTAATATCTTCCACCCAAAAAGAAAAAGGGAAAAAAAAAAATCCCCTTGGAGTGTCCCTGCGAACCCCCTTGAATAGCTGGGGATGTTGTACATGTGTCAATCTAATTGCAGAGCACAGAGCGGCCCCTGAAACTAGAAAAAAAATAAAATATCAGAGCCCAAGCCCGTTTGCATTCGGAATTTGCTCCCTTCGTTTGACAGAGGGGGATAAGAAATCCCCGCCGCCGCCCGCTCCGCTCTCCCCGCCGCCGCCCTCCTAACCCCGCTCCTGCCGCCACCGCCACTCTCATGCCAGTGAATAGGTGCCATGTCCCCCTCTGCACCGGCGTCTTACCCTCCCGCCTCCCGGCTCGGGACCGGGCAGTAACGCTCCCCTTCGCAAGGGACCGACAAACGCACACCACGAAACCACCGCCGAAAACGAGCGCACGCCGGCGCCGGCAGCCCCCGGCAGCGCGGCAGTCCCGGGCGGCGAGTGCCCCCGCGCCGCCCTGCCCGCGCCGGGCTCCGCGGCTCGGCTCGGCTCGGCTCGGCTCGGCTCGGCTCGGCTCGGCTCGGCTCGGCTCGGCTCGGCTCGGCGCGGCTCGGCGCGGCTCGGCTGTGCGCGGCATCCCCGTCGCCCGGCCCGCCGCCCCACTCCCTTCCTCGCCCCGGTGCCGCCGGCGGGCAGTTTTGCGGGGAGACAGGGTCGGTGGAGCCGCCGTCGGTATTTCCCCCCTCTCCCGGCCCGCGCCCGGTACACTCACCTACCCCCGCGAGAAAGGAGCCTGTGTCGCCACCCTTACCTTCGCCTCAGTCCCTGAGGCTCTGGACACAAGTCTTTGCTTTACAACAAACCAAAGCACCGAACGCGGCTTTTGCTACGAAAGTTAGAAGAACGAGAGAATGTGAGAGAGAGGGAAAGGATCGGGGAGGGAGAAAGAAAGCGAAAAAAAAAAAAAAAAAAAAAAAAGAAGCCGAGCACAATAATAATATCCTGAGATTGGAAATGTGGATTGAGATCCCCCAGAGATGCACATGCCTCTGAGCGCAGCAGCCTTTTTGCAGCTCTGCTCTTGCAGAATATGACTGAAATTTTCTGCTATATAGCCTCTGTCTTTATAGCTGATGAAAAAAATTGCAGATTATTAGCATAAATGTTTACTCTTCATTACGCTGATGACATTGTGCACTCGAGATCTTGGTAATCTTTGGGAAAATTATGAGTAATTTTTAAAAATTTTAAAGCAGCAGCAGTTACCATGCAATTCAGGCTAATTCTGCGTAGGCTCCGAACGGATATAATTATCGAGGAGTCAAGATGTTATGCTAAAAACTATGCATTGATATTCCCATTTATTATGTACATACAACTTTGACAATGTTGATGCTTGAAATAGCAGGAAATTGTCTTGCGCAAAAATTACAGTCCATATTAGGACATGTGAAATTGCGAAGAATTATATAGTAATTGCAGGCTTTCAGATGGGAGAGCCAGAATGCTCAAACTAGTGCAAATGTGGATAAAATTACAGATCAGAGCAAAAATTAGGGAAAAAAGGGGTCTGGGATTTTTCAAGTTGGCTATAGGATTCCGGAAGTGTCTAATGCCACATGATTGCTGCAGCTTTAGGGGAGACATTCATGCCTCAAATAACTCCTTTTGCCAGAGCCGCTTTAATTGAATTTCTCGTGCTTTCTCTTTTCACCGGGCAAATGAGTAAATTGCCTCCCCACGGTACAAGCCCGGCCGGCCCCGCCCGTGCTCCGGGGGGGCAGAGGGTGCCCCCTCGGCCGGGCGGCTGCCGTGCCGCCCTCCCGGGCCAGGCTGGTCGCGGAACCGTCACTTAGCCCGGTCGCCCCCCCGGGACTGGTCCCGCTCAGCCGCTCCCCCGGCCCGGAGCGGGGACCAGGCCTGACGGGGGGCGGAAGGGGGAACCTCGGCTCTGGGACGTGGGGTGGAATCGTCCCAACCCCCCCAGCAGGATCCCTCCCCCGCTCCGCAGCGCTTCCCGGAGAGCTGCGGAGGCCGGGGCATCTCTCGCCCCACGGTTATCCTGCTCCCCGCGACTTTGGCCGGCTCCGGGAGGCCGATCCCCGCGCAACTTGTGAGTGGGATCGTGGTTCTCAGCGGTGTCCGCCCCGTCCCATCGGACGGGAAAAGAGCAGAAGAAAACAGGTTACAAACACACGCATATCTCTGTACGTATGCATCTGCGGTGAGCGCGGGAGCTGCTCTACCGCGCCTCTGCAGCCGCTGCCGCCGCCGACTCCCGCACGGTGTGAGCCGCATCTGGCATACGAACAGCGGGGGAGATACGGACCCTGGGAGGGCTCTGGGAGATACGGGGGTGCTGAAGGACGAGAAACCCCACCGCATACACCCGGTGCGGACAGCCCAGAGAGAACTGCTACCAGCAGACAGTAAATGAATAGTAATAAATAAATAAAAAAATACTAAATAACAGAAAGAAATCGCGGAGGCTCCCGTACTGGGTGTGGTGTGCTCTTCTCCCCGACCGCTGATAGCGTTGCCCCGTTGAGCAGGTCCCTGACCCAGGGACCCCACGTAGCTGTCGGCATCCTGCCAGACCCCACGGAACCAAGCAACACCCCGCACCTCAATGCTACATCGGACTGGAGACACTGGGCCAGGAGAGACCGGGGCGCAGATGTGTGGGGGAACTTTATTTAACTGCGAGAAGCGCCTGTGAAAGCGGTGGGGCGGAGGGACAGGGAGGGAACGGGAATCGTCTCCGTCCCGACAGTGGTCCGCGGCCAGGGCTTCCTCTTGCATCCCGGACGACTGATTTAGCAAAGCTTGTCACCAGCCAAAGGGGTGCATCCCGCTTTCCCCCCGTTTCGCCCCCAAGTCGTAGCCCGCGGAAACACCGCGCTGCCGGGAACACAGCTCCTGCTGGACCCCGGGGCGTGGGGCTCCGCGGTGCTGCTAGCCACGCGTGCCTCCCCACTCCGTGCTCGCCGCCCCAGAGCTTCGCCGTCCGCCAGCGGGGAAGTTTCCTCTCCCCGGTCCGAGTGGGTGATTAAGGCCACTGCCACCAGTGGCCCGCGGCCGGCAGGAGGGTGAAGGAGGGGGAGAGGTACGGGATGAGTCGGCCCTGCTGCTTCTTGGGACGGCTCTGGGCTCTCGTCCCCGTCCTCGCCGCCGGGTCAGCGCCGGCACTGGAGGGCAGCTGCCTCTTTCCCCTTTGTCTCTCCCACTCCCTCCTCTTTGCACCCGACTCTCGTCTTCCAACATGCCGCTGTCATTCTTCGCTTTTCTTCACTCCTCCTTCGACCCCCGCCTCCCCTTGCCCCCAAGCTTTCCCCAAGCTCTCAGAAGAAATCTGCCCTCCCGCTTTCCTCCCTTCTCCCCTCCCTCTTTTCCCCCTTCTTTCCCCCCTCCTCCCGACGTGTCTCCTAGTGAGGCCGCCCCCCTCCGCCTTCCCCGGCCCCGCCCGGGCTCCTCATGCCAAGGCCTTTCGGAAGAGTCTCGGCCAGGCTGGCCATTCCCGACCCCGGGCAAGCTGGCCGGAGCCTTCTTGTCTGCAATGGGGTCTTCAACACGGCTTTCTCTCCCCGTGCCCTCTCCAAGAATGGCGGGGTCCTCGTGATGATGAAGGCCAGAGATCCCTTCTTTCACCCACTTTTGTGTCTTCCAGCAACAGTCCCTCCAAGGATGCAGCCCCTCAGGGTTACAGCTTGGAGGGGCACAGCCGGGAGGTGGCATCCCGTGTGGGGCGATCCCAAAGTGTGCAGCAAAGGTCATAAAAGTGAGGAGGGTTCAGCTCAGAGGGCTGCAAGGGAGCGTTCCAGAGGGTTACATCCTGGAGGGGTCCAGCCCTCGAGGGATACATCCCATGACGCTGCAACTTGGAGGGGGTACTGCCTGGAAAGTGATTCGGCCTGGAGGGATGCTGCCCTTACGAGGTACATCCCAGAGGATTTCAGCTAGGCGGGATGAAGCTGAAGGGCTGTATCCCAAAGGGGAGCATCTTGAGGTGCTTCCAGCCCTCGAAGCACCCCAGAGGAGCTTGGGACAAACACCAGCTCTGGCCCAAACAAAGATCCCATGCAGGTTACCGGCTTGGTTGCCATTGCCGGGGTGGGGCGAGGCGAAATGGTCAGGGCTGCGCCCGAGGAGCAGCTCCAGGACTACTACGAATCGGCCCTGCCCCAAATCCCTCCGGACGGCCATAGGAAGCTGTGAGACAGCACAGTCTGTCCCGGGTGAAATGTCGCTGGCGCCAGCAGGCGGGAGAGGGGGAAGGGGGGCGGCTCTGGGCTGCTGCAGGCAGCGCTGAGTGATTCATGGCCTCGCCAAGAAGACTGTCAGGGGCGAGATTTTATTGTAGACGGGAAAGAGGGGAAGGAGGAGGGAAGTTGCAGGCTTGCGGCAACTGTTACAACGGAGAGGAGGCGGAGGGGACGCGGCTCTCCCTCTCAGCAAACGTCTGGGTCCGAATCGACACCCTCAAATTTCCCTATCCCCAAAAACTCAGCGTGGGCACCATGGAAACAATAATTTATTTAAATACTCTCTGCTTATTGTAAAAGAAACATTAATGAGTGTATAAGTTTTCCATAATAAATAACCAAAAATACAGGTTTTTTTTTTTTCACGACGCTAGACATCAAACAGATCAGGGGCATGTCAGTGGCTAGGCTGCCGACGGGGGAAGAGCGGAGAGGGAGTGGAGAGGAGGGCTCGCTGCGGCTGGCGCCCGACGCGAGGAAGCCCCGTCGGGGCACGAAACGAGCCCAGAGGCAGCGCACGGGCGGGAGCCGTACCGGCACCGCCGCCTGCGACCGGCCCCTGCCCCCGTCGGACGGTTTCGTTCACGGCTTAAACGGATACCTTAAATAGGGGAGGCTTCTGTTTTAAATCTACATATAAAAATTATTTATCCTTTTTTTTTTAATAGTTTTATTTTTTTAATCCCCAACATCAAAGTGAGGTTATCCGCAAAGGCACCTGTCAACTTTAAAAAAATAAAAAGTAAAGTTAACCAGAGTTCTGCACCGATAGTTTGATACAAATGTCGGGGAAGAAGAGGAAGATGGACGGAGAGGAGGGAGTGAGGGAGGTGAGTACTTGTTTCGCAGCGTGGCTGTTTTCACGGCGGGAGGGAGGGAGGACCCCCACGCGGCCGAATGCACACGGGCCCCTCCGCCGGCGGCAACGGGGCGGGACAGGGAGCGGAGCAGTTCCTCTCCTGCGGGATGGCCGGGGCCGGAGCCAGGCTTCACCAAAACACCCGTGCTGCGCGTCGGTGCCCCGCGGCTGCCGGCTGCGGCCCGCGGGCTCAAGTCTCTACTACAGCGCCTAGAAGATATTGCCGCTGCCGTGGTGATGCGGGGGCTGCGCCGGCTGCGGGAGGGGAGCGGCCGCCGGCAGGTGCGCCGGGCCGCCGGGGGCCGGCGGGTACCACGAGTAACTACCGAGGAAAGCGGCGGCGGGGCTGGGGCTGGAGGTGCCGGCGCCGCCCGCGGTACGTGGGTGCGGAGCGAAGTCCCAGGCTGGGGGCGAGGAGGGAGACGGTGGCGAAGAACTGCGGCGGGGAGGTGGCTCCGCTGGGATCTCTCCGCTTTTCCACATCTTCTTGAACTTGGAGCGGCGGTTCTGAAACCAGATCTTTACCTGCGGAGAAAGGGGCGTCAGGCGGCCGCTGCCTCTGCGGCGCCTTCCCGGCGCCCAGACCGCCCGCGACGGTGCAGGGACACGCAGCTTTCGCAGCCCCGAGCACTCCCGGCGCTGCCTCACCGCGCTGCCTCTTCGCCTGCACTCCCACCCCGGGCCGTCGAGGCGCCATGGGCCGCCCTTCCTCCTACGCTCGCCCCCGACTCCGCGGAGGGCGACAGGCCTCGGCGGGGCGGGATGTGCCCGGGGCCCCGCGGTGGAAAAGCCTTACCTGCGTCTGGGTGAGGCCGAGGGAGGCCGCCAGCTCCGCTCTCTCGGGCAAGGCGAGGTACTGGGTTTTCTGGAAGCGCCGCTGCAGAGCCGCCAGCTGGAAGCTGGAGTAGATGGTCCGGGGCTTCCGCACTTTCTTCGGTTTCCCGTTCACGATCCTAATCTCCGGCTCGCAGTCTTCCTTCTCTGCTGCGGCAGAAACGGCAACCCCAGTGAGGCGAGGCGCCCCCGGTACCTCGGGCCCTGCTCGCAGCTCGGCATCACCGCCCGCCCCGTCGGGGCGACCCACCGGGAACGAGCGCTCTCCCGGCCCACCCCGTGTCCAGAGCCCCGATCGCCTCCTCGCCAGGCTCACCGAGCCGTCCCCCACGCGGGGCTCGGACGTACCAGAGTCATTGTTGGCTGGCGAGGCCCTGCTGCCGTAGGGCCCGTAGGAGCCGTAGGCGCCCCCGTAACCCACGTCGTAGGCGGCCTTGGCAGAGTAGGGGGCGGTGCCGCCGCCCGCGTAGGGGTAGGAGCTCACGGGGCCGTAGGGCGGCCCGCTCGCTGCCCCGTGCTGCTGGTTGGTGTAGTAGCTGCTGTCGGTGGCCGTGGAGACGGGCAGCGTGGGGGACTCCTGCGGCTTGTGCAGGCCGCCGTGCTGGTGGTAGCTGCCGGCGGAGATCTGGCTGGTGTGCATGTCCGGCATCAGACTCTCCAGCACCCCTGTCATCCCGCGCCCCCGCCCGCCGGGGCACGGGTCGCCGCCCCGCGGCCGTCCCCTCCGGGGCCAGGCGGTCAGAGCCGCGCCACCATGCTCGCCGCGCTCCGCCGGGGCGGTGCAGCCGCGCTCCCGCCGCCGCCAGCGGGACGGACTCTGCGCGCCGCGCGCCGCCGGGACGGCATTTAACACCGGTCACGTGGCGCGGCGTACGTCACCTAGCAACAGCCAATGCGGAGCCCGCCCGCGCCGGCTCCCCGCGGGCTCGCGGAGTGCGGGACGGGAGCGGCGCCGGCCATGGGGACGAGCGGCCGCGGAGTCACCGGGGACCGGGACCTTCCCCATCGTACGGCTCAGGCTGCTGCACCTTTGGTTGGACTGGGCGGTCCGGTCCGCACCAGCGAGGGCTCGGGGCCGCGGCTCAGCCCGGCCGCTTCTGTCGTCCTGTGTCTGTGGTGTGTGTCCCTGTCTGGCTGAAAACCCCAGGGAAAGATCCGAGCATCGGTCCCCCCGTAAGCGGCATCCCCACGCGGGCGCCCCTGACTGCGGGTGGAGCTGGGCGGCCGCGTTTGGCGTCCCTCTCAGTTACTGTGGCCCCAGGAGAGCGTGCACATTGCGGGAGATCAGTAACCCCCTTTTTGTGCCAGAGCGGCAGAGCTTTCCAGTCAAATCCCCGTAACATTAGACGCGGAAGGGCGACATTCTTCCTTGCACGCGTGTTTTGTACAGCAGTTGCTGACGGTGCCCAGGGGACATCCTTCCATGCGGAGGCCCTAACGGCGCCTGTTGCAGCCCAGGCACGACGGCGGGGCCGCAGGTGCCAGGGACCCGCGAGCAGCCGCCTGTCTCCCTGCCCTGTCCGCTGGCGGCTGCACCGAGGCCGTCGGGTCCGGCTGTCAGTCGGGCACGGCGGCGCTGCCCTTGGCCGCCCTCTGCCGGGGGCAGCGCCGCGGGGCAGCAGCCGGAATGGTGTCTCAGGTGCGCTGAGTAGCGCTGCGGAACTGATTTTTATTATTGTGTTATTTCCCTCGCTCGACTGTCCCGGCGCGGAGCCGGGCCGCCTGCCAGGGAGCGCGATCCTTTCGCATGGAGAAGGGCAATGCGCTGCCGGGGGCTGCCACGCGCGGTGCGGCCGCGTCCTTGCGGGAGTCTCACGTGTGTGCGGCGCGGGCAGGGAGGGAGGCGGCACTGGTGCGAGGATGGCTGCAAATGTTACCACAAAAAGCTGGTAAAAAGGTTGAAAAAAAAAAAAAAAGTAAGTGCCCGGCCGCCGTTGTTTGCAAGGGCACGTGGCGTCCCTAGCTGTCCCCGCGCGCCCTGAGCCCGCCCTGCCTCACGAGCCCGCGCGTGTCCCCTCAGGAGCCCTCCCTCACGGGGCCGGGGCCGGGGCCGGGCTTCCCACTCCCGCCCCGGGGCAGCCTCTCCCCGCCGTCCGCCGCTTTGAGGAGTGTGGCTGGAGCCTGATCCTGAGTCGGTGCCTGCGTAGTGGCGGCGCTGCGGCGAGCGCAGGTGCGCGGGGCTGGCCCTGGCCGTCAGCCAGCGGCAGGTGGGCCCGTGAGTGGGGCTGCGGGAGATGGGGCGCCCGGCTGGGCGGCGGGGAGCCCCGCTGAGCCCCGGGCGCGGCCTCCGCGGGAAACAACGAGCCAGAACCCGCCGTGGTAACGCCGCAACCTGCCGGCCAGCGCGGCCGGGAGGGACCGGAGCAGCGGCGGTCACGGAGAGAGCTCGGAGCAGTGGCTCTCGTGCTGCCGACTCTCCCAAACATAGCTGCTGCTTAGCGCGAAAGAAAACCAGTTTCCGCAATCGGCAGAGTGATCGTACTGATGTCTTGGGATCGTAGTCCCGAGACATCTTCGTAAGACTGTTTCTGTCCATCGCTGGATGACGGCCGGCAGCTTGAAAAAGCCTCTGGCTGGCACGGGAGACGGGCAGAGAGCCCCCAGGTTGGTGGCTATCAGCAAGCCACCCTTCATTAGTCACGTTTTGAAGCGTTTGAGATAGTTTAAAGAATACAGAGGTGAAAGGACATTTAATCTCATACTGAGGATTTAATAAAGCAAAGGACTTACTTGAGAATTTGCCTTGCTATGTGGCAATTTTTATTTTTAAATTAAATTGAATAGTGCTATATAGCATGTACATGGTGATCTGTACAACAAGTAAAGGGCACGATTTTGTTTTGTTTGCCTCAGCTTATATGAGTAGTCTTTCTTGTGCAAGTTGTTCCTCATAAGTTGATGCCGGGCTCACAAATTGAAATGAATTGTCAAATGATAGCTGCTCCGAAGTCTTATGGCTTTGTTTCTGCAGTTTGTTTTGCCTACGTGGAGGCACAGACTTGCTGGAATGACCACTGGCATTTATTTTGCATCTATTTACTTTGCATTTAGTCACATGGCTAATCTTGTAGATCTGATTTTTTTATTTCTAATTTACTTGAACTTTTCTTGTGATGTGGTTGTTTTAAACACCAACTTAAACACCAACTATAAATAAAGGTATGATTAAGGGAGAGATGACATCAGGCAGCAGGAAGGAAGGAGAAAGGCTTGTTTTAGGTGAGAGACAACTTGACTACCATGAATGTTTTCCAATACACTTCTTTGAATCAGTCATAGTATTATCAGGAGTTTAAAAAAATAATGGCATTAGCCTGGCCCAGTGTTTATATGTTTTCATGTTCTCATGTTGTGCTAATAATTTTAATTGTGCTTTTTTTTGTCCTTGCTTTGGGAATTGTGAATCTTACATGGCTGGGTAATTAGAAGAGACACAGAGAGACTGGGGAGTGAGGGGAAAATTGGAGGAGAGTAGGAGTGTTTTGTGTACCTGCTGTTAATACTCTGCAATCCTGCTTGGTTTTGATGTAATAGATCATGTGTTATTGTTTATATCCTGTGAGAAGGAATGTTTGTATGAAACAAAATATGCATCTTATGCACATTGGTCATTCAGTTACACACGGGAAAAGGATGGTTGCTTTCTTGCTGCAGAGGAGTTCAGTGGTGAAAAGTTTTGGTAATGAGGTTTATATGAATATACAGCACTTATTGCCAGAGGCAACAAAACAATTGAGCTGGCTTTGTTGTTGTTGACTAGTTTGTTTTAGAAGCAACCTCATGCTGACTGGGGACATACTTAGTTTATGAAGTATGGTAAACACAGTGTGTATAAACACAAGAGAGGACCATCAGTCTTTAAAATCATCATCTCCAACTGATCAGCTTGTATTAGTTTTTTTTTATTTTTACAAATGGCAGTTGCATATGATTCATAGAAATGTCTGTGGTAACTCCAGGCTGGTATATTTTGTTGAATTTTTTTTTAATTAACTATTATTCCTATGATTCTCTTCCTGAAATAGGCTTCATCTGAGAAAAATGTGAAATCACTTCAGGGCTGGAATCCTGACTCTATATACGTGGTATAGATTTAACCTAAGGATCAATGGAACAAGTTATGCAGTGTTTTATCTCAAATTTCACTTGAAGAGAACTGCACTTAACATTTAAGAATGAGGTTAATTTTTAATCTGCTGTATTTTTGAATACTATTTTACCCATTAGGATCCACACTTGGCCAAACCATTTCACTTACTTCAGCAAGAATGTGGTGAATCCTAAGAGATGGGCGCTATTATTTCTGATAATATTGCACAAAAGTAGTTGGACAGTAGTCTCTACTGCAATGGCATATTAACAAGTATGGATTTCTTTCCATGGCTGAGGGAAAAGCTTTTCAGTGGATTTATAGTGGTATAATGCATAGTGTAGTCCTGAGTGTTTGCCTTAATAATTGAAGAATAATATAAATCACGTGCCAGATGAAGCCATGAGGAGGGTTTATGCTTGCACTGTGCCTGTGAAATCTGGTATTACACTCGAGAGTGATGGTAACAGTTCAGTCTTCCTTTTCTGAGGGATTAAGTGTATCCGCTTTTGGGAAATTGTACGAATCTTTTCAGCTCCCTTCCGTAAGCTTGCTACCTGCTGTGCTTAGTTTCAGAATCCAGCATTATCATTTTCCTCTCTAAAAACTGTTTATTGTCTCATTCATCTGTACATCAGATTACTTCATTCCAAAAATCACATAAGTCTTCTGAGAAGAATATGCCCCCTTGTGTGGCTCCCTGAGGATTCCTTTCTTAGCCCCTTGTTGTAAACAGCTTATACAAGCATGACATGAGACATGGGTTCTGTAAAATCCTTTCAGAGTTGTTTATTAAGCTGTCTTGGTCTCAGATTATTTTTCTTAGTGATGATTCACTGGCACCTCAGCACCTTTCTTCAGCAGAAACCTGAGCAGACTGGAGCACAAACTGTGACTTTTAATAGTGGATTAGTCTGGTGTTATTTAGCACAGGTGTTTCTCAGTTGTTTCCTTGTACAATGGTGAGGAAGTGCACAGCCTGATGCATTGGGGTGAATGTGTAATATCAGCACATTCTTGGTTCTAATAATCGCTGCAGATGCTTGGTGTGGGAAGGAAGGTCTGTGAGCAGAATGTGAAGGCAGTAGAGCAGCAGTCCTTGTGGGTTTTGGGAATAAAGTAGAGCATGCCCAAACAGTCCCTCTTGCCTCCTTTAAGACTGAAATTCTACCTTGTTCTGCAGTAGGGCCCTTGGATGTGTTCTGATCATCTCTGGGGCTTCCAGGCTTTTTTTTCTTTACCAGATGTATCGTAAGTAATACTACTGACAAAACCTAAAAACTATGTACTTTTTCATGATGGTTTTGTCAAGTGTTTTTTTTTTAACCTCATTTGAATGAGATTGGTAGAATAGCTTCAGTAGTGGTTTGTGGGAATGTTAACTGGCCAGAGGCTAGGCAAGTGGTACATGCATGCTCCAGGGCAAGTGCTTGTGAGCCCACTTTATAGTGGATTTGAGTACACTCAAGTTCAGCCAATAGGAAAATCTTTGTCAAAAGTGTTTTGTGTGTGAATATTTAGATGAAACAAAAGTCTTTAGTAAGTGCATGCGCGAAAAATGCTTTCAAGATGAATCATTAGATAATTTCTAATATTGCTGTAGATGGCAAGCGTGAGAGAAGCTGAGAGGCGTATTTTGTGGGAGTGGATTTAAGCTGAGTTGATCAGCTGTATCATTTTGAGCTCTTGTTTTGCAAAAGTAGTAGAGAACATTTTATTTTTCCTTGACTGTAATGTCTGTACAACCTTTACCTGTGCAGTCTAAGCACAGTTTAAGCAAACTTCAACACTGAGAATAACCTAGACTACTTTGGTGTTAGCTTAAATGTGATCATTTTAAGGGTTCAATTTAGTGGACAATGGTGTTTGGAGCTCAGAAATGCTACATCACCTCAGTGTACTGGATGAATTTTGATTTGTAGTGCCAGTGAACTGTTTGAGGTGTGGAGTGTGCTTTCTTCTGCAGGATCTTGTTTGAGCTGACACCTCCTATGACTGGCAAATAATAAAGTTTGTTCCTGATGGAAAACATGAATGTCTTGCTTGTAAGGAAGAGATGTGTGTTTTGCTTTAAAGAAGATATGTACAAGAACAAATCTTGTAAATGGATTATACAGCTGCAGAGTACTTGGGACAAATCCTAGATTGCTACATTCCCATCTGGAATGCTGCACTAAATTGATTCAAATTGTGGACCATGCAAACTGCAGAGCCTCTTCATGGGAATACTTGGACATATGCTCTGGGATTTGGCACTGGCTATTCCCAGCCTTTGTAGGCATCTTAAGTAGAAATGATTAATTGCTCAAACTTGGAAATTTTCAAAAGAAAATATTATTCTTTCCAGTAGTGAGAAAATATGCACATACAAACCTTAAAAATTAATTGGCTTTGAAGTTAATTTGCTTTTTTTTTTTTTTTTATTTAAGTGGTGAAGTAAACAGTGTTTCTTGAACTGGCTGGGGGACCTTTTCTTCAAGCTGTGTAGCTGAAGTCTGTTGTGTAAATATGAAACCAGTGGGAGTTTTGGGCAGTGAATTGTCTGTGAGGAGTGCTCAATCTCATAATCTGCACACATATCTATCTTGAAACTGCTCCTGCTTGGAAGGAAAGGGGTGAAAGGAACTGTGTTCAGGTTCACAATAGTTACTGGCCTTTTGTTTTCTTGTGGTTGCTTCACTTACAATACTGGCAGGTGATTTGCACATGTATTTAATCTCAGAGTATTTTTCCTGTTGGCAGAATGCCTAGATCTGAGAAGTACATGCCTTTTATGAACACTGCTGTAAATCTAAATAAAATAAATTAGACTGTTGCTTTTTACCTGTATGCATGTCTGTCAGGGGTTAATGTTGTTACCTAAAGAGCTTAAGCTCCTTAATTTTTTTTTTTTCTTTTCAGCTTGGAAGCTAAGAAGATATCTAAGAAGAAAAGATCTTGAAAACTGAGAAATCAGAGCAACTACAGAGATAAAGTGGTAGGTGGGAAGTTAAATAAGTAAATTCTATTGCCTTCAGGTCCTCTCGTGACTTAGTCCTTATGTGACTTTGCATGTAATTTCCAAAAGTTGTTGAAAAATGGGTTAAGAATAATGTGAACATTAACGTGTAAAGAATCTAAGTGGCCACAGGGTGTCCCCACTGTTCCATGCTGATGCATCCTGATAGACAAGTTATACTGTAGTACAAAGCTTGATACACGTCTTAAATATGCTGTTTTATATGTTGTAGGTTTTAGCGTTTGTTTTTATATTTCCAACGCTTATTTGTCAGGGCAACCAATTAATATCTAGTCGGATGGAGGGAGAACAGAAAGAAAGGAATTGCTTTGCTGAGTTCTCTTTTTACTTCCAAGGATTGGGTGTGGACAAGACTTGGTTTTTCTTAAGTAACAGTTATTCATTACATGTGAGTGCAGTTTGGTTGCTGAAATTAGAATGAGAATTTATTCAGAAAGATAATTTTCTGTCTACTTTGAAAAGCCTGCTAAAGGAGGTTTGTGTGTTGACCAAGAAAGTGAAGTGGCATAATTATCTAAGGACTTGTCTGAACAACATTGGTGGCATTGAATTAAGGGGTGAAAGTAGAAGTATGAGTTTTGGGCTCATAGGGTAGATTACTTTAGATATGGTTTAATTTAAGCAGAAGTGAGGTGTTCTGCACAATAAATGCATCCAAGTGGGAGCTGGTGCAGAGAATAGCTACAGCAGTAAAACTTACACCCCAGCTTCTGAACAGTGTATGTGTCCCAAAACTCTGAATGTACAGTATGTGATGGATCAGACTGTAGCTGATACTGCACAGGGATATGTGCCCCACTCCTGCAAGTGTTCAAGGCCAGGTTGGACAGGACTTAGCACAGCCTGGTCTAGTGGAAAGTGTCCCTGTCCACAGCAGGGGTGGTGGGACTAGATAATCTTGAAGGTCCCTTCCAACCCAAACCTTTCTATAATTCTCTAAAAAGTATAAAGTGTAAGGAGCTCTGCATGAGGGCTTGGACTTCATATTTTACTAAGTCCACGCTGTTACATTTAAGCTGATGCTTTCGAAGGAATTCTTCATAGTTACATTAACTCTATCCAGTTGCTTTAGACTTTCAACACCTCTGAAAATCACACTCGGGGCCCTCTATGCATAGTACGGCCTTGATGACATGACTCTTTCAGCTTTATGTGTGTCTTTGTGGCAGAGGAATGCAGTGGTGCTGTGGTTGGAGTATAGCAGCTCTCAGCTTGCTGTGGCAATGGGGATTTGGATATTGCTGTCTCTGACTTGAGGAAATGTGTGCCATGTCCTCAGCCAGCCTGAATTTGGGAAAGAAAGACTGAGTGAGGAACATTGTATGTCCAGGTCATTTGCCTTCAGGTTGGCTGGTCCAGTCTTGATAAAAACCCAGGAGCAGAGACAGATAGGAAGGTGTGTTCACAGCCATGTTGTCAGGAGAACAAAATTTCTCCCAGGAGATGGCACATTTCCACTAGGTTTGTGACAACACAGCTGTGTTGGCAGGCAGACTCCAGCCCCCTAGGGGGTCTGAGAAGGAAATGCTGTCTTTCACCTTTCATTCATCCATTAATGAAACCCGACCTCTCCTGGCAAACTCTGAGATGGTAAAATAGGTATGAAAGGAAACATTCCTCTGTTAAGTAGTTGTGGCTGCCAGTTGGTACTTACCTAACATACCTGTACATGTTAAATTCTGTTATTATAGCAATGCTTGGGAAGCTGGGGAGGGGAGAAGAGAGTGCTGGAAGGGAAAGGGCAGGAGAGAGCGCTGTCATTTCTCAAATGAGGTGGGGGAACAATGTGTTTTAAAGTCCAGAGAGCTGCTGTTAAGCTGAACCAGAGCTTACTTTACTGTTATTAAACTTTTTTGTGTGAAGAAGGCGTTGAATACTTTTGAATTCTAAAAGTGTCCTCACTGTTCTAGGGAGAATGAGATAGATATAAGTAAAGAATTTGTGAGAGAATCTCTCTTTTAAAAGAAAATGTGTTTTTGTTGATCCCTGGTTTACATGACCTAGTTAATTAAGGTTCTTAGAGTTCTGCAGATATTTAATAATAACTTTGTGTTGTAACTAGCAGTTCTTCAAAGAAATACCAAGCTGCAACAAATACATTACCATTGATGATTTAGTGAACTGGCAGCAAAGGTAAGCCAGGCTGCTGTGCCAGCTGCTGCCCTTTTTACCTTGCTTGCTTCATATGCTGCCCAGCAGTTGTTTAAGTATAGGTAGGTAAATAAATTGGACCTTTATTTTTTCAGGTGATATGTCTGACATCTGACAGCTAGCTGTTTTCTTGTTGCCTCTCTGCTTCTTTTTTTTTTTTTTTTTTTTTTTTCTTTTGACAGCAGCTGACCTGTTGGAGTCAATGTGGTGTTTTGGACACAAGTCTAATGCCTACTGTTAAACCAGAAAGTCAGTCTTGCATAATCTCTTGAATTTTAAATAATCTTAAAATCTCATTGCGGTGCTCATTCTTTCTTATACCATTTTTTTTGGTGGTGATGTGGTGGGCTTTTTCGTGTGTTTTTTAAAAAAAAAATTATTTTATTTTATTTTGGTTTTTTTGTTTATTTTGTTTTTGTTTGCACTGTAGGGGTGGGTCACATTTTCATGGAAGTTATCAAGGGTGCAGTTATATTTAAAATCTCATTGAAGAACAAATGTGCATCATATGTGTTACTTAATTGCACAGTGGTATATAACAATACTCAGTTCATCCACGTACACAAATGTGGGACTTGCATTGACAATTTTAACAGGAGATTCAGGAAACTTAGTCTTTTTCCCTAGTGATGGTATCTGAAGGTGAAAAATATGCCTATATACTTATGAAAGCTGGCAGAAAAATCTCTTTGACAATAACAATGGTTATCCTCTTGCATCCTTACTCCCTTCTAGTACGCATTATTGAAAATGGATAATTGAAATTGGTGTTGGTATAAACTACAGCAGTCTTCATGAAAAATGTGAAAAATACTTTCAACAAATTTTTCAAGTAGCTTTAAGATGTACTTAAGGGTAATATCAGGAAATCTGTGGCAATCTTCTACAGAACCTGCAGAGGGAATAGCAACCATCTTGTAGACTTAATGTAGTTCCTTCAGGAGGTTTTCTGAAGGTTATGTTTGAACTTAATATACACACTGTGTTCATGAAGAGAAGTATCCCTGGGCAATTCCCTACTTGCATGAGGAATTTCCACTCTTGCCTGGAGGTGAAAAACAATTCCTTAGCTTTCTTTTGCATGAAACTGAAATTTCAAAACCATGCCATTACCAAATGTGTCTGGTGTTTTTCACTGGAGTATGGCAGTATCTCTTGAACGAACTTGTTACTGTTGTAACAAGATGGTTAATAGATTGGTGCTTTCTAAATGTGCCCAGTTGGCTGCAGTGTCGATTTATAAATGTTGCCTTAAATACCTTCCTCTCATGGCTTGTTTCCTGAATTGGTACTTCACCTGAGCTTGGTGATTTTGACCCCATTTAATTTCTTGGGATGTTTCCAAAGTTCTGGTATCACATCTGTGAGAATAGGACTTTAGAAAATCCTCCTCAACAACACGTAAAGGTCTACAGCTTTTTCTTTTATATGATATATTGACTACAGAAGTGGGGCAGGTTTTGTTGTTGTCTCTGTCATTTGCAGCATGGTTTTGGGCAAAAAGCATTTTTTTGGTGCTAAACCAGTTCTGGATTTAGGGTAGGGAATTTGTGAGCTGTGTGCAGCCACAGGTGCTGGTGTCCCATGCTACTAGGCCTCTTCTTGTCATGCTGCCTCTGGCCTGGGTGAATGCATAGATGGGGCAGGAGCCAGGGAGGAGATTCCCATCCAAAACAGTTGCAGAGGACAGCTCTGCACTATGATCCTTGCTACTCAATGGGGCTCACTGCTCCAGTGTCCACTGTGGCAGGGCACTGGACCCATGGAGACAAGTGTGGCAAAGCCAGTGGGACTTGTGCACTATGGGGACATTAAGAGGTGGGTGAAAGGAGGTGAAGAAAACTGGTGTGGTGGAATGTGTCCCTGCCTGTGGCAGAGGGGTTGGAACTAGATGGTCTTTGAGGTTCCTTCCAACCCAAACCCTTCTATGATTTGTGGCTGATCTCCAGTAGCTTCATAATGCTGTGACCTCTTCTGAAGTACAGTAAAATTAAAGCAAGAGCAGTGCACTGTCACAGACAGATCTCTGGTATGATGTCTACCAATGTATTGCCAAGCAAAGATCTAGACCCCACCTGATCTGAAAATTGTTTTGATTTGATAGGTTCTAGCAGTTCTACTTGTTTCATATATCTGCCATTGAATATCATAAACTGGGAATTATGTTTCAGTAGGAATTGCACATTACATATGTTTCTTAGGATAGAGCATACCTAAATATTTATTGATTACTTCATTAAAATATTTTATTAAATATTGCTCCATCAAACAACATATTAACATTAAAAATCACACACAGAGGAACATTGTTTGGTAATGCATAGCATTAGAAAACAGCATTACTTGGCAGTCTGACCACCCAGCTTATAACAAAGGCTTTGCCTTTCACATCAGTGAGATCTTTGTATTGCTGCCAGCTTGCTTTCCACTATACTGCTTCATGGTTGTGTAAAACTTGTGAGAGGGGAAGACTTAGAGAAATAACAGGCTACGCCATTATGCATCAAGATTATGTGTTTTTTATAATAAATGACATGCTAAGCACTGGCTGAGTCATCAAAGAGATGGTGTGTGTGAGTGGATGGCTGTGGGTTTAATTTCTTCCCTGTGTTCCTTGGTGTAATATTGTTTTAGTTGTTGAGCCTAAATACTTTCTCTAATACTTGCTCTATTTAGCTACTGCCAGTTTTGATGAGCACCAGCCACAATGATTAGAAATTTTCTAAACTTGTTTTTAATTAGCTATCTGAGAGCTAATACAGTAGTTTTATCATTCTTACTTGGTATGTTCAAGCAGTTTCCAGATTACTTGGATTTATACCTCTGAAATGTGCTTGACCAAGATTGGAGGGTAACAATTTTAACAAATATTTTAATTCAAAAGAGGTCTCTTATTGAAAATTAGGTAGCTTCTCTATTATATAGGTGTATAGCAGTTATACACCTTAGTTATTGCAGTGGAATCAAAGAGATTATGATATGTGTTTGCATAGGAAAAACAGTGTCTTGACTTAAAGCCAGCAAGAAAATAATTAATGACTTCAGCTATAAAAACTTAAAAGCAGTAATTTCTCCAAAACACTTCATTTTGTCTGGAAAACCAGGAGTCTGTTTTACAAAATAGTCTGGAGTACTAAGGAAACTTACAGGCCATTCAAACACTCTAGTCCTACCCTGAGAACAGCTAGAGACCATGACAATTTTATTTTCAGGTAAGAACCCCAGAGTTCTTATTATTGGCGAGCATTAACACCTTTTATCTTAGGCAAAGAATGCAACATATTAGTGTTACAGAGAAAGCTCTGCAGCAGAAAACAATAGCTTCCTATTTCCTCTACAACTTAGATAGTGGTAGTTTGTATATTTACTATGTTTACTATTTGTATATTTATGTGTTCTATGAACACTTCAGTTTAACTGCACAGAAGACTTTTGAGGGCATTTGTTTCTTTGTTTGGATGCTATGATTTATTGGTTTGTTTTTTATTTATTTATTACTTCCAGTCCATCAGTAACTGTTGAAACTGATAAGCAGTATTCAGCAATCAATCAGCTTGCTTTCAAGGCTGACTGAGGTGCTAGTAGTAGTGTCTGTCAACCACAGCTGTTATCTATAACACCAGTTCCAGATTTTATTTTGGAAGCCTCAGATGAAGTCACTGCATGACTACAAAGAGAGCAGCAAGTGAGAAGAAATATAATCCTAGCATCCTAATTTTTACACTTTAAGACAATAATAGAGTCTGTAATCTGCTACAAAAATATGGAATGAGAACTGAAAAGAAACAAAGAAGCTGCAGTAATCTGAAAACAACAGCAAGTGAACTAAGAGCTATGCTCAAGGGTTAGGGAGTTTGCTGACTTTTAGACCTCTGTCTATTAGGTCATTAATGCCTGGCTTCAACCTTTGATCTTTCTGCAATTCTGGAAGCTCTCTTCATTTTTTTCCAGCACAAGGCCAAAGTTGTGTCATTACAATGAGGCTGTTGTACTAAACATCCCACATATGGATGCTGCACAGAAGACTCTGAGAAGTGGCTTATGTTGCAAGAATTCAACAATCTACATTGTAAAATTATATTAATCTCAAACGTATGTGAGTAAGGTGTAATTGGTTTTGTTTAAGTGGAGCTCTTTTTTTAGGAGGGAAAGTTGCATCTCAGAAGAGGATAAAGGATTGATAACCTAAGCTCCACTGTGACGCATTAGGTGGAGAGGAAGAGGCTGTTTGTCAGGCTCTTGGAATACAGTGAGGAGCAGCAACATGAGTCTACAAAAACTTGGGGCCAGCAGTGCTGAAGTATAAGTGCAATCAAACTTGGACAGCCTTGCCGTTAACTCCCAATATTAAGCCGTGAAAGGCACCAGTGTTGATAAATTGTGCACAGCAGATTAGAGATTTGGCTAACTTGAAATTACACAAATCTCAGGGAGAAGTATGTCCTCTGGGGAAAGGCAGGAAATGCTAGATGTATGTATTTCTTATGAATGTTCCTGTTTAATTTTTAGGAAATACTTTCCCTTGATATTTGGGTGAGTTACACAGTAGTGTCTTTAGTGGTTTCTTGGATTGCCATGGATGACAGCTTCCCCTGTTGATTTTTAGGGACCAGATTCTTGGCCATTTCAGGGTATCATTGATCATTCAGGAGCATGACTATAAATTTGGGAGTAAAATATAGAGATTGTAAACACCATGGCTTCCCCAGTGTCTTTGTGGTTGTTCTGATTTGTGGAGTAGTATCAATGTGGGAACTCTAGGCACTTTCCTGAGGCTGTGAAAGAAAAGAACTTGGAAATACCTGTATTGCCTGATTACCCAAAGCTACCCTTTTACATATTTGCTAACGTGTTGCCCTTTCCTGCTTGTATGGAAATACTTTATTTTTTTCCTAGCTTTTCTTTTATTCTACTCCATCACTACTGACTATCTGAACCATATGTCTAGTAAGCTAATTGTTCCCAGAGAAGCGTTTTTGAACTACTTGCCAGCTCTGACTGATGTACAGGCATCTTGTTGGTGTTGCAGCCTCTCTTTATCTTCCTCCTCATCTGTATTTAGTTTGGATGTGCCATCTATCTGTTCCTCCTACTGCGCTTGTGTTGCTCAGAGAGCTTATCCAGGAGTAGTGAGTGAAGCACAGAGTCATAGAAACAGGAGCTGTGTATGCCACACTCACAGGTCCTGGAGCATGTTGGGGCTGACTCAAAGGCAGACTCATTCAAGCTTAATCTTGCCTTTCAGGCTTAAACACTGGCAGGCTCTGTCTTGTCCCACATACCAGCACCTGGATGTACATGGGGTTACAGAGGAGAATCCCAAGATGTCTGTGCTGTAAACAAAGATGTAACTGTGGAGAGAAATACTGAAATCTTGTCAGCTGGAAGAGTTGTGTCATGAAATTTCAGCCAGTTCAGTCCAGTGGCTTTTAATATTTTTTATTTTTTAAGCATAAAACTCAAAAGGGACTATTGAATTATCTTTCTTGGCCACTATCTGACACTTAGTCTAGCTACCAATCTACTTAGCAAAGAAAACTGACAAAAGGTGTGATGAACTCTAATTAGAAGGAATCTTAGGACTGGTGTAAGCATTAATAACAATAGGAAAGTTAGGGAGTCACATTGTAATTGGGGGATAGTATAAAAAATATTATTATTTAAAAAGAAAAAAATAGAAAAAGCTTGCTTTCTTTGACATCACTCACTACCAAATATTTTTCTATTTGGCAATTATATGCTTTTCCCGTATTAAAAAAAGAGCATGACAGCATAGTGAGGCTTCCTGTTAAAATATGATATCTCCCTGCACAGTCAATAGGCAGAGTGTATTTACCAGGAAATTACTGAAAATCTTCCTGGAATATGACAGATGACCTGTCCAGAGCCAGCTATCACTGTCCAGAGGTTCCTGGTAGATGTAGACCTCTAATAGAATCCAGTAATTGGAGATATATTTTAATTCGCTGCAGCTCTCCTTTTGGGTTCAAAGAGCTGGATCAGTGACTTGTCAATTGGAGAACTTAATTTACATACTGTTTCTTGCTGTGCTCATTGTGAAGAATGAAACTATTTGTTTCATGTTGCTGTTATTTAAGCACTGTCACTTAAGCACTACTTCAGTGCCTGACAACGTGGCATTAAAAAATTAATGTTCTTTAACAAAGTTAGGAACCCACAGCCCTGTGAATTTGGCTCATCTTTTTGCAGTGTTGCTGTGCAACTGTATGTGCTTGTCCTTGGCTACACTAGGTTTGATCAGTGTGAGTTTGCAGAAATGAATAGCTAGCTCAGTGGGGTCAAATTTCTTGTGGAAACTGGCTGCTCTGTTGCAGGGACTGCCAGTTTTTTCAGGAACAGAGGAGGCAGATGGAGCCGAATATGGTAAAGATATATGTTTACTGCTTGGGAATGGTTTTATATGTGTACATTGTTAAAAGTTTGTCATGGTATAGAGGACCTCAGTAGAACTCAGTATGTAAAAACTGCAGTCAGCATACCTTGCCTGTGCCATTCAGAACAAGTAAAGCAAGGTGGGACCCTGGAAATGAAGAGCAGGCAGGGTACTCCCTTTGCAGGAAGAAGTATGCCTGTTGCTCTTAAAATCCAGTAACTTGAGTTACTGAGTCCAGCTAGTCTGCTGTGTGGGTGGGGATTTGGAGTCATGGAGACACTAGAAGTAGTGTTTCTCTTCCTTTTTAGTTTTCCACTGCTTAGTTGTGCAAAGACACTCCTCCATATCCCAAAGCTGGCTGTGATCCCTTAGAGGCCTTAGTGCTGTGTTTATCTGCCTAAGCAACTGTAAAGTCATCCCTGTCCCTTGAATCAGTAATGAGCTAGTGCTGAGCATTCCTGGGCAAGGTGGGGTGAGGGAAGGAAAGGCAAGTGGGCCCAGGACATAGCCCAGGTGCTCAGCTTGGGCTGTCTCTAGTGACCACTAACCCTCCCAGCATCACTGCTGCTTACTCTCACACTGCTGCTCACCCTCAAATAGCCCATCTACGTCTCTGGCCTTGTGTGGCTTACTTCACTTCATGCCATATATGTATACCTGAGTATAAGTAAGACCCAGGGGCACTTGAAGTCTCTCAGGTTGGCTGGAGGCAGATTTTCACCTCTAAACTCTCACCAGAACCCATGGTTGGGCATATTGAGAAAGTTTTAATAAATCCCTAAAGGAAGTCAAATTATATGAGATGAATTTTGTCCTTGCACACAAACACCTCAGATTCATCGTCACATTGACCTGGCAGATGCTAAGCACTGTGTCTGAGTGAGGTGGTCCTGCTGTCCTGGTTGCTCTTCCATCTGCTGTACTGACCCCTTCATGTGCTGGCATAAGTGTGCTTGTGGTAAACTGTGCATACAGCAGAGTGACTTAATAGAGACAGTCTTGGTGCCCTTAAGTAGTGCATTTCTGTGTGCAGCTGGCACACACAGAGTTATGTAAATCTTAAGGTGTGTTCAGGAAGCAGAGTGAGACAGTTATGTGGCTTGAGTCATAGGACTTAGGTTTGAGAAATATGTTGCAACATTTTTGAAGTGGAGGAAAAGGGAGAAATTACCTTCCCCTCCCACCCCCCCCACCCGCGACTTGGAAGCATCGGTTTGAGCTGTAAGGGTTGATCTGAAGATTTCAACACTAGGCTCCTAAATCCCACTCTATACACTTTGTGTCTCTGGAGTGACAGAACTTAAGATGGATTTTTCTTTTAGTAGGGCAGGTGCAAACTCTTTCTAAACAGGGCAGGCATTTTAATACTCAAACATTTTTCTGTAACTGAAATGCTGCATCTCTTGTGTCTCTGATATATGTACCTTTTTCTGGGTTATTTCCAGGGGTATGCAGGAGAGAAGTAGTTAACAGCAGAGGACACTGTCATGGGCTTAGGAAGGACTGGAAACAAAACCAGCTATGTAAAAATGTGAATGATCTCTTTCTCTTTACTCTTTTTTGTTCTTTTTACAAGGTGATGGCAGACAGTGACTTACTGGATTTCTGTTTCAGCTGCATGTAATATATTCCAGCATTGCAGGAGATACAAAAGCCATTATACTGAAGGTGTAAATTAGCTTGCACTCAGGATTGTTGCCAGATCACAGAACAGTGTGTGAGGCATACCAAATGATAGAGCTGAGCATGCAGCAATGATACCAGTTGAGAGAGAGGCTGCCACCTTTTTGCTCCAGTGATACAACAATTGGCAAGGACAGAAGGTGCATCATCTTGGAGCTATTCATGAAGAGGAGAGAAAAAGGCATTGAATTAATATTTAGTGTCTTTAGCTGCCAAAATGTCTCACTTAGGCTGGATATCACTGCCAGGCTGTTTACTCTCAGCAGCATGTGTTATATTGCAAGGAGGCTTGTGTGGAGCTGGGAAGCACCCACCATGTGGCAGAGTGTGAAGGTGGGAATTGGCTGCCAAGTGGTAACTTCTGCTGGATAGTTTTAGCATTCAGCCCATGAGTGGAAAGCTACCTGGGATGTACATGGAGCTAAATTGACTGACAGAATTCTAGTTGAATCTTCAGCTTTCAGCTCTGTACCATGATAAAAGGAAAGATAAGCTGTCCAAGAAAAGTCTGCTTCCTTTGGAGTAATGAAGTTATCCTGATACATAGGAATCAGGAACTGTGGTTGCATTGTACAGTATAGACACAAGGAAGTGTAGGTAATCGTAAATACCTTATTGATGAATACAGTTATGTTAACATATTTGCAAAGCTGCATTGTCTTTTTTTTTTTTTTTTTTCCCCTTTCAGTAGTGTATCAAAAGTTTCATGTTAGATAGCCAGGTATATTTATTCTGTTTGCAAAAGCTGCTTGGTGAATCTTGTTTTGATGCAGGCTGGTGTTATTTGGACTCTTATGTCAATGGATGTGTGTATCAAGGTACCCTTAAGAAACTGGAGTGTATATTATAGCACATTATTATCCTTAGAGTTGTTATTTGGATTTTTAGGTATGCTTTAATCTCTTACTGCCTCTTTCCTGGAAGATTGCTTTTTAAGTAGCAAAGCTGTTTAAAGCTTCTTAGGTTTTGGGTTTTGTTCTTTTTCAATTTTAGAGGAAAACACTACGTGCACTTTTATCTCTTAACTATTGTTCACCACAGCTGCGAGTAACTGTTTACTCTCATAGTTTAAAATATAGCCATTGTGATAGGATCTTGTTCTACAATGTTGAGCTGTGACTCTGGTGCTAATTTATTCAGTTAATCATTAAAAGAACAGTGTTGCTGACCAGTAACAAAGCAGAGTTTGAGACTGAAATGAAGCTGCTGCACAACCTAAGGTGGAAACTAATATAGAAATCATAGCAATAGACCACCAGCTGGTTAAAGAGTTGGATTTTATGTCTGTTTACTCTTGGAAGTAAAGGGCGAGAGTAATTTGGAAAGAGGAAAGAAAGTACTTTGTAACTCTCTACATGATGTAAACTCAGTCCAACACCTTTACTATGACAGCTAACATTTAATGTAACATATTCATATAATAGGTGATAGATAATGTAAGAGATTCTTGTTTACCTGTACTTGCTTAAATATAGAAGCGTTTATGGCACAAGCACAATGTTCTGACCTTCAGTGTTAACATTAATTGCATTTCCCAGTATCCACTCTCTGAATCATAACTGAAAGACCTTTGATTTATGGTAATGTAAAGCACCTCTTTGCATTTTGTGGGTTTTGTTTGTTTCTTTTTCTTTCAATAACTAAAAGGTAAATAATATTTAACACAGCTACATTTAGTATGATAGAACAGGATTAATCCTACTGAATAACAGTGAATACTGGGAGAAACCTGCATTATATAAGTATGATTTTTGTGGCTAAGGCCATGATTGTCCATTTTGCAGCTTAGTTAGCTAAGTGTTTAGTATGGTCTGAAAAAAAATGCTTCTTTCCTTTTCTTTGCTTAAGTCTTCAAAAGCTAGATGTGATGGATGCTTCCTTTTTCTTATGCTTGACTGTTTGTCAGTTCAGCCTGAGGATGATGCAGCCTTGTATCAGCTGGGGTATCACCATGTTCCCCAGTACAACTGAGATTTATTTAGCTTAATGGAGGAACTAGAACCATTACGGTATGGAAACTGAGGTCATTCAGAAGTAGCCAGCCAAGTTGGCTTTTGTAGCCACTTAGTCTGATTGATTCTAAAAGATGAATTAGAGGCGCTGATGGGAGGAGACTTTTGGGGACCAGCCTGGGGGAATTATGAAACATTCTCTTACCCTGAGAAGTTCAACTTTTTTTCCTCACTTTTTATTTTGAATGCAGTTTTCATGATTCAGCAAGCTCAGGATTGAGAGAAGTGCCAGACTGATGTTTGTAGGCAGGCCTGTCTTCTATGTCTTTTCACTGTGTCTGCTATCCATAAGTGTGACCCTGCTTGACAAAGGTTAAAAGTACTTATTCCTACACATGCCATCTTTGCTTTCTTTTTCCCCAGTTTGTTTAGTATTGCATGTTTATGAGGCATGGCTTGGTGCTACTCATGAACTTGTTGCACGGTGTCAGGTGTCAAGGCCCAGTTGCTGCAGTGTGCCCAAGCCACTGGCAGCCATCTCCATCTCACTACCTCAGTTAGAGTCTGGGTTCTTCATTCTGAGCTGATGCATGGCCCAATCTCTCAATGCAGTTTTTGGTTGTGTTGTAGTTGAATAGTGCAGGTGATGTGTTTAGCTGCTGAAGGGGAAGAAGGCCAGGGGATGTCATGCCTTATTTTATTACCAGGATAAAGGAGTTACATCAGAAGTGTCAGATACAGATTAAATGGGGTCATTATACCTGTGTTTCTTGGTACAGCTAACAGTAAGAAAATACTGGCTGTCTCAGTCAACAATTCAATGTTGTTTTTCCCCATGCTAAAGGCACTGAAGGCTTTTAAAATTGCTCTTAAAGGGTGTTTCTCCTATATGCTGTTTGGATATAGCATAATGAGATTTTGAAAACCTTTAAGAAGCAATTAGAAATAGAGGTGTGAACAGGTGTAAGTTTCCATTGATGCTGCAAAGTGAACATGCTGAAAGAAAGGCTGAACACTAATATGGGAATGGTCATGGGATGAAAAGGCTTACATAGGTACTTTCTCCAGCAACTGCTAGTAGCAGACTGGAGGAGGCATGTAAAGACAACATAAGGGAATTACAGATCACCCCTTCTGTGTTCTCCGGTCTGAATCAACCAGGAGCTGGAAGAGATTCCAGAGTTCCACATGAACTGCTACATTTTACTAGCTATCAATCAACTTACCCTTCAAGAATGTGTCTAATCACTTTTTGAAGGCATTTATACTGTTGTTGCACAATACCATGGAAGCTTAAAAACATAGAAATTTAACTGATCTTTACATGAAAAATTCTGCCACCTGATGTGAATTGGTAGTAGTAAATGAAATAATTTATGAGAGACCAAACAGACATTTCCTATACAGCTTCTCCTATACAGAATACTGTCATATCCCTTGGTCATCATTGGATGAAGACAGACAAATTTTACTTCTGGTACTATAGGGAGAGATTGCAGGGGCTGAGGAAAGACTGACTTCAACTCTGCATGCCATCAAACAAATAGCCTTCTGTGCACAGCTATGATAAGTAACTGTTGGAGCACATCAACAATTTTACTTCACTCCAAAAGATTCTCTCTACACAAGGTTTAAGGGACAGCTGACACAGTGTAGTCATAAATGAGCTACTTATTGCTGAGCATAAGCCTTATTAGGGATAATACCATGTCCTGTGTGTGGAATATATCCTACATTAGTGACGCTCAGGCATAAGAATGCCAGCTGTTACTATCTCTGTTTCACAGTGATAGAATGATGGGACAATTATTTCACCCTTTAGGGAGAAGAACCCTAAAGGACCTGCACTCCTAACCATTGCAGTCCCTAACCCTAACCCTAACCCTGACCCTTCACACACTGGTGTCACACACAAAATCTTTTGGCAAGTTCTACAGAAGAGGGACACAACTGCTGCTATCTCCTGATGTGGTAAGCCCAAGTGAGAATGTCTGAAGGAGGAGCAGGCACACTGTAAGGAAACATAATGCTCTTGGTGTAACATCTGGCATTAATATGTAGTTTCAAAAAAAAAATCTACAAGGACGAGAATAATACTATCACAAAGTAGTTGCAGCTTTTTTGCAAAACCTAGCTTTTCAGCAGCAAAATATGTTTAAGAAATACTTTCTTTAAAATGTTTTTTTTTCCTGCTTTATACTTCAGCCACAGTCAAACTTCTCTGTGGTCTTTATTTAATTTCTGAGTCATACTTCTTCTTTCTCTTCTTAAATAACAGACTTCCTAGTCTGAGAATAGCCATACTACTGTACCTGCCAGTTCTCCTCTTCTATTGCATAGTGCTGCTGCCAGGCAGTGAGGGTCCAGATGCATCTACAGCTTGGGAAGCAGTAGTCTGCTGTCACCTGTCTAAACAGATCTGATTCCTGTCTACTGTGGTAACACCTCCAAGTCCTGGATCACCTTGGGGTAGTTGCTGAGGAGACTGTTTGGAATACCCCACACTGAGCTGACTTCCTTGTTTTAGAAGGGAAGATAGTCTAGAGGGATGAAAATGTCATTTGCTGGTGTGGGTTGCTGCTCTGCAACACTGTGAGCAAGAGCTGTGGTCTTTCTTATGTTTCTACCTGTAGTATGTTCAGGAAGTCTACAAGCACAACCTCTGCACTTTGGCTTTTGCCTCTGTGTCAGGACTCATCTCATCCCATAGTTAGGCACCTAGGCTAGGAGACCAGTGCAAGGTGAGAATCTGCTATGCTGGGTGAATGCAGTAAAAATTTAGGACAGCAGGAGTGTGTCCTGAAATGAAACAAGAGCCTGTTTGTTTTTTTTTTTTTTTTTACTAAAGTTAGTGTGTTGTTGCACTTTGATTCTTCTGATCTTGGAGAATTGGGAGTATATCCTTCAGAACACTAGTCTTTCTTGCTGGCTAGCATAGCCAAAATATCTTAATGGGACAACCAAATGACAGAATATATAACGTGAAGATGTTGAGTTCTTTCAATTGATGTGAGCATTATAAAATTTGGTACTACTCAATATAAGGCTTTGAGTTTTGTACTTTAAAGTTACTAGTGTATTGATAGCCTATTAATACCTGTTTCTTTTACCTTTATGTAGCTAGGAAGTGGTGCTGTCATATTTAAATGGGTCCAGCAGAAACAGAAAGTGTTCCAGTATGCCTTTTGGAAACAAATGGAAAGTGACCATGGCACTGCTTGGCTGGGACTGTAGTCTCATTTGAGCAAATGCTGGAGTCACTGACTGCCACAGT
Organism: Lonchura striata; assembly: GCF_050655825.1. NCBI lineage: Eukaryota > Metazoa > Chordata > Aves > Passeriformes > Estrildidae > Lonchura > Lonchura striata. The sequence continues at coordinate 20,547,312 of NC_140709.1, forward strand.
TAGGTTTACTGGCTAACTACCTCTTTTTGGTTTTTAGTGAGAGATATTACATTATTAGCTTTTTTTGATGCAAGAATCAGAATTGCTGAGCTTGTTTGAAATTTTTTCTTTGTTCTCTTTTTTAAAATTATTTTTAACCTTCTAAAAAAATAGAAAGGTAATAGTGACTGCATGCAGAAAGTACTTCCTTTGCTCATGGCATAAAAATGTTTTTCCTGTGCCGTGTGTGCATTTTAAGTATGACCTAGAGTGATTCATGATGCCTTTGTAATGGGAACCTGACTCACATAAGTCATGATGAATCATCTTCCTAGACATGGTGGAGGCTGTTCTGGGAAAGAAATGTTCTTTGGACCTGGTACGCTGTGTAAGCACACATTCCTAGTCTGTCTTTCTGTGCTTATCCCACCAATTACGCAGACTGTAGACCTATATCTAAATTGTATTACTATTTATGTAAATGAACAATTCAGAAAAACAGTATTTTGCCATTAGTTCGACTTCTTGTATGAATAGAAACTCTTGGGCTTCTTTTACAGAGTCTTGGGGTGTTCTTTTCTTTTCTTTCCCTTGTGACACTGTTACTTCTGGCTGCCTCAGTGGTAGCTTTGTCCTTTTGTCACAATGACTCTGCAAAGAACAGATTTGTAAGTGGGAAAGTGTTCCAATATCAATAAGAGTTTTTAAATCTTCATATTTGGCTTGAATATAGCAGGATGAAGTGGAAATTAAACAGAAAAGTTCATCTTAGGAAAAACTAACCATATTTTGGAGGGCTTTTTTAAAATTAAACTGATTTGACTCTTAAAATATTTTAGCAAACACTTTATTAACCTCAGTGTGTTCAGAGGATCAAGAGTGATTTATCCTGTCCCCATTGGCCTAAGGAGAATTTGTTTGCCTTTAATTTTAAGTTAGGCATTGCCATAATGTCATTATTATAAGAATGAAATATGTGACAAATGACTTAAGAAAAATTAAGATTACCTTCTATGAAACGTGGACTAGGCACAACTTTCTTTGCAAATACACTTCTTCAAACTGCATATTATAGGACATGATTTCTTAACAATGAAGTATCTTAAATGAAAATGTAATTATTTTAAAAATTAAAATTACTTTTTTTTTTAAAGTAAAGTAAAATGTACCTACATTTCTGTCAAGGACAATCAAACTTTTTAGCTCTCTAAGGAATTTTGTAGATATCTTTTCTTTAAAACAAGTATTACATAAGATATGTTAACTAATGTTCATTATCCCATGTGCTTAGATTTTGTGTGTCTGTTTTTGGTTATCAAGCATGAGAACTGCAGGACTAGTCTTCAGAGTGCAAAATATAGGAGTACTCTATGTACTGTGTATAGTTAATAGAGATGATGGTGTTCCTTGAAATTAAGGTTGTCTGGCATTTGTGTGTAAATGATCACTTTTCAGATAATTTTAGCTTTGCCAAATTTTGCGCTTTTGGACTGATGTTTGATTTGTCTCTCTGGGTCAAAATTTATGTTCATAAATTTTGGGGGAATTGTTTTTCTGAATCTGTCTTACATTTGCTCTATATAATGTAATTTATTTTTTTTTTAAGAGTTAGGAATTTGCATCTGAAGAAGCTAGGTTAAAAGAACATATATTAAGTGCAAACTGAGGCATATTTACAAAATACCAGATTTAAATTCTCTTTAATAACTTGAGTCAGTGGTTTACATGGAATGAGTTACAGAGGTATCACCTATATACTTAGTACAGAGGATAAAAATAAATTCTGAATGATCAAATACTAAATAAGGGAGTATTATGAAGAAGTGCTCCAATACTGTAATGAGAGTTTTATAGCCTAATAAGTATGCAAAGAGAGTCACCTGAGATTGCAACCCCACTTGCCATGGGCAGGGACACCTTTTGCTAGACCAGGTTACTGAAAGCACCATCCAACATGGCCTTAAACACTTTCTAGGGTGGGGCAGCCACAATTTTCTGGGCAACTTGTTTCAGTGGCTCACTACAGTGAAGAATTTATTTCTAATGTCTAGTATCCTACTTGTCTACTTTCAAGTCTAAAGCCACTGCTCTTTGTCATGTCACTACATCCCCTTGTCCAAAGTCCCTCTTCAGCTTTGTTGTAGATCTCGTGGTAATTTTGTTGTGGGTACTGTTAGAGTGTATCATTGGTGACTTCTTTTCTCTAGGGTGAACAATCTCAGCCTATCTTCATAGAGGGGTGCTCCAGCCCTCTCATCATTTTTGTGGCCTTGTCTGGACTTGGTCCAGCAGAATCACAGAATGTCCACATCCTCCTTGCTGCTGGGACCCCAGAGTTGGATGCAGATTTAAAGTTCATGTTGAGTGGGTTAAGATTCACACTTTACAATAGCTGAAATGTCTCTGTAGTATGTCACTTCTATTGATGTAAGAATATAGCTGAGGAGAATATTGGAGGGTCTGGAAATCTTATTTTAAGCTACTTTTATGATTTTCCTTTAGTAACTTGTGATACAATGAAATGCAGGAGGGGGATCCACATGAGGTGGTTCACCTTGCTCATAGGAAACTTGCTGCCCTACTTGAAACAGAAGGGATAGGAGTGATGTATACATACTGTTAATTCCATCCACAGGGCATGAAATTCTCTCTTCAAATCTTGCAGCTTGTTCAGGAGAACTTCCCATATTGACAGGTGACAGGAGACAGTACAGCACTTGCAAGCAGCCAGGACATCTGTGCTGGACACCCCTGTATCTGAACAGATGGCTTACAGGTCTGTGACAATATGGGCTGTTGGTTGTTACAGAGTTGCTGAACGGTTACCAGTCCTCTTCTGATCATTGCTAGTGTGTGTGAGTTGAACCCCTTGAAACTGCCTCACGAAAATGTCTTTTCTTACTTGGAAGTTTTGGGCGCAGTACATGTTGCTGAGTGTCCATTTGCACCATGGTAGCACAAGCACACTTTATTTCTGTATCCTCTTGCAGCTGTTCTGGACACAAGCTGTGTTTGTGTCCTTAGACTAGCATTTGAGGCTTGTCAAACTTACATGGTAATTGCTTGAGGAGAAACAAGGAAAAGAAATACTGACTTAATAAAAAGCAGCAGTGTTTGGTTCCAGTACCTGGGGAGGGTAGGATTGATTTCCCAAACACATAGCCTGTTGCCAGAAATTGACTTTTCAGACCTGGACCATTTGTTCCTAATATTGCAAGACCAAGTGGACAAATTGTTCTGTAGCATCCTGTGTGTGTGCTTAGGAGGTAGTATGGTATTGGCAAGGGGAAATGCAGATGCTTTTCTTATAGCTAGTGATTAGTAGTGATAGTGTTAGAAACACTTTAGGAAGTAGAAATGCTTTTTGTGGATTTAGCAGAACTTTAGGACAAAAAAGATTTTCTCTCAGCCAATGTGAATTTCACCTGCAGTGAACTCTGAAATCCAACATCCTACTGTATTGTATTTCTCTATAGACAAACAGCTTTCTTATCAGTCTTGGTAAAAGTCAAATAACCGGCATTCAAATAACCTCCTGAATCCGGTTCACAACTCACTTCTAATTTCAAAGCCAAGATATTATTTCCTAGGAAGACTATCATGTTGCATCTGCTGAAATTACTATTGGAAGACACAGCAGTAGTCTGCTTTCACTGAATATTAAATGCTCCAGCATGAAATTTTATTTTACGTTCCAAAGATGTCAGTTGCATAGCTGACATTGTAACTTGTCAGAAGAGTTCTGAGTTTAACAGCTGATACATTTTTCAAAGTCATACACATCTCTTAAAGCTGATAAAATTCTAATGACTTACTGAAATAATAGCCTTTTTTTTTTTTTTGACCTGGATATTGTGCAGACATCACAGCTGCTATGATAGTTGTCACAGTGAGTAATGAGTACAGTGTAGCAGAAGTGCAGCCTTGCCCAGATGGTGGCACAGAAAACTGGAACTCCTCCCATACGAGTGCTGACCGCACCTGCCACACTCTGCATTTCTCAAAAGGTTCTCTATAGATTGTTAAGGCTTAAGTAATTTCAATTTATGACTTTAGGGCACAGGTTTCTTGGTTCATGTTTTCTCTGTGTCTTCCTGCTGTGTCTGGTAATATTTTTGCCTCATGAAAATGAGGATTGTATATCAAATATATATAGAATGTGTTATGGCATATAGATTAATATAGATTATGGCACTTGCTTTAGCATAGTGACAAGCTGAGTATGGCTTTCTGATTTTGCCTAAAAGAAACATCCATGCAATTTTATAATAGAAAATAAGCAATTTACAGTTGGATGGATGAAGCAGCTGCACTCTATTTTTGCAACAGGTCATGGAGTTTGTATAAAACGTCTCGTGTAAACCAGTAAAATAATTTTGATGAATTTGAGTTATATTGTAAAGAATTATCTTGCTAAGCCACTCCACATTAGCCTTTGTTCATAGTGAATAATGAAGCTGGACCAGAGGGGATTGGGGCTGAATGGTGTTATGGTGTTTTTTGGCTGGAAATTTTTGGGGCAGATCTGCTGATGCAGCCGTAGGCAGCATGAGTATTTCAATCAGTTAACAAATTCAAATGCTGTAGTACCCTCTGGACTTTTTTTCCTTGTTGTGCCTTCAAAATAACAGTTGCCAGGACTGCTTCCACATTTTACTTATTTATTTTACATTTTCCAAGATTACAGCAGAGTTGCTCTAACCTAGAAACAGAAAAGTGGCAAATCTGGCTGTATTGGTTAATAGATGGTGAGTGTGGTTTGTATCATTATGACTTTCTGAATACTGAAATTGTGAACTGTCCGTTGAAAGTTGGGTAGCCTATTTTAGTTAAGAGCACATTGACCCAAAATTGTCCTTGGAAAACATTATTTTATCTGGACTTTATTCAAGACTGGATAGATGGTTGTTTTTTTCCCTCTGTGGCCACAACATTTTGCAGACACAGAGAACACTGCTAGGTAATTATTTTAAGGCAACATTTTTTGTTCATAGCAATTTCTAGTTATTTTGGCAAAAGCGACAGGGCTGAACCTGAGTTAGGATCAGTAGAGAGTTTACTGCTATGCTGCAAACCAGTTTTGAAGTATGAATCTAGGAGAGCTCAAGTTGTCTGGGCCAACAGTATCTGTAACTCATATACACACAGTTGAATGAAAAGGCACTGCCTTTTCCCCATATTTTCATGTCAGTAGCTTTCCCTCTTCCAACTATTTTCAGTCCAGGGTGATTTCCTGAGCTTAATGTTCTTTTTCTATCTAGCAGCATGAGCCAGGCTCCCTTCCAAATGTATGTTTGTTCCTCCACAGCACCTCAACTTTATTTAAATGTCTCTAGGGCATGGCTTGTTCAGATTGGCACAGTTTGACCAGCTCTGTGAGGAAGTGGTGTGCATGTTGGTTTTGAGCTGGCTCCTGATGGCTTCATTTTCTAGACCCTATCTCTAATACCAGAGGAGACCATGAAGAGCATTTTCTACCCTCTCCTCTTTTCCCTTTTTTTGCCACCTGCTCCTGAGGCCATAACTTTCGTAGGGTGATGAATCATAACCTGCCCAGCTGACCCATAGCTCTTTGTTCTTCCTTGTTGTCTTATCTGAACCTTTTACTTGATGAAATAATGGGACAAGTCTTAACTGTACTCAAGGCCTGGAAAATAATGTTTTTATTCAGCTGCATAATATAGTTTTCTTTTGTTCACTGTTCTGTTCTTAATAACTGTATGGACTTCTGCTGGTAATCAAGCACTGAGCTGATGTTTTTGTGGAACTGTCATAACCTCAGTACAGGCTTTAGAGAAGTAATAACTAGGAATACCCTCTTCCTCCTCTGAGGTGAGAGAATTGGGTCATTTATATGGTGGGGGTATGGGAGTAGTGGGGGTATGAAGAGAATTTGGACCTATTAATTAAAAAATAATAATCTAGACCTTCTTCAGTCTTTTTAAAGTGGCTTGATCATAGTATTTCTATAGATAATACCATGAAAATCTGGCATTGCTACATCTCACATATACATAGATTTTTTATTAAAAAAATCACTGCACTTTTAGTTTTATTACCGTTGTTGAGGTTGTTAGAGACAGTCTAGCAGTTGCACTCAGTTACACTATACATTTGAACAAGAAAATAATTTTTTCTATGTCAGTCCTCATTCTGATTATTTTTAGCTCTAGAGAATAATCCTTATTTGTACAATACTGGAAATGTATGCTTGGCTGCATTTGCTGGAAATGTTAAAAACATTTTATATTATGGAAACACCAGCTGAGTAGTAGGCATGAATCTGAGATTGTGTTTTTTACAGGCTTATCTTATGGCCTTAAATTCTAGAGTGTTTACTTCTGAAAGTATATATAAACTGCACCTGGGTGAATGATAGCTAGAAAGAAGCTTCCAGTACTGGCAGACTGTGTTGAGGCTGTCCTGTGTCACACTGAACTTGAAATCTTGACAACTTTTTCCTCAAAACATGTGGTAACTGGACACAAGGTTGTTCTGTGCTAGTGCTGTTCAGTGCAAGTAATACTGCAATGCTAAAGAGTTGTAGTTGTATTAAGTTCAGGATGTGGCAGGATAACAAATACTGAAGTAGATGCAGAATTTGTCATTAAATATTGGCATGATTAATGGGTATTTCTCTATACATTTCTTGGAAATATATACAGATATTGTATGTATAAATCCTTCTATTTAGAACATTTAATTACCATACTTCTATTAACTGTATGTTTTTAATATGTTTCTGCTGTCTGGTTGCTATTTACTTGTCAAGCCTGGTTGAACTGGAAACAGAAATACATTCCAAGCAGTGGGAGAAGGATTTCAAGACAGGGAAAAGTAGCAGTGCAACATTTAGTAAGGATGAGGTAGCATTTCTGGGAGAGTAATAAAAGCAAAACATGTACTAGAGGAAAAAAAAGTTAAAATTAGCTAGAGGTACGTGGGGAACCTTGATGGTATGTTTACTGCCAGGTTTGTAATGGCAAAGAAACATGTATGTTTGCATTACATTGGCTATCAGACACTGTGTGTTTCTGTTTCTTCCTTTTAGTTCACATAACTCTTGAACCTTTTGGCTGGAAAATTTAACAAGGGAGTGAGATGTCTGAAATACATTTAGATCCCTAGAAATTTCACAAAAATCAGTAGCTGGGTTAAAGAGAACAGCCTGATTAGTACTCCCTGCTGAGAAAAGGCAGCTACATCCTGGCTCCAGCTGCCTCTGCTGGGCATCAGCCAGCTGGTCAATGAATGCACACATCCTGCACTGGCCAGACAACCGGTACACATGGAGTTGTGGAAGCATCATGACCCATATGTCAATTGTCTGGCTGATCAGAATGCTTGGGGATAAGTAGATTAAAAAATCTAGGACAGTCTATAGGAAACCAGGCATCACATTTCCAGTAGCTCATGAAACTTGTTATTTTGGTAGTAACCGAGATGTGATGTTTTGTCCCTTGTCCACTAATGTGCACTTAGAAAGCTTCCAGATTTTTCAGCTTGAGAACCTTATGGTCAGGTGGTTCCACATGATGGGAAACCTCTAAAGTACCTCTGGAGATCCTGCACTGGTTTTAATAGGGAGGAACAATCACTGTTGTAGCTGCAGTGATTTCAGCCAATTGATGCATGTGCATTTCACTTTTCATTGAGGAAAATATTTATCTAGACTTGAAGTGATATGAAATAGTTCCAAATTTTCTCCATCTCTTCACTGAGATACTGCCAAAGGAAAGATGGAGAAAAAAAATACAGTAACTATTGTCATTAGCACATGTTTATTTTCTCTTTTGTTTTGTTTTTTGATTGAGAATATATTTTCTTCAAATGTTTTTCATGGATTCTTCTATTTTTCTATTTCTTAATGTATCCTATACTTTTACTTGGATGAAGGAGTAAAATTTTTGGCCAGCATATTTTTGAGGAAATATACTTTCCATTTTAGTTATGCTGCTGTAGCTTCTCCTTTTAGCTGCTCTTTGTGATGCCAAAGCACTTTCTTATTCTTTATGTATTTTAACCAGGTAAACCTATTTTATAGAAAAGTACATTGGTGATCATAAGATAATTTTAAGGAAGAGAATGAAAGGGTAACCTCCTAAAAAACATGCAAACTCTGAAGAGCTGGGAGGTAACCGAAATCTGTGAGGACTTACTTCCAAAGTGATGGCCAATCTGTTTTTATAGCTGTGGTTCAGGGGCTGATCACTCCAACACAACATGGATCTTCCCTCTGGGATATTCCTATGTTTGTCTAAGTCAGCACAGTGAATGTTGCAGTTCCTATTAAGTAGCTTGAATCAGGGAATCTGTCCTGTGCTTAACAGAGTTGTGCTGAAGAGGAGCAAAAGTTATGGTCACTGTGGAAGCTATAGGACTCCTGCCCCCATCCCAGCCCCTGCTCTGGGGACAGTACTTATTAGTCTGCTCTCGAAGGGACTTCATAATGATAACATGGCTTATGGTGATGCTTATTGCTGAGGTCATACAAGTGGTGTTGCTATCTGGGAAATTATGTTATTGATGTCAAGTTTTTCTCAGCAGTGTTAGGATATTAATGCCAACACCTTGGGAATATCTGTGTAAATGCATGGGAAATTGTTCCCTCAAATACCTTTAAAACAAGTGCGATTATAAACAAGAGATTCTTCTGATTGCATATTTGTTCATGGTAGTTCTATCAAAATATATGTAAGATTAAGTATTATGTGAAATATAAATGCAGTTGATTTAATGATAATTTGTTTTTATGTTGGAAGTTGAAAGCATGATTAATCACATATATATATGTGATCAGGACTAAACATACTAGTGAATTACATAACCTGGGTGAGAAGTGCTTTGTTGTCATCAATATGCCATGCAGTGGTGTATTTCAAACTACAAAGGACTGTAAATTTAAAAGCATCAGATTCCACAGCACATTGACACCAGTAGGTTGTAGTGGTTAATGATGTGACTCAAATAGTTTCCCGGTGGAAAGGCTGTATCTTTGATACTTATAGCACTTCTTTAAATATGACTGCATCTTTCACAGTCAAGCTTGGCAAGTGTTTGGAAATTGCCATATGATGAAAAACAAAAGTCTTGTCTTTAAAAGTGCTATAATTGCTTATGTTTGCCTATTAATTTCCTGGTCAAAACAGCATGTAGCAAAGACTCTGTTAGTAGCGTCTTCTAACAAAGTGATGAAATCTATAGAAATTGATGGATTGTAATAGGGTTAAAGTGTTACTTGGTGATGAACTACTCTACACATCCCTTGTAGAGTCAGTGTCTTGTCTTTCCTTCAAACAAATAAACAAGAGACAAGTGGTATGTGTAGTATGTTGTCATCTCTGCACTTCAGGAAGTTTTGGAGATTTATTTCATAGTACTGTGTTCTGTGTTAATTATAAATAAAGGTGCTGCAGCACTGAAGATGGTTTTGGGGGAGGATGAGGGTTAAGAAGAAACTATAAAACCCTCAAATTTAAAACAATTAGGCGCTTTTTTCAAGAATAGAAAAGATGTCTTCATGCTCTTAATCATGTTCACATTTGGTTGACAGCACTGTATGGTCAAATAACTCTTAGTCTCATTTGGTTAAATTGTCTATATTTGCTTTTAAAATATTTTGATGTTTCACACTGGTTTTGATTGTCATCATAAATTTAATTATGTGATATTGTGCTACTTAATAGGCTTTCAAATTCTTGAAACATAAAATTATAGTATTGAGTGGAGATAAAAAAATATGAATAAAGGTATTCTGGATGGAAGCTGCTCTAGGCTGACAAAAGTCGTGCTGTGTAATTATTCTAATTTGAAACAATAACAGAAAAACAACTTGCAAAGGGCATTACTGGACAGGGATGTGGAAAATTGGTGTTTTTTTTTTTTTTTTTAGTAGACCAGCAGAAAGAAGTTTAACTGAAAGCAACAGAAAATCCATGTGAGACTGGCAAACATATTTGATATTTTTGATGAGGTACTGAAAAGGGGCTGTGCACTGCGGTGTTTCTTACTTTGCTCTGACTCCTGTTTTGATTTACAAGTTTGTCTTTTTGTAAGAGACTACTATCTCTTTGTGTGTAGTGGGGCATAGAGTAGAAATGTAATGGTTTGAAAGTCTCTCTAACAGTTGAGCAGGCCCTAGCAAAATTAACCACAAACTATTTAAAATCTGCTCTATTTTTAAAGAATGATATTATTAAACAGTAAAGAACAAATATTTTCAATGAGAAATTTGAAATTGGTATTCAAATTAGTGTTAAGTGAAGCTGTGAAAATACCTGTGGTCTTATCTTTGATTTCCTGTTAGAAACAGCAGGGAAAAAATGCTATTAGAAATAATTGAAAGAAATATGTTAACTACCTCCACTACTTCACTGATGTAACGCTAATAGGGAAGATAAAACAAATGCAAACTTTCTAGGCTTTCCTACATGCAGAGGCAGAGGTCAGTAAATTTGGGCTTTTGAGGTGATACCTTGGTGATACTCTTTAGCATCATTTTTGCATAAACAAATTCTTAAATTTGTTTTTGGCACAAATATGCAAATAGGTTTTTGCTAAAATATTGTTAATTTATTTACTAATGGCCTGAGACACTGTTTATCCTGTGTATTTGAAATATCAGTTCTTTTCTGAATCTCAGAGAGATTTAGCTTAACATGAGCAACAGAGGGAGAGAGAAGTACAGAAGAGATTCATAGAAGAAGATATAAATAGCAGGAAGCTAAAAACAAACAAAGTAAATCCATCAAGCCTCTACAACAACAGAACCCCCCCCCAATACTGTAATCCAAACAATCCCTCTATGTAAGGAAGGAAAAAATCCCAAATCACCCTATGTCATAAACCTGCATTTCCTCTATTTTAAAGATATTTCACAAATTAAGTTTTAGATTGTTTTGCTTATTTTAACTTTTTTTGACCTGGAAGAAATAAATCTTTGTTGGCATAGCAGTTTGAAGAGACATATTATAAATTACATGAACAGTATTTTATCTTCTAAGATTATGTAATTTTAGATGAACCTAAGGAATCGTGGTCAACCATTTAATTGGCATTGTTTGCAAGGCAGAATATACACACTAAAGGTTACCATGAGGTCTGCAGCTATAATTGCCATTGACCAAAACAGACTTTTCATTGAATCAGCTCCCTGAGAAATAATGTTGCAAGGTTAAAGGTTACCATTTTTCAAGAAAGATGTCAATAAGGAATGAAGACTGCTTACAGTTTACGGGCTGTCTTGTCTCTGCTGTGCTTGAAGAAAGAGTTAAACCCTTTAATATAAAAAAAAAACAAACCTTTGCTCAATACTCATTCATACAAAAAGCCCACCACCACTGCCCTCAATTCCCCAAAACCACAAAGAATTTTGGAGGTGAGAAGTGAAGACATTCAAGAGGATTTTAAAAGAAGCCTTTACTGCTTGATCACATTTTTATGATTTTTAATTTATTTTAAATGTAAAATTCTAAAGAACTGATAGGGAAAAAATGCTGGAAGTGTCATAGTATCCCTTGATATAGTGGCAGCTAAGATTACTGGAGATGCTAAATTCACAGCTATATAAATTTGTGAAGAGAGAGGTTGTGGCAGCTTTTATGTCTTTAACAAAGGCTTTATTGCTTAAAAATATGCTTTCTTCCTTTCATGGTGGGTTCACACTTGGTTATGATGAGAAAATTCTAAAGAGTTTTTTACTAGGTACTTTCTAGTGCTGAGGTAAATGCTTGATTGATTACTTGAGGCTAGAATAAATAAGCAAGAGAAAATACATACTCTGACCAATGTCCTGTGCAGCCTGAGCATAGAAATACGGTTAAAAATGTGTACATAGGGAGTTACTTCCAGCTTTGAATACAGGGCATTAGGAAAGAGAAATTTTGGAAGTCCTTTCACCTTTGTGTAAAACTGTATCCACAGGCCTAGTGCAAGTAGGATCTCTGAAACTTTTGTTAATGAACTGAAAAACTTGGAAGTGGGTCCTGGACAATTTTGTGGCATAATTTGACTCACATAAAATGGACAAATCTAAATACTATCTAAAATGAGACTGCATCTTTTCTTGCTGGGTTTTTATTTGTTTTTATACCTTGGTATGAATGTGATAGTTAAGTAAAAGTGGAAAACACAGCAAAGAGCAGAGGCACTTCAACAATGTATGTTGAAAACCTTTCCTGCTCCTTCCAAAGAAGGTGCATAATCAGGATGCTGGAGCAGCCAAGTAATTTCTAGGCTCTGGTATCCCTCTTGCCGTATTCACTTGCCTGTCCTCTAGCAGACTGGGGTTGTGTCATGCCACCTTGTGAAAAGCACAAGGCCACTGCTGCAGCACCGGGCCTCTTTTCTTCTGCCACTGGTCGGAAATCTGCATCTGCCTTCTTGTTGTTGCTGTCACCTTTCCTTTCATGTCACCTTCTTCCATCTCTGTGTGGTTTTGTCCACTTTCTGTAGCAGCAATCTAACACCTAGATAGTGTGGCATAGGAGTTAGCTCTGCTGTGACTGGTTCATGCCACAGTTAGCACAGAGGCCTCAGATCAGTGTAACAGCTGCTATCTTGGTGAAGAGCAGATGCTTCACTGTGGATCTCCAGAATTAAAAGCACAGTCTCTGTATGGATCTCAAGTGCAGTAGCTGTCAGGCTCAAATTCATGTCACATCACAGCTGAGTGAAGGGCTGCATTCCTGCAGCAAACACAGCAGTGGCACCAAATGAGGTGCTACAAGGGGCCTGTGAAGGAATGTACAAGTACTGCAAATATATTTATCTGCAATGTGGGAGAAGTGTGGGTCCTTGCACTTTAATCCCTGGAAATCTATATATAAGCCATACCTTACCTCTCTGTATCTAATTTGATTAGCATCTCAGTGATTGTCATATTGCTTTCCTTTATCCCCATCTGATTTTCAAATCAACTGCAGGATTCAGGATGTGATAGGGAAGATCTTAAATATTCACAATGAGCTCAGCTTTTCAGTTTTCAGCAAGCTAGAAACACATATGTAAGACAAAACGTGGAAGTCCTACAAATTATCAGTGAATGCCTGTGTTCTCTTTTACAGGAAGTATGCTTTGGCCAACACATCTCTCTCAGTACAAAGTTCCTCAGCAGTCTTGCTGGACAGTTTGAAAGTGATTACCTTGGTAACGCCACTTCCTGCAGCCAAGAAAGCTTCAGGCAGCTTGTCTTAGTATTGCCTTTGTGCTCAGTGCTCCTAACAATTAGAGTGTAAGTCCCTAATTATTCTGCTTCACAACAACTTTCCTCCTCCCCTGCTGGAGCTCTTAAAAGGGTGCAGCAAAGTAATAAATAAAGCAGGGATTTACATCTCTGAAATGTGTTCAAAATAAGGTATTTTATTTTGAGCAAACAAAAATGCATCATGGAAGAATAAAAGTTTCGATTATCAGCTTCCTGCTGCTACATCTTCCTGTTTTACACTAGTGCGCACACACACACACACACTTTCTAATTTCCTTTAGATCTCAGGTGGGAATTTGAATATCATGCCAATTAAGAGTATAATGCTAGAACTACTAGACCCAAAAAGGGTGTGGCTAAGAGTGAGCAAGAGAGAGTCATCGCCTGTTTTTGTTTTTTGAGTTCCTCTCATGGTCTGGTTTTCAGGTACAGAACATCCAAAGCTGTATGGAAAAGAAACAGTACCTACTTGATGTTTCTGAAAATTGGCTATTAGTTATTCTGCTGTGTTCCATTCCAAATACTGCTGTCCTGCCTGTCGTATGACAATGCATGTCTTGCAGTGAATCTTACAAATATTTGTTTGTTCCCGGCTTGTAAAGTTATGATTTCAAAATGAGAGCTATGAGATGTGCAGAGTTTGTAGTCTTTACTTCAGAGGCAGCAGCAGGATGCTCCTAACTCAGTGCTATGTTGCCCTGCTTCAAGAATTGACATCAGACAGTTTCTTAAGTTAAATTTGAAAATATTGTAGTTGCTTGGCAGTTGAATATAAGGACTTGTTGTATTTATAAAAACAAACCCCACATTGAAGTGGCTCTTGCAACTAAGGAAAATGCTTCTGTGCATTATAGGCCACATTTAAATGGTTATAGTAGAACAAAGCTTTGTGTTTTGGAATCTGTTGGAGATATTCCTTGTGGAGAGGAACCTTGTTACCATGGGATTGTACTATTTACATAGGTAGTGCCTAGTATAATGACAAAAAATATATTAATTTTGTTAGAAAAACAGCTTGCTTGTCTTTTGTCTTTATATTATTAGGAAGGTAAATGTCTTTGTTAGGAAAACAAAGTTACTGTTAAATGCTGCTTTTGTTGTTGATGGAAATTTCACATTCAACAGTGATGTGTCAAGTATGAATGTAAGAGATCTGCTGTTCTGTAGTAACTATCCATGATATATGGCAGTGACAGTGAGACCAAAATTAATCTGCTGAATGCTGGTCAATATTTACAATTGTTTAGAGAGTTTCACTGATGGACATTTATATAAATAGTGGTTCGTTGTCCCTTAAGTAGATGTCACCTCCTGATAGACATAATCTCCCAGGGGAAAAAACCAATAATGGTAACCTAAAATCAGTCTACAGACTGAGGGACATTAATTTTCTTTTTGTTTCACTGTGAATACCTATTTTGTGTATTTTCTAACATAGATTTTTTTCCCACTTTCCTTAGTGTACGACTGCCATTGTCTAGTTCGCGCTCTTTTTTAGCAGAGTGTAGGGTAGTTGCATTTCATACATGAAGTCCTTCATACAAAGCAGAAAGATACAGACATATGTATATACATTTTTTGTGTGCACAGTTGCTATTGGAAATTAATAATTCTTTTTTTTTTTCCCCTGTGAAATGTGAAGGCCAATTTTAAAATCAGGACTACATAGTTTAAATGGTAAGATACTAAACATTCCTATGAAATTCAAGAACTTCTGTGGACTTGTAAACTTCATTGTGAATTATCCTATTCATAAATGGTATGAAAGGGCTGTCAGTATGTTCACTTCATCCTTTTCTGTCTTCTGCCAAACTCTTGACAAGAGCTATCTCTTCTCTTTTTCTTCTCTAACCCAGGCATCTGTAAATCACCAGGCTGTTCAGTGTTGAAACCTGCTTATGTAGCACAGCAATAGGTGATACATTTTTGTATGTGAACATTTATTTAAGAAAGAACAATGTTTGGTTAACAGTGTTTTACTGTGCACTTCAGGAAATTTGTCTTTGCTGTGCTGGATTTCTGATAGGTTTTTACCCTATGCTGGTCAACTAATGTACTTCATTTTAAAGAAGCAGTAGCTTCACATTTCATAAATATCTTTGAAAATATGACCAAATAAATGTCTTTGCTCCTCAATATTTTTGTGAGACCAAATCAAATTTTGCTTCTGGCTCTCCTAATCTTTCACTTTTAAAATTAGTTGTGCTGAAACTTCTCCAACAAGCTTCCATTTACACAAGTGGATTTTATTTATAGAAGAGTGGAGTTGGTTCTCCTGCAGGAATGACAAATTTCTTCTGTCAGAAACAAACACATAAGCAAACTAAAAGAAGGAAAAGGTCTATTTTGGTTTTCCTTACTAATTAAAGAATGAAAAGGCAAAATATGGGCAGGGGAAGGGAGATCACAGTTTGATTTTCTGTTTGGCTTCAGTTTCTGTTTTTCTGGCTCAATGTTAGGAAATCCTCTTCCTGTGCCTCTAGTGTCATGAAAGAGCAAGGAGAGAAATCTTGAGGTCACATATAACTATGGAAATGGTATTAACTTCAACTAGCAATGAACAAGTGATTTACAATGCTCAGGAGAGAGACTGACCTGTTAGACCTAAAAAGTAGAGAGAGGGAAGAAATTTTATGGCTGTTTGAAAAAATTGTCCTGTAACCATCCTTTTTCTCTTATGTTGGGAATTGTTCAAGCTTTAGGAGAATAAATTGCCTCCTGACAAGCTTGCCTGTAAGTCTGTAATGCCAGTAACATCCAGCCCTAAGGCAGGTCATCCTCAGCCTTGTGTACTTGCTGTGCTGGGCTGCAGGCCCTCCTTGCCAGCTTGGGGGCTCAATATGTGGGCAAGGCTCTCAGGAAGCAGGATGTGGTTGTTATTTGTATCTGCTTGACTTGCCATGTAACGCGTCATGGATATGTGGGTCACTTCTTTCACTCTAGCTTGTTCTTTTCCCTCAGCTTCCAGAACTTTAAGATGCCTGAGAATTTCACAAATACGAGGGAAAAATTATTCTGTGGATAGAAGATCTATGTCAAAAGTGGGTGTTCTCTGTGCCAGGGAGGCACAGTTTCTGTGCCTTGTCAAGCCTGGGTTTCTTTTGAAATTTTACTTACATTTAATAACTGAAGAGTCCTAAAAAAAAAAAAAAGGTAGAGTTAGCAGTTGTCTCTCTGTGTGTAATTAGTTTTGTTTTAAGCTACTCAGGAAATTATTATTAAACAAAATTTAAACAAAACTAAAACGTGTTTATGACTTGATTATATACAGAAGCCTCTGGAACACAGCAGAAAGTGTCAGAATAAATAGACAAGAATGAGACTGGATTGATAAATAGCAGTATTTGAAAGAATGGTAGTTTACAATTGTATTTGGTTTGTGTGGCCAGGTTTTGATAGCTGGGGTGGCTTCTATGAGAAGCTGCTAGAGGTTTTCTCTATGTCTGACAGAGCAAACACCAGCTGGCTCCAGGATGGACCTGCTGCTGGCCACGGCCTCAGCAATCAGGAATGATAGTAACACCTCAGTGATAACATTTTTAAGAAGGCAAAAAAACATTATTGCACAGATGTAATTGAGGCCAGAGAAGAGCAGAGTGAGAATATGTGAGAAGAACAGCTCTGCAGACATCAGGGTCAGTGGAAAAGGAGGGTCAGGAGGTGCTCCAGGCACTAGAGATGAGGTTTGCCTGCAGCCAGTGATGCACACTATGGTGAAGCAGCTGTACCCCTGCAGCCCATGGCGATCCACAGAATCTACCTGCAGCTCATAGAAGACGCCCATGCCAGAGCAGGTGGATGCTCAAGAAAGGGAAAACCCATGCTGGAGCAGGTCCTTCTCACAAGTGTGGGAATCCAGGGCTTTCCTCTGGCTGCCCTGTAAGGCCTGGGACCCTGGCAGGGGGTCAGGAACCCCCCTGTACAGAGCCCCGAGAGACACTGTCTCTGATCTCTGTCCATGGAAAAGAGTTTTCAATCTTACAGGATTAATTACCAGGTCTGAGTGTTTGATATAATTAATAATTAAGTGTGGCATGGGTGAAAAAGTAAAATTTTAGGATTCTAGATTAGGGGTTCAAAGGGGACAAGATGGAGGAAATTGGGTGTGTCTTGTCCTTTTTCTTCTTCTTCATGCCCTCCATGTTTCACTGTAGTGTTGACATTTTTCTATTGGTTTAGGCTGGGAACACACTGTTTTAATGTAGATGATAGATATTGGCACATTATTGTAAATATAGCACACGTAGTTTCTGGTATATCATATTTGTAACATCCCACTGAGGGGCAGAGCCCCGCACGCTGCCCTGCAGGACAGACCTGCGGCAGGGCAGCAGAACATGTTATAGATAAGCAAGAATAAACAACCTTGGAAACCAGCACAGATGAAGTATGACTTCTTCTTTGGCAACGGGGCAGAAAGACAGACTTTTTACAATCTCGGAATCATCAGTACCTCTAGATTCCGACAACAAGGACCTGCACACCCAAGGAAAGAGGAGCCCACACTGATGCTGGTTTCTTGGTAGGATTTGTGACCTTTTGGAGGACCAACACTGGAGCAGGCTGTTCTTGAAGGCCTGCACTCCATGGAATAGGAACCCACATTGCAGCAGTTTTTGGAGAACTGTTGCCTGTGGGATGGACTCACATCAGAGAAGTTCATAGAGAACTGTCCCCCATGGAAGGTACCCCATGCTGGAGCAGGGGAAGGACTCCTCTCCCTGAGCAGTGGCAGAAACAATGTATGATGAACTGACCATAACGCACATTCCTGTCTACCTGTGCTGCTGGAAGGGAGGAGGTAGAGCTTGGGAAGGAGAGAGGGATGAGGGACAGTGGTTTTAAAGTTTATTTTACTAACTATGCTCTGATTTTGTTAGTAATAAATTCCCCAATTCAAGTCTAGTTTTTCCATTTGCTGAGTGAGCTCTCTCCAGACCTCATCTCATCCCCTTCATGATATTTTCTCTCCCCTATCCAGTTGCAGAGGGGAATGATAGAATGGCTTTGGTAGGTGCCTGGCATCCAGCTGTGGTCAATCTACTATAACATTTAACAACTGTGTTTTGCATATAGGACTATGCGTTTCTATGGGGCTCACGTGATATTTATGCTTGGCCATGTGAGGCTGGCAGTATCTTGGTACTGGGAGCACTAGTGCCTCTTAGCAACCTTGTAAGTGGACTGAGGGATAGGAGAATGTAGTTTATTCAAGGTTACTTAGGAAGTCCTTAATTCCTGTGACAAAAGTACTCAATGTTTTGTTGCAGTGCTGGTAGATTCCTCTAACTGCCAACTCTGGGGCAAAATAGCTTTGTAGGTTTCCAGATTTTTGGAGAGTGAAATGGTACATTTTAGAAGGACTCCTGCAGAGGATGTCTGTTTGAATTCATACGAGCAGATAGGTCTAGAGGAGGAATCAGTCTGCAATACACAGCCATAGGACTCTCTGGAGCCAAGTTAATAGCTTCAGTCCCTGAATGTCTATTTCCTGAATCCACTCACAGCTCATCTGCAAGAACTCTTGTTACCACTGCAGCATGAGGGATTGTCCTGTTCAGTGCTGTAGTTATCATTATCACTTTGCATCTATAGAAAAAGTCTATGGTTCTTATTTCAGAAATCTCTCTCGTACAGCAGGTAAATTGTAACCATTTTTAGAACAGTTACAGTTGAAAAAAAATAATATTAAAATGTTTTGGAAACTGGATTAATAACTTATCTTGTCTCTTTATTTTTTTATTATCTTGAACTCTCCATTAACATAAAGAAATTTCCATTGCAGCATGTTGATGCATGACTCATCCTAGGTTATATCCTCTCTTGGGTTGTGGCCCTAGATGAGACAGAGAGGTATCTTATAAATGGCTTTTATAAGTAAATTAAATTAACTCGAAGGCAATATTGCTACACTTCACACGTGACTTGGGTTTTTTTGTTTGTGTTGCTGCTGTTGTTTTTGTTGTTGTTTGTTCTATTTGCCCTCCCTCTTTCATACTAAAGGAGATACCAATGCCAAATAGTTTTGGGCAATATTCTGTTTCTGGTATTGCTTGAATGTCGATAATATTTCTCTGCAATGCAGCCTCAGGGATTGTCATATCCCCCACCCAGTGGCTTGCAAGGAATGCATTGGATAATGACAAGCTGCAGTGCACTGTGCTCCGAGAGTTAATGAGGTGCTTTGTTCTTGAGCATCAGTATATATTTCACCTACACCTTTCACGCAGAGGAGTTTTAACTGACATTGTATGCATTTAAAAGGAAGTGAATTTCTGATGCAAGTGTAGGTACTGCACTGACCGTAATGATTTCATTATGTTCTCCAAATTCAGCATCAGAGGCTGTCCTTAGGGTAAGTAGATGTCTTGAGTGTAGGGTAGGGAATCACCAAAGAAGATTGAGGATGCCCTTCTGAAAGGGGGTCATAAAGATGTTAGAAGAAACAAGGGTATGATACATGTTCAGACATGTCTTTATAATCCTTTCCTTGACACTAAGTACCTCTACTGAATGCTAAGGCTGCATTTCTTTGTCATGAATGTAATGATGCAGTAAATGTGTGGGAAATAAAATCTCATTCTTGTCCTTTTCTGCTTTTGCTATGTATTTTAAAAAATGTAATGGAAATAGGGGTACATAACCTTCATTTTTAAAAAGGGAGGGAAAAAAGAAGACAATGAGGACTACAGTATAGATAGCCTTTCCTCATTTCCCAGTAAGATCATGGGGCAGATTCTTGTGAAAACTGTGCTAAGGCACATGGAAAATAAGGGGGTGATTAGTGGCATAACATGCCTTCACTAAGGGCAAGTTATGCCTGCCAAATTTGGTGGCCTTCTACAGTGGGATAACAGTGTCCTTGGATAAGAGAATGAGACTGATGCCATTAATCTGAACTTGTGCAAAACATTTGACATTGTCCTGCAAGACATCCTTGCCTCTAAACTGCAGAGGCAACACTCCGTGGATAAGAAATCGGCTGGATGGTTGAGCTCAATGAGTTGTAGTCAACAGCTCGATGTCCAAGTGGAGTCAGTGACGACTGGTGTTCATTAGAGGTTGGTATTGCAATTTAACATCTATTGGTGACAGGGACAGTGGATTTGAGCGCACCCTCAGCCAGGTTTGCTGATGACACCAAGATGTGTGGTGCAGTTGACGTGCTGTGTAGAAGGGATACCATCCAGAGAGACTTTGACAGGCTTGAGACGTGGGACTGTGTGAACCTCATGAAATTCAACAAGGCCAAGTGTAATGTCCTGCACCTGAGTTGGAGCAATTCCAAGAACAAACATAGGCTGGATGAAGAATGGAGTAAGAATAGCCTTAGGGAGAAGTACTTCGGTGTGTCAGTTGACAAGAAGCTCAACATGAGCTGGCAATGTGTGCTTGTAGCCCCAAAAGCCAACTGTGTCCTGGGCTGCATGAGCAACAGATCAAGGGAGGTGATTCTCTCACTCTCTTCTGCTCTTGTGAGACTCCACCTGGAGTACTGTGGGCAACTCTGAGGGCCCCAACATATGAAGGACGTGGACCTGCTGGGGCAAGCCCAGAGGAAGGCCATGAAGATGATCAGAGAGCACCTCTGCTGTGAAGACAGACTGTGGAGTGATGCAGTTTGGGTTTGGATTTTTTAAAAATAATTTTTGGCTCAGTTAAATGCTGTCTTCTACTTCAGACTCTATATGTATGAATTAGTGTACCTTTTTAATGAATAAAAATGGCTTAATAATTAAATGTTTTCCTTCCATGTAAATCAAGTACTTTACTTGTCATTTTTAGTGATTGTTGTTCAGAGGGCAGAAGAAAAAGGGAATAATGAAATCTCCATTTTATGTTTAGCTAGTTATCCAAAACACTTGGCTTTGTCTAAAAGCTTAATGCTTTTGACTAGCAAGACCCCTCAATCATAATTGATCTTTAGACATGATTTCCAAGAATTGCTTTACAGGCAGCTCTTGATAGTCATTTAAGAGATTTCTCCATCAATTTTAACTGATATTTATAATCTGGAAAAGAAAAATTGACAGCTGAAGAGCTCTTTTTTACTTCTACAATATAAATGTGACATAACTCATTCTTGCAGTATTTATGATGTGGGTGTTTTGTTTGGCTTGGGTCTTTTTAATCCTTTGCTAAAGTAAAGCAGTAGCAGTATAAACAAGGTTTCTAGGTAATGCAGTGAAGTTCAGTGTTTTACTGCAGTGATTAAGATAGAGTGTTCTTTCTTGTCTGACTGTATCGTGCACTGGTTTCCTTTCATTCCCAAATGTGAATTCTTACCATATCCTTTACCTCTTCCACCCTTTCCAGTTATCTCAGCTAAAGTAAAGTTTCTAGAATCAACCATATTGTTTCATGATTGTTCTAAAGAAAAATCAGAGTCTCCCTTCTTACATGTTTGGGGCACCTCAAATAAATAGCAGGTCAAATTACTAATCTATTAGCTCTTTGTCTGCCATGGTATGCACAGTTAGTCATGAAATATTCATGCAATTCAGAAGAAAGCTTGGGGGAGGGGGGTGTGGAGGGGAAGGCAGCTCCTGAAATAAAACCACAGTATCGTAAGGTCAATCAGCTTGCTCCTTTTAGATTCAAGCGTAGGTCAAACCTTTCATCCTAGAAACTTTGCCCAAGAATTATTTACTTTCAGCTGTTGAGGTTGTTAAATGATTACCTAAGTCTATAGTGTGCTTTTTTTTCTTCACAGGAAGGCTTTTATAAATGACTTTTTTTTCCCCTAAAGGATTACAATTTTACAGTACATGGTTCTCTATATATAAGCTTTTCACAGAAGTCCTAATCCGACTTCAAATTAAATCCATTGGTAACTCGTGTTGACTTCAGTCAGAACAGCAGTGTGCCTGTCTGTCTTCATGCATTTAAAGAAAGTTCATTCAGCAATAGAAAGCACATTCAATGACACATTGAAGTTGCATATGCACATAAATCCAAAACAAGATGTGCAGTAGTTGGGCTTCCTACCCCATCTTCTCACTTAGCCTCGGAGAGTAAGTAAATGCATAATAAAAGAGGAGGTAATGTAAATTTTGAATAAAAAATAAAAATAAAAACTTGTGATATTTCTATGGAAAACATATGCTAATATTATGTTAATTATTATAATATCACAGTAGCTTCTTCTGTGTACGAGTAGCACTCTTTCTGTTCTTGTGCTTTCTCATTAGTGTGAAAAATTTGTAAGTCACGGCTTCAGTTTGAGGGTGATTTTTCCTCTTTAAATACATGAATATGTTAGGGAAACTGAGAAGAATCCAGCTTGTAATCTGAAGGAAAAGGTAACAAGGTTGACTCCAAGGTTGGTTGAAGGAAATTAATCCCATAGATTCAGGCTGATGCTTGTAGAAGCTCCTGTCTTTTTCCATTATGCCAGATAAACAAAGGGTAGCCTGTAATTTCTATTTCAGCACCTCATTTACTTTGAGTTAATCTGGTTAGAAGTTTTGGAAACCTTGCAAATTACCACCTGAGGCTCTGATTTTATATGTATTTGTTTATATAATATTTATACATTGTTTAAATATTTATATAAATAAATATATTTATTGATTTTGTATTTATATTATGTTGTGATGCACAATGCAATGACTTGTTGCCACTTGCAGGTGTTTAAACATGACTCAGACTAATCAGAAACACTGATTGAGGATACATAAAATTGTGGAGTCATAGGGTATTGGCTAGAAAAGACATTTAGTCCAATATCCCTCTCAAGGCAGAATAATCACTGGGCCTGTCATAGTTTTGTCTAAGTGTAGTCTGAAAACCTCCAAGGATGACAATTTGACCTAGTCCAGGTTCTCCAGGGTGACTTCTTGCTGGAGATATTTCCTCTCAAATATGCAGCCTGCATCTCCCAAGCCTCAGTTTCCAGTTGCAGTTTGTTTTCCCACGTTACACTATTGGTTACTAATTTAAGAGATTAACTCCATAACTGCCCTTGAAATAGCTGTAGGCTGCTAGAACCTCCTATTGTCTCTAGATAAGCCTAGATCAAACACATTAGAAAGAACAGAATAATCTGTAGGCAAATCTTACTGTAGTAGAAAATATGTTCTGTGGGACATGCCACTTATACCCATCACCAGTGGCTGCTGAAGCAGATGAATCATAGTAGAATGGAAGTGTGATCCATAGCGCATGCAATTTCCACTGGCTGCCAGCCAGCATTTTTCTTGAACAATTTAATGCTCCACCCTGTAGCAGGATACCCTGCCCAGCAGCAGGATCAGGAAGTGAGACATGGTTTTGTTTTTTGAAGAAGAGTATTCACTGGCATGAAAAGAAAACTTGTCTAAATTCAGCTAACTTTGTGCATCCTCCAGCAGAATTCCCATAACCTGTTCATTTTTAGTTAATGGTATGTGCAGCCCTTCAGTCTCACTACTAGTTAGAGATGGAGGAGTTGCGGGGAAATGGAGTCTGGTGTTGGATCAACCCACCTAGTTTCTTATTTCTGAAGAATCTTATTAAACACCTTCACGTTTCCCATTTACAGATAGCACCTACATTATTGTTGCTGCGATGTTTATGGCAAAGTAGAAAGTAGTTCAGTAAAGTCACTGCCTTAAAAAGATTTGCCACATAACATGTCATGTCACCAGACCACCGTGTATTTTTTTTGTCCTACTGAAAATCCCAAAGAGGTAAATGTAATGAAAATTTAGATATTCTGAACTCTTAAATTAATCTCAAAATACTGCACTGTATTAAAGTGCTGAAAGGAAAAAAAAAATTGCAGTATGCCTTTCTCTTAGAAAACTGATGCTGGTGAAAGAAATGTTTTCTGGGTTATTTAGATACTGCTTTTTTCATGCAACACAGTTGTTCCTTTCTTGTACCATTGCATTAATTGTGCTTTGCAGTGTAGCATGCATGATATTGTATTATGCAATTTAGGATTTTTAATAGGAAATGTAGTTTTTGTTGTGAGGCTATGGAAGTGTACATGTTACACTTTAAAAATATTATTTTGTTTGTGGTTATACAAACTATTTCCTTCAAGAAAAAGCAGGCTTAGGAGATTGTAAAAGAATATATCTGGGTTGACTCATAAACTGAGGTGCCGTTGACTTTAAAAGTGCTGTGCATGCTATTTCTTCGCAGTCATCTGCTGCGATAATGAAATAAAGATGAGGTGCCATGCAGCCCATTGAGGTCGAAAAGTCCATTGCTGTTCTCAGTTGCACATGATATTGGATAATGGCTGCATCAATCCCTGCCATTGGGGAGGTTGTGGGGTGACCTGCATGACAGTCCCTGTGGGAGCCGGCAAGGCTCAGCTCACTGCAGAGTGGGACACTGTCCCTGGATGCTGCTGCTGGCACACCAAGTCCCAGGCCCTGTCTCACAGAGCTGGATAGATCCTGCTAGTAAAAGATTGCAGATCAAAACACGAATTCTGTGGTTATGTCACACAGTGAGCTCTAAAATAAGGATTGTTTTGGGTATTGTTTCAGAAGCATATCCTGCAAAGCTGAGGTGCTGCCTTCTTTGCTGTGCTGGCTTTTATTCCACCTGTATAGAAGGCCATCTCCACTTGTAAATTCTATTTAAATCATTTGGAGATATGCTGCTATGGGATGCAGACTCTTGACTCCTGTCAGAGGCACTGGGAGAATTGCTGGTACATGTGCATAGAAAATTTCTGCCTTATTACTGTAAATAAATAGAAACCCACCGTGTATTGTCAGGCATTTGTGTGTTAATCGTGACATTTCTCAGATAAATCTGGTCCATGGTGACATATCTACGAAGAAACCTTAAACCTACAGATGAAGACAGGAGCACAGTTAATTAATGATTGTAATGATTCTTTTCATTTGTGGTTGGGATCTGTAAAGGTCACACTTTTAGAAAATTTACGTAATACTCGTATACTTCCCTTCCTTGTCTTAGACAATTTTTCTCTGTTAAGAGGTGAGAATAGTAAAATATTAAACTTGGGAATATAGGTCTAGACTCAATATTTGATGTTACACAGAATATTGAGAAATTGTTTTTTACTGTTTCAATGGTCAAGCCCAAATTCAAACCTCTGCACTAGAGGTGAGAGATATGACTTACTTTTCCAGCTTTTCTATTAATTTAATAATTTCTGATACTGCTTAGGTCTTTGCAGTTTTGCCATCTGTAAGGTAAGAATAATGATAGTGGTTACCTGGGCAAGGTATTTTGACAATAATGAACATAAAGAGTTATTGAGAGCTGGGGTTTTATTTTCAGATAAACATTACATTCAAATTATTTTTATTTTTCACTAAATGAATTCATTATATTTGTAAATTTTGCAACTTTTCTTTCTCTTCTGATGGAATAATTTTCATTTAGTTTTCAAAAGGTATTTCATTTTAGTAATTAGAATACTCTTTTGCTTTTGTTTTCTTTGTTTAATTTGCCTCTGGTGGATTCTAGTCAGTACATGTTTTCCTGTACTTGTGCTTTTCTTTAAGGAATAACAATGGAGACAGCAGGTGTGGTGATTGATTCTGGTGATTGATTGACTAGTTAAATGCTGATGTCTCTAGGAGGAGTTAAGGCCATTTTTATAAAATTGAAAATGAAAGAAAATTATAAGGGGTGGATTTTTTAGTGATTGAGATAGCTTTTTCTTTGTATTGTTAGGAAATGAATTTCCTGAACAGTAGCAATTAGATTTCTTGAATTATATTATCATTCTATTCAGTTTAATATTATAGTTGTCACTTACATAATGAGCGTTCTGTATGGAGCTTTGATACACCGAACCTTGCTATTTCACACAGGGAACATGAAAGAAATAAGTATCTACCTCTAGATTTCCCTGCTTGCCCCATAGATTGCACATTAAGTTTTCAGATCCAAATAATGGAGACAGCATGATTTCTAAATGGTAAAGGACATCCTTACTGCTGACTACCAGGGAGCAACACCAACTCTGGTGGCATGTTCTTGTTTTTGCTTCATCGTCTCTACTTGGAAATTCCACATCCACACTGACTCATCCTGGGAAATATCCATAGTTTTATGCTTTTATTTGCTCAGATATGTTTGTGTTTTAGTGTTTAATTTTTTAACTTAGACTGTAGACAAAATATGAATGGATTTGTCTAGCATGAAGATATATAGTCACAATATGAAAAATGGGGCCATGAGACAGGCTATTAAAAGGTAAATGAGAGAGGAGGTTTAGCAAGTATCTAGTTAGTTCTGTGCTACCTGTGCCTTTAACTACCTTTCCTTTAGGGGAAGCCTCAGATTTGTTGCAGTTAGGGTTTTTTTTAGCCTCTCAGCCATGTCACGCCATTGAAGGGAAATAAGTCCATTCCAAATTGGTGTGGGCAGATAGCCCAATTTTATCTCAAAGCCGGATGGAGCTGTGTGCTGTGATACACGTGAATTTCCAGGATAGCTGGGATCAGAGAACTGAAACTACATTAGCAGGATTAGAAACCTTTTGGAAAGTGCTTTTCTGAAACAGAGCATGTTTGGTGCAGATGAATAATGCTGGTGCCGCTTGGAAAATTATGAAGAACAAACCTGTAGATAGAACCAACCCAAGTCCAGTACCATTCATAAATTGTTGAGGAGTATACCAACTGGCAGTAAAATGATCCCTTGTTCCATCCTCCAGACATAAAAAAAGTAAAAAAAAAAAGTTCCCAAATGTCAAAGCAAATTTAGTAGTAAATTTGCAATGTCGTAATTTGACAGAAAACTTCTTTGTTAAAAGAAGTTGGTTTTTTTCTTTGATAAAAGAATTATATAGTCTGTGTTAATTATGCTACAATGCTCTCAGCAAGGTATGTGTATCCCCAGTCAGGTGCACTAAGAGAGATGTGCATTTGTGTGTTTATACTTACTTCTAACCATCCTTTAACTTGAAATATTACTATTTCTGTCCACTTTAGTGGAAGAGTGGCATATTCTAAGATATGCATATTTAAGGTTTAGGTTGTTTCTGATCTGCTTCCCACAAAATAAACAAACCAGTCTCCTTGGTTTGAGTTTTTTTTTGGCCAAGCTATGCTTGCTCAAGGTAACCAGCAATATCAGTGTCTGAAATGGGTTCCTGACAATAGCTCACTTCCCAGCCAGCTCCAATTTAGGCAGGACTTTGGTATGTTTCCTGTTATGACAGTGCCTGGTTATTTCCTTTTTGTGCTTATTAGGTCTTGCATGCTTAATGAAATTATGCTCTTTAGAGACTCCAAGATGCATACTAGTTTTTATCTGGTATTGTTTTGAATGATCCAGAGTTGCTCTTTGGTTTGTTTCCAAATTAAATTGTGCCAATTTTGCATGTCTGCAGTTGTGCAGACCCGGCTGTCCCATGGAGCACCCAAAAAACTGGTGTGTCTCCCCTCTGCAACAGGGGCACTGTGGGAAAATGGTGACGTGGAGATCTGATGGATGAGGGGACTTCGTTGCCTGGCAAATGTCTGAGGGTCTCTCTTCCCTGTTTGTGTGGTGGAAAGTTGGAGGAACAGTCCCTGAAGTGTCTGTGCTTGGCCATTGGCATGTGTTCTTGCAGGTGCATGGTCTTTCACCAGGGGAACTTTTCTCCAGTCAGGGATCCAATGGTGCTTTGCAGACTTCAGGCACCCACTTGCCCTCCACAAGCTTACCTTGGTTGGTTTCTTCCTCGTGTGCCAGATGGCTGGTACTCAGAGATAAAGACCAAGGATGGGTTCAGCTGCAGCATGAGGGATTTCAGGGAAATCAGGCACTTAGTTTGAGGTTTTACTTGGGCATTAAAAATAATGGTGTTTGTGCTTGAGGAAATAGGCTTGTTGGCTTCCAAGGCATATACTT
Source organism: Lonchura striata (assembly GCF_050655825.1). Taxonomy (NCBI): domain Eukaryota; kingdom Metazoa; phylum Chordata; class Aves; order Passeriformes; family Estrildidae; genus Lonchura; species Lonchura striata. Next base: position 20,575,312 of record NC_140709.1, read on the forward strand.
AGTCCCATTATCTGCAAAATTATTTCTGTGTTTGTATGAAGAGCATGTGACATCTCGGAATGGTGCAGTATTTTTAATAGAGAGTGGGACAGTGTATAAATAAAATGAATAATTGAAAAGTCCATGGTGTACCTGCCAAATCAAATCAGATTTTTTTTCAGCGATTATCTAAGAATTATTGGTAGATGTGCTAATGCCAGATGGAGGGACACTGTCCTCATGGACATGAGTAGTAGTGACCACAAATGGAAACAAGAATAAAACGTCCTTCCATAAGTGTGGTGCAGAAATTATTTTCAAATCAAAAGGCCATTTTGTTAAATCAGCTAGTCTGGATGTAATGTTTCACAGTAACTTCTTGTTTAGCAGCAGATTTTTTTTATGGTAAAATCATTGTTTCATTCATGACTCCTAGCCTTATATGAAAAAACCCTTTCCATTTCACCTACTTGCCTTGCAGCAAAATCACTTCATTTTAGGTTTTTAAATAAATGTCAACTAAAATGAGTGTTTAATTAAATAATAAGGACCTTCGTTGCTTAGCTGTTAAAGATCAAGCTCCATTTGGCTGCCAAAACTTTACAGACATTGCTTAGCAAAACATACTTTATTTTTATAAAGGCATCTGGTATTTCTGGACACAATATTCTCTGCTAAATCTGACTGCCACTTTTTTTACTGGTATTTTTTATTATCTTTTAAGACTTGCTGAGCTACTGCCTAACCTTGATTTATGACAGTAATGAAAACCAGTGGTTTGGAGCAATGCATAATCTTTTCATACATCCCATGACTAGCCATTATCTATTTTAACTTACTTCCATTGTAGATTTCTGAAGCAATAAATCTCCTGAATGGTCTCTTTTTGAGCAGGTGTTGCCTTTTCAATTTTATCCTTGTTAACAAAAATTTTTACAGTTCTTTCTATAGGTAACAATAGGGTGCATGTTTCTCCTGTTCAGCGTTTTGTATATGTATGTCCATTGGAGGAAAAAGGACACATTTCAATTTTTAGATGTGTTGTATGTTCTGCTGTTCTGCTTTAGCTCACTGCAAACAAGGAGTGATCTTGTAAATTCGGTACCCTGCATGCAAGAAGCAATGAAAACAAAAAGATAAAAATCAATCATTCTGTAGGATGGTGCTAAATGATAGATCTTTTCAGACTGAAGCATAGTTCTTTTAGTAATAAGACTGCAGTCTCTTTTTTCCTTTGATCTTCATAAAAAATTAAGAACTCGATAAATCAGTGTTGCATAAATGAAATAATGTGGTGGTAAGTAACATTAAGCAAATCGTATTTAGTACTTTTAACATGCTTGTAAAAATTAGACTGTAGCTTAGGTCCTTTGTAATTATTTTAGAAATTTATACCATTCATATCTGCAAAATATAGAAGTCCTGCAAGATTTGTTTGTCTCTTTAGTTGCCTACACATAAAGCACTGTGATTTCCTGGCATTTGGAGTGGGTGACTCAGGATTTCAAATCACAAGGTTAGCATAAAATCCTGTACATTTAAGAGGCTTTTTTTTTTTTTGAGAGATGTGTGCCAGACTGGAGAATTGCTGGGTCTGTCTTACAGTCCTCGACTTTCCAAGACTGTTCTTGCTTGTTTTCTTATGTTTGATAAGTGATGTTTCAAAAGAGCTTTTTGAATCCTGCATTGTTTCCTCACTGCTTAAAGGGGTGGATCTTCATGGTCTGGCTGCATGTTTCATGACTGCTGAACACCTTCCCCCCTAGGTTCTTCCTTTCTTGTGCCTTTCACCTCTCAGAAGTTGTGCTTAACCCTGAAGCTCTTTGGGAGCATGAAGCCTGAAATATTTGCAGTCTTTTGTCTGTAGTTATTACAAGAAACCTTGATAGATGGGAGCATTCTCATGCAATTCTCTATTTCAGTATCCTCAGCACTCTTGAGCTTTCTCAGGGCTAAGGTCAGTCTGCTGTTATGACTTGTTTGTTTTTTTCCCTGTGGTTGCAGTCTGAGTCAGGAAGCAAACCTGTGGACCTTACCTATTTTCTGATCTGAACTTCCTTAAAATTAGCCTATGAGACTATTAGACTAAACTTGATGTGATAGCCATGTGCCCAGCATGCTTGTTGAATAGCTGAGATACTTCATCAGGACACTGCTTAACTATCACTTACCTGAAATTCACACCCGAAAACTTGACTGGTCCTGGATGTCAGTGGATTTACTAACACATGAGCTATTTCAAGTGACTGGCAAGTCTCAGAGTACATTTGTGTAAATAGCTTCAGTTGGACTCAAGCCTATATCATGCATTTTGTCTTGTACCTCTGTACATACCCACTACTCCTGCATGGTTCTGAGTTAGACAAGGCAGATGAGGAAAGAGTTAGACGAGACAGGTAAAGAAATAATGAATTGAAACTGGTCCTTAAGGTATTGTATTCTGAGTTCAGTTTTCTGACTTCTCAGTGGAAGTGCACTGAATAATTTGCTTGGTACAACAGCAGTTGGGAAAGTAGTTTGAGAAGATGATGGGCTGCCAGCTGAGCCCAGAGAGGAGGGACTGTGCACATTCAGTATACACTATTGAGCATATTAGCAGGCACATTGAGTATAGTTGGGGAGAACAAAATCACCCAACAGTAAAGCTGCATTCCTAAAGTGCTGTCTGATATCAACTGGAGAAAGTTCTGTTAAGCATCACTATATCAGTATATGTTACTGGTTTCAAAAGCACACTTTAAAATGAGCTTATAAATAAACCCATGGGAAATAAAAGGTATTAAGAGCAATTTTAATGACCTTCCTAAAGACTTTGCCTTCTTTTGTGTAATTCAGCTTTCTTTCTTAGAATTTGGTAAAGTCCCTGGATTTATTCTTGGGGTTTTTGTTTGCTGAAGTATTTTATCTTGAGAGTACTTTAAAAGTCATGATCAGCAGATTGCCAGGGACATTCAACCAAGGACAATCAAGGACAAAAAACACCAACCAGCCAGCCTTTTCTGATAAAGAACTTTATCTACAGTTCAGCTTTCTCTTTTCCAGCTCAGAAAACTCATTACTCAGCTGAGTCATCCTCCAGCACAGCTCATTACCAAGCTACAACTTGCATATACTGTAAATCATTCCACCAGCTGCTTTTTGGTTTAGCAGGGTGAGGACTTGCTTTAGATACAAATTTTAAATTTCTTTCCCTGAGGTTCATTTTGCAAGCGTTTTGTTGCTTGAAATCTCAATCATGTTACAGGTCTATGTTAATGTTTATATGAACATCAAAAAGTTGGTGATTTTTCATTGCTGAAGCTGGAAACCAAGCCAAGTGGGAAGTTAGTAATATTTTTTCTCACCATTCCCATCTACTCTCCCATTCAAATGCAGGAATAAAGGCATGGGTGGGAAGAGGCAAACAAAACCCAGAAATTATCATCCTGGATCTGCTCCTCTAGGGAGTAGAGGTACTTTGTCAATTTTATTGAAAATGTAGTGTCATTAATTGTTATTGTAGGAGAAAGTTCAGATTTCATTAACTGGTGGACTAGGACAGTACAATGATTCTGTTAAGGCTTCTTTGCTCTGCTCCTCTAATGCTGTTAGTAAACTCTCAGTACTACACTGGGAAATAATATTCAACTAAACGTGGGCCAAATAACTTGTTTGGTGGTGACGCTCAGCATAACCTTGAGATAAATAGCAGGATGTGCAGCACTTCGCTTACAGCACAGTCTGTTTCACAAACTGTGGAACAAGTACTCACATCTTTTCAGGAGAGATAAGTGGTTGAGTGGACTTATTTTAAAATATTTAGGGATTTTAAACCAAAGAATATTTGAGAGAGTGATAAGCAGTAATCCAAATCTTCAAACTGAAATTTGAATTAAGGTTCTTTTAAAACTTTTTCTTACACAGCCACACCATTTTTTTCCCCCCTCCAGCAGGGATTGGTGGAGCATGGGGAAAGCAGCACAGCTTTGAAAAAGGTTTTCTTATTTGGACTTTGGAGGACTGTTTTTTGCTGTTGTTGCTGTTGCTATCTGAGAATGCAGAAAACTGCAAATTGTCACAAAGCTCAGACATGGATACAAACCCCTCCCATAGTTTTTGACATGTAAGATAGATAGTAGACTGTGGTGTCCTGCTTCACTCTTCTTCAAGCCATCTTGTAAAGCGTTTCTGAACTTAGGGCTCTAGAGAACCATTTGTTGTATCAAAAAAGCTATTAGCTTTGAAACAAACTTGACAAAAATGTTTTAAACAAAAGCATAACTATATGGCAGCAGTGCTGCCAAGGTATTCATGTGTGTAGTATGCCCAGGTTTGGCTTCATCTGATTGGTGTATGTTCACCATCTGTGGATTTCATTTGTGTTCTGCAAGGAGATCCTTCATTTCAATGGGCTGATGGTCCAAGGCTATCAGTTAATCTTGGGCTAAGGAATTGATAACTGAAAGAAAGGAAAATACATAGCTAGCTCAGAAGGAAAAGCATGTTAACATATAAAGAAATTAAAGTTGACTCTGAAAGCTGCATAGCTGAAATCTTTTAATGCAGGAGAGTAGTAGATATTATTTTCATCAAAATTAATACATCTGGAAAAAGGAATTCTCTTGAGTCTGGCTCTTCTGGCTTGGCACTGTTTCAGAATTGTAACATTGTTAAAGAATACAAAGCGTACACTGCTAGAGTGGTATAAACCAGCTTTTATATAATAGGGATTGGTTATATAGATTTTTTCTTTTTCCTTTTTTTTTTTTTTTTTAAATTTTTTTTACTGGACAGATTAGATACTATTAGTTCTAAGAAACCAAGGTCCTATTTTCTTGAAATTAGTGGTAAAAATCTCACTTGACTTTCAGGGGGATTAATATTTCACCTCTTGTTTGAGACTGACCCAAGGAAAGACCAGTGCTTGACTGTGTCTTTCTCTCTCTTGCTAAATTCTAATATTATGATCTGCCATGCGTGTCATGGAAGATCTGCACTCAACATCTTTTGTTTCTCACAGCAATGTATCTTCTTTGTAACAAAGCTCTGGTCTTGGTTTGATGTCACTGTGAATTCTTGCTAATGGTAAATGCTAACACACACAATGGGATAGAAAACCAATATTGTAACATGACAGCATGGATTTTCCATGGGTACAGTGACAGAGTCCTGTAGTCTAAGACATCTTAGAAAAATGTATAATGCCCTTAGTTTGAAACAGTTCAATGGAAATGTGTGATTTCTGTTCCTCTCCTCCCCCAGAAATCCATCCATCTTTTGCTGCTTTAGGTGGACTTCAACAGTTTTGAACTGTACTTAAAACTAGCCTTGTTAGGTTTTTTGCTTTTTATGCTTCAGTTGTTTCAGGACATTGCCTTTATTTATGTGTTCTTCACTTAACCTTCTTAGTTTGATACCTTTTTTTGTTATGTTCCTTGTTTCTGGGTCTCTAACTTCAAGGCAAATGTATATGTGGCAATGGAAGTTGAATGTTATTTACTGATACCATAATTTGTTTTGAAATATTTTCATTAGTGTGTTGACAGTCTTTGCTATTGATGCACTTAGTAAGATTGCAGTTCTACATACAACTTGCATAATGGGATTGTATTTAGTAGTTCTTGTAGTTTCAGAGGGCAGAAACCTTGCTCTTCTCTATGACTGTTGGGTGGGTTGTTTTGTTTTGAGTTTTCATTCTATATCTATAAGTTCCTATTGAAAGACTGCTGAGCCTAAAGCCTTTTGTAAAACAGAAGCCTTCTATTTTAAAGAAACAATCACACAAGTTTTTCACTGAAGGATGGTTTAATTATTCCTCAAGAAAATAATTTATCACGCAAGAGCCTGTGTTTCTTGGCATCTAAAAGAAATTGTATAAAGCATATTAAAGAATATATCTTTATTCTTTTTTAAAATAGGACTATAAATTGTAAACAGGACTGTAAATTTCAAATCAGAAACTGGAAAGTCATTGAGAAAGGTCTTGTCCTGATAAATGTTCACAAATGTACTAAGCTATGCTGGTTCCTCGCATGCAAACACCTTTGCATGTGGCCTCATCCCTGTGAACTGCATGGGTCAGTGAACGCTTCTCAGATGTCTTTTGCTGGTATCTCTGACAGCCTCACATTGAAAAACACTGTTGCCAGTTAACAGTTCTTCTGAGCCTGGGACACTACATGATTTATTTGATGCTCTCAACTTAGTACTGAATCAGGTTGTGCACAAAATATCCAACTAGACATTGATGCACTGTGAGCAAATCCTCACAGTGGCTTTGGGGCTTGATGTGGCTCCTAGCACCTGAACCTCTCTAATTTGGCTGCTTCTGAACACTTACTGTTGTTTGAGGATTTGACCTTGAAATGCCACAACAAAACGCTCTTGGAGAGAATGGGCAATACTTCAATATGATCACACTGAGCCACAAAGACCAAGTGCACAAATAGGTGTTATTAACGAAATAGATTCTAATGTCTCTAAAGTACCAAACCTTTGGGCAACCACTCCTTTTTTTTTTTTAGTGCATGGATTTTTGATGTGATAAATCCTGACAGCTCCTGCAGAGTGATTGTAGCCTAGTACAAAACTAAATGCTTTTATGCCAAGGCTCCAAAGACTATGGCACCAAAAGATGTAGGATGACTTTCTATTAAATATGGTAGTGGCACATGTATTTAAAAATATGACATTTCCTTTGAAAGTCCTTAGCCACTGTTATAAAAGTGATTATGTAGTCAGGATATTTTTGCCTTAGCAGTGCAGGCTGTATTCTATGAAAATAGTAGTTGGTATTAGAGCCAATCTTTTCAAGGTCACTTTCAATTTCAAAACTTTTAAAATATTCTAGAATGCTTTAGCATGCATTTTACCTGTTTTACAGTTAAGAAGGCTGAAGTGCAAGCTGAATGGTTTGTCTGAATTCACAGAATATAGCAGTGGTAAACCTAGGAGAAGAGTAATGGTGTTAAAACCTATTGTTTTCTAGCTTACTTAATGCATGCTTTCCTGTGGTGCTTATCTAGAGGTTAAAGTGCAGAAAAGGCTTGTTTGGTTCAGAGATGCAGGACTACAAAAGCAGCATTTAAAATGAATGTGTATTTTTACTATTCTTGATTTGATTTTGTACTTATGTCAAACCAAATTGCTTGGTTATTTCCTTCCCGCTCCTAGGTCCCCCCCTCCCCCCATCCCCCATTCTGAAAAAAAAGGTGGCTAGAGTGTTGAGTAAAATGCTGTTGAGGTCACTCAAAAGAGACATGACTGAAGCTGTTTGGAAAGAGGAAAACAGAAAAGTTGAAACAACTAATCCTTTTGTGTAGCATTGCAAATAGAGCCCTCATGAGTTGAGAAAGGATTGTGGGATTGGGGGAAGGGAAGCAGCATTTCAGTAAGCAACTAGGACAGAAGTGTTTCAGCAGAAGATGATTTTGTGGAGTAGCTGTTTGATGAAGTGCTCTTATACTAGCATCTTCAAGCAAAACACCTGTAAGAATCAACCTACAATAATCAAACCAGTCCCTCTGCCCCTTTTTTTTTTTTTTTTTTTTTTTTTTGTGATACTTTAATTACTCTTAAATGTAGGTCACTGATTCACTGATTTTGGCAAACTTGGATGTGGGTTTTGTAACTTAAAAATTCTGCACAGCCTGCTCACCAGGCTGCACTGAGTTCACTTGAGTGCATGGAGGAGTTGGATAGTCCAGCAGATCTGAGGAGGGGCAGGAGAGAGTCTCCTGGTGTGACAAATGTGAGGGAAGTGTGGATGGTGTTCCAGGCTGGTCTGCTGCTATTGAAGGCAGTTTACAGCAGCTGAAATGCTGTTCTCTGCTTTTCTGCTTGTGTCAAGAAATTGAGATGTTTTTGTTGTGTGTTCTATATCTGACAGTTTGTGAGGTCAGCACAGAGTGCTGCTGTGCTAGTGCTATGTTCAGATATACAGGTCTGCAGCAACAAATCTCCTTGTTGCACATACAGTTCTTGATGTTGATTTTATGCCTGAGATAAGCACTATGTGTGAGACTGGGAGCTGTCCCTCTCTGAATTTTTTGATCTTTGTGTAATTAAATTATTTGCTGTGATATTGTATTAGCTGTGGCAGTCAGGCATAGCCTTGAATGCATAAGGATCTCTTGTCAGGTCACTGCATACTGCAGTGTGGGTCTTCAGGATACTTACAGCATCAGGATGTAGGTTTTTCTGGAGCACAGTAAAAAATGGGATTAACAGGTTGGTAGGCATAGGTTAGATCATGCCACTAAGCTGGTGCTGAAAGGGCCACTTGTCTTTCCTCCATCCCAAATGGCTTAAGCTTTTCTAATTTAAATATTTTCTAATTTAAAATTAATGGCTTGTCTGGGTTATTTTCCATCCTTTATATCAGAGTTTAGCAAAATAATATAATGGGTTTTTTTCCTCTTAGAAGGGCGGTTTCATGTCATACCTCAAGAATGGGATACAAGTAGGGACGGGCAGGCGTGTGCTGTCTGTACATGTTACACTATCCAGCTTTTCAGGAGCCCTGCTATCCCCCTGCGGGAGAGTAGGTGTTTAGCAGTAGCTGTGTCAGCTCCTTGGAGCTGCTGGGCATGCTTGTGAGCCCATGGCTATTTCAGCAGAGTTGACATAATTCTTATGAAGCTCCAAGAGTCATGCTTTGGGAATAGGAACTTGGAAATAGCTTTTTACTGGAAACTGTGACTACTAACCAGTGGCTTTGTGATACAAATTCAGAAGATACCTCCTTGCATAGCTCATACAAAAGATTACAGAAGAGTTTTATTACCCATTTCAAGATTATCAAACACATTTGGCTCCAGGAGATAATTTCTGTTCTTCAATTACTTTAAGCTGTAATATCTTTTTGGGGTCTGACATGAAAGTTGGATTTCTGCTTTATTGACCACATGTAAAGCATGAGGGCACAGCCATAGCAGGGATAACCTTTGGCTATTAAAACCCAAGTATACTTCGCGTGTTTGTTTGGCTTTGCTAAAGCTATATACAAGAGCTTTCTGAGAGTATGTAACCTGAAGGGGCTTTCCTACTTCATGCTTGTATTTTGATTTGGAAGGAATAGAAACATCAACATGCCCTCTAATTTCCTCTGCTCTGGTTTTCTTTAATATAATTAGCTTACTAAGCAGTAGAAGATAGGGTCATTAGCAGCAACTCCATTCTTTGTCTTGACATGTTAGCTGCCCACTTTTCTTTAAAAATCCAGTTATTTGAAAATTATATTATAAGAGTACATTCCAATTTGTGTTTTTCTTCCTTGTTTCTGCATTCCTTGGTGCTCCCTTTGAATCCAGAGAGACTCAGGTGGTGGTGACTGCTTCTGTGCAAGATATTGTCCTCTTGGAGACCTGTGATATTGTTTACATACAAGGGTATGTAAAGAGGGAAATGTGGGGCAGATTCTTAAAAGAGCTCAGGGGATCAGGAGTGATAGGCTCCTACTGCTAGAGCCTCACCAAATGACGTGAATGAATAATTAGTTAATGGCAATATATGAGAAACACCTGGAAGTGAACACCTGTGTGATTTGACCCTCTGTTGTGTTAAACAAGAGAGAGAGATCAGTTGAAAATTTTTTGAAAGTAAGCACCAGTGTGCCCCGTCTACATGGGGGTTTGATCATCAGAGTAACCAGGCTTTTTCTACCTAATTTTGCTTATTAATGCCTGGAACTGCACCCAACATTTTGGGGAATGGATTTTATTTCCAACCAGATTTTTCTTTCTGCGTATACTTTTAATTGCTTTTTCTTTCACAACCAAAAAGCACCTCAAAGATTAAAGAAAAAATACCAGTTAGGACTTGACAAATACCTTTTCCATTATGTCAGATGTTTTATGAACTGAACTATCCACGTAACTGAATTAATTTTCATTATAAATACAGCAGTTGTGTTTACCTGGGAAATACTGTGGTTAAAAATGATTCATGTATACCTTACAGAACTATTCCACAATAAACATTTATTTTGTGTATAAGATAAATCCCAAAGGCAGAATTCCCACTTCAGTCTCTGACTAGAATTTCAGACAGATTGTCAATTTAAAAATCAGAAACCATTTGAGTCCTCTGCATTTTGACAATACTTCTTTTTTGATAACAGCCACTTTATAATGGAGTTTCTGGACTCTTTGGCATCACCTTTTCTGTGTAAGGTAGAAATTACCACCTCCAAGTAATTTTTATTTATTTTTTCTAACTAAATAATAATAGAAACATTTACATCTTCTATATTACAAAAATTGCGGAAAATGCCATTTTTATGTAACTAAGCAGAGAAATTCCTTGGCATTGTATATTAGGAGACAAAAGGATGTATTATATGCCTTCTTATTTTGAAGGTACTCTGTATAGTGCTGTCTGTATGCTGTACATTAAAGAATGCCTGCTTGTTCCTGTTCTGTTATAGAACTTAATTGCAAGTACTGGAGGCATTTACTCAGGAAAAAAACTATAAAGAAAAAGTCAGTCTAAATTGGAAGCTTGAAATGTGGTATTTTCTGAAATTGGTGTAAATTGTTGCATAATAGTAGTATGTTGTCAGAAGTAAGGTCTGATCCTGGCTATCTTGCTTCATTACTCGCCTCTGATAGAGAAGTCCAGAATGCCTATACCTATATATTTATGGATACCTTTTTTTTTAAATTACTAAGGCTTTTAGTCTACATTATGAAAGCTTATATTGTTTTGCATTGAAAACTGTGGTGACTATTGTTAATTTCCTGCTCTTATCTATGCCAAACATTGATTTTGCAAGCAATAATCCTTTTGCAACGTAGGAAAACCAACCAGACTCTTGGTAACTATCTTACTACTTTTTTTTTCCCCTGTGACAAATATAGTGCAGATTTACAGTGCTGTTTTACTGACTGATGAAAGCAAATGCTTTCCTAGGAATTGCATATTTTCCTATCCTGGTAGATACTGCCCTTGTTTTTTAATCTCTTCTTACAAATTAAGGTAACATTTCATCTTCATTAGTTAAGTAATATAATCGGTGTATCTCCAGAGTTGGAACCACATGTGTCTGTACTGAACTTCTGCAGTACTTTTCACCTTCAACAAACTCAAGGCTAGGATTTCTGCAAGATCTGTAACATGATGCTTAAGAAGGCTTGTCTCTAAACTGTGGTGGGAATCTCCCTAGGAATTGCAATGTAAGTGAGGAAGAGACAGACTAGAAATAAGGTAAATAGATGTCCATGCATAGACTTACATAGCTAATAAAGTTAAACAAAAAAGTTAAACAAAGATGTTGTTAACAAGTAACTTAGAAAGGAAGTGAGCATATAGTTGCAATTTGCTGTGATATTTAAGGTATAAATGCAGAAATAGTGACAGTCTAATAGAACTGTGAAGGTCCTTTGACCCCATTTCCTTTAGTCTTTTGAAGTTGCCTCCTTGTTTTGCAAAAACTGAGAGGAGAAATTCAGACAAAACTGCTGTGTGTCTGGAAGTTGTGAAGGAACTGCTGATGAAGTGAAGGATGGTGTTATGTGGTGAGGAGAGGGCTGTTCTCTGCCCTTGGTCTGGGCCGTGTCTGCTTCACGTCTGCTGAGATGCCTTAAGCATTATCCTTGTGCAAGTCTAGTAGAGATGCCAGTGAATCTCTTGGAAGGAAAAGATGGGAATGACCGACTATTCATCTCTTCCTAGTGTTACATCAATGTTGCATGAAATAATTGATGTGAACTCCTAGTCCACAGTGTGGATTCTTGCAATATCTTCTTGCTACTACAATTATTTTTTTCCTGTGAGTTATGTAGGGTGATGTAAATTACCTCTGTTGTACATATTTTTATTAGAACAGCTGTCATGTTTCAACTTTTTTCATCCAAACCCAAGTATTTTACTTGAACATCTAGATAAAACTGCTTTTCAGACTTCCCAGACATCCTCTAATTATATTCCAGCAGTAGCAAGAGGAAATATTTTCTTACTCTTCTTCACAGATTTGTAGAATGCAGGTATCAGGCAGATATGTTATAATGAGTTACAGTAGTCTGACTCCAACACTGCTGATAGTTTGGTACAATTAAGTCAAGCCTAATCTTAAAATAGGCCTAAATCCTGAATAAATATAGCATTAGGATTGCAATGAATAATTCCTGCTTTTTAAAAACAGTAATTGAATGCACAAATATTAAAGGCAAACCACATGAGGCCCCAGTATGTAAGATTTCTAATCTACTTACCGGGATAATTTTATATGGCTAGATTCAATTAAAAAAGAGAAATACATTCAGTTTTCTCAGTGGAGAACTTGTACATACTTTGTATTCTATCTAACTCATAGGGTGTAATTTTAAGCATTCACCATGGCAGTGATTAAAATTTTTTTGACCCTCCTAAAAATGAATTTATTGCATTAATAAGAGTTGTGGAAGACCTGTCAAATCTTACGAGGCAGTTTGACATTTTTCACTCTAAGGTGTCATCCCTCCTCTTTCTCTGCAGCCTCTGTCAGGGCTGAAGGGAAATGTGTATTTCTGCTTTCCTTCTCTCCTCCCCAGATTCCTGTACTTAAGCTGCTGGTGAAGGGCTGGGAAGGTGGGGTTAGCAATGTTCTAAAAGAGCAGCTGCTGCAAGACACTCAGAGCTTATCTGTCAATGTCCAGAAATTTGTAGAGAGTATTTGCTTGTCATGACCTGTCTGGCAGTTGGGTTATATTTGAGTCCATGAAATGGTAAGAAGATTCCCAAAACTTTAATACAGATTTAGATTCTAGGTTGTTTGCCTGATCTGGGTTGATGCTCTGGTCTAAATGGGAAACTTATTTGCAAAATTTCTGTATGATTACCCATTTGTCCATAATGAATGGAGTGAGACCATGCTATTAGTCATCTAGGACTGCTAATACTAGGGCACTGAGGAACTACTTAACATGATGGTATTACTGGACTGTAGCTTTGTCTGACATGTTCTTAGGATTAGATCAAGTGATATGTATTGCTAAAGCCAGAACCTAGACTGAGCAACATTTCTTGAGATGGTTGTAATTTATGCAAGGAACAAACTATATATGATGGTTTATTATCAGCATAGAAAAAACCGACCAGAAAAGTTTGCTGTAAATTTCGGCTTAAATTTTCTGTATTGGTTATAAAGGTCATTGTGCCCAAGGCTCCTTATTTTCCACTTAATCGACTACCACTTCCATGGCCCAGTTGCATTTCAGCAAACATCGTTTCAGTGTGCTGTGACACACCCAGTGAATTTGCACAATGTGTGCTTGAAGGAAGCCCTGATCTTTTTACATGTGAGGACAATGATTCAAGTGTTTAAAATTATCTGAATGTTCTGCATATCAATTCAGCATTGTTGTAATGCCTGAGTCTTTCTAAATGTGAAATTAGTAGATTTAAGACCCGGAGCTCCCCTGAAGTGTCTCCATAGATAGATTGTAAGTCACAATAACATGAGACAACCTAATTACCATAGTCATTGAAGGGAGTGAATGCACAGTAGGCACTGGATTATGAATGCTCAGTTCCAAGGAATCCATTCCCTGAATAGTTGCTGCTGGGTCCTTCACAGGCATGTAGGGTTTTTTTATCTGCTTAGGCACAAATTTGTTGTACAGCCGTTGTGACAATATTATTACTTTAAAGTATCTGCAAAGCTGTGAAAAATTAATCAGCAAACACAAAATATATTTATACCAATGCCTAATTTTTTTTTTTTCTTTTCATGCTGAATTGGGGCAGGCAGCAGGGGTGGGTGTGGGGTGGAATCCGCTGATTCTAGTTTAGATTGTCATGCATGACTGCTCTGTCCCATTTACATTTGTTTCTGGTATTCTATATGACATTGCAAATATGAGGATGGTGCCAGTCCAAAAATCAGTAAAACTTGAGGAACTTAGATTTTAATTGCATAGGTGAGGACTTTAAAAAGTTTTTCTTATTATTTTTATTTTAATTTTTTTGCTTGTTTATTAATGTTAGTAGCCACAACATTGTTTCCATCATTAAAAGAATAGGATTCTGCTTCAGGCTGGGGAACAGGCACCTTTCTGTCTTCAAAAATAGTACCAAGATTCAGTTAGAGAACTGGAGTTCAATGTAGTTGTTCTCTAGAAATGTTATGTTCTCTGTTTATAGTCTACATTATTTCTAAAACTGGACATAGCAACTATCTTACTCTCAGTGATAACTGATCTTGCAGTGCTCATTTTTCTCTTTATTTTAAAGTTCAAAAATTTTGAAACTCATGGGCAGGTTTTGCTTGGTAGCACCCAAGTCAGATGGTCCACATACTTTCTACAATATGTCCAAGCTTTCTTGTCACAACACGAGCATGCATGTGAGCACTTATGATTCATCTTCAGAAGGAGCAATTTATGTCATCTGGAGAGAGACTTTGGTGGAAGGAGAATAAAGCAGATTTTTGTGTCGCTGTATTGGGTATATAGCACTAGAAAATCTTCAGTGTAGCTGGTGCCCTGCAGAGTTTAAGTCTCCATCCATACTTGTTCCAGTGTAACTCCAGCGGCTGAGTTGGACAGGTTTGGCAGTAAGCTTTTTATGAAAAACTTAACAGCTGGAAAGCTTTCATCTTAAATTAGTTTGGTTACAGAACTGACTGGGAAAAGAAACTGGAAATGTTCATTTTGTTCTGTCATCTACCATTTCACCCCTTTCAAATACTGCACTGAAATAGTTACAGAGAGGCTGGTCTAAGTATCCTCATTTTTCTGAGTCACAAAATAACAACAGCCTTGAATGACAGAATTTTGTTCCAAGTATCACTGTTCAGTGTTGTGACTGGGTTCACTTCTACAGCAGGACAAAGGCAGCATACCTACATTTACCAAATGGGAATGTACAGTTTAAGAGCAGAAGCTGTGCCAAGAAGTTAAGTGAATTGGGAGTGTCACTTCTGCTAGCTCTCCAAATACTTTCTATGGCAAAGCTTAGAAAATTTTAAAGATGGCTTGCACCAACTCTAAAAGAATGAACCTAGGAGATATATCTGTGGACTTCTCTTTTTTTTGTTAGTTTGTTTGATTTGTTTGATTTGGTTTTGGGGTTTTTTAAAATATAATTTTAGAAAATGCTTCCTTAAGATTAATAAATAATCTACTCCTAAAGCAGTGAAAAGATCCTATTTAATACTGTTTTTTTAAAAAATAATAATCTGATTTTCTAGTTAGTAGCATTTAAACTCCTAGTATTAATCATCATTTCAGTGAGGGCACAATCATCAGATAAATGGTTTTGTTAGAGTAGGCATTTATTTATTTAAGAATAGATCTAACACATACAGTACAGTAACACTGCAGGAATGGTATGTCTTCAATATGTACAGGTGCTTAAATATGCAGACAGATTAAAAAGTACATTTTACAACATGCCTGATTGTTTGAGGATCTAACTTTGATTTTAAGGTTACCTTGTTTTCAGTGGAAATTAAACTGTTTCAGTCTCAAAGAAAATCTCCAACAAAGGTATCTGCCTATTTAGACACATAAAGATCCTTGAAAATACCATTTTTTTCTGAGGACACATCTTCACAAGGAAGCAAAGCTCTTGCTGATAGTATGTTTACCATCATGCGTCTCATTGAATAGATTTTTGAGTACAGCTTCACAGGCTGTGGCAAGAGTACAAGAAATAATTTTGTTCCATTACAAAAGTTTTCCACATCAACTACACTTAATGTTTCACATCTGTGTGATAAAAGCAATCAATTCCACAAACTAGGTCTTAAAGAAAGAAATCAAAAAATATATTTCAGGACTTAAAGGGAGATCTCTTCATTTCTGAGACTGCTGAACTACAAAACTGCATCTGGTCTGTAAGGTTAGGAGGAAATTTGAGGCAAGGAATGAAGTTGGAATATTTCATCTTGAAGTTAGCACTTCAGGTGGTAGTAGGTAGTGCCCCTCTATCAGTGGGTGTGGGCCTGAACTGGTTTTCTGAGGGCTCTGCAAAACAAGATTGGCCACCCCCTGCTCGGCCCAGCCGTGTGGGACAAAGCTGTCATTATTTGATGGAGATTTAATGGTGCTTTATGAAATGAAAGTTTTGGAGGCCTGCATGGCTGTAGTCTTTGCTTTCACTGCGTGTTAACCACAGGGTGAGTAACTGAATGCTCATCCATGTGTGATTGTCTGCACTGCCACAAGCTCATTATCAGTATGAATGTGCTGCAGTCACCCGAGGTTCTGTAAGGGTGCTGTATGTGGCCACCACAAGAAGTTCTGCTGTCTTTGTCCTTGTCCCAAGATGCCAGCCAGCAGTTCCCAGTAGCTGTTGGAAAATCTCAATTTATAGAATTATTATAATTCCTTTCTGTGCTCCTAAAGCTGTCAGCTAGACTCCAAAATCTGCCAAGAACTTGCATGCTTGCGTGACCTGGCAGCTGCCTGCTGGTTGGATACTGTGGCTCTAATTCTATTTTATTTAGGGTGAGGGCTGGGTGCAGCTGGTTAAGCATTGCATAGAATGAGACCACAGAGAAAGAGCGGAGGAATAAAAAAATCATCTTCATGTGTTATCTGAGGTCTGTGGGCTTCATATTGTATCCTGACATCAGGAGGTACTCGATTATTCAATTTCTGCTGCATTTTCTTCAGGGTTTTCCATGAAACTAACAGCTGTATCTGCTTTGTCCCAAAGGTGTCTAAGTGGGTGACCATGTCTAGTATCAGCAGTGAAAACCAGTAGTGAAGACAAAAAGGATGTGGTAAATTGTGGAGCTGACATGGGCAGAGGCAGCTGCTCCCACCTCTGTGAGGACAGGCTGTCTAGAAGGTATTCTTGGGAGTTCAGAAAAGCCTTTACTGATGTTTATTGTGTTCTGGATCTCTACAAAACCCAGTCGTACTTGCTAATGCACTACTCTGGGAAATCAATGATTTCTGAGAAGATATAACTTGACCCACTTTGCTGAGAAATTTCTTGAATGTCCTCATTGGATCACTCCTCTATACTATGTTGGAGATCCTGTGACACAATTCCTATACCACCAGTTTCCTGCCAGGGGCATTTTTGTCCTTGTGGCCCACGGCACTCCTTAAAAAAGCTATTAATCTCTCCCAGAAGCAGCCATAAACATACTCTGCTAAATGCAGTAGTGGAAGGAAGGAGAGACTTTGCAGCTGGAATGGGAATTGGAAATTCAGAACATGTCTTCTGCTGCCCAGGGGAGCACTGGCTGCTGATAGGGGATTGATCCATATCAAAGGTGAATGAGCGATAGAGAAGACAGACCAACTTTTTTTACAAATTTACACACTTATTTGGAGAGGTGAGGAAAAAAATGTCAGCAACTATTTCAGGCGGCTTTTTTTGGTAAATGGCAAAGCACTTGGTATGCAGGAAACAACTGCTTCCCCTCCTGAATTTTTTGGCACTTGAAAAGAAACAAGCCAACTCCAAAACTCTAAAGAGGGAAGCTGTTACAGAGACTGATTATTTGCCCTCTAAAGCTTGTTACAAGTTTCTCTTACATCAGACAGAATGATGATTCTTCTACGTCCCAGTAATATTACTGTGTTTCATTTGCAACAGGTAACCTCCATGTGAAAAATGGACAGTACTGGAGCTTTATAAAATTAATATATGCTACCAAGAACATTATATGTGGAATATTCCATGCAATTCAGTCCTCAAAATAGCTAATAAAGTGGCAAAGTTATGAAGAATATTTATTGCAGTTTCATGAGGAGACTTGAAACTCCACTTACGCTTCAGAAAACAGGGAATGTTTTTAGAATGTTGGTGTTCTGTATTAGAAACAGTTTTCCTCTAAATCATTATTAAATGGAGGGGTTTAGTTGCTTGTCTGTTGGTTTACAAGGACCCTTGGCTTAGATGCATATTTAATGCATATGTAGTGTGATGATTGTGGTTATGTGCATCTTCTCACAGCCACACTGCTGTATTCATGCAAACCCTTCCTGGCCTCAGAGATGGTCTGTGCAAACTTAGGAAGGAGGTTTTTTGTAAGTCAACTGCTAAGGACTTCTCTAATGCAGAAAGGGGGGGTCAGAATATCGAATATGAAGTGGTATTTATTGAGTAGGACTGGAGGACAGAGATACAAACCTTAAGGGGTTTAGAGGGTGGGGCACTGCTGTGCAAGTGCAATTTCCTTTATATCTAACAAGATGACTTGAACAGCAAGAAAATTCATTTTGTCAAATCCTCATACCTGCCTAGTTTCACATCTTGCTGCAGCTGTAACATGGACCTTGCTAAGTCAGCAGGAATTGTATGCCTGGATGGTGTAACACTGGGGTGGCACTGGAATCAGTGATTGAATGGATGGCTAGAAATAGACCAATTTAAAGGCTGAGTTTGGCCTTTTAAAGAAGTCAAAGCAGAGGCATTTAGTTTCACTCTTGTATTTATAAATAGCTATCTAATAGTGCAGCACAGTTTGACCTTGCAGCCCAGGGTCAGCAGGGATTGCCTGGGTGCTTTTATCAGCTGTCAGCACAGCAACTGTGGGGTCCCGGGTGGAGCATCCCATTCCTGTGAGTTCCCCCTCTCTAGATGGTGTAGCTGGGAGCAGTTCCTCTGCTCAGAATAGACTGCTGTCACCTTTTAGCCACAAACAGGGCACTTAGCAATGAGGATGGTATTTGAGAAATAGCAACTTGGCTTTCACTTTCCAGGCATCAAAGCTGCTCAGTCTTGACTATACTTCTCTCCTTTTCCTTTATCCCCTGTCAAAACCATGAAGCCAGCATTCAAACTGGTTTCTGTCCCACTGCTCTCCTCCTGCCTTCCAGTACTTGGTGTATGTGGTGAACAGCCATGGTGCCAACAGCCCCAAAGTCTTGCACTGGCACTGGAACAAAGCATCAGGTGTTTTTACATGTGCATTGCTTTTGTATGGGAGGAAAGACAGTGTTGGGCACCCCGACCCAAAGGCACAGGGTAGAGAAGGTCAGCAACGTGCTGTTGGTATGTGCTGATGGTGGGTGAGTGCTGAGAGAAATTTTGTGATGCAGTTACTTAGGAGACTTCTGTACCTGCAGAGTCAGTCTTTTCTCCTGGATTCAGCTCACTCAGGGGCAAGAGGTGTCTTCAGAAAAGTCCCCAGCCTGTCTGCCCACCTGGAGAAGCACAGACAAGGAAGAAATCTTCAATTACACTAGTGAAAGAGGTGAAAATTCCTAGACATTACAGTAGTAAAAGAGAGGAAAAGCAAAATCTGGTGACCCCCTTTGGGAAGGGGTGTTTGTGTGGGAGGATGCAGAGCAGCTGCAAGGAAGAGGTCTGTCATATGATAAAAGGTCTGGTCCACACTCTAAATAGGAGGGGTGCAAAGATCTCGTTTTCTTACTTTGCTAGGAGAAAATGACAGTGTGGGAACCTCACCACTCACTGCCTATGGTTAGGATTGATGCCTGTAAATGGATGCTCACTAAGAAGTGTGAAGAGGAGAAATGGATGAATGTCATCTCCCCTGTCCTTTCTCCACTGAGTGCCAGCTGTGTCTTAAAATTTGTTTTTCAATCATTCTGCTTAATTTATTTAATTAGTTTTGTTATCCAAGCCAGAAGAGTGTTCCTTTTTCAAGCATAGTTATGCAGAGAAGATTTGAGGTGGTCTGTGCTGGTTATTCATGGCCTGGTGTGTTTTCTTTAACCTGCATTTGTAACATTTAGTTTAAATATTAAGAGTCTAAGATTAAACAGAATGGAAATTAGCATCAGTGCATTTCTTTTTTTTTTTTTTTTTGCATGTATAAAAAGTGAAGCCCTATGTAGCCCTAGCTGCTTCATACTTTACAATTCAGTTTTATCACATGCGAAAACTTTAGTTCTAATTTGTGCCTTTCAGAACTATAAAAAGGTTTTATTTATTACAGCTCTGATTCTAGCTGCACTTTTCTGAAAAATTCAGTTCTTATTTTACAGTGGCATTTGAAATGCTTACAGTATTTCTGTGTTATCAGGACAGAAGAGTTAGGAAACAATGACCCAAGATTACTTACTTTTCACAATAGAAGTTTTGTGCGTTTTTTTGTATAATGGCAATGCTGTTCTTTTTGAAAGGTCTTCAAATGCATTAACGTGACTTTCAAGAAGTTGCAGAAGCCAAAGGACAATCATTCAGACACTATTCTGGAGATCAGATGACAAAAAAGCAAAAATACTGTACTATTGTAAATCCAAACTCAGATAACAGAATTCAGTAAGGTTAAATCAGAGAGGCAGAAGGATGAACTGGGTTCTGAACAAAGAATTGTTCTATAATTGATAAGAGTAGGCACCTATTGTAATCCTAAAGTAATGGGCCATCACTAACATCTTAACATTTGAGGGGGCTTCATTATAATGCCTGTTTGGAATACTAGTTGTCATGATATAATTTAATTCTGTAGTTTCCAAGGCATAAGTATTTGCAATTGTAACTGAGCAGTGGAGAGCCAGGGCTCCTTTCATCTTTAGGTGATAAGCATATATGGTTCCTGCACACTCCAGCTGTGA
Source organism: Lonchura striata (assembly GCF_050655825.1). Taxonomy (NCBI): domain Eukaryota; kingdom Metazoa; phylum Chordata; class Aves; order Passeriformes; family Estrildidae; genus Lonchura; species Lonchura striata. The sequence continues at coordinate 20,595,738 of NC_140709.1, forward strand.
AAAGGAGCCTGCATAGTTCAACTATCAAAGGGCCAGCACTCTGCTCTGTTCAGAGGAGGTCATTCTGAACCTCACTCATATCTAAAGAGTAACAATTGGAAATAAAGATAAATAACTGTATGTGGCTGAGCAAAAGAAAGAGTAGTATAAACCAAAGTCCCAGCTAAAAATGCTTTAAAATCCTAATTTCTGGTTACCTGCTCATCCCCACAGGCTGTGTCCCACAGTTACAGACGTGGCAGTTACCCAGGAGCCAGCAAAGGTGACAACAGAGTGGTAGTGTTGTGCTAGCTGAGGTAGCCGCATGTAGTGACACTGAGCACCTGCTTTGCGTATTTTCCCACCAGACTCTGATGTTCTGGGCCAGAGCAGGGAGAGGATAGGGAGACACAACTGAGTATTTTCTGTGTTAGTATGAGAGCCACTCAGAAGATATGATGGACACTGTGCAGGAGTTGAAATTGCATCTGTGTCATTCAGCACATCAAACTATTTGTCTGAAAGGGGTGTTTTGGACCATGTGGTCCAGAAGTCAGGCATTGTCAGGCATCCACAGGCCTTATCTGAGAGGTCTGAAGGTTTCATTTTGAACATGTTTGTTTTAAATAAGAAAATGACTAAATTCATATATTTAGAAGATTACTTGGCCTTCAGTTTTTTATGTATTTATTCATATGTCTAATTATATTTCAATTATTGCTTCCTTTACAATTATTAGAAGTACTTCTGTAATACAGTCAGCATATGTGCATCTCCAAGAGTAGGGCTTAAATATCACTAAATTGTTTGTCTCTGTCTCTTTCCAACTGTCCCCTCATTTTTCAAGCGAAATAACAGAATTACTAGAAAAAAGCAGAATACTCAAGATACTAAGTTTTATGACAAAAATGACACCAGTTACTGCTTTATTAATATTAAAAAAAAAAAAAAAAAAAAGAAGGGAGGGAATAGGATTAAGAGGGAAACTTAACTAATGGTTCAAAACCCTATAACTATAGTCCTGTCACTGCCAGAATTTAATTCTTGCCAAATGTGCCCTTTTTTGATTTTGACAAATGAAATATTGGAACAGGTTTTAGAAACCCCTTTTAGGTTTTAAGTTGTATGTTCCCTTTCAAGAAAGGAGGTAATATTTAATATTTTTTAGGAGTTCTGGAACTGCAGCTTCCAGGAAAATAAAAAATTTGAAGCAGCTCGTAAAAAAACCCCGAACTTTTAAAAGTAGTACTTTCTGTTGCCTCTGTCCTAACTAATCTTTCTTGTTATTCTTTAGGAACATACAAGCGTCCTCTCTGTTTAGTTGCACTCTTATTTCAAGTAATTTGTGGGAAAATCTTCAGGTTTTCTACAGTTAAAGACTACTTTCTGAGCTATAGATTTTAAAATATAGTCTTTATATATTTTTATACTTTAAAATAATGAGTATTCATTCTGCATTATGTATTTTTGAATGCTATGAAGTTTAAAAGGGTTGAATATGCAGGGTATAGAAGAGTGGTAAGTTGTAAATAAGTGGAGCTGTGCTGTTTAAAATACAAATTCCTTTGTTGGATGTGGTCTCTGAATATTATGGATTAGATTAAATTCTGTGTTGCACAGTATGGATTAGAATGAGAAGTATGTTGACTACTAGATAACAACACAGTGGAACTTCAGGGGTTAAGTGCCATCCCTTTTGGTGCAAGGAAAATACCTGCCTAGTCTTAGAAATAGCAGAGAGTGCTACCTGCTAATGTAGAGATGAACAACGTGTGCTGAGAATCCCTTTCCCTTGTGGTGACAGAGGTTGATCCATTGGAAGGTTATTGCTGAGCCAGGAGACAACAATCATCTACACAGTTTATAAGCAGGGTAATATGGAACTGCCAAGAATTTTATATCCATGAATGTGCATTCATATGAATAACACCTAAGGTTATGTCTCTCTAACGAAGGCATGTGGAGACAAGGCACACAAATATTTAGGTGTTGGCTTACTGTAGTCATGCAGCTTCTTTAACATGAAAGAGACAGGTCTTCTTGTAAAATATTTGAGAAGTGCTTTTGTTCTGAGTCGCTATGTGAATAAGGAAAATACCAAGTAAGTGCACAGCGGACAGTCCAGATTGTTGTCATGAAATAAGAAACAGGATAACAGTAGAATACAGCATAGGAAACCACGGAGAATTCAGAAAATTAGTTTGCTTGAAAAATGATTCCCTTTTACTAATGCCATGGTTGGAAGATGAGCTGAAGCCCAAGAAAACTAGAGACTTTAATGGATTCTTGCTCTCTGAAAGGATTTTCATGCTGCCAGCTGTAACAATGAGTCAGTTGCTACTAGCAGCCTGCTTGGAAAGAGTAAATGGATTTGGCAGCATTTATACTGGGGAGACAGACCCTGCTGGTAACTTGAGGGGCAAAGGGAGGAGGAAATACTCATAACCTTCAGAAGGGCAGACATGACTTCTGGGTTCATACTGCTCCTTCAGTTCCTGAGATCACAGCTTGATAAGACTGAGGATAAGCAACAGATAGCAGCCAGGCCTTTTTTTTAGGCTCTGCTTTGGCAATTACACGTGTTCTAACAGATATAATTGCATAATTATGAGCATGGAAATAAAGAATCTATGTGTGTTCATCCTATTTCCTCAGTACATCATCAGTTGATACAGTATTTTCTTAATTGTGAGTTTTATATTATTTACTACTGTCCTTGAGATTTAAATGAGAGCATTAATGAAATTTTTGAATTCCCCTAAATGGAGTTTTAACTGTTGTTTATCACATAGCAGAGGAGTCAAGGGGAGTACATTTGAGAAAGTTTGAAATAGGATGTTTGGGAGAAACTACAGAAACTAAGGTGACTTTTAATCCAGGAACGTAATAGGATTTGTAATGAGAGCAGTGCTAGTGGACATGTGGAAAATACAGAATTTGCAAAGGGACATCATGCCTCTTGGAATTCTTTCAAACAGGCAATGACTCTGTAGATAAAAAGATGAGTCAGTTGTCACAATCACCTTGGATTTTTCAAGTTGCTTTGAGCCCTCAAGGACTTAAACTGGCATGCAATGATGAGAAAATCCTTTTGTAGATTCAGAGATGACTGAAGAAAACAGGAGGAATTCATATTTCTCCCAGAGAGAAATATTTATGCCATTTGTTTGCCATGTTTGAAAACCTAAGAAGGGATGTGAACATTAGGGACATAGTCTTTACTGCCAGTATACATATTTTGTGGGTCAAAATTAAAACTGATTAAAAAGAAAAGTTTCTATATAAATGACTGAGAAATAAAATAGCAAGACTAAGGTTCATATTGTACAAATAAACTTGCTTCAATTAAAAAACTGACTTGTTCCATTGAGGATCTTGGTCTCCATATGGTAAATTCACCGTCTTCTCAATGGTTCATAGCAATCAGAAAGAGAATTAGGAAATTCAAAAATAAGGAATTACAAATTGAATACCATGTGAAGTAGGGTGTAGAATTATGCTACTGCTCTAAATCCATGTATTTGCTTTATCTTGAATGTTTTGTGGTATTCTGACAATTCTGTCTCAAGAGGCAGAGGTATATAAAGGTACAAAGAATGCCCAAAGTGTTTAAAAACTGTTAAAAAGTGTTTAAAATTATATCTATTTGATAGATGAATTGGAAAATGAGACTTCTGTGTAAGAAGAGATCATTGAAGTGGGATATGACAGAAGTTTATAAAATAATGAATAAGATGACTACAAAGTGTTAATTCACATCTGATCATATAACAGTAGTGGAGCAGGGGAGTTTGAAGTAGAAAGTCCCTTTTCACACAGTGTACAATTTATTTGCATATCTTGTTTCCACTTTGCTGTAGAGGCCAATAATATAATTACAAATACAAATTGGGTTATATAAATTAGAAACTGTTGATAAACACAGTGGTCTGGATGAACCCATGTCCAAACAAGGTCTGTAATCTGCAGAGCACCAGCAGTAAACAGCAAGAGAAGATGCACTGTATTACACATTGTGCAGAAGTGACCTTGCAAATTTTCAGGTTTAGATGGGCTATTTTTCTAATAAGGCACAGGAGGAAGGAGAATTCAGAAACCAGCTCTGGCTGTGGGTTCTGCTGCAGCTTCCCTCAATGATACTGGGGCACTCTGTTGCCCTTAAATAGACCACCAATCTTTTCCACTTGGAGATTGCAGTAATGCTATATGTCACAGGGGAAGAACGAAAGTGCTTTGGATAGTACTTCATGCTCGGTGTGGAACACACATCATTACTGTAGAATATCTGCATTTTATTTTATTAAGAACAGTTCCACAGTAAAATGGGCTAGTGTACCTTTATTTGCAATCAATGAGCAAATTACAATGCCTTTATCTACCTGCTAATTAGGTTGCTCAATTGCTTAAAAGTGGACTTTGATCCTTGGAGATGCTGATTGACTTTAGAAGAAGCTGGGTAACAGGAACTGATGCATGTACTTTACTCTGTGTGATCAGAAATTCACAGCAGTTTACTTGCTTGTATGCTAGAAAACATAGTATTTGTCTGGTGTGTCCTAAAAACACACACCCACAAGTAAAGAAAGCAATACATATGTGTCATGCAGAAAATGATAGGAAAGGTACAGCCCTGGTGAAAACTGAGAACATCTCTCCTGGACTGTATCATTTTAACTTCCTCACTTGTTTGTGTTCCCAGGTGTGTGGAATGAGCTTGGATAGGTTTGGGGTGTTGTCTTTGAGATTTCTGGTGTGAAAGACATGTAAACAAAAAAAGCAGAGCACTCGCAACATACCCACACAGGGACTGATGATTGCAGTTAAAAAAATATAGTTGTTATAATGCATATTTTAGAATAATTCCTCTTATCACATAAAATAAGACTGGGTTTATTTAAATATGATTACTATATGAAAGTTCAAAACCTTTTAGAACTCCCCCCCCAAAAAATTACCCCTGACAGAATTAATTTAGAGAGTATGACCAATGAAGTGATGCTCTGAAAAAAAACCATTAGAGCAGTTACAGTGTACAGAAATGTACAGTGTTTGTGCCATAAATATTTTACCAATTCATAATGTTACTGAAATAATTGTTTAAAACTCAATGCATTAAATTTTGATTGCCTACAAGGCACAATTTATTTTACCTTTTCATATGAAGGTGCTCGAAATTTAGATATATAGAAGGATGGGGAAAAATAGTGAAAAAACAGAATACACAAGGAATAGAGAATTCAAAACTTCTTTTGAAACCTTTCCAATACTGTATAAAAATTTGCACTTTCATAATTAATGAATGACCTTTCCTTCTTTGACCTAGATTTCAGTTGTTTGCAACAAATGAACAAAGGAAAAAAAAATCATTTGAAGTCAGCGAAGCCAGCACAGCAGCTTCCATAAAAACCTTTGCCAAACTGATTAGATTTGCAGTTCACTCACTAAGCCTGCCTGGTCATGGTAGCATCATGCAATGAATATTTTCATTGAATAAATCTGGAATTGAAGATGAACTAATTTTTTTTGTCTGAATACTTCCGTAGTGCTTGCTTAAACATGAAATTGTTTCTGATTAACTCACGTGTGAACAGTCTTATTCTGAAAAAAAAATTCTTCCTGTTGATCTTAATGTAGTTGTTTAATAATTAAACAGAAGCAGTTAATTGGAAAATACTGCATATGTGGACATCCTCAATCTTTTTCCTGTGATAGCTGTAAATGGTTCAAGGTTGGATAAAATATAGTATTAAAAAAAATTCTTCCTTGGATAACAGATTGTCTTATTTTGTTGATTTTAATTTCTTAATTTGTTTGACTAAATGAGAAAGTTAAAGCATCTGATAGTTTTTTAATATAAAATGGTACAGGTAGATGGGCATCAGGGTAGAAGAATATTTTGTTTCTATAGAAAACTTACGAAACTCCAGAAATTAAAGGTTGCATTGTTCAGCAGGGAGCTTATGAGAACTGCAGTGTGTCTCAGCCTCCACATAATTGCTGTTCATATACAGGCAAAGCAGGGAGAACAACTTGCTTTTCCTTCAGTTAGTAGCTCAGATCCTGAGTGGACTGGACCTTTAAAGACTTGCCTTTGTATAATTAACATTTTCATCATTGTTAGTATGTTAGCAAGTGAGACTTAATATAACAAAATATTGAATTTACTCATTATGGACTGATTTAAAAGACTATGATTAATTAAAACAATAAATTTTCCAGAAAATAAATAGTTTTAACTGGTGGTAATCCAGAAGAACTAGAAAGAGATTTCTGTAGTGCTCTAGTCTGTCTTGTCCAATTTGCTTTTCAGAAAGCAGGATGTTAATCTAAAGAGAAAAGTGAATATGTTTGTTAGATTTATTTTTGTTAAAAAAAAAAAAAAAGGAAGACACGTTTTCTATTAGCAAAGAAAAAGTAAAGGAAGTAGAGGAAGCATCTTTCTGAGACTGCTAGCTTTAGACCTTAACCAGAGAAGCAGCCCTAGCTGGCTTTGTCTGCAGCTGTCTGAAAACCATGTTTAAACATGTCTTGACCACAGGTCCTGTTGAATCAGTGGCAGACACAGTTTGGTTAGCACATGCAAATGAGCTGGCTGTAGTACCAAAATAGTAGAATTTCTAAAGACAGTGGATACAGAAAAATTTAAATCTGTTAGAAAAAAAAGAAGTTGGATTTCTTTGCATGAATCACTAGAAGCCTCTGTGCAATCGGAGGGAGCTTTACCTCCCCCATGGAAGCCAACAGCCAGCTGGCTGGCCTCACAGCTGGGTCTGCTCCAGGCCTGATGGGAGGACAGGTGTAACAAGTGTGGAAATGACCAAGCAGCTGTTTCCACTAGTTTGCTGCCAGAGGCACTCGGGCTCTCAGCTGTGCTGTTACAGTAAGCTAGATCATGACCTAGAGACCAGAGTCCTTGAGTGACTGGAGCTCCTGATCTTGTGCCTTGCAGGTTCTGTCCCAGGGCCATGTCCTGTCCAGCATCAGCACCCAGTGCAGTCCTTGGAGGTAAGTGCTATCAAAGTTGTGTGGAATTGTGTTCTGGGTGATGGCCAAAGGCTCTTTAGTCAGGTCTCTGTGAGCTAGGAGAGTGAAAGTGTCCTGAACAATAACCCTTTCTGTCTCTTGATGGGGTTAAAATATGTCCTGTGAAGGTTTGTCTTGCTTTCAAAATTCCTGGGGAAAATCTCCAGGGAGGGCCTGTGAATAACTTGCTTGTAAACCTTCTCTCTTCCCTCCCTGCCAACACCTACCCAAGAAATACCTTGTTTATCTTTCAGATCTCCTCTGCTTCCTTATACGCCATTGTTGGCTGCTTTGGTGCAAATTAACTAATTTAAGATGCACATTGAGGGAGAGTTGGCTAGAACTACACAAAAGTTTGCATCTGGTATCAGGTTATGTCTCTCTACACTGGTGAAAAGTTCTCCAAGAGAGGCAAGGTTTCATGTGCAGGACATATGGCAGATCAAGAAAAGCATGAATGGTACGAATGGGTCTGAGATGCAGTCAGTGATACAAATTTCAGCTGTGGTAATGTAAGAGCTTTGGGGATATAAATGTCTCTGAGAGAACCACAGAATGGGGCTGCAAAGGTGCCTGTGATGTGTATAATGATGTTTCAGCTTCATCTTGCCTTATGGTGGGGCAAATCTTACACAGTGGTGTATGTTACTAGTGAATTAAAACACAGGCATACATTCAAAATCGCTGCAACTTTATGCTTTAGTTTTAAGTAATTTTGAAGGTGTATCTTTAATTCCTTCCATAGAAATACAAACTATGGCTGCTTGATTCCCATTTGTCACCAATGTTCCTCTGATCTCTGCACAGCTACGCTCATTAAGTGCCTCCTTGTATGTTTACATAGATGTTTACTCTCCAAACAGTTCTCATCATTCTAAAACTACTTAAGGAATGTACCTGACAACTTGGGTGGAAAAACATTCTCTAGATGTAAAAGACTGAAAGAAGTGCTTCGGTGTTCTTTGGTGAACACTGGTCTCAGTGTTCACCAAAATTCCATGTCTGGACTGAAATATTTCTTTTGACTCATATTTTTATTTGTGTAATACTACATCTAACAACGTAAAATATTTTAACATTACAAGCAAGTAAAGGATGGCAGAATGTCATCTTGTTGTTTTAGACATCAAAGAGAAAAAACCAAAGTTATAGGAAAGTAGTAACATCTTCATTTGGAACTGTTGCTTAAATAGAGCAATTAGTAAAAAAACTGCATTTTGGTTACCTTTCTGAAAAAATAGTAAAGAGAGAGAGGCGGAGACATTCCTCATCCAGTTATAAATGACATAAATACAATCAGTGTTATGTCTGTGTAAGTGAGAATACCAAGTGTGTAAATATAACTATGTTCATGCTCTGGATTTAGATTGTTTAAAGCAAAACATTTTGCTTACATGGTATTGAGCAGTTTATTTCAATCACCATTTGAAGCCCCTTTATCTCCCATGCTGCTGTTTGCGATTTCTAATGATTGTTAGGGAACTAAGAACAGCTATGAGGATATACTGGCAAAGATAGTCTGATAACCTGGCTGCATAAAAATGCAGGTGTTTCTTGTAGCTGTTAAGAGGGGTCTGTTGAATAAATGTATATAATTTTTCTAGAATGTGCAGTTCTAGAAATGGTATGGATATTGTGTTCAAGAGAAAACATCCAACCATTCAGGCTACTAACACTTAAACCTAGTTTATATTTCTGAATTGAAACAATGCTGTATCTTTGGAACTTTTATAGTAAACCAAACCTTTTTGGTGATATAATTTTTTTTCATCCGGAATTACATAAATTAAGAAATCAAGCAGTTTTTAAAAGGAAATGGGATGGGGATGTTTACATATTTTGTCTTTCAGGACCATTTGATGTGCTGCATTAAAGCTGCACAGCTGAACATCCACAAACTGTGTATTTCTTTGTGCAGTATATTGTTGATACAAAGGATAGAATTTCAGAAATGTAAAACATTGTGCCTTGCCTTCCTTCTAGGGAAACCCTTCAAATGTCTTGCCAAGCTCTAGCTTCTGCATTCCACCTCTTTTATTTTCCAGAAATGATTTTTTTTTTTTTTACTTTGTAATTAGCTACGCAGTTGTACAGAGGAGGAAAGTATTGCTGGCAGTAATACATGTGTCTACACATTGAGGCTTGCTCATTGTGTAGACACAACATGCAAACATCTTGTAGCCCTTCGGCCGACTATCAACACACCATTAATAAGCAGACAGCTTGAAAACTCAGCAATAGCACAGTGTTTGTTACAAAAAAGAGAAACTGCTTTGATCTGGCCACTGCATTTGTTAGAATAGCTGTGTTATTATGCATAACAGAGTGCTCATGTTTAATTGGTCATCATACCTAATCTTCGTATGGTCCCCCTTTATACCAGGATTGTAGAGAAGAGGAATTCCTGAAGTATGTGTTAGCTACAGATAACTCACAGTATGTTTATTTTGGAGGAAGAGCAAAGGAAGGAAACTGACATATTTGTAAAACCTTTTTTCCCCCCCCCTCTCCTCATCTAGAGCAAATGAAAATAGTACGGAATTATGAGAGACCATCCAAGGTAATTCTAAGCTGTTCATGTGCAGTTTTGCTCCACCCTGTATACACTCTATTTTTGTTGTTCTTGCTGTGGTCCCTTGAGACAGGTGTTAATGTTACTGTGTCTTGGAATGCTTGTTACTGCATCTGGAGATGAGAAAATTCTGTCTCCCCTCAGCAATCTTTGTGGATATGAACAAACAAGTACAACATGCTCAGGCAGTGCTGGTTAGAGGGAGGGGGAGAAGTAAAATAAAACTAATGTGCCAGTATCATTCAGGAAGCTCTGGATGAAAGTACTTCTGTGACTTCTTGCAAGTTACTGAGTACAAGCATTACTTAAAAATTAACTATAGTTACTATAAGAGTATTAGAAGCACACAAGTTTTGATTGTCCCAAAACAGCTAAAATTTTGGTACAGATATCAACACTGTTTTAAAGGACTTGTTTTCAAATCTTTACTAATTACTGTGAAATACGTAGATTATAGTAAAACAGCCTGTAATTAGTCTGGGACCCTGCCCTCTTACAGGTCCTTAAGTGAAACTAAGGCAGTATTTATGCCAGTACAATTTTCTGCTGTGGCAGTGATTGAACACTGGATTAAGACTTTGAAGGAGTTGGGCATGGAGGAGCAAGCAGGGAAGGACTCTATTAGTAATAAATATCTGGGAGCTTAATTTAACAAAATGTTTTGTTTCCACATTAGAAACACAATTCTGGTGCATTTTCTTCCCCTCTTTTGATCAAGGGTGTTTTGGACTTGAGCCAGACTTGTCTATACATGGAGGTATCCTAGAATAATTACTCTGGAAAAAGTACTTTGGATTAACTCTGTGGGAGTATTGTTTCAGAAGGAGTTATTTGGAGTATCAACAGATTTGAGTGCTCTGTCTCTATTGCCCTTTTCTCAGTTTCTCTGGAATCTTAGCTTCTTCTCTCTTTGTACTCTAGATACCAGTAGAAAAGAACAATTGAGTATTGTCATGCTGCTAAGAATTTGTGAGGTTTTAAAAACTTGCATCTGCTTTCCTAAACCAGAGCACTAAACCAAGATTCTGTTCAAAAACTAAAACCTCTCTGTTTCTCTGGAGTGGGTTAAGTTGATAAGGTATGCTGGCAAATAAGCTTTTGGAGTTATGGGTGAAAGCATGAGAAAATGACCTGGGATCCAAACCAACATACTGTTTTTGAACAATTAAAAGGTAGGAATAAAAAATTTTCAGATATGTTCAGAGACAGGAAATGCTGGAGGAGGAGATTCAGGTAGTCTTCAGTTTCTGTTTTCATGTGGTCTGTGAATAGTCTGGTAAAAGAGAGATTTTATTTTTTTCCCAGTCCTTTTTTTTTTTTAGTTCTTCTCTTGCACGTATGAAGGAATTTGGGGAATACAGACTCAATACTGGGATCATACTGTCCATAGTTCTGTACCAACCTTAGCACACTAGGGCAATGTTATGCCCATGGTCGGTACCCGGACCGACCTGACGGCGCTGAGCAGCAGCCAGACCGGTATCAGCCCCCCAGGGGGGCATGGTTTGATGGCTCAAACACATCTCCCCCCGCCGTGGGAGCTCTCTGCCCTTTTCCCCAGCGGTGCACGGGGGCTACGGCCCGGTCCTCACCTGCGGCCGTGACTCGCCCCTCGGTAAGGCTTTATTTCGTGTCGCGAAGCGCAAAGCCATCCCAGCCCGCGGCCGCGGCAGACGGTGAGCCCCCTGGGGGCCCCGGGAGGTGATGGGCGAGTCACGGGCGGGGCGACGCCCTCGGCTGCCCCTCCCAGGGGAAGGGGCCCGGCCCCGGGGACATTTTGTGCTGTGCCGGGGGCCGGGCACCCGCGGAGGGCGGGGCGGGGCGGGCCCCGCGCGGAGCCGGCGGGGCACAACGGGCGCGCTCGGCGCGGGGAGCGGCGACGGCGCTGGCGGCAGGTTCCCGTGCCGGGCAAGAGCAGATGGCGGCCCTGCTTCTCCTCTACCTGCCCCTCCTGCCGGGGCTGGCCGGCGCCTTCAACCTGGACACGGACAACGTGATCAGCTGGAGCGGGGAGACGGGCAGCCTCTTCGGCTTCTCCCTGGCCATGCACCGGCAGCTGCAGCCGCAGGAGAAACGGCTGTAAGTGCACCTCGCCCCGCCCGGCCCCGTCCCGGGCCGCCTGCGGGGACCCTCCTACCTTCCACCGCCGGGAAACTTCCCCTGGCGGCGGGCCGGGGTCGCCAGCCCCCGCGAGGTGTCCGGCCGGCGGCGGGAGCGGGGCCGGGCCGGCGGCGGCCCTCCGAGGGATGGGCAGCACCTGCCGCGGGGCGCTGCGGAGCCGGGGCAGCGCCGAGCGGCGGGGACGTGCGGCGGGGCGAGGGGCCGGCCCCGCGCCCGGGGACCTGCGCGGAGCCGAGGCTGGAAAGGGGAAGCGAGCGCAGCCGCCGCTGGGAGCCCTTCCCGCCGCGGCGCTCTCCTGCGCGGGCCGCGCCGGTCCGCGCCGCCGGAGCCTCCCCAGCGCTCGGGTCTGTGCTCCGTGGCATACCCGGCCTCAGGTAACTCCGGGTCTGCTGTTCGACACAGACCCTGCCCGGGAATGCAGATGAGAGGTGATACAAAGAAGTTAGGAAAAATAAGTCGGGGCTAGTGATGTATGCATGAAACTTCTTTTGGGAAATTATGAAGGCAAAATAAGGCTCCTGTGTACATCGTCAGCATCCTTGCTGCTTTGTGTCCATAGCGGAGCAGTGGTGGACCCCACCCTATCCAGTAGTGCTGGATAGTGTGTGAGTGTAAAGCATTATTGTTAAATAAATGCCTCCTCCTCAAATATTTAGTTTTACTTCAAGGCCAGATACATTCATTATCCATATAGAGTTTACGGAATGAGGAAGCTGGAAAGATATAATATTCTTCATAAAGTTAGGTGGTAAATTGAAAAATCCTGTGGGCTCATTTTGCTCACACTTGCGCTCCTGTGTGATTTCATAAAAATTACAGTGTGTAGAGGAGTATAAGTCACATACACGCATGTTTCATCTTCCACCTAGCAGATAAAATGACCCATAGTATCTTGAGGAATGAAATGCAAATCTATGAGCTCCTTTCCAGAGGCCTTTATCTTAATTCTTGACAGGATTACGCTTGCATAAGTCTACTTTTAGAGTAGACTCTTTTAGTACGACCAAGAAAGCAATGCCTGAAGCTTGTTAGTCTCCTGTTGTATTGTCGGTCCTGGCAGAATGAGTGTGTAGGAATATGCAGACAGCCAATTACTGAGAAGAAAAAAGCAGCAGAAACACAAGGACAGTCACAGTATTCAAGTTGGTATGTACTATTTGGCTGAAATGCTTCAGAGATTATTGGCATGAAAGTTCTGTATTGTATGTCTAGTAAGTGCTTCCTCAGGCAGTCAAAGAGCAGAGCCAGATGCTATCTGCCTTGACATGGCTTTCTGAATCCAGGCTTTCATGAGAAGCAAGGGTCTCTATTAGAGACAAAACTAGGCTAGACAAACTGCGTTTTATGGTGACATGTGCTTCTGAGTATGAGGTGTCTTGGCCATTTTTCAAATCCATGAGTTTTAGCATAAATAATTGGAAAGCTACCCTGGGTAGCTGCTGGGTAGTATGCTTGGAATGAAACCTTTTATGTCAAACAGGCATGTTGTAGTCACTTTGAACATAATTTTTATGTCTGTAAGAGTTGTAGTATGTGGCTTTATGAGAACAAGACATTAAATATGCTGAACTGTAGCTGTCTTAGGGACTGAGCTGTGTTTAGCTCACTTTGAGTTCTGCCTTCTGAAGAAGGAGGTTTGGTGGGGAGTGTTAAAGAGAAGCCTTCCATGTTAGGCTGCATTTTTATATCAGATAAAAATGAACTAGGATGAGCTAATACCAAAGGATTTGTGTGGTCTTTTCCATGGATTGATGGATTCTTCATAGATGGAACAAATGGTATCTGCTGTCTGGATACTTGGGGAAGGTAGAAAGTTATGGGAACAGGAGGTCATACTGAGGTCTACTGCTGAGAAACAGTTATTTCTAATGCCTTCATGCTGCCTGTTACTTAACAGCAGGACTCAGGGGTGCAATACCTCTGCATTCCCAGGTGTGTTTGGGTCTGTCTTACCTATGCTGCAAAAGTGAATTTATATACAGCTATCTCTTAGTCGGATAGAAGTATCTGTTTTACCCTTTCTTCTTGAATAGATGCTAATTTCAAAATACAGTTACATTTAGAGTGTGAATACTGTTAAGTAGTTGCCAAAAATACAAAAACTCCCAATTCATACTGAAGCATAATTAAGAGTGATACTTGGAATCTCATCTGGCAGGGACCCTTATTTCAAAGAAACCTGTCAGTTTGAGCACCTTTCTGTCCCTCAAGTTTTACAAAATTAGGTTGTCATTAAGCATGTGCAGGATTAGTCCATCTTTGGAAAAACAAGAAAATGAGAGAAGGTAAAATACACTGATTGTATTCAGGGGCTAATGGCTTGGTAAAACAAATTAAATTATGTGTAATTTTCCTCTTACCTCACTTACGCATTTGTTAAGTGAAATGGTTCCCTCTTCCTCACACAGGAGTGTTCAGTGTGATTTAATCATTGCAATAATCCTCTGTAAAGATGCGGGTGGAGAATGTCTGGGAGGTGTGACAAAGGTACAGCTGAAATAGCCTTTGATTAAACATGGTATTTGCTTTTGACCATCTTTTTTGCTTAGTCACAGAATGTTATGGATTTCATATTAGCTTTGAATGGCAAATTAGTTTATTAGTGTTAGCTACAAATGCCATGTTTTCTAATTACTTAACTTTCACCATTATGAAGAGATGACTGTTCAATTGCTTTGACATTAGTTGTAAACGGTGCTGAGTATAAAGCTATGGACTAATAACAAGATTTTGATTTTAAGTATCTTCAAATTAGAAGAGTTAGAAAGTTTGTCAGATGGAGAGGAGAAAATCTTTTATGGTAACTGAAAGTGGATTGCTAATGGTATGTGGGTGTGAAAGACAGCTGAATGCAAACTTTATGTGCATTGCGGAACATTAATGTTGGGGGTACCAAGGCAGTCTCCCTGGATTTTTGTGTTTGGTTCTGGCTCATTGTCAAGCACAGTGAATCAAGCAGCAGAAAAGGCTGATGGAGCTCTAAAGGATCTGGGTTTGTTGCCCTGTGTAAGTTTTTTCTGTTTTTAATCTATAAATATGATGAAAGGTAGTTCTGGTTCTGCAGGGGAATGGTGGCACAACAGCAGCACATTTCATCTGCAGACTGGAAGAAGGTTTGTAGCTTAGAGGGGTCAGTGACTGGGGGCAGAGCTATAGGAGAAACATGTAAAATGTATGTGGTTCTGTGATGAAAATGTGAGTGTATCCAGCATCTCTAGATGGGGACTACACTGATCATGCATTTATTTGCTACTCTATGTTATATTACTGTTAGAATAAAAATACAATTACTAGCTACTCACTATATATATAATTTTATAGAATATATAGAGATACGGTCTGTATGTATGCATATTCTATATGTTGAGCAAGTCCATTCCAGTTTGGCTGTAATTCACAATGATTTAAGCATCTTGAATTAAAACACAAGCATCAAGAATATCTAAATTTGTATATTATTTTCATTGAGTCCTAGAATCACTTGGGTTGGAAAAGATCCTTAAGGTCAGTCCAAGTGTAAATCTTAACACCTGTTAGCCAGTTTTTTTTTTTTTTTTGTTTAGAATGATAGAATCACAAATTGTCCTGACTTGCAAGGGACCCACAAAGATCTACTAGCAAGTAATTTTTATATTATTTTCAGTAGAAGTAGGGAGCTGAATTCAGGTAAGTTTCTTGTTATTGTGTGAGGCAAAAAGGGTACTGTAGTTACTAACATTTGGGATTCTTCCATCAGCTGAAAAGCTGTAGTGAAAGCTGTGGATAGGCACTTTATGTCAAGACTGCACTGTCCATTACCAGCCATAAAATCCTAAAAATTGCAGTGTCTTACTGAAAATTTTACTTGGTACTGGTTTTGCTGATGCTGCACGTCTCTACTGTGAGCTTTTATATCAATACATAACAAAGTTGCCTTAGGTCAGCAGATCTGCTGGCATTGCTGTACTGCTGCAGTGCAGCCCCAG
The DNA here is from genome assembly GCF_050655825.1 of Lonchura striata. Taxonomy (NCBI): domain Eukaryota; kingdom Metazoa; phylum Chordata; class Aves; order Passeriformes; family Estrildidae; genus Lonchura; species Lonchura striata. Next base: position 20,611,398 of record NC_140709.1, read on the forward strand.
TGGCATTTAGCCAGTACTTTTGGGTTCTCTGGGGGCTTGGGCTCAGAGATGCTTTGCTTCAGCAACAAAGAGCTGGATTATGCTGGTCTGCAGTGGAAGATGGCAATTTCTACTTGCAGAGGTGGTGTAGTGTAATTCAGACTTTGGGTGAACTGAATTAATGCATGTTTACACCTTCAGGTTTAAAAGCTGTAATAGTGATGGTCCTTAGTTAGTGCTTCTGTCAATTAAAACATTGACAAATATTTTTTCTTAGGCTGTGATTTTACTGTGTCACTGATCCTTGTATTTTCTTCTCTTGAGTGTCTTTGCGATTTTGTCTATGCAAACTATTCTTAGATAACCTGCTTAGTATACTTACTTGCTTTCTTAGTGATAGGAGGCAGTTTGTAGAGGAGTTTGTGTTTAAGATAAATGGCCTGTGGCAAAGGTCAGGATCAAATGAAGTTGGAAAGGAGGAGTAGTTGAAGAGTTTTCTTGTAGTGGTAAGGGACAGATATTCAAGGAAGATCCATTGTGCTAATACCATGGGTGAAAAAAGTGAGGTGAATTTATGTTGTATAAGGGATGTGTAGTTGTTACAGGAGGAGCAAACTGCAGAAGTCTAGCTTTTTTCCCAGTACTGATTTTTAGTTATGTTCTTGGTTATCGGTGGCAGAAGCCAGACAGGTAGGTTGGCTTCTCATAAATGCTTTCATAAGGCCTAACAAGCAAAGAAGAATGATTACTGATCTAATTTACTGCTGTATGATTTCTCCACCAAATAAATGAAATTAGCATATTGGGTTGCCTGGCATCTTACAGCAGTAAATTGTTCATCAGTCAGCATGGGCCATTCTTTTTTCCTCTGTTAAATTCCACCTGCATGTGCCAGAGCAATTCTTAAGTTTTGTAAGGAATGCATTCTGGTAAATTCTCATTGGAGATAGCACATTCATTTTAAAAGAACTTCATTTAAAATCAGCTATTGTTTAAATGTTTCAGAACTAGCCTGGGTCTAGATGAGTCATTCTGGCCATAACTGTAAAAATGCCATGTTCTGAGGACATAATCTGTGGAAAGGACAAGACTGAGGTAAGGCTATTGGGCAAATGCCATTTTAAGAGCAAGTAAGTAAAAATCCATATTATTGTATGAGCAGATGGTGGTCTGTACTGTGAAACATTAGCTGGAAAATGAGCACCTTATCGTGGTATTTAGTAAGGGTAGGTAACAGCACATGAATATTTGAGGAACTATGCAGAATAGTCTGGAAAACATGGAATAATTGCTTTATTAGCACTAAATATTTTTGATTGCAATATACATAAGCAAGTTATTGCTTTGGAAGTAATGGGAGAAGAATGTAGCTTAGAAAACAGACATAGACGTGGAAAAAAGGTTTAACTTCAATTTTTAAAGGAATCATTCTGTATGTTAAAAATAAATGAATTATACCATAGGTTAATAAAGCTCCTTTTGCAGCTGTAGTGTCAAACATACTGTATTCTTCTTAAAATGTACTTCCGTTGGGTTTAATGTATTTTGAGTATCACATTTTCTAAGATTATTTTGAGAATTCCACAGCAGTTTCTTTAGAAAAGTGCAGTTGTTTTGGTTTAGCTTAAAGAACAGGCTGTGTGTATTCTGCTGTGAAGTACCTGAGACAGATTTTTGTACCAAAATACCAGTGAAAGGCAAAAGGTACCGCTTCTTGCATTGTGATTTTTGGAACATTTACTAGTATGCATTGATAATTTTTAGATCTGCTGGAGCAGTGGCTGTTTTTCTTTTTTTCTCTTACAGAACTGCATCTAAAAATATGTAATTTCCTAATGTAGATTTCCTTCAAGTAGTTGAACTAATGTGTGTGAGGATGATTAGACTGTGTTAGGAAGGGAGAAGGTCTGCTGAATCAAGGGAAAAAAGGAGGGATTTATGGGATGGGCCCTGTCAAGATGCCATCTGCAGCATAAAAATGTACTCTAGTCCCTCCAGGGTAACATGGAGAGATCATGCACTGGATTTCACTGCCAGCTAGTGAGTTTCTAGGCTACTCTTAAGCTGTATTCCTTGCATTTGTTTTCTATTTTCAAGATGTTTGGAGATCATCTAAGAAATAGAGAACAGCAGATAGGAATTATGAGTATTGTTGAGTTTGGTGATAGCTAGTGTCGATAGGAACGGCAGAATTTTCTTAGACTGAATGTTGCTTCCTTTTTAGTGAAGATGACAGTTTTTTGGAAATGGAGCTGTATGTTTAGTCTCTGCATGTTGCATCTGTCATTGTCACCTTCCTCAAAAGTAGGTCTATAAAATATATCTTTAAAAAAAAAGAATTTCAAATATGCTGGAGACAACTTCACTCCTGTATTGCCCGGGGTTGTTTGCTCAGCAGCACATGCATGGGTCAAAGGTCTGAAGGAAATGCATGTTTATCCTGGAAGTGGTCAAAAGTGGCAACCAGCTGTTGTAGATAGCAAGGACACCATCATGTAAGGCTGAATTTTTTGTGTCCTTAACTTAATGCTCTTTTCACAGTACTCTGCTAAGGGAATTATAAAGATTTGTTAGCCTTGCACTTTGTCGTCAGTGCAGCTGAAGCTGCATAATGGTTTAGCCTGCTGGCTCTTAGATGTTAGTGATGTCTAGCAGAGTGTATGAAAAGCTGTTTTAATTATCCATGTTTGCGTAGTGTGAAAAACCTTCAAGTGAAAACCATGTTTTCTTGGCCAAAGATGCAAAAATAAATTTAGCATATTTTTTTTCTTACACAGCCAACTCTTGTAACTGCTACTACAAATATGGTGTCATTTTGCAAGTCCCTGTAATCTTTTTATCCACTCACTTTATTTTTCTGCTAGATAAATGTGTGATAATTATGTGGTGTGGTCCCTGAATATTGCTGAAGATGTAAGTTTATTCTCTTGCCAGCCAAGCTGTGTTCCTGCGTATAGTGGAAGAAAACTGTTGTCAGATGAGATGTAGTCCTAGAAATAGCTACAATACTGTTTGCACAACTTGCAGCTTACAGGAACATAGGGTGTTAAAAATACATGAAAAAAATGAATTCTATATTCTGCTCAAGTGAGAATGTAGAGAGTGGCAAAAAAAAATGTATGTATGAGGGGATGTGTGTAAAATTAGGTATGTGTGCATGTGGAGGAGTAGCAATACATAGAGTAAGAGGATGCAGTGCGTTTCTTGGCATAGTCTCAAACATAAGTTTTTTTGCAAAAAATCTTGTTCTTAAGTTTTTAAAGCTGGTTGAAGTTCTCAGTTTGAACATTTCTATTCACAGTAGAATATAATGGTTTCTTCTTCCACAGATGTGTATAAAGAGCAGTTTCTTGTTAATGTATCATTTAGTTCTGTTGATCTGTTTGATCAGTGTTTGAATATTTGCATGGACTATAAAAAAGGGCTCTTTGAGCATCCCAGCTGCACAGGCATTTCTAGGACCTGTTTCTCGTTTCTCCTAGGAAAATACCTTATTGGAGTGATGTTCTTTCAAGTGACTTGAGTGCCTGTGTTTTCAGCTAATTTCAAGGCGTGGGGCTACAGTGCGTCATGTACCCAGATACATCTGCTTTTGTCATTAATTTCATGTCTTGAAGAAAAGTCTTACACAAACTGTGGATCCGATTATAAGCATTTAGCCCAGGGCTATGATGGCTTTAAGACTGAAGGAATACTTAGAACTGTGCTTTAAGCATGCACGTGCCTTTGGGCTGTTGAAGGCTGTTCATGTACTCATTCTCTGAAGCTCTTATTAGGGATTATGTATCAGGTAGGTCCACGCTTTTTCTGCACGTGCAGAGTTCTTTCTAGCCCATTCCCACAGGGTACTCTGCTGCAGTCCACAGGCTTAGGTTGGCAGCTGGGCAGGGCACAGTTCAGCTCAGAGGTTCCAGTGTTGGTCTGGTGTGGGTGAGCTTCCTTCCCCCTGGGATACTGCTTGGTTTATTTTAACTAAATGTGATGAACTTCTGTTCAGGCCTTGAATCAGGCAGAATTTATGTGGTTGTGTATCTAGTGTAGGAGGTTTCTACCTGTCTTGGTATTCCCCCTGCAATTCAGAGGGCGATGGTGGTAAGTCTGGAAAAGAAGGAGCAGGGGGAGGGTCTCAATATTGGATGTATGAGTGAAGGAGCAGTGGCTTGGGTTAGCATGGGGAGCAGTTGCTCTTCAAATTCTGCAGAACTGTATTAGTTGCTGTAGTGTGTTATATTGCCCATTGATTCTACAGTAAAATGTCCATCCCTCTTCCTGTACTTCTTTCATGCCTTTAAATAGTTTAATTATGGTGATAAATGAAACTGATGTACTTCATTCTGAGCAGGAAATAGAGGAATGACATTTCAACCCAAATATTTGTTTTGTTCTGAGTTAGATCTGCTATAATTTTTTAAATGGTTTTCAGCACATTGAATGAACAGTATATGCCTGTTAAGGTTGTTACCTCTCAAACAAGTAGTGCCTTCAAGTACTGACTGGGTGCACTGCTGTCAGATTTCTTCCCCCACCCTCCAAAAAAAGTAAGTAAGCAACTGTTTCAGTGTTTTTATTGCTTTCTTGTTCGTTTCCTAATGTACCTAATATAGTGGTACTACTTTAATTTTTCATAAACTTTTTATAGAGATGCCACGTGTCATGGGGATACAAGGGCAAGTCCTGCAAATGTGAAGAGCTTTAAGTGAATTCTGGGGTTTCCTATGGCATGAATGGCCAGCAGCCCAAGTGCGGGAGACAGGAATTCCTAATTTGTTATGCACTTGTTTACTGAAGCCTGTCGAGTGAGCCATGTCCACAAGACACTGATGACAGCACAGGCTTGGTACAGCAGCTGCTGCTGCAGAGCCGGGGTGGCACTGGGCAAGGCCATGGCCACAGAGGGCCCTGCCATAGGGGCTCTTGGCAGCAGAGCAGGACTGCAGCGGTGGGACAGCAGGGATGGGCACTTCACTCTCTCTGTGCTTGTAGGTACGTGGGGACTGCTGGGTCACCCTGGCTGCTTTGCTGCAGCTGGCCTTGCTTGCTTGTGCTGCAGTTGGCACATGCAGTTCAGTGCATCTGCAGTGGAGAGTAGCTGGGTTGTGCCCAGCTGGCTGTGGTGGGACTATTGTAGTTCAGTCCTTCCAGAGCAAAGTGACTGTGGGCAGGGGCTGAGCCAGAAACAGCTCCCAAGTTAGTTCTTTGATATGTTGCACTTGCCACTTTTGAGTTAAACTTCATGTTGTTTTAAGAGGATTTCATGCAATACCAGGCACTGCCATGTTAGAAAACCTGCGTGAAAATCCCTTTAACATTACTTCTCCTGTAGGTTTATCATAAATTAATTATAAAGCTGTCTGATATGTATTTTACAGTACCAGTTCATAGTCAGGTCTGTTCCTGGCACGGGTGTTCTTCCTTTTAGATCTGAAAAATGTATAGATTGTAAGCGAGAAATTAAACCTGTAAGTAGTATACAGGTTGCATTTGCTGTTTGACAGTATGAAAACTATGAGGTATCTGCTGATTAAAGCCAGAGAGTGGTGTCTGAAATGGAAAGCTGGACTTTGAAACACAAACTTGGAGCAGACTGTACCATTTCTTCTAAGAAAAATGCTTTGTACCAATGGAAATGAGATCTGCGAAACCCGTTTCAAATCCAGACAGGCTGGGCTCTGGACTGTGATGGGAAAGTGTTTATTTTTCCATGTGACTTTCAGAAAGTCAATAATAAGTGGCCTTTCCAGAACAGCAGGTATCTTTGTAGTAGCTTGCCCTAATCCTTGTGCAGCTTTTGGCTTCTTTTTCTAGCTTCCATCCTAATCTGTTTCCTAAAAAAGGCTGAAGAAATAAAATGAAAATTGCAATCTTTCAAGTGCCGAGCCTCCAGGCAAAAGAGATTAATGATGTGCTTGGCCACAGCTTTGCACTGTTAGTTCCAAAATGTAGCTGTGGAGTAGCAGATCAGGAGAATGTTCAGTCACTTAAAATAGCTGTTAATGACATACTGACCATGATGGGTGTCTCTGTGAAAAGCATCACAGACAAGCTCCCTGCTGACGCAGTTACTGATTGTATTTTGCTGGGGAAGGTTTTTTGGAGGCACGCATGGTTCAGCTCCAGTTCCCATTAGCAGCCCAAGTGTGTGAAGGGATAATTTCTCTGTGCTAATTAGTCCGTGTTGCTCTTGTCCTGTGACTTGTTTCTGTTGTGGAATGGCACATCCAAGCATGAAGCAGGAGTGGTGCCACCAGTATTCACACACACAGTGTCTGTCCCACTGACCAACTTCAGTTATGTTGAAATATTATGATGGTTAAATGCATCCATCTTCTGTGTTTGTTAGTTTAAATAACAGACACCAAATCAGTGCGGAGGAGTGAAAATACAGCTCAGGTCGAGGGCTGTAGATGGCCCACATTGTGATCTGGAGTCTGCCTGGAGAGACGTTTGAAAGATGACTTGTGACTGGTGATTTTGTAGTAAAATTTAAACTGTTAGAGCTGGTGGCTCTGTTTTCTTAATTTTGCTTAATCTAATTAAACTATTTCCCAAGAGGGCTCTGGAACTGGGAGAGATAAAGGATGTAGGAGTCTTAACTGTCCAGTCAAGGGTGAGCCATTTCATGGCATTTGGCTTTGTCACTTGCCGAATTTACCCCCCTTGTGGAGTCTTTCTGAAAGCATAATGAAGTGCTAAGTCTGCAGTGGCAGCATTGTTGCCTGAGAACAGCATTATTCAGTTTGAAACTTGTGCTCAATGGAGCCTGCAAAACTGGAAATTAGTTAGACCAGTGACTACTTTATTTCACCTATGTGTGGAAGTGGTTAATGGTTTCTTACCCAGGAAACACTTTTGTGTTTTCTGCTCCAGTCTATTAAGGCTCAGAGCAGGCACTAGAGATGTGTTTGCTTTCACTTTTAAAGAAAGACTGGCAAAAGTTGCGGTGCCTTGTTTGGGTAGAAGGATACCACGGAAAAGGAAAGAATTTAAGGAATTAAGAAAACTTTGGGAGATAGCAGAGTATCTGAGTTTGGTGCAAACTGTGGTATTTTTTGAATTTGTTTAAATCAAAATGTAATTTACTCACTGGAAGCCTCTTACTTTGATGAACAGGATAGTTGCTCTAAAAAACACTGAAGATCTTCTCCCTCCTTTTGCTTGATTTCTTTTGAGAGTTTTTTCCATATAGAACTGTAATGAACTGGTGATAATTTTTCTCCTCTGAAGCATGTTGCGAAAATCATCTGTTACCCTTGGACAGTTCCAGGCTGTAAGTGAAGAAAAGAATTTCGCTGTGGAGAGAGGGAATACTTCCAGGAGCTTGGAGGATTTCTGGATTTCTTTTGATATGGTTTTTGTGTCTTAACTTTGACTTTCCTTTTGGAAGCAATCAAGATTGTTTCATGAACAGTATTGGAGGGCCTTCAGATAGTTGTGAGTAGAGACCACTCCTAGTTCTCACTGTTGTTTTCATTAGCTGAGTAGGAGCCACAACTACCTACTAAACATTTCAAGAATTGCCAATTAAAGGAGGGAGGGTTTTAAAATCTGCACTCTACTGCTTAATATTCTGTAGTATGTGTTGAAATGGAAAGCTCGTGTATCTTACTTTGGATTTTAATTACTCTTTTGGGCCATATCTGATAAAATAAAGTTACACCCTTTCTTCTCAGTGTTCACCAAACTGCTCTTGCTGAATACTGGTTGTTACAAGCATAAAGTAGTGAAGAAAATGCAAAGCTCAGTATGCCGTGGCGCCTGTAGGGGCAAGTGTGGAAATCGGCTGGAGTCTTGTGGTTTGTGTTGCTGTGGCATTGGGGGTGGGAATGGCAGGTGAGGCGTAGGCCACCTGCTCTTGTTCTTCTGCCTGATAACCAGAAATGTTTTGTGTTAACCAAGTGCACTTCCTACTAAGGTATATTCTGCAAATATGCCCACAAAGAACGGAAGATTTGACTGCAGTCCCACCCACAGCACTTAGCACAGTGACAGTGAATAAGATATAAAAGTACCCCACTTCTGCATCCAGCAGGGGATGAGAATTTGAGTGAAATTGCAGAGACAGACAGGTTTGTCCTCCCCCGCCAGTAGGGACAGTCTTTGGTAAGCCTTGAGTCTTCAGTTGTGCCAAGTGTTGACCTGGAACATAAAGCTTGTGATTGCAATGGCACTGTTGGTGCTGTATGTAGCTACTCTGCATTCTCACCCTCAGTCCAGAGGAATGTTTTACTTTGCATTTAGTAAATCATGCTATTCCAGAATCTGACTGGCTCTTCTAAATGCAGCTAGACCTACAGTTCATAGGCTGTTTGTGCATGTGGAGTCAGACCTGTAGTTACATTTTGCAATGCTGGTCAACAGCAGTTGACAAACCACCACAGCCTGGTGCCTACCTAAATGTGGGCAGTGAGTTCTCACCTTCTTCTGCTTCTTGGAGATATGTGTGTTTATGAAGCATGTTTTCTACACATACTTATCCAAAAGTCTGCTCCAGATGTAGATAAAGTCGGTAAGATGTCTTGATACCTTCTCTGAGACTTGATAGTGCTTGTCATAAATGGTGAAATGGAGCTTTTCTTGCCTCAGCTGTTGTGTTCGGGTGTCACACCACAGTGAGGCAGGGCGGGTGTAGCTGTGCCATAGGGGGTTCCTGGGAGGGATGTGGTGCTCTGCTGGTCCCTGCCCTGAGAGCACGGGCTGGCTCTCGCTGTTGTGCTCCAGCTGCACCTCGCACACAGGGACAGCGGGGTCACTGCTGTCTGTGCGGGCAGGCAGCACCCCCTGAGCCTGTGTCTCAGGAAGGTCAGTTAAAACAACATTTCACACCAATCCTGGAGCTCTAATCTTAGGGGATTATTTTACATTTGGCTATGAATCTGGGACTGTCAGGGAGTAAATCTGTTCCTGTAAGTCATCAGATGCTCGTAATTGACAGTGGGACTTCAGTTATTATCACATCTCCTCAAGAAGTAATTAAGAGAAATCAATAATTAAAATAATTCTAATCAATAGAGCAACCAGGCTGATTAATTTGGTTAAAAATCAGAATTTCACTTGGAAATTGGAAACCACATGTTCTAATTGTACCTAGAGCTAAAAAATGTAGTTTTATGCCAAGGTATGAGAGAATTCAGATGTTTTTTCCCCAACACTGTCACTTGATAGATGCTTATTTTAAATTAAATTACATGAATGGTTTATTATGTTAAATTTCTGTAGTTTAACACCTGTACAGTGTGATTGGCTCAGGGAAAACCCAGTTAGGTTATAGTATGTATTGAAGCAAGATGTGTGGGGAAGATCAGGATTCAAATTAACAGAATAATCTGTTTCTGTAATTTACATGAGGAATAACAATTGTCTGCTTTTCTCTGATGTTGGACTAATGGTAAACATTAGATACTAATTCATCATAAGGCAAATAAATAATAAAGCTAAGTCTCTGATAGGAGCTGATGCACAGAGATGTTTATGATCAGTATACGGTATGGCTCAGCTTCTGTTTTCTGCAGAGTAACAAGGCAAACCTACCATGGGGATAGGAAAATCAGTAAAATTGTGTGTTGGAGTGTCTTGGGTTTTCATCTCCCACTTTGCATTCCTGACGTTGGGGTGTTGTTATCTGAATATGCATTTTGGAACATGATTTTGGACATTCAAACCTAATTGAAAGTAATTACAGTAGACCATGTCCACAGACCTTCAGGGAGAAGTCCCAGTGAATAAAATTAATAACACTGTGGGTGTGGGTGAAGAGAAATTAAGAATTTATTTTTGTCACTCTTCATTTACAGAGGAGTTCCTAGGTTTTAAGTGTCTGTGTTTTATCTACAATATAAGGAAATGGTGATGGCTGGAAGAGCATTCTCTCACTCTGCCCCTACCTCTGACCTGCAGAAATAGGTTTTGCTTGCCAATGAGAAAGCTACAATGGAACATGCCTAGCTGCAGAAAATGCTAACCTCATTTTGGCACAATGAGCTCAAACTTGATTAAATTTCTTTTATTAAATCACAGCTGAGTAAGTAGCCACAGAGTAATGACTGGAATATGTCCTCTGTCTGGAAGGACTCTGTTGAGTATGTAGCACAGCTCAGTATATGAGCTGATTCATTTGTATTACTGCAGTCATGCTGAAATTCACACTGATGCATGGTTCATGTCATACTTTGTAGTTCTGTACACACTTTTTATTTTTAAATTAAGTAATATGGCTTTTATAATAGAACTTTGATTTTTCAAATGTACCTTTTAAATGGTAGGCAAGCTGAACAGCAGGTCTGCTGATCAGAAGTGACAGTGTGTTTGCAAGGAATTTTTTGTTTTGCTTGATATATTCAGTCAAAGATTTAGATGCATGTGACTTTCCTACATAGATTCCTTTTCATGTTGATAATCTTCATAACTATTATAATCATCACCTTCAGTAACCTCTTGCAGAACCCAGAGGTGTAGGTTTAGTCGTCTCTGCTCTATTCTTTAGGCTAGAAAAGTAGTGAATAAGTATAAAGGAGTTGTGCCACTTTTTAATGGATCTTTGGTTGCTACTTGAAAATGCATTTCAGGATTTACTGTAGTGTTGTACTTGAACTGATCTAATCCTTTGTGAGCACTTACTCATGGTCTGTGCTTCTCTTGGTCTCTGGTGTTGGACTTACAGTGAAGTACCTAAGAAAATTCAAGTTTTTGTATTTGAAGAGCTTTGAAGATTAGTGACAGGATTCCTGATAACAGTTCTTTGAAATCTGGAAGGTTTTAAATAAGTCTGTTTTGAAATTCTTTGTTTACCCTGGAAAATAACGTAGGCAATATTTTGGGCGAGGGGGAGGGGTATGGGCATTGGGAAGAATCGAAGGTTGCCTGTTTCCTGTGAGATCGCATTGGATAGAAGCCTTCCATTTTTTAAGAAGGCTGAGCAATTTTATTTTTCATCTGTTGGCCTCAGTGGTGTCTAAGATGCTGTGGAATGTTTGCAGCATTTTATGGCAGGTGGCACATCTTCTCTGTATTCTCTTGGCTATGCTGTTTATTCCCCCAGTGCTTCAGGATGTCCTTTCCTGCCATCAGCATCATGGTGTGCTGTAAAACCTCATTCAGCTAGAGAGAGGGACATAGTCTCACTATCCTATAGAAGGAACAGAGTTCATTTTCTTGACCCAGCACTGCCACTGTCAGTACTATGAAGGTGGAAGAATTTAAACAAATTAGGTATTTAAATTTGAAAAGCTTTTAGTTTTGTTCACAATGTTGAAACAGAAAGTTTTTAATTTCTGTAAGGGAAGTTCAGTACATAATTTCTACCCCCACCAAGATTTGAGTGAGAAAGTAGAAGTAATAAAAATTTCTTTATGTTAGGAAATAAGAACCTCTGCTTTATTAAAGTTATGGTTGTTAATGTTAAAAAAAGTCATCTCTTTCCCTGGGCAATAACAGAACTGAGGATTCCTATTCTGCCATAAGGAATATCTCAGAAACAGACGCTTTGCAGAAGAATTACTCTTCAGAGATTACAGGTAAATGTACCATTGCCAAAATTAGAAAATTCAGTTACTGATGGTCTTTCTAAAATCATAGTAGTTTACAACTCTTGTGATGACTGCTATGTTTCTGAAAAGATGTTTGAAAAAGATGACAGATGTACATACATAGAAAAGCAGAAAACCTTCTAAACCAAACCTCACCCACATGGTATGTCCTGCACATGGTCCAAAGGCAAATACTTTACCTGAAGGTTTCAGCATTCAGGGGACTTGCCTTCATGAAGCGGATAAATTATGGATTGTGGGAGAATTTAGTCCTGTAGAAGTAGTGAAAATTTGGTTGTTTCACAATACAGATAAAATTTTGTGTTTTAAAAAAGCATGTTTTCTGATAACACATTGATTTAATTTTGTTTCATTTATTACTTTAGGGACACCGAATAAACATTTTCTTAATAAGAAAAGTTATACATTCTCTTAACTGATTCAATCTTTACTGTTAGACATGAAGAAAAGTGAGTCTTGTTTTTAGTAAAAATAGCATTCTGAGGGACAGCAGTGTGCTTTGACCCACTGTCACAACAAAGCAAAACTAGTGTTGGATATTAAGGAAGGTTTGAGTCCTCTTTGAGCCTTATGGATCCAGCTGTAGTCCCAGTTTTGGGATCTTGCTGTCCTCGGTGCCGTAATATCAGGGATATATTTTTGTGTTTTATGCCCCTAGGGTCAGGAAGCACAGTCTGGTTCAGCATTCACCCACCCACCCACCCATCCATCCATCCATCCATCCATCCATCCATCCATCCATCCATCCATCCATCCATCCATCCATCCATCCATCACACCTGCTGTGTTGCACTTACCCACACGCTGTTCTCTAGTTCTCAGTGTTCCAGCTGAGCGTGATGTTTCTGCCATGAACTGCTGCACACTGGTTGTTACTAATTTCAGTCAGCTGCCTGAGAGGCGGCTGTGCTTCTGTGTGTGAGACACTACAAAGAGACGGACAACGTAAGATTTTTTTTTTTCACCTTATTTTGCAAGTAAATATGTGGTTTTGAGATAATACTCATGATGTGCAGTCTATACAGAAGGAAGTTTGCTTTACTCAGTGCTTAAAATAAGAACCTTTGTATTTGGCTACCAGAACAGTGTTTAAGGAGAGCTTGTTAGGATAGCTGTTTGATAGGATAAATATATCCTTTGTGGGAATGGCCTGTTCTTGATGACTGCTTTGTTGGAGAAAACCATTTTCAGCTTAAAAATGAAGTACCTGCCGAAGGAGTGGAGAGGGGGAGTTCATGTTTGCTCAGAGCTTGGAGCAGTTCAGTGAACACTTCCTTGGTCCTGGATCTTCGAGCAAGATCTAGGACCTTGCTTTGGTCAGAGATACTAAAGTGCCTTTAAATTCAGGCAAACAGTGGCATAGGACTGATGTAAAACTAGAAGACAGCCTGAGAACAATTGTATTTACTGTTGTGGGGGTTTCTGGTCATCTTAGTGACTTTTTCCACCTTTATCAATGATTTCTAGTTAGGCAAAAAATACCCTACTTGATGCCCTGATAAAAGGATGATTTTCCCAATACTGCCAGACATCTACTTTTTATCAACCACTTTCAGTGAATATTTCAACAACAATAACAGGAATAACAATGCAGGTACTGGCTTGCAGGTCTAATAATTGTAAATCTGCATTACTGCTATGCAGCTTCTCTCATTCCCCTCCCCCCCATTTCTCTTTTAAATAAAAGAGCAGTGCTGTGGTGTAGCTTTTCATCCATCTTCAAATGTTGGCATATTAAAGCTCTATCAACATGGTGAAAATACTTCCTGATTCTGTTGCCTTTCTCTTTTCTAATATTCCTTCTCCATATTCCTTTAAATTATTTTGCTTTTCCTGCAGATTGCTGGTTGGAGCTCCTCGGGAAAAGGCCTTTCCAGCCCAACAAGCCAATAGAACAGGAGGGCTGTACAGCTGTGACATTGCATCTCCAAATACAAATTGCCTGCGTGTCAAATTTGATGAGGAGAGTAAGTTCTCCAGTGCTTTTGTTTTGAATTGAGACTGTTGCCTGATTCTTCTTGTTTGATGTCCTTTCCTGAGGCAGTGTGTCAGACAGTTTCTTCTAGGGGTTTATATATAACTACTTTTTGCATCATACTAAGTTGTAGCTTAATTTCTACGTTGCTACAAGATGATTAAATCTTGGTAGATTCTTACTGTTTTGTAAATTGATGTAACATGAAGTAATAGGCAGAAATTTAATAAAATGGATGCTGTTAGTGATAAAATGTACAGACACTGCCACCTGCAGACTGTCTGGTGTTCTGTATGAAGAGTCTTCCCTGACATGGGCTTCAAGAGAAAACAAACAAACAAAAAAAAAAAACGACAAAGGAAAAAAAAACCTAAACAAAAACCCAAACAAAACACAAAAAAACCCCACACCCAAAAAACCAACCAACCAACCAAAAAACCCACAAAACCCACAAAAATCCCAGAAAAAAGAAAATGTAGTAAACTGCTAATATTTGAAGCTGTTTTATGATACTTTGCAGCTGACCCAAAGATGGAGAGTAAAGAAGACCAATGGATGGGTGTAACTGTCCAGAGTCAGGGGCCAGGAGGAAATGTAGTGGTAAGTGCTGAAGGACTAACTTACAAAAACGTCTGAGGTCTGCAGTACATGTTCTGAATGGTGTGTGTTTCTGTGCAGCTTGCCAAAAGGTAACTTGCCTAAGTTTACTCCTTTGATTTCTTGTAGGTAAGGCCTTAAATGTCTCCTTAGCAAAATAAGGCATTTGAGGTTGTAAGAGCTTTAAATTATTTTTCTATGAGTTAGCCTCTCTTTATAACCTTTTTAACAATCTGGATGTTTGTTGGATGGACACTTTTTTTGGTCATATACACATTTTTTATTTTAAATACCACTAGCTGCAGAATTAGGGAAGAATAGTGTATAAGGCTGTAAACGTAGCAGGTATCACCAGCCTGTTTTCCAAGATGATAAGCCTCACTTTAGCTTTTATCAGGGACTTCCACTGAGTACGTCCTGTGAATTAATGTGATTAGTGCACTACAGTAAGACTACTTGTTATTCTTAATTTTATACGGTACATTAATACTCTTTATTTTATATTAAACAGAAAAAGTTTTTGGGAGTTATGAGAGAAAGAGTTTAAAAAGTAACAGTCTCAGTTAAATAAAAACCTCTCATGGTGCTGCAGGATACCAGATACATCATAAAACAGGTGTGCAGTGAAACTTCCTCATCTAATTGGAGCTTAATGTCACTGCTTCCAAACCTGGGGGAAGATGATTTCAGGATGTGAATCTGGTTATTTAAGCATTTAGAGGCAGTAATAACTAGCTTTGGTCTACCTCAGAACCCAGAGTGGGAAGGAGCACATGGAAACAGTCCTGTTCACTGAATAATCAGTCATCAACTAATGTTATCTTGTCTTTTTGTGGTAAGTGGGGAATGTACTTAATAGATGAAGTGTGAGTAGCCTGGAGGTCACTGCATCAGGACAGTACTGCAGTGCTCTAATGTGGAGCAGATGGGTGTTTGCATAACATTTAGGCCTTGATAGGAACCATAGAAAAGGTTTGTCAGCTGAGACAAACTTTGCTTGTGCTTTTCATGCAACCTGCTACATCTGAGTCTTCCAGAAACACTGCTGGCAAAGGCATTTGATAGTTGACATTTTTTTTACAATGGTTTGGTGGTTACACTGCTTAGCCAGTGGCTGTTCATCCCTTTGTGTTAAATATTTGATGAGAATTCTTTTCACAGGGGATAATCTAAAAGGATAAGGAACAGGATGTGTTTAGTGCTTCAGCTCTGCCCCAGTAACATTTACCCTGTAAGTGGAACATCCAAAAGAGGAAGTAGGAGCAACTTCTCCCCTCCACTGGAAAAGCTTTCAGCCTCTGCTTAGTGGCACTTTTCTGTAAGGGGTGGGTTCTGAATAGTCTTGGGTAGATGGTAGTTGAACCGTCTTCTTGTGTCCTGCGTGGGTGTGTCAGTCCTTTGAGAGCTGTTGGGAAACAGCCACTTCTTTCTTTGAGAGAGAGAGGGTGGTTTTCTCCTTCTTTCTTGAAAGAGATGGATTTAGTATCAGGAAAGGCCTTAGGGATTTAACCCTGTGGCCTTCCTTGACCATGACACGCTGCTCTGACTTACATCTGTAGGTGCCCAGTCTTTCCCCTGGGTTGCCTGTAGGAAACGTTGGATTCTGCACTTAGGCATGTCTGCAGTGACTTACAGCGTTGGTAGCAGGAGGGGCTGCTAGATGAGCCCTGCCTTCTGTGGTGACCTGCGTACGACACACACAAACATCACACATTATTTCTTCTATCTTGCAGACGTGTGCACATCGCTATGAGAAAAGGCAGTATGTAAACACAGTGCAGGAGACCCGGGATATCATTGGAAGGTGCTATGTGCTGAGCCAGGACCTCACTATTAAGGATGATATGGATAATGGAGTATGGAGTTTCTGTGATGGTCGTTTAAGAGGCCATGAGAAGTTTGGTTCCTGTCAGCAAGGTGTTGCTGCTACTTTTACTAGAGACTATCATTATATTGTGTTTGGTGCCCCAGGCACTTACAACTGGAAAGGTATGACTTGGCTTCCTTCCTGCCTACCCTTCCCATTTCCTCTGAGATTGCTCTCAAAGGTTGCATCCAGGGTGTAATTTTTTTTTTTTAAGGGGAGAGGAGATAATAGGGATGTAATGATTTTACTCAGTTTTTACAAAATGCTATGCTCCTGTATCAACATTTACTGAAGTTTCTTTACATATCTTTGTATGTATTTATGAATAGATAATGGAACTTTGCACATACGTACAGCAAATTTTCCCCTTATTAGTTTAATCTTACGGTGGGACTGAGGGCTTACTTGGACACTTCCATACAGGAACAAACTGCTAAATTTGTATGAGTTACTTGACCAGCCCTTTTTTTGCATTTGAGCAAATGTTAGATAGCTGCTGAACTCTTTGTTTATTCTGCAATATTCTCCCCTATATTCTTTGTGAAGTTTGTGGAATCCAGTAGTTTCCAAAATAAATACTGAAGGGTAGTAGGAAGATAACAGCAATACTACACATATTCATATCTAAATCCATACATGTCCATGTAAAATTTCATGGATAATCTAAGAGCCAAGCACTCTATGTCATTTAGGAGATTCTCTGAAACATAAGGGGAAAAAAACCTAAATGTTTTTTGTTAGTTTATATTCAGAAGCATCTAAATGGCTAGTTCAGTCTCTAGAAGTGATTTTTCCCATCACACTTCATTACATCAACAGCTGTAAATATTTTCCTCTTGAGAACATCTGATCCTCTAAGCATTGCATTTTTCCACCTCGTACACCTGTGCCTGGTGTATGAACCGTGCAAAATCAGTGTGTTAAGCTCTGGCACAAGGTGTACTTTAGTGAAAACTTAATCTTCCAACATATCTGTCAAGAAAATCTGACTGACCTGAAACAGCATATTGACTGCAGACACCATTTTACTTTAATTGCAGAGAAGTGCTAGTACAGTCCTAAGAGTACTCTTCTGTGTAATGGAAAAACATGTTTGTGCTTGCCAAAACCTTAATTATACCATTTGATAAAAGGGAAGCACACCTTTTTTTGAACAATAGTTTTTTTTCTTCTTAAATACTGTTTCTAAGTCTAATGCTGGTGTTTGTCATAATGAAATGTAGGGTTTTTTTTTTTAATTCCTGTGTACTTACCTCCTTTTTAAGAGAAGCTTTATAAGGCTAAGAAATACAGGATGAGGGTGGTTTATGACCAAACCAGTTCAATAGCTTTTTTTTTTTGAGAATTTCCTTAGTATCCCATGTTTTCCAGATCATTGTATGGCTTCTTTGTAGAGCAGCATGAACTTCTGGCACACAGAACAGAGGCAAAATGCTAACCCAGTGCACTATTCTGTATTTGTCCCATTTTAACAGAAGTCACTATGTCATTCATCATAATTAATATAAGTTGGGGACATTTATTTGTTATTTTTCTCACCATTCATTTGCTTTTATTTTATCATTTCACTTTTTCAGGGGTGGTTCGTGCAGAGCAAAAGAATCAGACATTTTATGATCTGGGTATCTTTGATGATGGGCCTTACGAAGTTGGTGATGAGAGCCGCCAGGATAAGAATCTAGTTCCTGTTCCAGCTAACAGTTACTTAGGTAGGATTAAGTACATGTGGTAAATCTCTTTAGGTCTCTTAAACGTTTGTGATCCCAGCCTGGTGTGATAATCTGAAATGGGAGCAGATGTTCCATTGTGGGCCTTGTAACATGTTAACTGTTTGGGATAATTGACAGCCTCCCTCCACATTTATGGGCCAGTTTTTAACTGTAAGGTGATCCTGCTGAGGTACCTAGAAGAGCTGCTGTTGTAATGTGAGGTTCAAGAGCTGTGCCAAGGGCCTAGGGACTCTCCAGCAACCATTATAATCACTGTGATGGGTCAGTGCAATGAATGGGTCTGTAGTCCTTAGTTGCTCAGTCTCTGCTATGTAGTATCAGAAAGTTTATCAAAATTTCTGGATGTAACTGTTAAGGCTATGGATTTTCTCTCCTGATAGGTAAGTGCAATTCTTCTATTCTTCATGTTTTTAAAACTCCAGTGGCTTTTAACAGACCTTCTAAATGCCATAATATAAGTACTGTTTATATTTTACTTGTGTGTGTGTTGTAGGAGGTGAATCTCTTGCTCTTTGTGCAGTCAGGAAAGCAGGACTATGTCCTTAGGCCAGTGACCTTTCTGTAAACCAGGGAGATACACTGAAAAGGCTGTGCTGCATTTCTGGAAAGGCATTAAGTGTAAAGAATCCTTCTGTTCCAGTGCAGATTTCTGTGGTGTGTTGATCCACTGCTTTTGGCATGTGCAACAAATAGAGTTTTGGTAACCTGAGACTGGAATTTCTGTGTTAGTGATGGAAAGCTGAATAGATGGGAAGGACATTGCTAATGTAAAAAGTAAAAAAAAAAACAAGTCAAGAAGAGAGCAAACTTAGAGCTACATGTGTGTTAGAAGAAAGAGAACATAAACTTCAGTTTAATATCAGCAGTAATTACTGGGTGTAAAGGTAACTAGAAAAATCATCCTAAGAGCTTAGGTTAGACAAGCTGGTAGCATCTTCTGGTGGAATAAGAATTGCTAAGGTGAGGAGTGCTGTGGAGCCAATGCCTTTTGCTGTGAACAGTCATATGATCTTTTTCCAGTTGCTTAAGCAATGCATTTATCTCCGAAATGTAAATGCTGCATTAATTTGTAATAATCAGAACCACTTCCAGGCAAGCCAGCTCATCCCAGGCATTACTGTTCAGTCTGTTTAGACCATAAGCAAATGTGGTTATAGGTGCTTTGCTTAACTACTGTTTTTTTTCTCTTCAATCTTTCACTCATATTTATAGGTCTTCTATTTTTGACAGCTGTATCTGATACTCATCCAGATCAGTTTGTGTACAAAACATTGCCTCCCAGCATACAGGTGGACAAGTCAGTGGATGTAATGATGAATAGCTACTTAGGTTTGTGACCACTTGAGGTGGCAGCATCTGGTCAGACATAATCTCCAGACCTTTGTCATGATCCTCTCCCCTCTATCCCTTCTCATATCAAATATAGTATAAGGAAAGCATGGAAAAAAAACAGGATTCAGATAAAGGGGAGACAGCAAAGTAACAAGACTTCAGAGAAATGCTGATTTGTCATGCATTTCTCCAAACCTTCTCATCCTTCCCCCAGCTGGGACTCCCTCAGTTTTTTCTGGAACTGTCTCATTGTGAATTGCTGTAATTGAGAATTTGCGTAGTAGTGGTGAAGTGTTTCAGAGGGAGACTCCCATCTGGCTTGTATCGTGCAAAGTGGGCATTTTTCTACTTTGGCCTTTACTGGCTATACTGGTATATGCAGTATAGTCTTTAACTTTTTTTGTATTTTAAAATGTATTGTAAGACTAAATTAATTTGAACATATCATTTTTAGGGCTGCATTAACTTAAAATTCCCCATTTCACCATTACTATGTAAGCTGATTCTCAAATACTGCATACATCATTCATATGAGAATGCTTGTGCAGAACAATTTGCATGTTTGTGATAGAATGATACTTAAGAGGTTTTCTGATAATTTTGCCAGAGGTGAAGTACTCAAGCTATATTCAAGTGGTAAAGCTGTAATTGTGCCTAAGCTGTATGTATCCTGTGTGTGGTGTCCATGAAAAGCAGATTCAAGTGAGCAATGAAGTACTGTGTTTTGTGGGAAAATACTAACTGTAACGTAGGGAGGAGTGTTTGTGGGAATGTAAAAAAGTGTTGACTTGCAAATATGTGTCCACCAGTGCAAACAGAAATGGAGAATTCCCAGACATAGCACACTGTGTTTTAGATAAAACTTGTATTCCACATACCACTTTAATATAGCTGGGGAAATGTTTATTATTTCATATTAATTTAGTTAATATGAAATTATTTATAGTTAATTTAGTTAATTTATGCTGTATTTTTTTCTTTGTTCAAGGTTTCTCTTTGGACTCTGGTAAAGGAATTGTCTCCCAAGATGAGATGACTTTTGTGTCTGGTGCCCCAAGAGCAAACCACAGCGGAGCAGTTGTTTTACTAAAAAAAGAAAAAAATCAGAGAGCACTTTCCCTGGAGCACATGTTTGAAGGAGAAGGGCTGGCCTCCTCTTTCGGCTATGATGTTGCTGTTGTGGACCTCAACAGTGATGGGTATGGCTGTGGTTAACTCCTGCTGCCTGTATAATAAAGGATAGCGATCTTGTTTATTTCTGCTTTTGTTTTTCACATTAGAAATATAAGGAATGACAAAGCCCACCTTCCATGTTTTCCTGGAGGAAATGGTGAGCGTCTTGAAAATCAATCAGGATAGAGTCTACCATTCTAATAAAGAGTTTTATTTAAACAATTATTGTAAACAGAGAAACAAAAAACAAGTCTCATACCCAGGAAGACCATAGAAGGTCCTTGTATGTTATCAAGGGAATAAACCAACTTGCAGTGTCAGTGCAACCAGTTTAATGCATATTTTTGTTCAGCAGCTCTCTGGGCAGCTGATCTTGAGCTTACAGTCTGAGCAGTTACTTTTTAGAGTTCTTCTCCAGAAGCATTGCCTTTTTTTTTCCTTTCATTCTAAGCTGGCAGGACATCGTTGTTGGGGCCCCGCAGTACTTTGACAGAAGTGGGGATATCGGGGGTGCCGTGTACATCTACATGAACCGCCAAGGCAAGTGGGCAGGGGTGAGACCTCTGCGCTTGAATGGAACCACTGACTCCATGTTTGGACTCGCAGTAGAAAACGTTGGGGACATTAACCAGGACGGATATCCAGGTAAATGGAAAACAGTGACCATAAAAATGTGAGATTGTTTGGCCAATGCCAAACATGCAGCATCTTACCCTTTGATTGCATGCTGCAGAAAGAGCAAGAATGATTTTAGATGTTGTAACTTATTTTCACCAGATATTGCAGTAGGGGCTCCATATGATGGTTTTGGCAAAGTATACATTTATCATGGATCCAAGAATGGAATAAATACAAAACCAGCACAGGTAATGAAATAACCTTTATTATATAATTATTCTTGAACAAAATTAAAGGAATGATAGGGCTACTATCCATCTTCCTTTCCATTGCTATTATTGGGGTGTTGGGTAAGCAGGAGTGCAGGGCCCTTTGAAGATTGCACTGCTGACAGGAAAGATTAAGAGATTAAGAATTCTTGATATTAATATATATTTTTATTTCTGGGACCATCCATTGGCACCAGTAGTATATGAAGAAGAAAAAAGATGTATAGAGAAATTCTGTTGTTTTTTTTTTTTAATCTGTTGATTTGAAAACAATTAATTTATTTGTTTCCTCTTTCATTACTATTGTTTCACTTCCTAAAAATGTTTGGTTGGTTTTTTTTTCATTTGTTTTTTGTTTGTTTGGTTTTTTGTTGTATTTTTTGTTTTGCTTTGAGGTCACTGTGTCCAATTTGCAGAGTGGGAATGGAACTTCATTATACTCTCTAGAATACTGCTTGAATACTTTATAGAATATGTCTTCCGTTTCAAGTGTTAATAGCCCATAAATACTGTAAATAAAGATGATGAACTAGGCTCTCGGCAGATCAGTAATTTCTGGTACTCACTGCTATTGCCAAGTAGCTTCTTGAAAGAAGAGCAAATCATCCTGGCACTTCATTATCCTTTAGCTGAACTGAACACAGAGGTCCTATTTCAGAGGTCCTTCTTCATTGCATCTCTTTCCCTCTTTTGTCTCTGCCTGTAAGACAGTTATGTTTACTTGTTACGTACTTTACCTTTATCACTTTTAAATGTCTGAATTCCCTCAATCTATTTGCTTTTTAGATTCTTGATGGTGAAAAAACAAACACCAATTTCTTTGGTTACTCTATTGCTGGAAATATGGACCTGGATAAAAATTCCTACCCTGATGTTGCTGTTGGTTCCCTGTCAGATTCTGTAAATGTGTACAGGTATTATATATGGAACCTTAATTAATTACACCAGGGCTTCGGGATAAACAGCTTTACTTTTCAGGCAGAACAGCCCTTCCTACAATTTATGCTCCCATCTCTAAGCTGTATAGAATCTGTGCACATAACTGTAATGTTTTTAAATACACTGGAACGGCGCCCAAGAACAGCAACTCACATGGCTTGTGGAAGAGAACAGAGTAGGTGGTAGAGAAGTTGGTCAGATTATTTAGCATTCTGCTTACTCAAAAGGAGCTTAAACTTTTGCTGATAAAGGCAGGACAAAATCTTCTACCAGGATGAGAACAAAAACCTCTTATTGTGACAAACAGTGAAAGGAGTGGCCCAGTTATATGGAGCAGGTGGCTTACCAGCTGTTTTAAACAACCTTTGGGTGCTTTAATGAGAACAGGATCACCTCATTCATTTGTTCATGTGAAATGTCTTCTCCCATCCAGAAAGAGAAAAGACAGGTTGTCAGGCAGAAGTATGGTTACAGGCTACATGCAGAAGAAGCAGGAAATAACATTTCCCACAGCCACCAGGCTCCATATTAAAGCTCTTACGAACATGAATCTTACGAACATGAACGAACTGTAATACCTATAGTTGTTCCCAGGGGCTGAATTACTACTGGTGGTAGAAACCACCACTGACTTTTCTGGTTTTTTAACTGTATAGAATGACAACAGCAACATCACATTACTGTAGCCCTCAGGATCTGTAATTGTCCTCAGTGACCTTTGCTTAGCTTTGAATAGTTTTCAGGTTTTTTTCTAACCAGTGTCAAAGCCAAACTCTCTGTTTTTTGGAGTGTCTTTGTTGCAAATCAGTGCTGGTGTGGAGGGAATCTGATATTCTCATTAATAATTTCATTAATATTAACAGAAATGGCTTATTTTTTTACATCTTTTTATTCCCCGTTTTTCCCCCAAATGAAGATCTCGGCCTGTGATAAGCATTAGAAGAAACATTACAGTACAGCCTGATAGAATTGATCTAAAGAAAAGAAACCCTGAGGACCATGGTGAAATCAGGTAAATGAAAAAAGAAATTAGAAATTATCAGCCTTGGTGTATTGAGCTTTCTACTGTCAAAATTCATTCAGTAATCATGTTTAAGTGAAGGGATATGAGAGCCATGCAGGTTAAGCAAATATATCTGCATACGTTCATTTTGACTTCCTGAATTTCTTCAGGCTACTGTGCTAAAGACAAGGTATGGAATATGTTCTTCTCATAACGTTCATTTTTAAAAATGAATGTCACCTTGCCTCGTCAGACTTTTAACACAAGTGTCTTGGCTTGAACAGCTTTGTTTTGAGTAAAGACATAAGAGCAAATGCTTAATTGCTTATTAGCCATTTTTTCTTGCTTTATAATTCAGTCTAGTAAGCAGTAAATACCACAGTCATAATACTGATAAGTTAAAACTTTTCATTCTGTTGGAACATACCTTAATAAAAATTAATACTAATTTCATGTCACTTTTTACAGGATGGATGTGAAAGCATGTTTTAAATATACTGCAAACCCCAGAAATTTAAATCCAAGAATAAGTAAGTTCTGGAGATAAGTATTTTTGATCTGTTTGTCACATGGTTTTTTTTTTTTTTTTCTTTAGAGTTCATCACGGAAACATATTACTCAAATTATAGTGACTCATCTCAGACAGTGACTGACAAATTTAAAATGTGACTCAGTGCTAAGCTCAGCTGTTGCACAGTCTGTATTTAGAGTCATGCTGGTGTGTTAAGCTGTTCTGTGGATGACAGACTAAAGCTTTCTAAGTAATAAACTGCCAGTGAACAAATGGCTTCTACATAGATCCAAACCATTTTCCCTCTCTAGGTTAGTGCTGCTTTAGAGAATTCTAAACTTTTTTTAAGGGCCATTTTAATACATCCTTAGTGAGCATTATTTCTATTTGGAGGTTTACCGTATTAACCTATCCTGTATTCATGAAAATGGTTTTGTGGAAATCATTGACTGAAATAAAAAAAATCTACATTAATAGAAGACTGTGCCATAAAGATGTAAGGCACTTGTTGCTACCTCTTGGAGAACTGTGTAGGATTTTGAGAGGAAATTAGAAGAACTTTAAGCCTAGTGACCTTTTTTCTCATGTATTGTCTTGAGTTTCTCAGTTACTTTTAAAATCCAAAGGCTGTGCCCGAATGAGTGCTGGTCCTTTAGCAGGTGAAGTGCTTGCAGCTCTCAGTGCCTTGGCACACTCGGTGCTGTTTCCATCTGTGCAGCACTGAATTAGCTCAGTGAAGCAATCATTAAACGATGCACCAAGTTCAGATCTAGGAAAGCATGCCTCAGCACACAGCTGGACAGCTCTAGTCGCACTTCTGTGTTGAAATTACCAGTGTATCTTGAGCTCAGAATCCTGCTGGCTCTCAGGTGCTGTTGGGGACCCTGCAGGAGTCCCCTGCAGCACAGTTGGGGTATTCACAGTGGGTAGCTCAGCCCTCTGCTGGCTCCGTACGGCAATCAGCTCCCCCAGCCAGCCCCACATGCCCAAGGGAACAGTTTATGAGGGGAATAACAGGATTTGGTCTAGAAATTTTCTTTAGATTTACATACAGGGTACCTGGCCCTCAACTTGTGGCAGGACAAAACTGACATGGAGAAAGTTGTTTTTTTAAATGACCGAATGCAGTTTGTGAAGCTCAGCACTGTCTGGAACAGTCTTCTAGAATAATGCTTAAGATCATATCTTGTGATATTAAATTTCTTTTTAAAATGGCAAGGATTCTTTTTTTTATAGTGACCTACTTTATTTTTTCACGTAGAGATCAATTACACGTTTGAGGTGGAAAACGAGAGGCGGCAGCTGGGCCTGCCCTCCAGGGTGCGCTTCAGTGATCACCCGTCTGATCAGTTCACTGCAAGTACAACCCTCAGGGGACAGAACTCGTGGGAGTGTGTGACTACAAAGCTTATACTGCAGGTAAGGGAGAGTATTTTATTTCTGTTTCATTTAGATCCACTTAAAACAAAAGAATGCTCTTTTTTGGCAGCCTCATGGAAGGAACCTTTGTATATAATTTTGTATATAATTTCAAAGTCATATGCAATATAAAACTTCAAAAATAGAAACCCACCATATTTTACTATTCTCTGCATACATCCTGCTTCCTCCTGTTGCCTTTCTTTCAAAGTATGGATAAAAACTAGCCACTGCAGCACACTCTGGTGGTCAATGGAGCTGAACTAATTTCGAACCACAGAGAGCAACTAAGTACCAAAAACAGAGAGTTGCTTCCAACAGAAATTATTGTTAGAGAATTTTATAGTGTTACTGTTCAGGAAGAGAATTTTAACCTATGGGTTTTGGCGTGGATGAATGGACAAGGCAAGAAAGGTTGATATGTGCTCTCTTGACTTGGCTGCTGTAGTGGCACCTAGAAGTGGTATTGCTCCAGAGGCTAAACACATTCCCTCTTCATGGCTCAGCAGGAATGAGTCAGCCTCCAAGGCTGATTTTGACCACAGCAGATTAAGAACTTAAATTTATGAATAGAATAGAATAATAGAATGATTTGGGTTGACACCTTTTACTAGACTATGTTACTCAAACCTGTCCCAGTGTGTTATTTTACTACAGCTGTGTGAATTTCACCTGCCTGAATTACTGTCTGTGGTTCTTAGCAATTCTTAATGGTGAGAGAAATTGTCAGATTGGGAAACCAGAGGGAAAAAAAGGACAATAGCGCTGGGCTCTTTGTGTTCCTGCATGTTTAGAAAATTCTGAATTTATATACAGTATCAAAAGCTCATCTTCATGTTGTTTTTTTCTTCTCTGCATATACTGTATACTAATGATGCAATTTAAAATATTTTAACAGGAAAAAATTAAAGATAAGCTACGTCCCATTCCAATATCAGTCAGTGTTAAAATTGCTGGCCTGGAATCACCATCCAAGAGAAAAGAGAGCGCACTTCCCGATCTTCTACCAATTCTAAATTCAAATGAATCTGAAACAGAGACCACAAAAGTAAGTCTTTGATACCATATATCCACAAAAATCTGTACTTCTACAAATAATTTAAAGACTGTAGAAAACTAAATTATGTCCAAAGGAGATAACTGGGGTGGCACTGGACATGTAACTATTGGATTATTATTTTATCTTTTCTTCTGAACTTGCTACAACATTTAGGAACTATGTACTGTGTTCTCCTGCAACAAAAGTGATGATATAGCTCCTTGGTTTCTTCCCTCTCCCCAACAAGTTAAGGAGGAAGTGTACTTTTGATTAAAAATAGAAATTCATTGGATCCTACTGGGAACATTTGTCCAACATAACCAGATAATGTACACTCTTAATTTGTCGACTGTTAGGATGCTGGAATGGCATTTGAGCAGTGACTGCAGCAGTGACATAGAAGGAAGGGAGTATCTCCATTAAAGATTGTCATTTCCTCAATGCTTATTGAAGAATCACACTTTAAGATGTATTTTCTCATAAGAAGTGGACCTCTCATTTAGAATTATCCAATTCTGTTTTTTAGTTCTAAACTACCAGCATCAAGGGCTGTATCTCACAAAGCAAAACTCAACAGGCAAGAATTAAGTCAGGTTAAAATCTGAGCTCTGTCCAGGAAAGTGCCTTGTGAGTTCCATGTAGATGCTTTAGTCAGTGTGCTTCAGAAATCTGATTTTAAGCTACTGTTGTGTGTCAGGCGGCAAAATTGGTTTGGTTTTATTTAGGTGGAGTTCTTAAAAGAAGGATGTGGAGAAGACAATGAATGTCACAGCAATCTCAAGCTTCAGTACCGTTTTTGTACGAGAGAGGGAAATGAAGACAGGTTTACTTACTTACCACTGTAAGTCTCGATTAATATACTTCTAAAGTTCAAATTATTAACAAGTCCTTAAAAGAACTTTTAGGAGAGGATTTTGGGAAAGAGCAGTTTTTTTCTGTGTATGGCAGACACAGACCTTGGTAATAGTATTGATTTGTCAGGGTGAGGAATGGGGGCAGAGGGGTCAGAGCTTGAGAAGAAAAGTGGTTCAGAATTGAATGGATACTAAGTGGCTGCAATAGTGTAGGGGTGGGTAATTTCACACCTGGAGAAATTATATTCTAAACCACCCTTGCAGTAATTTATTGTATGACATTGTTAATTATTTTGCAGATGAAACTTGACTGTATGACAACTTGATAGAGTATGGTCTCATAGCCCAAGAGAAGTCATTACAGAGAAGTGCAGTGATGATTTAATTTTAACACATGCCCCAGCACTCTGCTGCAGCCCTCCTTCCTGGAGGGCCAGTGAAATTGGAGTGGGGGGTAAAACAGACACACAAACAAATGTTTATTTACTCCCAGCATTCAGACATTTTTAGCAGTGAGTGCCACACTTGGAAACCAAACCCACGTATACCTTACAAGATTAAAGCAGGTCAGTAGATGCATTTGGAGAAAATTCATCACTACATGAGTCAGATGGAAGTGCTGGTTCAGAAGTACTTTAAACTCCTGATTACTTGAGGGATTTATCATCCTCTTCTGTCCTCTTCACTACTGTCAGATGAAATACTGGTGTGGGGGGAAAAAACCTATGACTATGCATGTTCACAGTTTTACTACAATTCTCTCCGAATAAGAGGAAATTGTATGTGGATAAACAATCATAAGAAGCAAACTTGCATACACATTTGTTTTCCTAATGCACAGAAACCCTGTACATTCTGTTTCTGTAGTGAAAATGGCATGCCAGTGCTTGTTCTGAAAGACCAGAAAGATATTGCCGTGGAAATAACAGTGACAAACAATCCATCTGATATAAAAAATCCACAAAAAGATGGTGAAGATGCATATGAAGCTAAACTAATTGCAACTTTTCCAGACAGTCTGACATACTCTGCATTCAGAGAGATGAGGGGTTATCCTGTAAGTATTTTTAATAGAAAAAAATACTGAAAATTTAAAGTATTTCCAGCATATTTTTACTTGTAAATGTGTTCTGTTTAATCAGGAAAAACAGCTAACATGTGGTGCTAACCAAAATGGTTCTCAAGCAGAGTGTGAACTTGGAAATCCTTTCAAAAGAAATTCTAATGTAAGTTGCACTTACATTACTCTAGTTGTAAAATCTCATTCTGACTAACTGCAGTCATCCAAAGTTCCTACGTGTCGCAACTGGAAGTTTGATTTGGATCTATCTTTTTAACTCTAGAACTTAATACTGAAATTTTCTATAAAATTTCATATATCAATATATCTTATAAAGAGCTCATGTATTTATCTTCTTTCTTGTTTAGGTAACCTTTTATCTGATCTTAAGTACCACTAAGGTTAATGTTGATACAACAGACTTAGACATTAACCTGAAGCTGGAAACGTAAGTTTTCTTCATGTGCATGCACCTACACTTTGCTTTGATATACAGTTGTAAACATTTTGAATGGATTTGTTTGATTCACAGAAGTAATTTAACAGTAGAGAGAAACCCACTAAATTTGTAAAATAAACACCATTGTTTTCTTTTCATTGTAGAACAAGCACTCAAGTTAATTTGACTCCAATTACAGCCAGTGCTAAAGTGGTTCTTGAATTGCTTTTATCCCTCACTGGGTAGGTGTTGATAGCATGAACGATTGGGGGATCTGGGGACAGTTGTGCTTCCGACTCTTCAAAATATGATTATTCTCCTTTCCCGCTCCCACCTGAACAGAGTTGCTAAGCCTTCTCAAGTATATTTTGGAGGTAACATCATTGGTGAGAGTGCAGTGAAGTCTGAAGATGATATTGGAAACCTCATAGAGTATGAATTCAGAGTGAGTAATTTAGGTTAATGCCAACAGCTGCTTTTAATCAAATGCACAGCTTCTTGCTTTATGCATATGAATACTTAGAAAAGTTGCTATAATGAAATTTGCTTTCTTTGTCCCAAAATCCTGACTTCCTGTCAAGAACATGCAGTCTGACTGTGGGTAAAGCTTCTTCAGTCCTTGATATTTTATGATTGTATTCTAAGGAAGTGGCCTGAGGCTGCCTGCGCAATTGTTTTTTTTGGAGCAGGTCATGCACATTCAGTTTTAGGGCATAAAAGTCCCTGCAGAGAGGGAACAAAGTTGAAGCAGAACCTGCCTGGAGCCTGTCCAGGCGTTGGCTGGTGCACACAGGCAGCAAGAGCAGGCTGAGCACAGAGCCAGTGCAGGGAGGTGCTGTGAGAGCCCCTCTGAATGTGTGAGCTTATTCCACTGTCTTGGTCTTCTGCATAATACAGCAAGGAGGAGACTAAGAGAAATTAAAGTTCATCTCTGTCAATCCTTCTTTCTTTACCTGGTCCATATATTATAGCAGCAGCAGTTACAGTATCTGATTTAAAATGTGCTAGCATGATCAGTAACACTAATAAATAAAAAAAGAGGTTGGGAAAAAACTTTAAAACTTACAAGAGCAAGAGCTTGTTCTTTGTGTCAGAGTTCCTCAGAAACCTTGCCATGTGCCTCAGTTATGCAACTGGCTTGTTAACTCTAAATTTGAAATGTCGTTTCACACGAAGATTAATTTCTAAAAATCAACAACTAAAAGTTCATGTTAGGGAATTCTAATCCTTCTATGTATTTACTTGCTCTCCCAGTATGCTAGTTTTAGTATATGCTTTGTAGTATTTTGACTGATCTGATCTAAATTTCCTGTTAGCTGCATGCTTAACGCTTGTCCAAGTCAATAATGTTTTCAGGAAGAAAATCCCTCTGAAAAGTATTTCACAGTTAAAATAAACATTCTTTAAACAGGTAACTAACTTGGGCAGACCACTGAAAACATTTGGCACTGCTTCCTTGGACATCCAGTGGCCCAAAGAAATTAGTAATGGCAAATGGCTGCTTTATTTGATGAAAATAGACTCCAAAGGCTTGGAAAAGGTCTACTGTCAACCTGAGAGTGAAATCAACAGTTTGCATGTTGCGGTATGTTACAGTCTTCTGCTGGTGAATTGGTACAACATGAAAGCACCCCACAGCAAATGAGAGTAAGGCGTGAGAGCTTGCCTCTAGGAGTTACTGTTTATCTTGAGCAGCTCACAAGCACAATCTGTGACCTGTGTATCAGTGAATAAGCCTATCAGGAGACCTCCTAACAGCCAATGAGGCTGATATGCTAAAGGGTAGATGCTATGTCACAATGACTGTTTTTGCAATGGGCACTGCTGTCATAGGCTCTTACACAGGATGAAACTGCTGACTGTTCTAACAAATTTTATCAGTATTATTGAAAACTGCTCAGTAATAAAAACATCTGAGTTCTTACTCAAAAAAACAAGAAATAACTAAATATTTTCCCAGCCTAGGGGCATTCCATGTTCTTTTTTGAAGACAAGGGGTTTGAACTTTAAATTTATTTA
This sequence comes from Lonchura striata, assembly GCF_050655825.1. Classification (NCBI taxonomy): domain Eukaryota; kingdom Metazoa; phylum Chordata; class Aves; order Passeriformes; family Estrildidae; genus Lonchura; species Lonchura striata. Next base: position 20,641,764 of record NC_140709.1, read on the forward strand.
TTTACAACAAATATAATAAAAAGCAATTTTCATAGCCCTGGATTGTTCCTATCTAGCAAAATCTTCTTCCTAAAACTTAAGCGTCATTTTTTAATTCTTCATATAACCTTGAGATTATACGGGAGGAGTTTTTATTTTCCAGCATTAAAACTGCATGCACATAAACCTGTTTTCTGTTTTTGTCAGATCATTGTATTAGTTAATATAACTTGCAGTGAGTGTAATTAATATACAGTTTAAAAAACCTGCACATTCTTACTATTTTAGCAGAGTATTGTTAATACCCTTTATCAAGAAATAAAAATGGAAATAGCATTGAAAGCTTTATAAAGCTAAAAACTCCCCTTGCCCTATTAAAAAAAATAGTCTGTTGGCCTTTCTTTCAGTAATCTGAAGTTTTATTCTTACCAGTAAATGTAGATAAGTAGACTGACAGAATGCTGTCAGTCATATTCTGATTTTGGAAGAAAACACTAAGCTCTAGTTTCTCTGCTTGATTGAATTAATAGATTCTTACAATAAACTGCTTTCTAGTTTTTTACTTTTTTTCCTTGTAGGAATCCCATAACTCAAGAAGGAAGCGTGAAGTTGCAGAGAAACAAATTACAGACAGCCAGGCATTTTCTTTATTCTCAGAAAGAAAATATAAAACCTTGGTAAGGATATTGCAACAGCTGTATTTTTGTCAGATACCTCCCTCAGCACTCGAAAGAGGGCTCTTCTGACTTTGGCAGAGTGAAAGAAATTCTCTTTCCCTTTTTATCTTGCATCCAAATATTGATGCTTTTAAAATTTGAGCATTTAGATTATCTGCTCTGAGGAAGAACTAGGAAAGAATTATCTGCATAGTTACTTACCTTAAAATAATCAAGTAATAACATCTTCATTGTATTTTCCCTTTGCTGTTAGTACAGACAGATGATGGTCTTGCATATAGGTATGATGCATATAATCCAATATTTAATCTTGGGATGAGGTTTAAACAATCTGTGAAGATGTGATCTTATTTACATGTAGAAACCTGTAATTGCAGAGCTGTAATGTGAATGCACGCTGTGTGGATATAAAGTGTCCCCTGAAGGGTTTCGACAGCAAAGCATCTATTGTGCTGCGTTCCAGGCTGTGGAACAGCACCTTCTTAGAGGTAAGTCCTCTTACCTGCCCTTCTTAAAAGCTCAGTTCTTCCCTGTTCTGTGTCTAATATTCATGTTTTATTTTGGAACAGGAATACTCCAAAATGAATTACCTTGACATTCTTGTTAGGGCTTCTATCAGTGTTCCTGCTGCAGCTAAGAATGTTAAACTCACAAATGAAGTTGCTCAGGTAGGTTCGTAATATGCTAACCACATATTATGGTTATGGTTGTTCTACCTGATCTCCAAAGACCAGGAATGAAACAGATTTAAAACAAAACTAGCTAAAAGTTTAACTTTTTAACTGAGTTTTGAATTATTGATAATTTTTACCTTTTAATGGAGTTTAAAAAATTCATTACCATATCCAAATGATACCAGTGGGACCTTCAAAAGCATTTGGTAGAAGACATCTTGTTAGAGGAGAGGTAAGACTATATAAATTGCAGCTTTCTAATTTAACATGTACCTTCTAAAATACTCCTTCCACCTGCACGTTTTCTGTCCCGTAGGTGCGTGTTACTGTATTTCCTGCAAAACCAGTAGCCCTTTATACGGGAGTTCCGTGGTGGATCATTGCAGTGGCTATCCTTGCTGGAATACTCATGCTTGCACTGTTGGTATTCTTACTATGGAAGGTGAGCTTTTATTATTCTGGTTATTTTTTATTTTCTCTTCTGTAAATGACAAGATAGCAAACTAATGAAGTATTTGGAACTCAAAATAGGGCAAAATTGCACAAATCATACATTATCAGTTTCTCAGTTTTGCAACACTTGGAATGAAAATGGTTGTACGGGCAGACTTGTCACATAATATTTCTATTTTCACATCCTCAAAAAGAAGTATTTTGAGCTCCAGATGAAACTTGAGACAAATGTTCAGAGGCCATAGTTTGATACAGATGGATAGAACCATTGGGAGCCTCTACAGTTAGGGGTAAAACTTTATGTGAGCCATTTACAAATTCTTTAGTAGGGCACTGTTCTCATAACATCAGAAAGACCATTAAATTGATAGTAGATGAAAATAACCAAAAGCACAGTATTACTACATAGCCAAGTGTGCTGGTGAATTTCTTATTATTGTTTTTTTAAACCTTGACTAAATAAAGAGGTAGAACAAATGGTTAGCTATTTGCAAAAGAAAAAAAATCAAGTATCTTTTTTCTAATGACAGTTGTAAAAGTGCCAATTATTTGTGGTCCCAAGTATAACAGAGCAATCCTTTTATTCTTAGTTTTTATAGGTGTAGGCAGTTAATATTTGTTGTTATGGGATAGCAGAAGGTTATTAAGGAAGAGGAGGTGAAGAATATCCTGACACTTTTTTTTTTTCAGTGAAATTGCAGCAGTTAGCTTTGAGGAGTTACTTGCTGCAAGTTACTTCCCTTTGGACAGTTCTGATTTCCTTATTTTCTAAAAAATGCCCAGCTGCTCCTTTAAATACTCCTGATGAATGAATACTGGGTGGGCTTTTAGGTACTAACTACTAGTGGTTTACTGTGCATGAAAATAATGAACATTTTTGACAAGTACACACAGTGAAAAATGCTGTTTTTGATGACACAGACTGTGCTGTTCTATGAAGGACAAACACCGTACTGGAAAGACAGATACATCATTGGTTTAAGACAAAAACTTGTATTGAATGGGTCAGACTGGTTTTGTTCTACACCCTGCAGTTTTGTCTGTCCTGTGCACTAGTCCACAAACAGGTTTCTGTATGGGTGGGCTTCTTTCTGCTCTTCACAGCCACCTTGACTTGCTCTGTACATACTTTATTGTAGCTTTTCTTAAAAAAACCCAGATTCTCTACAAATTTGTCAAAATGCCTCTGAAATTATATTCTCAGGTTACTCTGTTAATAACTCGGGTTATTTTATTCTGTTATTGTATAGACCAAGCTAGCCCAAGAAGTTCACATCTAGAAACAGCCGAGTTCTTGTGATGACTTTTTTCTTCTTGTTTCTTTGGCGTGTGAAGGGATAATGGGAAGACAGGTGACAGACTTAAGTCAGTTTTAATAGGTTTGACTTCTTCCAGTCCACAAAAAAATGACTAAATACCTTGCTTCCTTGTAGTGTGGTTTCTTCAGGAGAAATAAGAAAGATCATTACGATGCCACATATCACAAGGCTGAGATCCATGCTCAGCCATCTGATAAAGAGAGACTTACTTCTGATGCATAGTACTGATCTACTTCTGTAATTGGTAACTGATGATATTTTTTAATTGCTAGCTGTGGCACATGCTATGGTTGCAGTGGCTAACTGTGAAGCTTTTTCTGCATAAGTTCTATTAACTTTTGGATTTCAAGCTATCATACTTGCTTGCTCCTTTTGTTGATAGATTTCCAGCTTCTGGTGCATGTGAACACACAGAGGTTTATGCTGGTCTAAAATGCTTCTTATTTATTTTTTAAAAAACATGGTGAGCTGTTGCAGTAGGCTTCAGTATTTTTTTTAAATTTATGCTTTAACATTACAAATAAGTCTTTAAGCTTGCAAGATCGGAATCAACACTGTACAGTTAAGATGCAAAGATAAGACTACAGCAACAAAACGTAAATTTGCTTTACTAACCTTTAGTGCATGCTGTACATGTTGCTTACATTGGAGAAGGGTTTTCATAACAAGTATTTATTGCAGGTCTCACATCTGTTTTAATTGAGTTCTAAGATGTACTTCTCTAGGAACACACTTTGCTGAAGTTACAAGATGCATGATGATTTATGCTTCCAGCAACCTTTATTCCACTTAAGATATTACATGCATGTACATTGTATCCATAAGTGTACTTGGGATGAGGGAGTGGGGAGGAATTCTTCATGAATTATTTCAAAACAGTGTTTAATGAAACTAGGAGATGGCCAATGAATTGGTCTTCACTCACTGTAATTTTTAAAAATTCTATCTTAAGTTCTAATATTAAAAACCCCCCAAACCATGGACCAAACAGAACCAAAAAATCCAGCACCCTAAATACTATGAAAAAAGCTTGCTCGCTTTAACATGTTCTTACCCCCAGCAGTATCTAATGACAGCTGGATAGCACAAGGTCTCTGAACCTGAATATTGATCCATAAGGATGGTCAATGATCCGTAAGGATGTAAAGCTGAGTGTGTACAAGTCATTATCTTTGTATATTGTGGCCATAGCTCCCTTTTGTTTTGGAAATCAGTTTTAGTCCATGCCTTGATATTCAAAATCAGTTTTTACAGTGGCTTTGAATAAAAAAACTGCAAAGCACAAATAAGCTGTTACAGGTTTCATCCAGGGCAACTTCCCATGGCAAGCAAGACTCATGTTTCTAAGACAGTGTATGTGTAGTTAGTTCAGGTGACTGAAGTGGAAATGGTGCTTTGAAAACCAAGGCCCTTGGGGTAACTTTTTTTTGAATGCTCTGGAAATCTTTCTGTAGGTTCTTAAGGGTAAATCATGTCATCATACAGGAAGACACTGAAGTTCATACCTACCTTTGATTCAGGAGAAGCACTTTCCTGTGCGTAGCAATAAATGTCCTCATTAGATGAATGAACAGTATTGGAGGGAATCTTTTTAAGGTACTTCATTACCATGGATAGTCAGAGCATGCTCTTTAACTGCTGCTGAACAGCTAATTCAGGCCTCTTGGCTCACATTTTTACAGCTAAATATGCTACATTTTTGGCCTACGTATGTCTGTTTTCAGTTTTCCTACCCGTATATTTGTGTGAAGAAAGAATTTACTGCCTCTACAGTTGTAGTACTTTGGTAGCAACTTACACCTGAACTGTTCTTTTCTGTCTCTGCACAGTGCGGGTTCTTCCGGCGTTCCAGGTACGAAGACAGTGTTCCCCGCTATCACGCTGTAAGAATTCGAAAAGAGGAGCGACAGATCAAAGATGGGAAAAGCCAAGATCTTGAGACAAAACAGTGGTTCACCAAATGGAATGAAAATGAAAGTTATTCTTAGGCAAAAATGTTGTTTATCCACAAAGTTCAGATAGAGTTAGGTAAGGTTTTCATTCATGGAATCCTGATGAACTAAGACCTGTGAACACTATGGACATTCACTATTTGATTGTAGATATTACTACTTATATTGAGGCTTTTATTTGCACAGTTAAAGTGGCTTCAACAGACTTCATTTGCCTTATTTAATTTCCCCACTGCCTCTTCATCCCCTTTAAATCTAACCCACACTACAGATAATATGTTGATGTGGGTCTTTTCTGCAAAATTAGCAAAACCACTACAGCAGACCTTTTGATTCTCCTGTGATCCCGACTTTCTTCCTTGTTATTTAAGGCACGCTTGATTAAGGTCAAGATGAGTTCTCCACTGTTCCCTCAATGCACAGCGCATTATAAACACACAGTGGCCTTAGCATACTTTGTTCAAGTATAACTGAAGACCTGCAAGTCTGCTTTAGTCATAACCTTTGCCTGCTGCAGTAGTTAGGGCTTAACAAAAAGCATCATTTAAATTACATGTGCAATGGGTCATGTTGCTTGATTTTGGGTTCTTTTTTTTTAAGATCAGATTGTGTGATTCTTGCTCACAACAAATATACACAGGTTTTTTTTTTTAAGAGAGGCTTGAATATTAGATGTACTTTGTGTATATATATATATTAGTAATTTTTATATTTATTTTTATTATAAATCATTGTCTTTGACTAACTGGTAGGCTGAAGACTACTGAATTTTTAAATCCACTGTTCTGGTTTTTTTGTGTTTCTGTTTGAACTTCAAATAATGAGACCTGAGGCTTTCACTGCATTTTAATAAATCACTGAAGGTGCCAATGCTTTCTAAAATGTAAATATTTATGCAAATGATGTCTATGGGTGCTTTCTTTTCCTGATACTTGTAACATGATTTGTATATTACTGTGGACTGTTTAACAATTTGGACACCAAAGTGAAGTAGTGTTTTAGATATCATTTTATACTCACGGCAAGAAAGTGAAAAGTCCTTTGGAAACCTCATTCCAGCTTCATCAGGACTTCCTGGTTGGCAAAAGGCCTTGACTACTGTAGCTGTTGTATAGCACTTGGAGGCTATAGATGCCTTATTTACCTTAACTGTCAGGATGTGAGCTGATCACGTTGAGACTACTGAATCATATTCAATACCTGAATGTTGATAGAAGTAGAACCATGATATTAGCAGTCTGGTTATGGTAACTAACTGAGAGAATGGTTTAAAGAGTTTACTTTTTTACCCATATTCTAAAACCTTGGTACTATTTAAGAACAAAGATTTAGCTCACAGTTATGTATTCCATGTGAAACAAAATTCTGCTCAGAAAGTATGCATGTTTAATTGCTTCTGCTATGAACTATGCAAAAACCTCTTGGTATTTTTTCCCCTCATAGGGTAAAATCCTGCTAGGAGGGCAGTTGTCAAATATCTTATTTTTACTGCTAATTTTGAATGTACCTTCTTGGAAGGTGTGGTCACCTAAAAAGTTACCTTTTAGTGTTAACTAAGATGAGTTTATTAAACTAGATAATCTCAGTATGTTATGACCCTGACTTTATGAATGCTTACATATTAATTCAGACGTTACCCAAGTTTTTAGCTGTTAGAATCCTAGTTTATTTGCTTAAAGGCTCAGCAGTATCAAAAGCCAGGCTTGTCAGGGGCTAAGAAGCTTGAGAAATACCCCTGAGTATAAAATCAGGTTTTGGCCCTCATCTAAGAACATGAATGTCTTAGCAGTGTTAAAGTTCTTGAAAAATAAGTCATTGATATATATTTTTATCTCAAACTTTTGTTATACCAGCTAAGAATGCTACATCATTCCATGATTAGAAATTACCTGTGGATATTTGTATAGAAGTGTGAAATAAATTTTTTTAAATTAAAGATGGTCTTGGTAATAGTGATTTTATCATACTTAACTGAGGTGGCCACAGTTCCCTAGAAAAACAGGCTCGAAGTGGTAGGCTTTGACAAGTTCTCCCTCAGCATTGGTGTAGCTCTTGCTGCCCTGCTCCATGCAGAGGGCAGATAAGGAGCAGCAGGAGATAAGGCACAATCTCAGGCTCGCAGGCTCTCTGCTGCTTGCTGCCCGTGCCAGCACTGGTAGGAGTCAGAGCACCACGTGCCAGCTCCCACTGGGACACGGCCCCCCCTCTCCTCGCTCCATGCTTGGCACTCGTGCTGCCCTGGAGCCCTTTCATGGAAACAACCTCCTAAAAAGCTTCCTAAATAGTGCCAGATGAGTATTTGAGTAAGTAGTGGAGATGGATACATGCCCCAAAATCAGTCAAGAACTTTGCATACCTATTTGTATTTAGCAGTGGAGATTTGATATAACACAACTGCAGGGTAGTTTCAAGTCCACCAAAAAAGCCCAGTGGAAAAGCCAAAATTATGCAGGGAAAAAATCCCATGAAACCCAACAGACAAAATGTGGTTCCACCTCTTTAAGATGTCAGCCCTCACTGGATGCTGAAAGGCCTTTTGATGCAAACAAAGCCCAAAGAAAAAGGTCAGCTGGATATATGCTAGGCCACTCTTTGTAGTTGAGGCCAAGAAGCTTCCAGAACTAGACCCAGAAAATGCCACTAGACTCTTGAGAGCATCTCAAAGATAAGAACTCAACCTGCTCTTATTAAGAAATTACTTTCCTTTACATGATGGCCACAAAGATTTGTCTACAAGAAGACAAAATATCAACTGGCAGAACAGTTAAACAGCTGATTATATGAAGCTTTTGAACAACTCTAATGTATTTGGCTTTATGTGTGTGCTCATATACACCATACACATAGTAGTACTAGATGTAGTCTATACAATATACACAGTGGTACAGCACTCTAATAGTGTATGTGTATAAAATGCACATGTACATGTATGCACATGTGTGATATATAAAACTTGCTGTTCACTATATATAGTGTGTGTTTTATATCTGTACAAAAATATACACTCTTTATTGTCCAAGGTACAGAAACAGAATGTTGGTAAACTGCAATACTTTCCCATACATTTAACTGCTGCAGCACAGAAGACACCTTATGAGAGAATATACCTTTCAATTTAAGGGACCACCACAGCTCAATTCCAGTAGCCACCTGTACATAAAAGTTATATGTAGAAAAAGAGAGGCAACAGGGTGCTCAGTTGGACACAAATCAAGAATCAGCACGTGAGGTAAAGGGAAACTTCTGAAAGGGGCACTGAACCACCAGCACCCTTGTTGCAATGCTGATCATCATGGCTGCAGTGTGTCCAAACTCCACAGAGAGCTGCTCATGTTCAACAGCTGCAGTAACTTCTGCCAGCACAGAGAAAGTGTGGTGTCAGCAGCTGGTTTGCAGAGGCCAGGAGACCAAGCTGTGATGAAACAACCAGGCAGTGCTCTGAGCAAGCAGCAGCCTGTGGATGTGCTTGGACGTGCTTCAGCTGCCTCACCAGACAGCACGGCTGTGCGGCACAAGACGAGTGTGAGTTGCTTCCCTACAGGGATTGTGTAACCAGTTGCTTTAGTTTTTTATCCCAGTCCTCAGGTACCTTTCAATGTCTATCTTTCCAGGCCTCAGAGTCATTATTCATACTACAAACCTTTTACAGGCTTATAAACCTTGCTGAGTCCTAACCTTGTGAACTTTGTAAAAACACTGCAAAACTCCTATCCCAAAAGATGGCTGCTGCAACAGGCCTTAAACCCCAGCCAAAGTGTGACATGGTAACTATGAAGGGGTTGGGGACCTACAGTTTGCATTTTTCATACTGCAAGAAAGACCCCTTTTTTCCTTTTCTAGCACTACAAAATGTTTGTTGGCAAGCAGCACCTTTTCAGGGCCGTACCTGCTTCAAATATCCCAGAAAACACAGAGAAGAGATTTTTGCAAGAGGACGTGTCCTTGCTGCTGCAGACCAAGATAAATCCCCCTCATCACTGATACACAATGGTAACTATGCATTCTATCCCTCAATCCCAGTGTTTTAGGGGAATAGGGAAGGAAGGGACAGAGGAGTTAAATACTTTTGCTAGGAACCTAGGAAATAATGCAACTGATAAGTGGATTAAAAGAAATGTTTGCAGGATACTGATTGGTTTCTTGAAGTGGAGGGGTCCAACAGAGTACCCCAGTACAGAGCCAAGATGTGCATTACTGCCAACCTGCTTACAAGGTACTGACCAATTCCAGCTTAGCAAGGAGGAACAACATGAAAACAGCCATCGTGGACCTGACACATATCCACCTGGATCAGCAGTCCCCCTCTAACAGCTGCTAAGAGTTGTCCACAAAATACTTTGCTGTACCTGTTCCTCAAAAATGCTAATGCTTCATTTCAGTAACTGTATAGCATATTTTTCCTGCTTCTAAAAGCCATCCATAGAATCCTAAGAGTATCTCACACTGGAAGAACCCCATAAGGATCAAAGCTCCTCACAAAAAAGAGATCAAAGCCACACAAACCAATGTAATCCTAAGAATTTGTCTGACAGAAACCTAAGAATGAAGGCAAACCTAAGAACAAACAATTTTAAGTACACAAACTGGCTAGATGGGCCAGGTGACTGTGCAGCCATTGCAGCCAAGTGTATAAACCACTGAAAGAAAACAGGGAAGGGGAAAGGGAAGGGGAAAGGGAAGGGGAAAGGGAAGGGGAAAGGGAAGGGGAAAGGGAAGGGGAAAGGGAAGGGGAAAGGGAAGGGGAAAGGGAAGGGGAAAGGGAAGGGGAAAGGGAAGGGGAAAGGGAAGGGGAAAGGTATTCTAAGGATACTCATACCTGGCAACTTAAGCTTTTTTCTTAATCTGAGGACCTTAAAGAAAAGGAAAAAACCACTAGTACATGCTGCACCCAAGAATTGATGATTTCCAGTAACAACAAACAAGAAACTTTTTCTATGTAACACACTGCAATATTAGAACTTAAAAAATAAATTAAATTGAAATTCAACTATTTCCAGTTATTTTGAGGTCTGAATTGTTCTGTCTCATTTAAATTATTGATCTGGATGTATCAGAATTTCAACAACACCAAGAAGCATGAATAAGAGTAGTAAAAATGCAAAATAATGAACACATTTCTCCCTTATGGTTTACTCAAGAAATTGCAGAAATCACTACATTAGAGCTCTGGCCAGTGTCACACTGGATCACATCAGAGCAAGACCCTAGAAAATTGTCAATGAGAGAAACAGGTTTTAGGAGAGAAAGAGCATTCAAAATTTTCTCCAATATTCTAACAGAACATGTTTACATGGATCAGGATCTGATCAATTGTTTAAACAAGATAAGGAAAACACCACTAGGTAAACAGAGAGGTTCTTCTCAGAACACAGCATTTAAAGAATTCTCCACCATTCTTTTATCCACAGTTACTTCTGTGACTGCTCATCCTGCACAACTTTTTCCGAGAAAAGTGCTCTCTGTTTACATGACTATGTATGGTCTCTAGCTTACAATGAACAATGATTTATTTAACCTCTGGCAGCCTCTGCCACATCTTGTGGCTGGGGCTGCTGTCCAAAGATAACTTTAGGCAGAAGGCCAGTTTTTAAGGCATGTCTGTAAAGCTGAAACACAAAATAACAACACAGTAATATATGCATCTAGAAGATGAAGCCAATCCAGAGCCACCATAAGGAATTGCAACAGTTTACAAAGACCCCATGCACTGCTTGTAGCCACTGCTTTAAACTAGTGCTGGCTCACAGCAGAGAGGCCATCATAACATGTTTTTGAGCACAGCGATTTTCAAGTACAAGTTCCAAACTATTACAAACTTGAGCAGCATGAGGTACTCCTTGGTGTTCCTGGAGTGGCCTACAAGCAGCAATAAGCAAAACCTGCCAACAAGGTGCATTTGTAAAAGTCTTGAAGAGACAGACAAGGTGTCTGTTTGCCCAATTAGCCACCACTCCCTGGCCAGAGCAGAACAAGCCATTCAGTTTGCAGCATAAAGATTAAGGTATGTTGGATTACAAACCAGATGAAAAAAGCAGTCTGACCCTGCTTCTTTCTCACATACTATTGGTGCAGTTCAGGAAACTGCACCAGGACGCTGACTGAATCAAATGCTTTCTGTATTTCAATGCAACATTAACAAGAAATAGGGAGGAATCTAACAAAGCACTGAATGGATTAATGTGACTGCTGTACCAGAACTGCTCTAGTGGATGCCATAGGATATCCAACCTCATTATCAGGTCATACACAAGTCAAAGGTACAAGGTTTGTTTACAGGAAACCAATCAATATTGAAAAGCTGATTTAATAAATTTATGGGGTGAATAGCAATATCCACAATAGAAAAATCAAATGAATGCAGGGCATAATCCACTGTGGATATTGTTGTTTTCTCTTTTCAGGAATGGCACTGGGAATGATACCAGCACATCTCCACTGGAGATGAGGTTAGCCATCATAAGATTGCTTATCCTTCTCGCAGGAGCAACCATAACCAGCATGAACTGGCTGAAATCTGATTCACACATCAACAAGTTCCCACAGGCTGGAGACCTTCACTTCTTTATTTTAATCAATACGGTAACTATAGTACATTCCACACTATACATGTTTCTTCACTGTGGGTAAAATTTACTGCTAACAGTAATTATAAGGGAAGGTCATGCGGGCACCTTGCTCACTGAAATGCAAAAGGTAAATTGGGATAATGCTTCTTACTGAACAGTATTTCAGTATGGTGTAGTGTGGAGAATAATCGATGCTGTTGAAGAGGCATTCCTGATACGTATTATTAACATTTAACAAAACCGTAATAATTAGCTAACCAAAAGTTTCCCTCCAAATACAACTGGAACATAGCATTAACCTGTTTAAAGGCAGAGAAGCAAGAGGTGACCACCCTGTCACTCTGTGGAGCACCTGAACTGACTTCAGACATGGGGGAATTGAGATGGTTCATTCCCTCCCACACCTCCTCAGGCCTGCTCTATGATTTCAGGTATTGCCTCCCCCAGAGGCCCTTTGAATTCTCCCACACCCCAGCAGGCTGTGATCAGCACCTCTCCAGGTGGGACACCACCTGGAGCCCATGAAGTTTCATGCCTGCCATAGAGGAAAGACCATTCCCCTACAGGCCTTGAGGAGCCACTCTTGACTGCTGAGAAATATAAATGGATTTGATGTATTCTACTGAACTCCAGAGGAACTTTCCATAGTAATTTTGTACACAGGTATAGATGTACACACCTCTGTCCCTGTGTGTGAATAATGGCCTAGGTAGTAATTAACAGAGTGAACCTTGCCTTCAAACTCTGCTAGGGCACGGGGTTAAACTATTATCAAATACTAAATTATTAATATTAAATTATGAAATTATTAATCAAATTATTAAAGGTATGCTTACCAAAACAAAGGTAGAATGATTGAAAAAATCGTATTATTTGAAAGTAGCTGTGCTTGCTTGGCAGAAGTAGCTAGAATTGTTATAGCAAGCTGAGTTATATGGCTATATTGCAGAAGTCAAAGATGTATCACAGTGAAACCTGGAACTAACATTTTTAATAGTTAGAGTAGACACAAGTGTAATTTAAATATTACTCAAAAGTTAATAGCTGAGCAACCACATTATAACATGGACTCCAGAACTGACTGAAACTACCACAGAAACAGACCTAAGAGGATGTGAAGATGACCACGTGGCAAAAACTTGGTGACAAAAGAGCAAAACAATGAAGGTCAAGAAGGGCCCAGACTCTAATATAGCTATTCATCCACACTATTGTGTGCAGAGTTTAGATTATAATAATTACCCAGGAATTTCTTTGTCTGGGGTTCCCTCTTTTGAGGCACCTAGCTCAAGCTACCAGGTATCAAAATTTACCTGTAGCAATAGACCTATCTGATGGAGATGAGAGCCTAGTGTCAAAGATAGTTATATACTGCAGTAAGTTTATCAGAAATGCTTATAATCACTATTAATGGCCTTTTTTGGTTAGTATTCTAGATATTTCTACCACAGCACGACAATAAACTATTCAATACCCAGTCTGGTACCTCACATACTGAATTTTAACAGGCAGTAAAGTGATTCACTATGACACACAGTCCAAATGTTTTTCTACCAATACACACGCATATTGTGCCTATTGCTGACCGATCAGGAATGCATCTGTAAAGGCAGAAGCCCTATCCTTCCTCTGTGTTTTTTGTTTGATTGATTGTCTTTTTTCTAGCGACTGAAGGAAACCCGAGCCCCCCCGCCGCTGGGCAGACACAGGTGAGCAGTGAGAAGCCACGCGGCTGTTCAAGCGCGGCCGATGCCCTCGGGAGGGGCTCTGCCCTCCCGCCGGCCTATGGACAACGCCGGCGCTTCTGAGTTTCTACAGTTCCCGTTCCGCCTCCATCGCAGGGCGAGGGGGAGCCCCGGGTGCTCCGAGCCCGCATGGCCAGCCCCCGGGCAGCGCAATGCCGGGCCAGAGCCGCTGGCGCACGGACATCTCTCGGGTCCCGCCCCGCAGCCCTCACGGCTCCCCGCCGGGCCGGGCGCACCGCGGCCCTTGGCCGGGCTGGCGGCGGCACCGGCACCCGTACCGCCGCGTACCTGCGCCTAGCCGGGCTCCTCCACGAAGCGAGCGGCGCCTTCTCCCTTCGGGCCCCAAGGCGCGGGGGGCAGCCGAGCGCCGGCCGCGGGCCCCGCCGGGCGGCGCCGAGCTCCCCCTCGCCGCCCTCTCGCCCGCCCCGCGCCGCTGCGGGGCCGGGCCGGGCGGAGACGCCCGCCCCCCTCGGGCACCGCCCCCGGCGGCGCGGCGGAGGCGGCCGCGGCCTGGGCAGGGGCCGGGGCAGCGGCGCGGCGGGAAATGGCGGCCGGGCCGGGCTGAGCGAGGGGCCGGAGCTGCGCCATGAGGCTGCTGCGCGCCCTTCTGCGCGGCGCTGCCGCGGGCAACATCCCGCAGCAGGTGGACTTCTACTCGCGCTTCTCCCCCTCGCCGCTCTCCATGAAGCAATTTCTGGACTTCGGTGAGTCCCCGGCGAGCCGCCCTCGACCGCTGCCCCTCCTCCCACAGGTGCCTGTGAGGAGCGGGACGGCCGCGACCCCTCACCCCGTCAGCCGCTTATCTGTTAATGCTGTGCTTTCTGGCAGAAAGGGGCTCTGCTTCCTTCTGGGACAAGGGAGCCCGGTTGCCGCATTCCCGGAGACCGCAACTATGGCAAGGTTGAAATTTAGCTGAAAACTCCGGTTTTTGGCACCACCAGGCTAGTCGGGTGTTTTCCTGCAGAGTCCGCAGTGTTGGGGAGAGGATGGGAACAGCTGTGACAACTGGTATTGTTAGAGCAGTGACTCAGACAGGTGAGACTGGTTAAGCCTTTTGCGAAGCAGCGTGCAGCCTTTTAAAGGCACCTTCCAAACACACGAAGCGTTTAGCCTCGGCTGGCACCGAGGGGCCGCAACAGTCATCACTGCTCAGTTACTTGGCCTGTGCCCTACAGAAACATCCTATCCAAATGCTGCTGTTTAGGTGTGTGAGAGAAGGAGCAGCATGTAGCACCGGGAGCCGTCCTGGAGGGTTTGGAATCTAGTCTTCAAAATGAGTAAATCAGTAACAGGATACTCAATCTTACACCCGGTGCCAAAACCACTCCGAATGCTTCCAGACTTGACTGTCAGCTTGGAAACAAAAGGGATCACAGGAATTGTTCTATTCTGCTTCAAAGCAAAGACCACATAGAGACAGGTTGTGTAACTCACACTGAGGCACCTTTTCAAAGCCTGAGGTTGGAGCCATTCTATAGTACATTCTCTTTCTGTACCCAAGGCACTTTGGCATACATACATGTGTATGTGTTATATATTTAACTAGTTAATAGCTTCGTGGCTTTTTATAGTTTTGCAAATAAAACCTAAGTGAGAACTAATCCTAGAACCCCAAACTTTATATAAGCAGGGAGATTTACAAAGATTTTCTCGCAATTATCTGCTATCACTTCATCCATCTATTCAATGTTTCCCTTGTGGCAATGAAATGTATCTGACATTTAAAACTCCATATTCCTACAGGAACTCCACCATATGTTCTGTTGCTACTGTAATTTTAAACGAAGCTTGCAATTCAGAGTTTGTTTTGACCTGTATTATTTTACCACTACTGATAAAACACTTACCATAAAATCAATGCTTATTTTCAAGGCACACTTGTGTCAAAAGATAGACTACATTTTTGCTCTTAGTACCTGAACATAAGGTAAAAATCTTGAAAACTTCTACAGTATTTTTTTCCTCTCTTTTCCTTAAGGATATAATCTTTACAGAGAGAAAAAACTAATAACACAAATAAAAAAGACTGCAAGACAGAGACAATATTTCTCTATAAGAGATTGTGTAGCCATTATAATCTGATAGTGTTTTCATTAAGGATTTTTTTTTTTTTGCTCCTTTTGCAAGAGTGAGAACAGTCAAAGAGGAAATAATAAAATCTGGTAAAGCTAACTTAAAAAAATGAAATATTCTGTAAGAAAATTTAGGTCTGGTCTTGGGTTATAAGACCACAGTATTTTCTGTAGGAGTTTTACCCATTCTTTGCCAAGATACAGACTGTTTCTGCACATGGGAAGAGTCATTTGCCTGTTTAATTTGCCTGCTCTATACTGCCTTCCATATTTCACCAAGATTACAAAGATAAGGCCTTCAGATACAAAAACTATTTTGTAAAATGAAATTTCTTAAGTATATGAGGTATTTAAAGATTATATTTACACTTTCATACCTCCAATCTGATTTGTTCTTGTAATTTTACCCAAAAAAAGGGAAAGACTAGTAACAGTCATGCCTGTGCAGTCTGACTAGGGAAAAGAATGAAAGGTTTCTAGGCAGAGGTCATATATAGACAGTGCATAATGCTGGTAAATGCCATTGTGGAGGAATTTCTTGTAAATTATTCACTTTTTTATTAACTGACATTCTTTTATCAATGTAGTTTATTATGTGTCTGAGTCTGCATGCTTTAAAGTAAACTTCTCTATTTCAACGTGGTGAAGATTTTTCATGTTTAAGGCAGTCCAGACTTCCTTTTTTCTTTCCTCATCCCTTCCTTTAATCTTTTTTTCCAACTTCCCCTTGCCAAATGGAAGGAGTGAACTGAGCAGTAACACAGGAGTTAATTTGTAGGAGATACGTTTTGTGAAACATGAGACCTGAAGTATACACTTCACTGCAGCAGATGGGCAGGTTAGAAGTTCAGATGATGTTTATGTGACAGTCTTTAAGTCTAGAAAGAAGAAGTCTGGCTGAGAATGAAGTACTGCATTTCTTAGTCTCTTCCCCACTCTGCACCCTCTTTTCTCACCTAGGAAAACAAGCTTTGTGGGAGTAAAAGCAGGTCTTGATTTTAATAAAGACATTTAAACATTTAATTGCCACCCCCACAGATGACACTTGTTCTTCCAAAAGGACCGGTCAGTTATGAAAAGAGGCAGTATTTCCACTTCTAGCTTTTAAAAATGTAAAAATTTAACTCTATTAGTATCCTAATGGCTAAGCAGAGTAGCTGTCCTGCTTTCATTTCTTTCTTACTATTCATGTGAATTCATTCACCTGACTTCTGTTCTTTTAAGACTGAATTTAAACTACAACAGATGCAGTTGAAAATGAGATCTCTATTTCTGAATTCATTTTCTCAAAGTATTTGAGAATGAGTTATGATAATTAACTAAGATCAGTGATGAAAAGCAGGGTGTATGGGACTACAATACATTCTCAAGCATCCTTCTCATAAATAGTTTCCTGTGCTGGTTTCACTTCTCTGATGTGCTCAGAATGACAGTGTTTGATCAGTGTTGGTTAGAGTTTGCTGCAAATAAAATGAACAATATACATGGATAGAAGCCATATTTAAATCTGAACAGTAAAGGTCTGTAACCGTTGCATTAGTTTCTGTTTATATATTGAAGATTCTCGTTACTGCAAGAGGAAGGTTTCAGTATGCAATAAATTTTGAAACACAAGTGGGCTGCTGCCATGAAAGAAACACCGGCTTACCAGCCTGGGAGAGTCCGCTTGGAATTCAAGGTATAGGCCTCTAATGCAAGCAACTAAGTTTGTGTAGTTCTCTACCATAGTATTGACTTCATTCTGATGTCATATTGGTCTTAGGGTCTGAAAATGCTTGTGAAAAGACTTCATTTATGTTTCTGCGACAAGAGTTGCCTGTGAGATTGGCAAACATAATGAAGGAAATAAGCTTGCTTCCAGACAACCTTCTAAGAACACCTTCAGTTCAGCTGGTGCAGAGCTGGTAAGAACAGTGACATTCCATCCCTTGAAGGGTGACCTGCACATACACAGGTTGGAGGAAATCACTCTTCTACTGAAAGGACATTTTTAAGCTTGTTACATGAACATCACTTATTAATACCAGTGTGATCAGAAACTGAATTTACAGATATGGGAAAAAAGCATCTAGGAGCAATTAGAGAACCCACAAAGAAATTTAAAAAATCATTAAGTATTGCACACACTCAATGTATGAGGAATCAAACTTTTTTTTTAAAACAAAAATCCACCAGAAGAGTGTTTAATAAGGAATTTACCTAACAGTGAAGAAGCTAGTTGAAGAAAATAACAGAAGCAAACTAAGGCACAAAATATTTGCAAAAGATAGGAGAAACCATTTACAAGACAGGTTATTGCAGACTGAGAGTAAAGGTACAGAAAATATGAAGAAAAAGCAATAGAAAGTTCCCAAAGCCAAAACATAAAACAACAGAGAGAACATGAAGGTATTAAAGTAAAAAAGACATTATTTGAAAAGTAAAGTTTGCTTCCAAGTAAGAAACATAGATATAAACTTTTTTAAGATGAAAGCAAAACAAATAGATTATTTGGTAACTGCTAAAGGCACAAGGATTTCTGTAAAGGCTTTTAAAGTTAAGATATCTGCCAAAATCTGCCAGTAAGTGGGATTGACTAGATGACTGAATATGAAAAGAGCTATCAATGAGGATACCTTAATGAATTCTTACTGAAACACAAATGCTTACATTCTCATGATACTAGATGACACTGATCAAATAGGAAATTAATTCCATTTGGGCAAATGCAAAATAGAGCACAGGGAAGAACCTCCTCTCCTGTGTGCTTGCTTCCTTACAATGGAAAAAGAAATGTTGATGCTATTGGGAATATTTTTCTGCATATGTCAGTTGATGGCAAGAAGGAAAATAGTATTAGGAACTAAATAACCAATGGGTAGGAATATAATTGTACCACTGTGTTAGCCCATTATTCTCCTGAATTACATGCAGCTCCATCCTGAACAGAAAAGACCAAGAGGGATAATCAGGGGGTTGGAACAATTCTACGTGAGGAGAAACCAAATAGAATTCTTCAGCTTGGAAAATATGTATCTAAGGAAAGGGATGGCAGAAATACTTAAATCACAAATGGAAAGATTTTTCTACTAACGGGAGCACACAGGGGCTGCAAATAAGTGATCACCTACTGGGTTTAAAACACAAAGATGATATTTTATGCATTCTAATTAAATTGTGGAATTCATTGCTCTGGAAATTTTGGAAGAAAACTTTATAAATAGATTCAAAGGAATCTAACAAAATTCACAGAGAGACAGGTAGAATGATTTGGAAACACACAACATTGGAAGACCACAAAATGCTAACCAGAGAAATCTGGGGAGGCATATTAGATTGATCTTTATCCTGTTTTTTTCATTGAAAGGTATGTCCAAAGTCTTCAGGAGATTCTTGACTTTAAGGACAAAAGCTCAGAAGATTCAGGGGCTATTCACAGGTAAGGCTTTGCTGTCACGTATATCTTGTTAATATTGTATTGAAGAACTGACAAAAAAAAAAACCAATATCTGAAAAAACATTTCCTATCTCAGATCTTAACAGAAGAATTGCAGCAATGTCATCCTGTCCCTAAAACAGGAGGTTACATTAAAATAGGAAGTTAAGCACTTCAGCATAATGTCATTCTGTAGAATGCTTTGGTCAGTGCTGGCTGACCAGAAGTGCCATTTGACAGGTACAGGTTGTTCTGCATGAAAACAGTTGGCACAGTTTTCTCTTTCTCTTGGCAGGTATCAAGATTATTTAATAAATAAATAGTAATTTTATAAACAGTCAAAATAGTGGACTACTGATTGTTTCAATGCTAGTCACCTGAAATGCACTGTAAAGACTAACCTGCATTCTTACTGCAGTAGGCAGACACGCTATTTTTGTATGTAAGTCTTCATTTTTGTAGACAGGCACTGTTTGCTGGAGGATTAAATTCCCTTGAAAGTGAAATAGTAACAATGTATCCATTTTAGTTTTACAGATACTGTGATAAAAATCCGGAATCGCCACAATGATGTAATTCCCACCATGGCTCAAGGAGTAATCGAATACAAGGAAAGCTTTGGCATTGATCCAGTGACCTCACAGAACGTGCAGTATTTTTTAGACCGCTTCTACATGAGTCGCATTTCAATCAGAATGCTCCTTAATCAACACTGTACGTGTTGAAAGGAGGGAAATGATATCTGTACCATGTCAGTTGTATTTTTCTTTAAGTGCTTAATATGTCCTAAGGTGACACTTAGGAGAATACTATTTGTCTTGCCATTTATAACTCATTCTTAATACAATTCATAAAATGTTTATTAATTGTAGGCTTTTCAGTATGGTGAGGACTGAAATTATAGATTTCCTATAAATTTTTTATTTAGCAAAATGGAAGACACAAAGTAAAATTTTTATAAAGTTACGCTGGATATTAAATGATGTTTTCTTTTTGGCAGCTTTACTGTTTGGTGGGAAAATTAATCCAGCTCATCCAAAACATATTGGAAGCATCGATCCTAACTGCAATGTTGTTGAAGTTATTAGAGGTAAACTCAGATGATAAGAATCTTGAAAACTTGCATGAGAGTATATACTAAGAGCAAATACACATCCTGATAGGCATATATTGTTTTGTTCTTGCCTACCAGAAGTTTTATTGACGTGAAATACATTTTTGTTTCTTTTTCCTATAAACATAGTTTTTCTGAAATGTACAAATCTCCTGACGATGTGCAGTAGTTTCAAAATTTTTTTTTTGCTAGATTCTGAAGGAGGAAAAACAAAAAAAAGTGTGAGGGAGAAATGTAACTTCGTGTGTTTTTTATTATAGATGGCTATGAAAATGCCAAGAGACTTTGTGATTTATATTACATGAGCTCTCCAGAACTTATCCTTGAAGAGTTGAATTGTAAGTGAATATGGACAAGGCATGCTCTTGAACATCATGAAGGCTTCTTCTAAAGGAGCTGGTAGTGAAATGTTCTGCTTTTCACATAGTTCATATGTTCTCTGTATCTACTGAATTTTTCAAATCTGGTACAATGCTTTCCTCATTCCTACTTTTAACCAGAAAACTGACATGAGTAGAAGTATTTGATTCTACAGCTGTTGATATTATAAATTTTAGCAGGCTCCTTCCCTCACTAAGATTTCATGTTTCTTCACCTGACATTCTGCATCTCACCCTCTCTGCATTTTTTGCGACAATGTTAAAGATTTATACAAGACTTTCTATTTCATCTTTGTGATACCTATGAGGTTATTTGAAAGCATGATATGCTCTAGACAGTGATCCCATACTGGGTTTTAAGATTAATTTCTAAAGCAGCAAGCAACATTTGAAAATCTTGATTATGACTTTTGATTAACATACAATTTTTCAAAAGATTTCTGTTCAAATTTTCCTTCTTTAAACTTAACAATAGAAATTCACATTTTTAATTACTGTGGGAATGAATAAAATACATCTTATTTGCTATTTAGTTATTCAGACTCTCTTCTCCCCAGCTAAATCACCAGGACAGCCTATGCAAGTGGTGTACGTGCCATCACATCTCTATCACATGGTTTTTGAACTTTTCAAGGTCTGTGCACTTAACCATTAATTACTCAATTCTTTCATACATCTTTGTTTTATGAGATTGTATTACTTTGACTTTTCAAACTGATTCTAGATCACAGCGTGTTTTTGCAAGTACAAACTTCTTGTCATTTGACTGCAGCAACACAGCTATCCTGTACTATTAGAGAAACAATAAATGCATAGAAAATGAACAGCTTTGGAAGATGTATCTCTTTAACCTAGCCACTGCATACCTTCTGAACATCTTAAACCTTAAAATGTTTGATGAAAGTAATTAATAAAGCAAGTGAGAATAAGATATCCCATAAATTGTGTATTTTTAAATCTGGTAAAATACGTAACACATCCTACAGAGCTTTTCTCCAGTAGTTTAGTCATAGACTTTTCTTGGACTTCGTGTCAGATTGTGTGTACTATGTGCATTATGAAGAATTCTGGAACACAAATGCTGTACATTAAACAATTTACATTTCCTTTAAAAAATTAAATATTTAAAGTCTCAGTATTCTAATAAACTAAATGTACTGATACTGAATAAACTAGGAATATTAAAAAAAACATTCTGAACCAATATATATTTGTTCTGATTCTAAATATATTATAAAAATAACTACCAAATTATATTTTAAGTTAATATACAAAGTGAATAGGATTTAAGTTGTACTTGAAAATTACAGAATGCAATGAGAGCCACCATGGAACATCATGCTGATCAATGCATTTATCCTGCAATTCATGTACACATCACCTTGGGAAATGAGGATTTAACTGTGAAGGTACTAATTTTTTTTTCTATTCTGAAAGTTATTTTCATTAGGCTTTTCTTTTCCTGTCATGAGCAGCATATTAGCAACTTGAGCTGGTGATCTGGTTCCATCAATAGATTGTACGTGATGACGTATGTAAGTAAAAAGCCCTTATGGGATTTCACATACTGCCTCATGAAGAGGCTGCAGTCACATTAAGGGCTCTGCAATAGCATCCTATACTTGCTTGTGTCTTGCCTAGCTTAGAAGCAACCATGACTAAAAATGAAGTAGCATCTTTATACAATTGTAACATCAACATCTTCTAAGTGACAATGACAGAGCTATACAGGTGTGAAACAACTGAAGGGAAATACATATTGTGTATTCCACACAAAACAAAGCTCCTGAAGTAGTTTCCAGTTTCCTTTTTCTGTACAACATTCATGTTTGATTTCAACACAGCTGCAAGCACTGAATTTTTCATAGGTCTAACTAAACTGTAGTAAAACAACTCCTTTGACTTACTCCTTCAAGTAATAGGTTTTAGTAAATTATATTTAAATGACAGTATTCTTGAGAAATAAAGATAAAATACACAGAGAACCTAGAATTTGCTAAAAGGTATAGATAGTGACTTCAGACAAAAGTGTGTTATGAACAAGATAAAAGCAATGCAGAATTCAAGCAGAATTTCCTTTTCTCCAAGAGATTATAAATGCTTCTTATGGCAGTATTTTATTTAATGGTTTGGATAAAGGATGAAAGGGAAGGATTCATCTCTCTTTGGTCATTGCTGAAAGTGAGAATTAAAGAAAATCTGTAGCTTAGCAGGGACAACTTCAAATAATACTTTACCATATCTTTCTCTGGCTTATTATTTGAGAGAAGATATATTTTATAAAAATGTATTCAGGGATATAAAGCTAAATGCTCCTTCTTGTTCCAGATGAGTGACCGTGGTGGGGGTGTTCCTATGAGGAAAATTGACAGACTGTTCAACTATATGTATTCAACAGCACCACGTCCTCGTGTTGAGACATCACGAGCTACACCTTTGGTATGCAAGACTTTTATACCATGGCATTGTGGATAGGTCTAATTGTCACAAAAAACATTTTGCTAAAGCTATGAAACACTGAGCTTATAGATATTACATTGGGTAATATTTGAATTTTACTTAATTCACACTTAAAGTATTTTTCAAAAAATACATGAAAAATGGCACAAAATACCAAAAATTATTTAAATTTGTTCAAGATTCTCTTTTTAAATTTGTTCAAGATTCTCTTTTTATCTACTAAATCTAATGATCAGCCACCTCAAGCAGAATACTTAGCTATGCTGCATATACTGCAGTGAGAGCAGGATTCAGAATTATTTTTGTAGCCACTGAATGAAAGGAGGAATAATTATAGCAGTGACTTTAGATCAAAGCCATAGTTCATTTGTATTATGTAGTCAATTGTACCAACCCCCAGCAAGGATGAAGGTACATAGATGTGACAGGGCATATGAAGAATCCACTTTGGTCTCATGTGAATGTAATAAATGCACAAGAAATAAACCCTAAGTGCTCAGAAATTAGAATCTCTGAACAGCTTTCCTGTATTTATTCTCTCACATTGCATCATTAAAAATACATGTAGTTCTGCATGTAGATAACTCTGCAACTTACTAAACAAGAAATCTTTACAGAGGACTGCTGTGTACACTCACTGAGAGATTACCTCTAAAATTTAAACAAAAATTAGTATTTAAACAAAATATTTAGTAATTAAACAAAAAATCACGCTTAACACTTCAGGGCTCTGTCCTGCTACTGCAGCCAGGGCTTGGTAGAATTTCAGTATAAGCTGCAAAGTCATAGGTGTTGCGTATTGAACCTTTTTTGTATGTACTGATGATGACATGTATTTGACTTAAGAACTCTTGTGTACTTAAGAGTAGTAGCTCCATGAAGCATCATGCAAACACACAGCAGAGTTTTCTCTAATCTCTTCAAAAAGCTACTATAATCCAAGAAGTGTTATCTACCACCCCTGCCTAACAAAGGAATCAAAACAGTTTTCTCATAATCACAATCATTCATGCATTTTTCTGGTTTTGGGGTATGTAATAGCTTGGTGAAGGGCATAACAGTTACACCTGAGCTCCTGTTATTGTCAAACATCATGCTTAGTTTGTCTATTTTACCTATTAAGTTTAAACAGAAAATGCCACTGATTAATGCAATTAATGGAAGTATACTTTTTCTCCTGATCAGGCTGGATTTGGTTATGGCTTACCCATATCACGTCTGTATGCACAGTACTTCCAAGGAGACCTGAAACTGTATTCCTTAGAAGGCTATGGTACAGATGCAGTTATTTACATCAAGGTATGATGTAACACTCTGATTTTACATTTATCAGCAACTCTAATCTGAACTGCTAATGGAACTCCTTGTTCTGTTATGGTAACTTCAGTTAAAAAGAATCATCAGCTAGAGCCTTTTCTCCTTACAGGCCTTATCAACAGAATCAATTGAAAGACTCCCTGTATACAACAAAGCAGCCTGGAAACATTATAAAGCAAACCATGAAGCTGATGACTGGTGTGTGCCAAGCAGTGAGCCAAAGGACATGACCACTTTTCGGAGTATGTAGCTTTTTCCTCAGCAGCTCCTAAGAAGTAGGTTTGTCTGTAAAGGGAATTAGAAGATCTAATTTATGATGTTGAGCCACTTCTGATATGTGAAAGTAATTTTAAATGGTGTAATAGAAATTTGAGTGTAATGAGGCTTTTCTGAAATTAAAAAACCAACAGCCACCAAAACCCCCAAACATGCACTTATAAAAAAAAGGTCATATTTAATTTGTTCCACTTTCTATTTATGACTGCTTTCAGAGCTAAGTCAAAGGAACATATTTTGGTTTTTATAGGGATCAATTCAACAGCTAATCTGGTATTAATTAATCTGGTATTAATTTGTATTATTAAAAATAATTATATTAGAATAATTATTTAAAAAGTCATTGGAACATTCATTATACAATTCTACAGATTAGTGAAAAATTTGTGTAAGAAATATTGAGCTCACTGCTATACCTTTGCAAGTGTATGGCACAGTTCTTTTATCTTAAGCATGCTGAAGCTTAATTTTGTAAAGTTAGATATGTTGCCTACATACACTGCCTACATCAGCTGTAGAAATCAACTCTGTAAGGATAAAAATTTTTAAAAAGCGTTTTTTAACTGCTACTACTGATATGATGTATCTCAGGTACGTGGCATCAGTTCTATTTCTTTGGTTGTAATGTGAATATATAATAGATGTGAAAAATTTACCTTGCCCTGATCATTGTGAATTAAAAAACAGCATTGGCTTGTATACAGTAGAGAAATATTAGTCTTGCATTTGCCTGTATTTCTATAGGTCATATCAAAATGCAGTATCAACATTCTAGCCTTTGTAAGATCTCAGACTTACAATAAATATAAATGGGAACTATTTTAATAAACAGATTCTTAAAATTTGTCTGTCATAGGGCATCTCTATTACTTTGACAGTATAAACTGCCTTCTCAGGAGTAAGTAAGAGTAAGTGGAATTAGCAGTTTTGAAAATACCTTTGCATTTGTGAGATGCTTCTAGCCTCGTTTTTGTAGTAACTGGAAGTCACACTATAACATAAACATGATAACCAGAATATGTTAATCAGTAAAGACAAATCAGAACATACAGGGGAAGATAGAGAGGGGAATGAATCTTGCATTTCAGGTACAGAGTCCTAATAAAGAATTCAACTGTATGAGTTTTGTTCAAATCATACACATCTGTGTTGCACCTCGATCCCTGTCATTCCTGAGCATTTTTGGAGTGATGCAGTTAAAGCCATTGAGAACCAATCCTTTTCATAGTTAATTAAACTTCATGTAATTCTGTGGGTTTTGTTCTGCAGCAGAAATGCATAATCCATCTCAGAAACAAGAAGCTTAACTTTTGCTAGTTTATTATCTCTTTGCAGAGCAAAAGGTGAGATACCACAAGTGAAGGGGATAGTTGGATGTTGGAAATTGAAGTCATGCTACTCTAGTTGTAGCTGAGCCAGATTCAAGATTTATCACTTGCTACCTCGCTAGCCAAGTTCTGCAAAACAACAAAATGGTTTTATTACCCTGGTTAAGCTAATGTAGATAACTTTAACAGAAGTGCATTACAGACTGGGCTTACACAGTTAAACTGACAGTCTGAGGGAGGATTATTGTATCTTAATTGCCACCAGATCAGTAAGGTTACCTATTCCACTCAAGCTTGTGGGCACCTTCAGGCCCCTAATTCTTCCTTACAAGGATGTGAGTTGATAACTGGCACACCTTTCAATCTACATGGCTACAAGTGAGGAGAACTGACAGCTGTTCTCTTCTTTGGCCCTGCAAGAGGATGTGAGAAATGCCATATAGTGTAAAATGGGGCCTGTGCACATGTTGGAAGGGACACTTGCAGCTATTGCTTTTGCTAAACTAAAGCTGAAATTACAGCAAGGGCTTTTAAAAACTCAGGTCTGAAGCTGAGCATTCCAGCCTTTAAATATTTTAACTAACTCAATTGATTTTAGTAACACTGGACAACTACAAGCAGTATTTCTGAAGAAAAGCTAACAGTTTGTTTTCTACAAAGTCTATTAAGTATTTTAGATATTACTGTAATAAAGGGTCTTTCATGTTCTCAGCTAACTATCAACTGAATTCTGATTACCAGAGCAACTTGCTGTATACTTATATTTGTAGTTATCTCTTTGACTGTCGCCCCAAATGATTGTGGTGAAAACACAAATGCACAGTGTTTTGATTTACAATATTTAATCATAATTAAAAATTTGATATTTGATAACTTTTGCTTTATAGAAGTGCAGAAGACAACTTTTGTGTTTAGTATTTTCATTACTACACTGAAGTCATTGTGAGCACACTGGTTAAGCTGAAGTGAATCACTACAAAATCAAAATGCTGAGATTAATAGTTTTGTATGCAAATTAGGTCAGTCTTGCACTGTAAAATTAATCTTGGTTTGTGTTAATTTTTGAAAGAATTGCTGCATTTATTCATTAAAACTATTGTAAAAATGAAACTTTGTTGGGTGACTGTGTAGCTTTGGTACTGAGCTGGCTGCGTGCATCCAGCTCAGTTCAACATCCACCAGGTGTTAAACGCTGTATGCTGCGATAATCGGTGTTCTCATGCTCAGTGCCAGGGGAGTTTATCATCCCTGCTATGGCCCCTCCTTACCTGTTACAGCTCTGCACACAGGGAAACCTCTGAAACCATCATTTCCACTAGCCTCTTTCAGAAGAAAACTATTCCCAGGGTGCAACAGTACACTTAAAGAAAAAAGGTAAAATGGGGTTTTAGCAATATTCTCTGTTCTAGCTGTGAAAATACTCAACTTTCTTGACTGAATTAATTACATGGGAGAACCTGAGCATTTCATGATTCCGTATTTCTAATTCCTTTCTCTTTCATCAGTAGGGCAGCATTCCGCTTTGGTTCAAGGTCTGTAAGTTTGGCATACAACTCAAAGCTACTGTAAACAAAATAAATTAGTTAAATCTTGACCAAAGAATGCATAAAAATGAAATATAATATCTTTTAAAAAGTATTTATTACCAAGATTTTCAAACTTTATTTTGGAAATGCCTAGTGTGCAGAAGCATTTCCACACAGTCATTTTACTGAAATTCTTAAGACATACAAAAAAAAAAGTGAAACACCAACAGTGAAGTTCATTCATTTAATTAAAATGAAAAACAGTCCATAGATTTAAAGGAGAACTTGGTCCACATAAATGAACTATGTAAGTTTTGTTCTAGTCCATTCTATGGTGGAACTGGTATTTAATCTAGTCTATGTTTCTGGAATAATCTAAATAAAGGAAGTGCTCTTGTAGTATCTCTAGAAAATAGTATGTAAATATACAAAACACCAAGTCATGTTCTAAGCTATTTCAAGAATCAAATCCTCCTTTAAAGAGAAATAATCTGTAGTCTACAATTTAACATTTAAATACAAGGCAGAAACCCAGGGCGTCAGTGATGATTTTTCCTACAATTCTTCCCTCAGTATTTTAAGTCTGAAAAACAGTATTGTTTAGCAAATATATAAATTTGGTCCGCAGAAAATCTTGTTGCATGTAGAAAAGAGAAATACACATATTGCAAGTTGATCTTATTCATAGCATAAATCTATAAAACTATGTATTATTTAGGAAAAATAGGTTAAAAAGGATCTTATTTATACGCTTAAACCTTGTCCCAACACCATACGGGGAGTGTACAGAAAACTTAGCATTATGCTTAGGATATGTAGTTTGTGAAAAATGACTTAGTATTTCTTGTTATTTTCTCAGTAAATTGCAACACATAGAATTCAAAAACAATGTGCTACTAAAGTGAACTCTGAATGAAATTCCAGAAGTAAAAGAATTAAAATAATCCTAAATTCGAATACATGCTTTCTTTTTAAATTAATTTGACATTACCATTTCTTAAACTTAATTTTTACTATACATCTTTAGTGGCAACAGATAAACAGACTGTCACAGACTGAATTTGTTGGCAGGATTTTTCTATTGTCCCTCTATCACCTTCTGCTCTATCAAATGCTAGTTGACTAGTACTGGAATGATTTTTAAGACATTATTCTACTTTCCACAAACATCAATTTCGATGGAAAGGGCATATGACACCTTAGAAGCAGAAATGTTACTTAAGGCAGAAAGTTAAATTATTGTCCATTAGTACAGGCAGAGTCAACTAGAAATAAAAATAATGAAAATATTATTTCATTTTATTGGGCTGTAATGGGGAGGGACCAGAATTAAAAAGTAAAAAACCACCTACCACGTTGAACTGTTGCACTTTCCCTCTTCCCTCAATTGTACAATTATATACAAATCTGCTGAACTTCCTCAAGATTAGGTAAGTCTGCACTAAAATAAAATGGTAATTTTAGCAGCTTGATTCAAGAGTGGCCACAACTCTGCCAGTCTTGCGAACTTCTTTCTCCTTCTTTTGAACCTTTTCCTTCTGCTTTTCCAGTTTTTCCTGTGTTTTTCTAATATCCTTAATTTTTTTCTTTATTGTTGATCGGTCATTTTGACTGGAAACTCCTAAAGCCTTTGGAGGAGGAAAACAAAACAAAACCTCATCAGTAATTTTTTTCAACAGCACTGTTAACAGTGCTTGTGCATTAACAATAGAACAGTGTCACTCACTTTTTGACAAGATAATCTGTTTATTTGAAAGGTAAAAACTTAAGGCTGCAAAAACACTGCAAATAATCATCTAGGTAACAAGGTAGGTAAGAAAACCAAGGCCACCTCTTCAGTTTTGAAATAACGATTTCATGTTGCATTTTACAAACATATAAACCCATGAGAATTCTCAGAAAATAACATCATTGGTATTAGTCTCCAGATCTTTTTCTAGGTATTTTTATACACGAGGAATTTTTACTGAGTGAGAACTCTGAAGGATTTTGAAGTGCTCTGGAGCGGACGGTACACTTCCACTTGCGGACGGCAGGTGGCAGCACGGGACTCCGAGTGTGTGACCCGGGCACGCGGAGCTCTGGGCATCAGCGTCCCGGCTCCGCAGCTGGACACAGCAATCACAGGCCAGTCACTGCGATTCCCTCTGTGCCCACCAAGTTTTGTAAAATACAGGACATTTAGTGTTGCCTGTCTATTAAAATTGAGGCATATTTTTGAGACTGAAGTCAGAACAACTTTTTCCCCCCTAGGCTCCTCAAATTCTGCTACCGATCATTAATAATAATTTGCCTTATGCCAGAGTAGACCAATAAACCTCTTCTAGCTGCACATCTTGAGTGTCCCTAATGCAGTCTCGTAATCTAACAAGAAAGAAAAACTGCAGGAATTTACCAGAACTATAAGGGATACATATATACTGCAGCTTCCAGGTGTAAAATGGCAAGAAAAGGTTCAAAAGATTCAGAATATGTATTTTCAGCAGGCATAAAAAACTTGAAACATTTAAAATGTCACCAGATAGGGTTTTAGCCTTTCCATTTGAAGAGAAAATGTTGAAGAAACAGATTTCTAAAACTGGATCCTGCAATTCTATTTGAGCTGGCCAGAACTTGTTTTGATATGACTTTATGTTGAGATTGGTGACAGATGTATCAAGACTCTTTGGACAATTCAGTTTCCTTTTATTTCCTCAACATACAAACAGCAACTCAAAAGCAACTCAAAATAAAATAACACGAGCAAATAACTCTTATTCCTTAAAAAGCTACAGAACCAGCAAATTGGACTTTGTAGATTAAAAATATGTCTAAATAAGCAGTGAAACCTATACAGTTAAAAATCCATCCTGGGATGTGCACATACCTTCAACTTCTCACTGTCGAGCTGCATCAGCTGCTGTCCATCTACATTCATAGCTGTGAACTCCGTAATATACTGCTCCATGTTCATTCCCATTAGCCAGTGGCATACTTGCTGGGTGGTCCATTCAGAAATAGGTCTACTGTGCCACTGATTTTGCTTTCCTGTTGTTGTAAATTCATCATCCAATGCCTAACCAATTGAGAAAAGTCACCATAAGCAATATTTTACTCAACTGTATGTTGAATTCCAGTTGTCAGTTTAGTTTGGTTAACAAAGTGCATGTTCACACATGCTCTACTCCAAAAGTAAAGTTCTTGAGATCGCTTTGCCTAATTTACTATAAACAAGACACTTCAACATTCATCACAAACTAAGTCAGAAACAGAGAACATAAATGGTAAATTGGACCTTTCCAAACAATGTACACACTGCCTCAGTTAAGCTAGCTGGGTCTTAATGTTAAATGCTACCTTACACAACATGAAGAATTATTAAGAACTTCAACTCCATTATTATTGTTAAGTGATGGAAATCCAGAATAAAAGCAATTCTAGTAGTCAGTAAATCTGGTGAGTGTTCTAGGTACAGGTTTATTACATTTTGTACATTTGTCAAGAGAAGACTGTTCTTTGAACTAATGCTATTATGTTGACATTTTATAAAGTCTGCCCAAATAGAAGATGACCATTTCAGAAACAGAGCAGCTTGTAGACTTCCACTGAAAATACACTTTGCCAGCTCACAGAGCTTTGAGGCACTCTGCTTCAATTTCATTTTGCTTCAGAGGGGAAAAGGTACTGCTGTTTGTCCTGAAGCACTATTACTTCATCACAGAAGAAAAACTACACAACAAAGCTCAGTATCTGTAGAGAAGAAATTCCAGTGTAGTATTTGAATCACTAACATCAGTTAACTGAAGTCTTATTAACTATCCACGATCATCTCTCACCAGCTCATGACTGAGTACAGGCTGCATTAGACTGCTCATCCAAGGTATTTGCAAACAGAAGAAAATATGCTCCCCTTTTCCAGCAAGTCATTCCCTTTTACAGGCATTTGTAAACAGAAAACAGAGGAAAAAAAAGAGTTTTCTAGTTACAGATTTGAGAGATGACCCTGTTAAGTCGCAGGTGAACAACTACAGCTGCCAGCCAAAGGGATCTCACAAAATCCAGCTTATCTGATTGAATATTTATGAGAGTTGATTGATATAACAAAATGATTGTGGTGATTACAAGTCAAAGACAGTGAGACATAGGCCTGTCATGTGATCTGATCATGCAACACAATGGATCTAAGCAAGCAATATGGGAGACATGTATGAGGGGACACACAAAATTTTCAAATTTCCAGTGTATTGAAGGACTACATGTAATTTGAAATGGTTTTGCTTTCCCTGGTCTGTGAAACAAGGGACAGTGACTATGTTCAGAGGCAATAAAAATAGAAATGAGTTTGTAGAGCCGGACAGCTTGTGCTGAGGTCTGAAAATCCACACTACAAGCATTTCAAAGGATTTTAATTTCCAAACAGCACTAGTCTGATCACAAAGACTCAATGGCTACTAGCAGCTAGAACGTAGCAGGACCACTGTTGGAGCACATCTGATTTGATTTCTGAGATAAACTGAAGTAAGGCAAGTGGGAACAATCAGAATATTTATTTCAAAAATGAACTCCTTATCCAAATCAAAATGCTTATGTAGATAGAACAAGTGCATCTGCCTTGCTGATGTGTGAAAGGAGAATAGCAATTTGCATAAAATAACAGCAAAGGGCTCTAGAAGAGGATTTGCTTGAAGTGCTGTATACAGCACCTCTATCAAGACAACTGGAGCACTGAGTCTTCTATCCAAGCCATCAAGCTTGAGATGCTTCATACAGAGAAGATTAGTTGGATAAATTACCAGGGGAATTTAAAAATGCATGTCCATTTAAAATAATTTTACATAACAGTACTCCCCAACCTGATAGTGCAATAATAAAAGTATATTGGCAACTTTGTCTCATACTAACAAGTGTTCATGAATAGTACATAAAAAAGGGAAAACACTTTGCATTTTAAGTTGGACTTGTATCTCAGGTGTGGTCTGTCAGCCATAAGAAATACTAAAATATATTGCTGCCAAATATGTATTTTTTAATATATCTACGTATTTTTATCATTTTAAGTTGGGGTATGTATCTGTATATCTCCTTTACATGAAAAAATGTGTAAAGTGTTTAATTCCAGTTGGAACTCACTCTAGATTTGCTGAATCTGTGCAAGCCATGGCAGAACTTCCCTTCTGTAATTTCAGAATGTAACTAACTGAAGATATATTCTTGTCAAAAAAAGAATGAGACTCAGATTTTTTCATTTTGTCAGAGAATTGCTGTCCCCTGACAGAATCTTGAGGGCCCTCTAAACCAGTTTGTCCAAGCAGCACAGATTAGATATTTTAACATACTGCACTATGGAGGAGTCTCCAGGCTTAGCTATGAATTACAGCTTCAGCATCATTAATTGCTAACAAACTCCTTCTACTTCATATTGGTAAAACAGAACCCTAAAACCAGAAGTTGTAGCAACACCTGGAACCTGTGTTAAAACACAGACATCATCTCCTCACAGATATTTAATACTATGAAATTTGAATTTTTCACTACTACACTAGGGAAAGCACCTGTGACTATTTTTCAGAGTACAGGAAAGTGAAAACTGTAGAAGGGTAAGATGCAGAACACGAATTTTTGAGTAAGGATTATTGATCATTAAATAATACCTCTGCATCATTTTTGTTCTCAAATGTCCATTCGAGGCAGAAGGAACATGCCAAGCTGTGTTTGTACACCTAAGTTAAGAGTCCTCAGAACAGTCAACACACACACAAGAAAGAGATCAGCTGCAAATTTAGAAAACAGAACTAAAACTACTTCTAGGTATGGAAGCATGAGAAAGTCATGTGCTCCTGCATAAAAATGCATGTGACTCAGAAATCCATAGAGATAAAAATACAAAGCCCAAGAAAACACCACTGCCATCATACCATTTAACATATTAAGAACATTAAAAGGATTACCCAGCTAGCTTGCTAACCATCTGTGAGTGAAGTGCCTCTACTGTAATTAGCTGGCTACTAACAACTGAACTCTCACCAGACAGGCATGTGCCCAAACTGCCTGTGAGCACCTGTCCAGCAGAGAGGCAGACTCCTCAGTGTCTACGAGCTAGGTCTCCAAGAGGTGTTTCTATCCAGTTTCCCAACAACTCCAGGATTTATAAGGCAGTGTGCAATAGCCCACTTCTCTGAGAGCTGGAGTTACACGGGCCAGGCTGGATCGATGGGCCAGACCAGGGGCATGAGGTTCAACATGACCAACTGCTGGGTCCTACAAACTGGCCACAACAGCCCCATGCAGTGCTACAGGCTGGGGGCAGAGTGCTGGAAAGTGGCCAGTGGGAAAGGGCTTGGGGGTGATGGTAGACAGCAGCTGAACAAGAACCAGTGTGTGCCCAGGTGGCCAGGAAAGCCAGGGGCATCCCGGCCTGTATCAGAAACAGTGTGACCAGCAGGACCAGGACAGTGATTGTCATGTACTCAGCACTGGTGAGGCCATACTTCAAGTGCTGTGTCCAGTTCTGGGCCCCTCCATTCAGAAAGGACACTGAGGTGCTGGAACAGGTCCAAAGAAGGGCAGTGAAGCTGGTGAAGGTTATGGAGCTCAAATCTCATGAGAGCAGCTGAGGGAGCTGGGGGTGTTTAGCCTGGAGATACTCAAGGGGACCTTATCACTCTCTACAACTCACTGGAAGGAGGGTGTAGCCATGTGGGGGGGGGCAGCCTCTTTTCCCAGGTAACCAGTGACAAGAGGACACAGTCTTCACCAAGCCAGGTAAGATTCAGGTTGAAAATCAGGAAGACTATCTTCACAGAAAGGCTGATAAAACATTGGAATGGACTGCCCAGGGAGGTGGTGGAGTCCCTGGAGATGTTTAAGGAAAGACTGAACATGGCATTCAGTGCCATGGTCTAGTTGACAAGATGGTGTTCAAGTTCAGTCATAGGCTGGTCTTGATAATCTCAGAGTTTTCCAAACCCATCGATTCTGTGATTTGAAATACTCTACATTTCTGTAAGATTGATTACTTTTCCCAGACCTAGACTACAAACTTTGGAAAACTCCTAAGAATAGAACTACTTATTTTTCTTCACATATACTGCTTTCCAGATGAGGAAACAGTTCAGAGTTTGTTCCTTGTTTTCCTCAGAGTAGACCCTTGATACGCAATGTAATTACTGAAAAGATACAAACAGCTTTCACTGGTCATGCAAAACCAGGACAATAAGCAACATATGAACTAGACAGAACACTGGAGCGCATCCATAACAAAAAGAGGCTTAAATCATCACTTTGCAAATGGACAATTAGTAACAAACTGATTTCATTTTAGCTTTAAAATCTGAAGTTTACTGAAAGTTTGTAATACTGATCAAAGAACAATATTCAAGAAGACATCTTCAATAAAGCCTTACAATTTATACTCCTTGAAAGTTTTAGAAATGCATATTCCATTAATGAAGCATTCCATTCAAAAAACTGCAGGGAGTATTTGGAAAGATAGATAATTAACTGGAGTTCCTCTGGTTTTCATTAGAGCCAAGACTATTATCTCCAAAAACACCTGCAAAACCTTAATCCACTACTACAACCTGTAAACTAGTTATATTATTTTTGACACCTCAGATGCTTATGTCAGTGAATTTATAAATTTGTTTGTAAGACTGCGCTGACTCTCTACATATTAGTAGGCTATTACAAGATTTTCACCAATGACTGACTTAAGACAGCTAATAAATTCCCATCACATTCATGAACCACCAGTCTGGCAAGCTCTCTAATTAATTTTACATAAGATAACGATGTTCTGTTTTTAATGAGTTTTCCTAAACTAAAGAATTTATTAAGATGTCTATCAGTAAAACACCAAATGAGACAATATCTCAGAATGCTACCAAAGAGTAGACTTTGGGCTTCAGCTGTAGCCAAAGGAGTTAGCTCTCCAGGGGAATGAACACACTTTCAGGTGTCTAATTTCTACCTATATATCAGAACCACCATGTTCTGACTGCTTTCATTTTTTCTTTTGTTTTATTGATATGAAATTTTTTTATAAAACAAAACTGCACAAGATGTGAAGGCAAGGTCAAAAATGTTGCAGTTTTCATTCACCCAGGAAGCTGCTTTAAATTAGTGGAACAGAACAGCGTTATATTTAAAACTAAAAACTTTGATTTGATCAGTCAGTTCATTCAGATTTTTTATGATGTAACTAGGATCAGAGCACACAGGCTGATGTGTCATCCACTAGTGCATGTCCTTAGTTCATTTAGATTCTTTACAGTGCTCTTCAACATTCAAATATGGAACAGACATCTAGTTTCACATTACACACATCTGTTTCTATTAAACATGCTGTAGTGTGAACAACAACATCAACAACACACATATACACACTTTGAAACTCACCTCATTTGAAGAGAAGGTTAAAGTGTGTGAACGACCTGACAGATTTGGTTCTGTCACTAACCCTGAAAGTTCACAACTTGGCTTGCTATGGTATGTATCATCTATGACAATTCTACTCTGCAAACAAGTGGAAATAATGTTTTATTAACTCACTTCTTGGAAAAGCAGGTCATTAGGTGACATTCTAGTAATTCTGATTTTTGGTTTAAAAAAATAGTATGACTCAGTTACCTTTAGAACACATATGAAATGTACTAACTATATCAAGCATCTGACTTGTTTTTGATAAACTTCTGAATTCAGAAACGCAGTAACAGATTTAAAGCAATATCCCCAATAAGAGCAACTGGTGCAGAGAATTGGTCATAACCAGAAACGGTGTTAGAATACACAAGTGCATCAGTCACTTTTTTAGCAGGCATACCACACTGTGGGAGAAGCAGTTTAAAATGCATTTATTTGACTTATTCATTAATTCATTAAACTGAAACCTCCACAAACACTATGAATGTGTTTCAGAAGGTAGCACTCTGTTGATTCCCTTGATTTCCAACTCATATTGTGACCTTGAAAATGTTTTTCGGTAGTGAGTGAAAAATAATTTTGCCAAAACCATGCCTCGAAATTTTGCCTTTCTAAAAGTTTATGTCTCAGCACTACTCTTTGCTGCCTACAAACAGTACATAATTATTTACCAGTAATTTCTCTAATGTTCTCTAAGTCTCTACTCTAATTGCACTTTGTAAGGATGCCATACCACATCCCTATGTGTGTAAATAACCTGAAATCTTAAATTAAGTTGATCTCAAGGATATTTTTCTCCAGTTAGTTATGCTTGTATAAGAAAACTACATTTTTGCAGTTACTTTCATTTAGCACTTCTGTATGTGTGTTCTGATTTCAATTTCACCTGAACTCTCAGTTTTCTGGAATATTCTATTTTTGTTTTTTTAAGTGCACTCCCTTATATTCTAAATTATTGATACACATTTTCAGCCTGAAAAACACCTCACCAAAGCTCAAGAAAAAAGTCATCACCACCACAGCACAACAAACATAAAACCTCAAACCACAACTTGACTTTTCCGGCTACCTCTGTGCAGCACTTTTCTTGAATGAGAAATGGTGTTCTATTTATCATGTAGATTATTTTATCAATTACATTAAATGTTAGGGTCTTCTTCAGTCTTTCAGATGTAAAAATTATTACCAGAAACAGCTGAATATTTTTTCCATCAACCTATTCTCAAATTACCTTCAACCCAAGGTGAAAATCTAAGAGCTTTTCTTTTAGCCACCCTCAGTTCACTCTTTCTACCCTTACAGAGAAAATCAGGAATAACTCAGACAAACAAAACGAGAAGATACAGTAATAAAAACACAGCCAAAAGTAATGCATCTGAGCACCAGTTGTAATGCTTCCTCCTCCCCCTCCTCCTAATCAGTTATAGAAATAATTTCCTTTTAAGCACTTAGAGCCAGTTGCAAAGATTTTTGATCTTGAATAGCATAGAATTTGGACAGAAGAGGTTTCACAGGTACTAGGATATAGTTTATACCACACTGTTCTTCCTTACACTGAAAATGAGACTGCATACATACTTACAGAAGCTAAGTAATATTCTGGAAAAACAATGAGTATAAACACCCTGTATGTGTGTCTATTGTATCAGAAAATGGGACAGATTTACATCAAGGGACTAATTTAAGAACTGTCTGAAAGCACATAGGATTTTAGTTCCTGTGTTTCTTGTTTTCACAAGGATCAAGAAGTTGACTAACTACTTTGTTAAACAGTAGGTTTAAAACTAACTTCAGAACAATTTTAAGAAAATAAAAACATTTCAATTGTAGTAACTTTCAGAGGCAAATTTTGCAAAACCAGAAACCAGGGAAAAACGAACCTAATTCTATTCCTTATATCATCAGTGCTAAAACACAACTACAAAAATTATACATGATGCATAGGACTCAGTTCCACAGAGATTTTTACATGACAAAGTTCCTATTTTAGGCTTTCTACTTTTACCTCCTGTTTAAGGAATGCTGTCACATGATCAATGGGATACTACAAACATAAAAAGAATACATTCTATTGCTATATTTATGATATATTGCTTTATTTATAAACTTTGAGTTGATATCAACAAAAAGGAGAATTCTTCCCTTGAATTCTGGGAAGATGACTTTGTCCTTTGCTTTTATATTGTTTTAGTAACAAGACTCACTTCTGAGTGGTCAAGCATATTTCTTTGTCAGTTTTAATGTATTTTCACAGCAAAAAAAGCCAAAGCCTTGTTACTGTACAAATGTAATTATCAACCCTAAATTAAGATCTATAACAATTAATCATTCATTTGAAGCAGCAACCACTTCAGGTTACCATGTTTACAAAAGACTGCAAACATTGCAAAGTGAAAACAGTCTGACTTTGGAGAGGAAAAGTATGATTTTATGATTAATGAATATCTAAGAATCTGTTCTTCAATGGGATCAACTTTCTACCATTTCACAAAGCAGGAAAATAGCTGGAGACTTGCATAATCTTCCAGCTGCTGGTTTGCAACTGGAACTACGAAAGAGAGCACAAAACAACAATTACATACTGGAGCATGAGAAAGAAACAAAAAACCCCAAACCAGTAGGCAAGAAACCAGCTGGAAGGTTGAAGCAGTAATCATCTTGGGAAGTATAGTCCAGTAAGAAGAAAATATTATTACTTCAGAACAATGTGGAAAGGAAGAGAGCATTCCAATCTGGTAACATCTGTACCTTTTTGATTGCCAAAAGTAGGTGTATATGGTAGGTATATGAAAACTTCAAGAGCTGCTTAAGCACATTATGGGTGCTTAGAGTAGAAATGCAGCAGTGGGACTTTTACTATGCTTACAAAACTTATTTAAATCAGATAGGAGCAATGAAAAGGGGACCAATGGGTTCCTCTGAATCCATGATTTTGAAAGACAAACCCACTGGTTGCTTATCTATAGAGTAAACACCTCTTCATAGCTTTGCTACAGCCTATTAGAAGACCAGCTACAGCCTATCAAGAGACCAGCCTATTTAACCATGCATTCCTATTTAATCAAAAATTGTATCCAAGTATATGCATATATCTTCCAAATTCTTGGGTTATTTACAAAAATATCTTTTGGCCACTGCAGGCTCCAAGAAAAGCAACTAGCGCAGGAGCTGTAAATACACAAGACTGATGCACACTGGGCAGCATTTTGTGAGGTACTATTCTACTTCGGAGATTAAAAAATTCCTACTCTTATTAAGTTCCTGCATTATAATAAGGATTGTATGGTTCTAAAACCACTTTCCATACTTTTTAAAAACTATGTATGCAGACAATTTACTACTATCACAGGGACTGTAGGTTTACACTAGTGAAACAAAATATTTTAAAAAGGTACTATAACAGCGTTTTAGTGCAATTGCCATCTGGAAACATGGAAAGCAAACTTGCAATCCGCAATCTCTGCAAAATATCAGTGACTTCATGAATTACAACCTGGCAAGTTTCTCTTCCATATATACAACTCATTCCTTTCTAACGCACAGAAGAAAAGCAAAACATGAAGGTGTATTTTAGCCACCTAAAGTGAAGAAAAAGTGTGAAACACAAGAATAAATCCCCTTACTCAAATGATTGCAATTCCCAATTTGACAAAATCCAAAGGAAACGAAAATATAGTCAGTAAAATTGCTGGAAACAGTGTTAAATTGAAAAAGGTTTTACCAAATATTCAGACAACACACACATTACACCTTTTAGTTTCTAAAGCTGTTTCTTTCAAATAGTTTAAAATCTTAAGAGGGTAACTATGGTTATAGATTGAACTGTGTAGCCTCACTCTTAATATCTGATTAAAAGGCTCTAAATTATTAGATTATTAGCTACTCAGAAACCTGGAAGAAAGTGTTCTATAGATGTGCTTCCTGGCTTTTAAGACTACATTTGTTAATGAAAACTAGGATACTATCTTCCTGCACCTGTCTGGTACTCCAACCCCACATTCCAGTACAGTAAGAGCTGGCTGGCCAACTGTTTGGACAGCTGACCTCTATTTATGCACAATTCCTCCGTGAACTAGTCTGGAAAACAGATTAGACTTTTAACACTATGCTTTCCTGAAACTAGCATTACTTTTAGCATTACCAACTAGTGAAAAAGCATGCCCTATGATTCTTCCTTAAATGCTACTTCAGCTTGAATAGCCTCTACTGATGCTTCAGCTGAAGAAGGGAACAGGAGCACTCACACAATTCCTGCTTGTAAGAGCTGTAGTATCTCAAACTTCTCCAGCAATGTTTGTAAGAGGTGATGTGGTCAAGGACTAAGTCATTAGGCTTCCACACACTAATCACTGATATTTTTACTTTATCAAGATGCAACACTTAAATATTCAAAGCATAAATTAGTAATCTTTACCTTGCTTCTGTTCTTGTCTTGACCATGCTCACAACCATCCTGCCCACTCTGAGTAACCTGCAGACTGCTACTTGAAACCTGAGGCTCTTTGTGGCTGTCTCCAAACCAAGAGAAAGGCATGCAAGTAGGAACAGGGGAATCTGAATCTGATGCAGATAGATTGTTGCCAGAGTCATCCAAAAGTTCTCGGGAGCCTCTGAGATAAGCAGATGAAATTCTGTTTAAAGAATGGCAAAAAACTGCATACCATTCCTCATATACACAACCACCGCGTAAAAACAAGAACTAATTCAAAACACACCACTTACTTTTACCAGTTTCACAGCACAACTGCTACTTGAAATGAAAACTGATACTTGTCTTTAAATGTTCATGCAAAATAATGAGTTATATAATGTCGCATATTTTTGCAGTATTTCACACAATAATTTCAAAAAATTGCTAACTTAATTTACTCAACATTCATCTTCCTAAGCAAAATACAGTTTTAATGTTGTCTCCTATACCCTCTTCTGGGAGATTAGAAGCTCATCTCTGTATCATTAAATCTTCACAGAATTTTGCAACTGAATGTAACAGGATCAAACATTAATGACAATTTTAAAGAAATCCTTAAGTTACAAATTTTAGGAATGCAGCATGTATGTATAAACTAACAAAAGAACTACCTGCTATCCAGAGAACCTCTTAGATTTTCTTTTTCTTGCTTCTTACCCTTGCCCCCAGATTTCCGCAATCCACTGAAGTGAAAAAACACAAATTGAATAAAGCACTTACATTTACATTTCTTTAAATCGGCAAGTTAGTTTTCACATTGACATCAACAGTTACATAAAGCCACATTTATACTGATACACAAAGCATAGTTTTGCAGATTATGCACGCAATTAAAGAAGTTCTGGCACTCATATTCTATTTAAGAAGCATGGCACTACCTTTTAAGAGCCACAGATAACCAAAATAAATACAGAAAATGTCTAAAGAAGCTTAGCATATAGTGGATACAACCAGGAGGAAAACCACAGTTTTATTGCTACATTAATGCTCCTAAGCAAAGCACAGCAACTTGAACAAAGTCTCTAACTACATTAGCAGTGTGTGAAATCAGCTGATTTTTATCTTATACACTATGTTGCATTTATTGCACTACCAGCCTAAGTCTTTAATGTTAGCTGGCTTCAACAAGCTTTACCCCATCTTCAAAGGTGTTATGAAGTAGCATTACTGGACTCCTCTACACTGTTTTATTTAGAGAACATAATATTCTCAAAAATAACACAGAACAACACTTATTTCCAAAGGAACACATGTAAAATCTTACCCAAAATCTGGAAATCTCCTTTTGGACTTCCCTGATGGAATTCCTTCATTTGTTTCTGCTGTCTTGTCTTCATTTTTCCTTTCTTCTGTTTTTCATAGAGAGGTGAAAAATAAAAATGTTGTTGTAAAAATACCTGCAATTTTCAGCTACTAATGATGATGCTTGTGAGTCAGATACTAAGACCTGGGTGACAGTGTTAGAACTCCCATTCTCACACGCAGATAATAACTGAAAATACTACAGCCATATCAGCCAGCCTAAGTTATTTTCTGTGGCATCCTCCCCTCATTCTGTCTGTACCTGGCCATTGAAAAATGGCAACATAACAGTTGCTGACAACTACTCAAAAATATTCCTTTTGATAAAGAGTACTTCTATACTGTCTACAAAAAGGTAAAAATTACCACAGTATTTTGCTCTAATGAATGACAAAGAAAAGTTAGTTTATGACAGGTTTAGAAAAAATAACTCTTTCTTTTGCAAGATGTCAACTTCAAAACATACAACCACCATATATAACCATATATATGTATGAGATATAGCATTTAGTATTTCTCTATTACTATCGAAGTATTAGAGATGCTCCTCTAATATTATTTTTGGCTCAGTAGCTAATCCAGGCCAGTGGTTGCAAACATGGGCTACGAGCTGCCAGCTCCACAAGGTGTGCCTAACCAACATGATGGTCAGCACCTGGAGAGCAGACAGCTCCTGACAAGCTGAATGGCTTACTGAAAATGGCATACAAACTGTGACTATTCTGAAGAAACAACTGGGACTTTGAAGCTCCTCCAAGACTCTTATTTTCAAAACTGGAATACAACCTCTTAGGATGCAATTTTTTGCCAAAATCCTGTTTAGTACACAAAACTGAGATCAACTACCCATCACTCCATCAGCAAATAACCATTATATATTTCAGGAAGGATTAACTCAAAGCTTACATACCCGACAGTCAGGATAGTCAAGAGCTTACCCCCTTTTTTTTGCATATCTAATCAGTAGTTTCCGATGAACATTAGAACTTTAGCTCATTAGTTAAGCACTCTTTCTAAATATATAACATCCAATAAATTATAACTACAGTTAAACTGTAGTTAAACTAGAAGAATTACTTTTAATACTGACATTTGTTTCCACCTCTGTTTCCAGACGTAGTATTATAAGGAAGGAGGTAATTTCTTAAACACAGCACAGTAGGTTAAAATACAGACTGATACATGAATGGATGAAATATACAGAAAAAAATTTACAATGCTTCTGTCATCACAAAAAAAAAACTATAGAAAAGAAAGCAAAATCACAGATATATTAGGTATGTGTCTTAATAAGTGGGGCTTTTTTTAGACTATTTTTGTTTGAGACTTTATAGAAACACAGAAAATAAGGACAGTATAAAACAAATCCTGTTTCAGGGTATTAAAACAATGGTTTTGCCTGAGCTGTAGGGCAAAGACAGCAAGTCATCTGTCTTTATACATTTGTACTAGCTGATTACAGAAAATACCAAACATTTAAAAGATTATATTAGATCCCTTTTTCAATTATTCATAAGAAAAATGCCAACTATTCCTTTCAAATAATGACTAGTAGTGACTAGGCTGATTACAATATCTTTAACCATCTTCTAGTGACAAATATCCTAAGAGGGCAGGATGAGTAATGCAGTAATTTCCACAATACTCAGAATCTGTATCTTGTTTAAACACTCGCATAATGTCTGGAAGCACAAAGCCAACAATGAATTTTTCTAGGAATCAGGAAATCCATCAGACTTACTCTTGAATACAATCACACTTATGAGGCTTGATGTTTTGCAATAATGTATTAGAACCTTTCCTGATTACATCAAAAAGATGTACAACTTCAACCCCAAAGAATTAAAATAATAATAAACCCTTCAGCCTTACCCTTGGCTTCTTTCCCTTTCCCTTTTGCTTCTCTTTGCTTAACATTCTTGAGATACCCTTGAGGAGAATTTGGAGTCATCCCTTCAGGAGGAGGTGAATGAGTGGTGGTTGTGCTATTTTCGTTGTTTGGTTTGTGTACTGGAGAAGAGTGTGTGGAAGCAGAAGGACTTGACTCTAGAGGACTTTCT
The DNA here is from genome assembly GCF_050655825.1 of Lonchura striata. Taxonomy (NCBI): domain Eukaryota; kingdom Metazoa; phylum Chordata; class Aves; order Passeriformes; family Estrildidae; genus Lonchura; species Lonchura striata. The sequence goes on from NC_140709.1 coordinate 20,685,250, forward strand.
GTGCTTTCTCTTTTCTCAGGCTTTTCACTCTTTCGATCTGTGTCATCCAGGCATGGGAGAGGTAATTTTTCACTTGTTTCTAAGGTCTTAGTTAGGTACATAGTGGAAGATTCTCTGTTGAGAACACTGTCTTCTGAATCCTCATCCTTAAATAAATTTAAAAGTTATTTTATGATAAACATGACATATACTCATTTATTATCTGTTCTTTTACCAGGGTGGAAGGATGTGCTAAGCAAATTTCCTTAGTTCAGGAAAATTTCTGAACTTACATACTTGTGGATACCATCTGAATCACATGAATCTGATTTAAAGGCTGTTAGCCACCTCTATACACATCTTTCTGCACATCCCAAGTAATATTTTCCTAGCCAAATCAGAAATATTCTGGTACACTTTAGCCATTCCAATTCAATGTGGCGAGTTTGCAGTCTCACTGAATTAGTTCAGTGTCCTCCTTCCATGACAGGCTCTCTCATATATTGACTATACCTCAATTCTTCACTTGTTTTCCAAGAGAACATTCTACTGGTACACTTCTTGTGAATTCAATTGATGACTTATGGAATAATGAAGCATTTCAGAACTCTTTAGTTTGAAGAAATTTGGTAACTAACTTGTTCCAGATGAAGCCATAACAAGATAAATCAGTATATTTCACAACATATCACTGCATCAAAATCTTTCAGCAAGCAGAAGTAGCACAGAACAAGCTCACATAGTTATTTGCTAACTTTAAATTAACTGTGCCACAAAAACACACTGGAGTTCAGATGTATGTTATGAACCCTAAAAGGTTTTTTATTTGATGCAGCATAAAACGACGTTGCTTTGGCACAGCCTGAATGAAGCATGGAGAACACTTACAATTGCAAATAAAGACAAAACCCAACATATGCTCAGTATCCAGAGTGCATGATTATCAATGTCAGTACCAGTGTCAGTACCTGTAGATTTGCAATCTGTTGTCCATACCCAAGAGATTCTTTCAGCTTTGATCGAGACGGTGGCTGGCGTTTTACTTTCAAAGCAAGCTGAGCTTTTGCTTTGTGGGCACTGGTGTCTAATCTGGGAGTATCCCCAACAAAAGCATCAAAATCTGCAACAAACACATTAAAAAAGTAAACAAAAAACCCAGCAAAAACTGGTACACAAGTTTACCAACCCACTGTCTAGAAAAATATTCAGAATATAAGTCAGAATTATTCTACCTGTTAACCATTACAGTATGAAAATACTTTTTATATTATACTGCACTATTTTATATATTGCATTAGCAATTTCTATTTAATTTGAAATATACTTCTACTCAACTCCTTCAATTAAAAAATAATAAAATCCAACAGAATATAATTGTCTTATGGATTGAGAACTGAATTCTGTTCTAAAATTGATGAAAATTTGTGCCCCAGATGTGCTTTCCTAACATCATTCTGTAGGATAGAAAGCCTTTACAAAATAAGAATTTACCAAGTATTTTAAAAATGTCATTCTCATTTGAACCTCCATCTGATATTTTGTAACATTCTGTACATAAAATTATGAGACAAAAAAATCATAGCAAGTTTACAGCAAATTACAGCTTGAAACATATGGGATTTCAACTGACATATCTCAGTGTTTTAGTCCCACTATTAATTTCATTAACAGAGAATCTGAAGAACAGTTAAAATAGTTGTGGGAAAGAGGAGATGGATGGAGAGACAACACTTAAGAAATAAATTACAACTATACTGAAAATGCTGGGGGAACCTAAACTCAAGTATCCACATGGACTCAGCTAAAACATTCACTTAGTCAGTATGGAACAGCAAACACTTCACTTCTCTTAACAACAAAAAAACTCACTATATATACAACTCCTCCTAACTTTCCTTAAGTGCAAATAAAAAATACTACAATCTACTTACCAGAAATCAGCACGTCTAGAGAATTTATTCTTTCTTCTATTGACCTGGTTTCTTTTTCATTGTCTTCTTTTATCTTTGACTCATTAGATTGGCCTGGACTTTGACAGTCACCATCCAATAAACTGGCACCTTCAAACACATAAGGCATTTTCTCATATGCTTTTAATTTATTTTCAAGCTCTGAAATCTGCAATAATTAAAATTCAGAAATGAGATACAAATCTCCAAAAATGCAGACGTTTATTTCAAAATATAATAATGCTTTACTTTTTCCTGATAAATTTTCAGTTGTTCTGCATATTTCTGGTCTCTCTCTTCAAGTAGCTTTGAATGATCTTCTTCTTTCTTCATAAATTCTATTTCTCTGGTGAAAGAAACATATACATGTCTATGAAGTAGTAATATACAGAAATATAGAAAAATATGTTAAACAGAAATATGCACAATTGCATTTACTAAAAAGCATTCCATTAGTGAATGGTGACAAAAATCAATCTGCAAGGTGTAACTGATCCATTAATCTTATAGTGTCATAAAATGACATATTTATTGGTATGATTCTACTGTCTTCAAAAGAAAATACAGATGACTTATTTACTCTGCGCAGAAAAGGATGCATGGCAATACTTTTTCTGCAAAGTTACAACTATCTCTCATTTTAAAAGTGGCAAGTTGCATATGCATAAGTCTGAAATACATGCACGACTCCAATCATTACATCTTACTTTCTTCCACAGAGATACATGCACACACAGAGTATGTTTTCCTTCCAAAAGCTATGGCAAAATTCTGTTGCAAAATAAACTGCATTTCAAGTTTCTACTTGGTTCATCCTACAGCAATTGCAATGGCTGGGTTTTTACAAAAAAGAAACAATGACTACAAGAAGGAAACAAAAATTAAAGCTGTTTTTGCCTGTGTCATATCAAATGATGTACAAAACCAGAAAATAAGCATAAAACATCTACAACAGATGCAGAAGCTTCAGGGACAATCAAACAAGGAATGGAAATTTGCTAAACAGCGAGGGAATGGGAAGTAGCATGTTAGCAGTCATCTTCACGTACTTGTGAACTTCCGTGCGGATAAGCTTGGGAGGAGAGGGGAAAGGAGACCTTTAAAAAGCTGATCAAACAGCACAAAAACGTACTGTGAGAAGTAACACTTCTGGATGTGGACTACAGAGCAAAAGATCATAATAAATTGCCTTTAAAAGTAAGTAGCAAGTAGAGAAATTTGGAACAAGAATATTATATGCTTACAGCAACTACCAAAAGCAATAGTTGTGCTCTGTATTATCAGGACACATCTACAAATATTTTGCAATTACCTCTTCTTTTGCTAAGAGGGAAGATCATAGAAACAATTAGACACTACCACAAAACAACAATGCTGGAGTCCCTCACATTTGTACCTAATAAATTTTATTATTTCTACGAAAAATCCCAAAACCTGTAACAGATTGAAGATACTGTTTTCATACTGCCATTTTAGTGGGCTAGCTACATATCCACAAACTTTAAATTTCTCTCAAAATTCTTTTTACTCCTCCTACAAGATATAACTAACTCAGACTAAATCACATGGATCTGGCTATTATGAAATATCTTTTGATGCCTACTCTATCTGGAGCACTGAAGTCAGCCAAGCTGAGGGTTTTTCAAAAACAGCAAAAGGTATTGCCTAACACCTAGTATCAAATTTCAAGTAGTCCTTCCAAAATGTATAGATGCATTACAGCTTTTAAACTAAGTTGGTTTTTTTACGTTTTCATTGAAGTATTAAAGAATTTTTCATTAGCTATAAATCAAAAGTAGCAGCAAGATTTTCAGCTAACCTTTCCAGAAGGTGGTGATGTAAGGTATGGAATAATTCAGCATTTAGAGCTCACTTCTTCCCTGCCCTCTAACAAATGAAAAGAAATTCATTCAATACCTATTTCCCTAGGTATTGCTAACAGCTTTCCCCAGGTTGCACGAAACATACAAGCAATAAATAGAGACCTGGTATTTTGATGTACTTACTTTAGTTGGTAGTCTTTAAGCAATTTCTTGGCCTTGTTGTATTTCTTTTCAAGGGCATCACATTGTTCTTGAGTCTCTTTAAGACGCTCATTTACCGTTTTGCATAAATTTTGTGCCTCTAACCAGTAGGTCTCCAACTTCTTAATTTTCTCTTTGCTTTCATCCAAGTTTTGCTGTAGTTGGGCTCGATTAAATTTCCATTCACTTTTTTCTGCTTCAGCAACTTTTAACTGAAAAGATTAATATTAAACAAATTAATCTAATCTAAAAGATGAAATAAAAACCAGTGGCTGGTACTTGTTTAAGTAGAGAAGAACTAAAAATAATTAAATACTTATCAGTAATACAAAACCAGGACACAACTTTTAAAGTAATCACACCAACTCTTCCAACCCTTGCTAATCTAACCAAGATTAGAACTGAAACCCAAGAGTCTTTTACTGCTTTCTCATTGGTATTGCATCTTTCTAGACAGATCAAATGACCAAGATTTGTATTATTAGCTTGAATTATTTAAGATCTCACCAGATCTTAATATCTCTGGAGAGGCCTACTTTGAGTACCTTCAAAGGCAACTGCAGATAAAGAATCTTAACCTGTATAAGACAAGCTCCCTGTCCTACTACTTTGTTACCAACAGCTTTTTAAATAAAGATAGCATGACCAGTTGATCTTCCCTGGTAACTTTATATGAAAAAGAAAAGAAAAGGGTTTCCTTTTCTTGAGCTAATGTACAAAACCACCAAATACTCTCTCAGTAAAGGAAAGGGATGCTACTACCCCTTCAGCTTGATAGCAGCCACATTACACATGAGAATGTTAACATGTGAAGCTCTCCAGCCTTGGAGAAGTGAACAGGCAAGATACAGCTTAGTTTGTCCATGCCTCCTTCTTTGGGGACACCACTTCCACTGCGGAAATAAATCACTGCTTTTGAAGCCAGTTAAGATCACTGCCAATGGAACAAGGATGTTGAAAGGACCGAGAATTTCTTGAATTTAAAAATGGGGTTGTAAGTTGTACCAACACCAACATTTTTAACAGCTTTTGTGCAATCCAGCTGGGCCACATAACTAAGAGTACTAGAAAGAGGAGGAGCACTGTCAGAAATCAAAAAGGGAACTGTCATAAGTAGTTTTGTCTGTGTTGCCTCAACAATTGCAGAGTGCACAAAATGCCCCAACAGATACTGCTACTGAGAATTATTGCAAACTGCAGCACTATGCCCTCTTCACTTGCTACCTGTTCCCAGCAATGTGCTGCAACTTGTCCTAGGATATGCATTTCTGAGCAAGGCAACACAGAAGGTCAATGGAATAAAAGAAGCTGCTCGCTCACACTTATTTTCAGAAAAAGCCCATGTATAAATCAGCATCAGTGGAAAAAGCAGCAAAAAAGAACAAGAAACCCTTTCTCAGAATAAGCAGAGGCATTGAATCAATCTTCAGCAAAAAACAAAACTACTGAAAAACCTCTCTTCCCAGACCAGGTCAGAAATTTGAGGAGGGAAAGAGTATAACAGAAATAACTTTCTGGTAACAGAAAGACAGCCACAAACCGTTGTCTGGCCAAATCTATTCTCAAATAAGACAAGTTCGATCCACTGGTAATATTCTCATATTTGTTTATGAGCTGTTTCATACAGCTCTCCACAATATTCAGCTATTCTCAGCAGAAATACAGAAGCATTCATTTTAAAGTTTAGACTTGGGGGTTTTTTTAGTTGTTTTATGTGACTTTTGGGACTTTATTTGTTTGGTTGATTTCTTTTTTTTAATTTTATTTTTAATTTGAGCACAGATCTTCAACGCATTCAGAAATGGCTGTCTAGCATAGAGTAGAGAGCACCTGAGGCATAAACTGATTGCTGCCTTCTGCATTCAGCCTATTCCTGGTAAAATCAGTAGCCATAAAAAACAAACAAACAAACAAAAAAACCCCACAAAACCACAACCCCAAAAAAAAACCCCAAAACAAACCACCCAACACCAAAACCACCCCAATAATAATAATCATATTTGAAACCTTACTTTCTCCTTCAGTTGATTCACTTCAGCTGTTGTTACTGCATGCTTTAATTGTAGCTGGAACAGATGAGAAAAACTTTATGAGGACACACAAAATTACATTTGACAATGCAATTTCTCCATGATTCCTTTTCTACCCAAACCATTGTTAGTGTGCTATAAAGTCAACATAATTATTGGTCAATTACAGGAGAAGTAATCCTGAGCTTTTATTTGAAAAAAAATTTAAATTACTCAAACCTCAAGCAAATTCCACAGCACATAACCACCCTAAAATCCTCCCATTGTTATCTATACATTAAGATGAAAAGATTATGATAAAGTTTCAATGTGCCAGGGTAATGAAAAGGCAGAAATGCACTTATGATGACAAGTGGGACACAGAATAAAGGAAAGACTTAACAGTACTAAATATTTTTACAATCAGCACTTAAAAATAAATGTGCTGGCTTTGTTTAAAAATTAAGCCATGTATTAAGCCACAAATCTTCACAGGATTATTAGAAATCAAAAAGACTACACTTAAGCCAAATGTAAAGATTTTTTAAAACAAGTATTAATTGTTCCTTGTATCTCCCTTTCCATCTGTAACCCTGAGGAGATTTTCTTTTTTTTTTTTGTCAAGGCACATTGCACTAATCCCAAATTAAAACTGGTGAATCCATGACATTCTTCATTTAGATTTTGTTAGTAACAGCAGAGTAATGATTCTGCATGAGATTATAATTGTATCCCAAGTAAATACAGCGCTTAAGAAGCTTCAGCTTGCTCCAATGTTTCCAAACCTAGAAAAATTGTGAATGTTTTCTAGAGATCAGCAGCCTGCAATTTCTACTTCCTCAATGACACTGGCAACAATATCAAGAGAACAAACTTCGAGACCTGCAAAACACCAATCCTTCACAAAAATAAGCCGATGTAGCAGCAAATAGCATCTGACAAAACAGTTTCTTTGCAGTATATTTTTCTCCTCCCAGAGTGAAATTGACGGGCATTTAAACCTACCAGAGAAGCCTGGACTCCCCTAAATGCCAAAGTCTGTACCATTTAAATCCCTGACTAAATCCCACAGCCCTGAATAAAGCAAATATGCTCCTTTATAAAAACCTTGGGAAAAGAGAACCCTACTATTTCCAAGTATGTTAAGTTGTGATTCAGAGCCTGGAATGCTCTATTGTGTTTACAAATCCATTCCTTCCATAAAACACACCATAAAAATACTCTCCAAGCCAAAAATATGCCTATCTACAGAATCAAGTGCTTTTATGTACACAGATTTCTCAGAAGATTGCAGGGACTAAACCAAGAAATTAGATACATATTTCTTGTCTTCCTGAAAAATATTTCACAACAACACCAGAGTCCATTCAAAACAGGCATATTTGCCCAACTCCCATGCTCTCTGCAGCTAAAGCCATTCTACTGGGCAGCAAACACAAGCCAATGGGCCACAGGAGAACTAAGAGAAGCATCATATCTAACACAATACTCAGACAACAAGGACAGAGTTCTGGCTGGGTTCTACTGCCTGTTTCCAAGGGCTTTGAAAATTTAATTTAAATCAAAAGATTGTTTAACGAAAATATGCATAGGGAAACTGGATATAAAAAAATTACAGAATACCTACATTCCAATGGACATTTACCAGAATATTTATTGGTGACACTGGGAAAAAACAAACCCAAAGTAACGAGAGCAAACATGAAGGAGATTATATCCAAATCCTACAAGGTTCAGATGTTTCCCAGTGTATCGCAAAGAATATTTAAGAAACTGCTACAACACCTCTTTAAATTTAAGAAGAGACTGTGCTGAATCCATATCCAGTAGTAAACCAATATCTTCATTTTCAGGAAGATCAAAAACTTCTACAGATTTTCCATGTAAATGTGACTCATATGTATCCTCCTCATCATCATCATAGTCATCATCCTGACAAAATGAGAAAATCATGACATTTTGTAACACACACACAAACACACATTTTTGCATTAAGGTAGTAGCAATAACTAAAGCATAAAATCAAAGAATCCAACCAGCTGCATAATTTTTCTTGACTAGTTGCTATTCTTTTTTAATTTCTTATACCTACAGTAAGTGTTAAAGATGACTTGCAAACACTTTCAGCAAAAAGAGAGCTAAGAAAGACATGCATGAAACTATCACATCCAGCTGACAGTTAAAGAGTATTTTGAATTAGTGATAAAGCAATAATCATGTGCCTTGACAACAGCAGGGTATGAAGCGCTTATTTTCCTGCTCTTAACAAGTTGCCTGTGTTATACTTTTTTTGCTTCAGTTTGATTATATCCCACCATTTAACCCATTAGCAAAGCATGAACAATGTTTTACCTGCTCTGTATCATCATGAACATAGTGCTGCTCGTACAGACATCTCTCTTGCTCTAAGGTCTCACTAATGAGACGGGCTACTTCGCTCTCAGCCCCCGGCTTCTCTCTCCCAATCAGGAACCTACAGGAAAAAAACCAAATTATCCTGCAGCAAAAAACCTTAAGACATGCGTAAGAAATGAGTTTGCTACAATGCTGGCTTCCACAACATCTTTGTGAAATTTTCACACTGTGGTTTTGTATTCTCCAGGAATGAAAAATGAAAAAGAAACTATTATTTCAGAGAAAACATACGTACCTCACAGTGCCTTTGGTGTTCTTCAGTACAGTGGCTGCAAAGAACTGAGTAACTCCCACTAGACTTATGCCATCAACCTCAACAATCTGATCGTTTACTTGAATTCTGCAAAATAAATAAATGCTCAGCAATCAGTTAAGCAATAGTATTTTGGCTTGAAACATTTTTGACATGACAAATATCACTTAAAACTCACTATAATTTACAATAATAAATTCTGACTCATTGCTTAAAAATAGTCTCCTCATCCTCTGTTACTATGCAAATCATCAATTCAAATTTACACAGTATTTGACTTAATGTTTTTACGTTATTTACACAGTGACTGGTGTTCTGGAGTGTCAACAAGATTTTGTGGTACTTCTACACATAAGCTCATTTTGGACGTTTCTCATATATGCAGCAGATCTACAGTTACTTAGCAAAAATGTCCTATAATAAAAAACTCATTTTTTAAAATTTAACATAAAGCAGGAATGTAGTAATCACTCAGCTGCACTCAGTACTTTTGTACTTTTATTCACAGTATTCAGCAGATCTAATGAAATCAACAAGGTTCAGTTAGAAATTTGTAAAAAGCATAATCGATTCAACAAAAAACTCACCGTCCATCCCTCTGAGCGGCTCCCCCATCTGTTATTGTTTTTACAAAAATACCTAGTTTTTCCAGTCCCTGATCAGCACCAACTCCCATTCCAATGATACTGATGCCCAGACCCCTGTCACCTAAGGGATTCAAAAATCTAAAATTAGCTGCATGACACATGATGTAACAGTTAGCAGTACTGAGTTGTTTCAAAGCATTCCAAGTCTTTCTACACAAAAGATAACAGAAATTCAAATTTTAAAAAGAGAAAAAAACAGAACATATTTTATATGTAGATACTACTTAAAGCCTTTTTGCCCTGTAGCCTTCCTAACGTCAATTCAGAATGACAATCTGCACTTAGTAGAGATCTGCCCAGTTAATACTCACTAAAATTCAACAGAACTAGCCACGAATCTAACCCTAGACATACATTCAAAAATTCAAGACCTAAATTCGGGGAATATACAGTTATGGTTTTATCTTTTGTTCCCATAGTATCTCTTGTAAACATTCAAGATTTGTTTTGTACCTTTTTCAATTTCCACAGGAAACACTTCCATTTTTTCCACCCTTTTCTCAAGTTCATACTCAGCTGAGGCTGCCACAGGGTCAACTTCTTCATTACGTCTATCATAGTCTTCATTTGAGTAAGTACTGAAAACCTAAAAAATGTAACAGAAAACTTTTTAAAATGTCTTCTCACCTCCTTTCAAATATCATATAATTGAAAGACAATCTGTAAGGAAATTATTATGGTATTTTCAGGGATCTCATTTTCTAAACAACCATCAATTTAATAAATACTGCTGCTGTCACACAGTTTCCAGCTTGCACAGAAGGAACATTTTAAGTTTCAAACAATTACTTTAACAGATTTTATCTTGCAAATGCACCAACTAGTTAAAAGAAATCAGTCAGCTCCATTTTGATATCGTGTGACTTTTTTTATTAGGACTACATTCCATCAAATCCTTCCTCTCTTCTTCCCTCCCCCCACACCATCTGCCAATTGCAGTGTTTCAAACAGATGTAGTTTTCTGATTCTTCAAGGGAATCACGCAGTTTCCCAGGAAAAGGAAATGCCTTGCTACATACATTACTATTTTTAGTATTCACTCCAGCTGAGTTTCTGAATTGTTAAAAATAAAATATAAACAAACAACAAAAATTAAGACAGAGATCTAGAAACTAAGAATAAACTATATGTAACAGGGTTAATCTTACATACCAGCATGTTCATTAATTGTATTTAAATTAAGAAGTTCAGAAAAAACCAGGGAAAATATCGCTCCATTTGTCTTAAAAAAATAAGGTTTATCTGATAAATGTTTTGCAGGCACTGAGTGTTTTATCCAACAAAAAAACACCCATTGCAGCTGCAGCAGCCATCTCCCTAATCAAGAACATGCAACACTGACATGAAGTTCATTCACACTGTCTTACTATATTTTTGCAACTGTTGTATTTTCTGCTGAGACTACTTAAACAGGTAACTGCAATCATGGAAACACCACAGCATTAACTGTAATTAACATTTTCCTTGTGAATTTACATTCACTAGTATATAGCTTTAGCTCTGCAGAGCAGTAGATTCAGACACCGAAAAATGGTCATTGAAACAGAATATTGAAAGACAACCAATATAATTCAGTATTTCCCATGAGGAGCCTACTGCATCACCTTCAGACTACAACTAGAGATCAGTTTCACAAACTCTTCCCAAGCCCTCCAAAACACCTACTCCAGAAATACAGCACGGCCATATAGTCAGCCCAGTAAGCAAGCAAGATTAGATCCTTTGCTGAAAGGGAAGAAGAAATCCACTCTCAGAAATCTTATGTCTTCCACAATGAAAGAACCCTCCTTAGCAGCTGTTATTCCTACATCTTACATAAAGTTTAAAGTGACTGCCATACAGATAACCAGTAGACAACAACAGGACACAGAAGGACAACAAGGGTCACACTTACAGTATGTCTTCCATGAAATTTATAGAAAAAAATCTACAAAACAGACAAAGAAAACCATTTAAATGGTCTTATTCTACCACTATCAGAAAAAAGGTGGCCAAGTTCTTTAAATTAATCACCCTCCTCAGCCCCCAAATCACTAAATTGGATATGCAGCAGAAGCATTCAATGAAGCATTATTCACCCTTTGGAACAAGACCGGCCTAGTTTGTGTATTTTTCATCCCAACAGAAAAAGCAGCATCTCCAAAAACATAGTCAAATGATAAGATTAATTTTAAACTAATAATAAAAAGGAAGTTCACGAGTGAACAAATGATAACTTGTTAGTGAGAATATTTGAGCTCTTGAGGACAAATCAAATACTAAAGCATGAAAAAAAAGTATAAATGCATATCCATACAATCTAGTATTAACAATATGACTAAATGTTAAAAAGATACCTTAACTACCAAATGGTTGAATGAGCAAAATGTGGAGAATGGCAGTAGTTCATTTTGGAGATGGTGACAACTGTATTTTCTTAGTTCTTTACTACTCAGTGGTCTAACAGAGCAGAAGATTCTGCAAATAGTTACTTTCCACTGAAGAATGACATTACCACAGGGATGACCAGTTCCTTGCACAACGATTTAAAGTGCTAGAAAATTGGGGAAGCAAAGTTGCACTGTAACAATGGCATTGTGTACACTGCAAGCCCTGAGCCAGCATTAACATATCTATGGAACGTCTAAAAATTATTTATTATTTTTCCAGCTTAAAAGTAACAGAACTGTATTTGAGAGTCTCATGGAATTTGCTCATTTTTATACAAAATTGACCACAGAAATTGTTCATCTACCAGGTGTAGATAACAGAATTTAAAACTAGTGGTGGCTTAAGTTCCAGTGATGTTTATAATTGCTATTAATAAAACAATGGCATAAACATATCTATGCAAAGAATCCTAATATTTATGCATACTAGCTTTCTAAGAAAAGCCTATTTGAAACTAATTCTGCATAATTCACTAAGAGAAAGAATTCATACTTTTGTCTTGAAGTGACAGTTGACAACTGTATGAGAACATCTGGGTAATGTTCTAAAAACCATAACCTCACAATTAAAAGATAGTCCCATTTCAAAATAGTAAGAACAACACACCCCTCTCCAAACTTCAGAAAAATAATTATTAGGAAAAACATAAATTTACAAAGAAAGAAGGAAAGTAAAACTTATAACCAGAAGCCAAGCACTGCAAAAACAGAAAGAAAAGCAAAAGCACACTACAAAAACTATGACTGAAGAGTCAAGGGTAGAATACAGAATTTTTTATTGTGTACATGTGGAATCATAGTGTTTATCTTTTATGAGAGAGAAAAAAACGTTGATATTAATACAGAAAATACAGAAGTGGTCAGCAAGCTGTTCTTGCCAAGTAGCAAAAGTAACATTTAAACGTGGATAATAAATAATGTAAGTTCACAGTTTAGAAGACTGATGAGAAAGCTAAACATGTTCATCCCTGCACTATGTCTGGCAGGGTTTAGTCACTGAATCAAATGTATTACAGACAAAAGAATTCTAATCTTACTATTCAGAAACCACTGCTAGCTAGAGATTTTAAAATTATTAGTACCACAACTGGTATTTTTAAAAGATATTCTTTAGCAAACACAAGTTATTGGTTCAACACAGGGGAAACAGACAAATTTTATCGTGGAAACCATGTGAATTTCACAAGCCTTTTAGCATAGCTTGTTATATATCCAGGAGATTACCCAATCTACTATTGTAAAATTTACATATCAAACATTTACTAAAAATCAAACCAGAAGATGTATGATTAAAAAAAAGAAAAAAAGCCAAAGACAGCTTGAGTTAAAAGAGTTTTTTTTCCAGACAGCTGAACAATCATCATAGCATCAAAAAACAAGGACCACAAAGGCACCAGAAAGATTTGTCACAGGAACTTTTTAACACAGGTAAACCTATAAGCAGAATTAACTGCATTTAGGCTTAATGAACTTTTAACTTAAGAGAAAATTTACTTATATGAAAACTAAACTTTCAATAAATGCTTAAGGATTATATTTTCTCAAAAAAACCCCAAAACAACAAAAAATTTCAAATGTGTGTGAAAATATATGCATTCTTCCTCCAGTTATTATCCATGTTTTTAAATCTTTCATACTGGTTAAGTAAGTTGCAGGAATGCCATACTCTCAGATACACACAGAACAAAACAGAATTATTTTTTGTGAAAAGTCACTGAAAAGCACCGTGGAGAGACAAAGATGAAAATATGAAGTTATTTTGACATTACGTTACAAATATCATAATGTTCATAAACAGAGCTTCGAAACAATTAAAATCTATGACTTTAAACAAGCAAACTGTCATTGGAAAAGATCCCAAACTAAAATGGGAAAACACATTATTTCTGCCAAGAAAAAAAAATTAATTTCCACATATAAGTCAATTTTATTTAAATCTACTCTTAAATCAAATCTCTATTTTTCTTCATCAACCCTCACCCACATCACATACTTGCTTCTTAATGTCACAGAAGTACTTTACTGATGTGCTTGAGCAATGGCTGAAAATTGACCAGCCATCAATTCTCTAATTATTGAAGAAACTCCAGGGTTTGGGTATCTTCAACCAGCCAGTGTATTTTGTGCCCCTTTTTGTGTATGGCATCGTAAGTACACAAGTGAACGGTTCAAAAATCAGAGGCTGCATGAAGCTGAAGCACTACACTACAACAGTGTGTTAAAAGTGTGTTAAAACACTGGAGTCCACACACTGAACTAGAAAATTTGTGCATCTTCTAAAAGCATTTGCAGGTATGCTGTCAAAATCTAATTCAAGGGTTATCTTCATTTAGCTCTTCAATAACTTCCACACCAAGCAGTTTTGTACTAAAAACGTTGAAGAATAGGAAAGGCTGAACACCACCATTTGTGCCCAGCTATACATAAAACAACTTTACTGTGATGTGCAAGACAAATGGCAAAACTCGAAGGATTCCCATATTCTCTCAGAAGCAGCTTAAACTGGACTGCTTAGGACAACACACAAACTATGAAACTGCTTTCAGTTTCCTTATGAGACAAATTTATGCTCAGCTGTGACAAATATAAAAGTAATGCCTTTATGAAGGTTTGGGGTTTGCCTTGTTTACTTTTTTAAACTGTTTTCTTGACTAAACCAGCTCAAAATACATTACTATTCACAAAATGCTGGGAACAGACACTCCCATGCCACATAAACTAGATAACACTGATAAGTAAACTGAAGCAAATAGCAGCAGCAGCTGCATTATCTTTTCAGCTTACCTGAGCTACAGAATTATTAAGGATCATAAATCATTGCAGAAATTAGTCACTGTGCTATTAAAGGCTTGGAGGACAAAGTTTGACACAGTCAGAGGTGAAAACATCTTAAGAAATCAATTTGAAAACAAGCATTTGTTTTCCAAACAGAAAGTTTCAAAATTACGAACGTCAAACAGCACTCAGTCATTACATTTATTTAATTAAGCCTTTCAAGGTAATCTCATAACAGACAGCTAGTTAATGCCTTCATTACAAAGGCAAAATGAAATAGAAAGGGATGGCAGAAGAATTAGCTGATGTTATTTGCATTGTGTGTAATGCTGATTGTTTACACAGTTTACTCAGAAAACTTTAAGACAAAGGCAAATTCAGTTCCATTGCAAATACCTTGGACTGCTGAGTGTGCTTTACATTCCTTACTGGATTCATAGGTGGCAATAAGAGACTAAAAATTGCTCATGTACCATAACACTAACCCAGGCTCTGAAGTTCTGCTAGTAACTGTACTGTATCATTCTCTAAACTACTCCAGGAAAACAAGAACCGAGATAAAATCTTTCCAGACCCTGGGGAACATCAAAGAGCAGTAGGACTTAAGAGAGTCTGGTCACCACAGCAAGTAAAAAATCCCATATGTCGTTTATCAGTAGCTTCTATGGAATTTAAACATTTCTTTTAAAGTCTGTGCTTGCTTTCACAGGCACAGGGCAACACAAAAACAGAGTATTTGTGCAATTATGTTCCATCTTTCCTGAAATTACCAGATCAAATTATGTTCTCAAGCCCTGCTACAGATGTCAACAATTATGGACCTCCATCACAGGTCAGATGCAGTGCTAACAGTGTTAGCTACCTTATACACCCCCTGGGAGCTCCCCAGTCTCCTTTTACTCAAAGACCCTGCCAATATTACAACTGACTAGAAGCTTTGAAACAGAAATATTAATCCAGTTCTCTTTGTTGCATTAGATTAAATGCTATTTTTAAGGTGCCTTAAGTTCTATCCATTACTGACACACATATCCAACCCCCCTTTTGCATATTTCAAATACAACGGTCAAAGCTCCATCACTGCAGAATGCTGAAGATCTGAGAATGTCTTTTTTCTGAACATTTTGAGTTCTTCAACTCTACCAGATACATGCTAAACAGCAACTGCAAAAGACACAGATGGTTTCTTTGTCATCACTAGAGATGCAGAATGAAGGCAGCAAGAATGCAAGGGCAGCCTGGCCTCTCTCAGGAGCATCTGTGAGGAGAAGAATCACAGACCTTCTCTAGTGGCTATGAATGTCTGAAAAATGGCACTCCCATTTTAGTAAAACTTATTAATCTAAATAAAGCTGAAAAAAAGAAGCTACTAGGATACATTTCTCACTATAGCACTGCTCCAAGCTGTGGGTAGGGACCAGGAATAATCTTTTAGCTACCACTGAGATTTTTTTCTCTTCCAATTTAAGATGAACCAGAATCTATGAAGAAAAATGGAGAGATTTCCTTCTGTGACATAAAACTGGGATTTTCTAAAAGGTTATTGAGATATCTAAAATACACAACTAAAGAAAGTTCTGGGTAGGCATAAAAAAGCTGAAATTCTTTATTTTACAGAGTACAAACCCCCAAAACCATATAACCAGGACTTACTCCCACTAAGTAGCATAGAAAACATGAAGCAAAAAGGCAGACATGGGAACAGAAATCATTGCTAAGGGAAAAGGAACAAAGAGGGAAAACCTATTGAAAATGGCATGCAGAAAGTGGTCTCTATACCCAATGTAAGAAAGATGCAGTCAAGTTTCACTGAAAGGGGATAAAGGAAGGCAAGTATGACTAGCTTCAATTTAAGGGCCTTAAAACGTATCTCAATAACCCTATTGCTATTAAGTACAGTTTGTTCTACCAATCCAAGTGGGGAATTATGGCAAGAACTATGTTATTTTTCATAGGAAACCACTAACAGTTGTTTCTAATGAAACAGTTGTTTCATTCATCTCTCAGATAGTGTAAATGATAATCTGAGACAGATTGCTTCCTGTGGCTTTCAGAGAAGCAGCTAAAATTGAACAGTGCTTGTTACCAAAACCTGAGTTTCTGTCTACATGAGAGCTTCCATCATAGTTGGTACTGAGATTTCTACTAGGGTTCAACTATGTCTGGCATAGACACAGCAAAGAAGGCAAAAGTCTGTTAATGGCCACTGATTCAGTAGGGTATCAGCAATGATCAGTAAAACCCTGCCTACAGCAGGAAGTCACTTAACACATTTATAGTAGACTCTACATGGCACTTTGTTCAGATACTGACTGCACAAATGCATGTAGAAATGGACTGATGCCCCTCTGGCTCTCTCCCAGCCCTAACCAGACTCATTATGCAGTTTTCAATAGCAGCACTCTCCCCTTCAATGCTCCAGGTCACCACTAAAGCAACATCAACTAGAAGAAAGCCATATAAAGTCAGCTTGTCTATGGAGAGACTATAAAAAACCCACATGCAACAAAAATCACATTTTGCCAAATTTTTTTGCCACAATCAAAACATCTTCTGGGGTACAGTGCTGGTCTGTGCTAGCAAACTGGGAAATAACAGCTCTCTGCTGTGGGAAGTTCAAGAGTCAACAGAATTTTTCCATCCCTGTGATCAGTAAAATGAGTCCTGACTCTCTACAAACAAAGTGTAAAAGCTGTTTATTAAAAATTATTTCTTTCAGTCATGTGAGAGTAGAAGAGAAGCATGCTGAGGAAAGTCTGTACCATCTCCCATTCCATCCTTGTCCATATCTCCCAATTTTCCTTCCAAAGTTTAACAAAGACTAGAATAATTCAAGTCTGCAAGAGACTATGGGTAAACATAGTTTGAATTGTGGAGCAACTTATTTTGTGGGTATTTTTGGTGGGGGAAGATCAGACACATAAATCTTTTTAATTTGTTAAAGTTAGAAGTTACACTCCTCCTCATTAGCCAGTCTGTCCTCTAACTTTCACTTCTGCAACTTTGTAACTCCAAAATAATCATGTTAACACTCCTAAGGCTTGTTCAGCTATCAATATTAGAACCAAATGACATATATATGGGTATTATTGGAGAGAATTCTAGAATCTTAAAACACAAGAACCAGTCATTTGGTATTTTCTTATAGTTAATTCCGTAAACAAGCCTGAAGTTGAAAGTTTCAAAGTATGAAAGTTTTCTATGGGGGCTTGTTGATTTATCCGGATTTTTTAAAAAACTTTTGTGCCAAAAGGAAAACTGAAAATAATCATTCCTAATGCAATGCCTCAGTTAAAAAAAAAATTAAAAGTATTAAAGGTCAATGTGCTTGTATCTGCTCCGAAAATATATCTGCTGCTGAAAAAGTACAGTAAGTAAAATTTCATGTGCTTCACTACATTATCTTATGAAGCAGCTGCAATTAAGAAATCACTTGTGGCTAATAATTAATTTTCTGAAGTGGCAACTTCTCTCATATTAGTGTTGAATAAAAGTCATAAACACACACTTATTAAATGCTTTTTAGAACTTAGAAAAACAAAAAAACCCTCAAAATTTATTTCCTGAGTATTTTTGAATGCAAAACATGAATGCAAAACAATTAAAAAAAAAAAAAAAAAGAAAACTCAAATGTACTTACTTTGATAGGAGCTGTTGAGAACTTGACTTTTCGGTCTGGCGCTGGATCTTCCTCTTCAGAAAGTCCAGGAAACTCCTCGTATTCGCTGTCATACATATAATCCTCCTCTCCCTCCAAAATTTCTTTGCCTTCAGGCTCTTGGTTTTCTGCCTCTGGGTCCCTGTCATCATCAAAAGCTGCATTCTCTATTCCAAAATCACTTAAGTCCTCACTTTGCTTTTCTAACGCTTGCTCCTCTTCTTCAGTATCCTCTTCCTGCTCTAGAACATCCTGCACCTGTGTAACTCCACTATCTCTTACAGACATCCCATCTCTTTCTTCTTCCCAACTGGTCTTGCTGCCATCCATAAACTCTTCTACCACTTCCAAACCATAGTCGCTTCTCTTCCCTTCCTGTACATCACATATGAGCTCCTGATTCTCTTGATAAACGTGATCTTTCTCCAAGCCTTTTTTTTCATGCCCTGAGGTTTCATCTTGTGCAACCAGCTCTGTGCAAGTCACCTCTGTGGGAGAAAACGAGGAGCAAACACTATCTGGTATCTGCTGAGCCTCCTGAGCAGGCACACTGTCCATATTCCATTGGCTTCTCTCAAGTACCAGTTGCTCTCTTTTGTCTTTTCCAAGTGCCTTGCTTGGCTCATCTCTGCAGATCTCAGGCACTTTGGGGAATGCACCTTTCTCCAGACACCTTTCAGCAATAGCAGATGAATTCAAAGTGTGCTGGCCTCTCAAAGGGTCCTGATTTGGAGAACTATAATTTTTGGAAGTTTCTTTGGATTCTTCAGTATCACTGTCACCCAGAAAGCTTTCCAGTCTCCTAGAAATGGGCCCTGCATTCAGGAAGGAACATTTGGAACCACTATTAGCATGTTGCTGCTTCAACTCCTCATTACTTTGATTTTCAACTTTCCCTGGTGCTACTGGAGGACTTGCTTCTGTATTAAAACTGAAGTGGTCCACCACATTGCTGCAATCAGAAGCTGAACCATGTCTCCTCTTATCTTCACTTCTTTCACATTTGCTAGGGGAATATCTGTCCACCGAGCTCCGCTGTTTTATATTTCTCTCGAAGAGCTTCCTGGTCTCTGAAAATTTTTCTGCCAGGGCTACTTTGTCCAAGTCTGCCTCATCGCTGCTACGGATGACTTTATCAGCAGCAGGAGACACAGACAATGAATCCACAGGACTGCCACTGGAGCTGGTAGTTGTATTAAGAAGATTATTTTTTTGGAGAATGAGAAAAGATGGACTACCCGGAGACGATCCATACTCAGCTGCTGTGGCCCGGCTGATCAGTTTAGTCTCAGCAGGTGGACTGCTTTCACAAGAGGTTGCGGAAGAAGAGCTTCCCATTTGCAGAAACATATTTTTGATCTTGTGTACTCTGTTGCCATAAGTAGCAGCTCTGCCTCGACTGTGTGGGTCACTTCCCCCTCCATTGGAAGAGGTGCTCAGCTTCTGATGCAAGCCTGTTTTGTTGGAAGCGTTATCAGGATTGTTTACACCATCAAAAGAACATTTGATAGCATGGAAATCAGATTTGTAAGCATTTCGGTGTGGAGAAGCACTTCTTAAAGTCCTTTCTCCCTTGCCTTCGGTTTTCATCATTGTTGAAGAGAAAGCTCCCTCCACTCCTTACGAAGAATGGGAAGAACGATTCCCTAGCACAAAGCTTCCAGCCACTAGGCAGTGTAGATCCCACAGAAGATCCCAAAAGCAGCCTTTCACTTAGTCAGCCTCCCTGCTCGTACTGAAATGGAACGCAGGGGACTCTACGTGGAGAGAAAGAAATCAAAGCTCGTGAATGGCCACATCGGGAGTTATCCCCAGCGCGGATCTCGGTATCCGGAAAGCCATCTGCAGAGACACAGAGAGTTTCCATTAACGCGGGGCCTCGCCGGCGTGTGACACGAATCCGAAACTCGGGGTGGGAATCGCAGCCCAAGATCTCTCTGCGGGATAAAGCCCATTGTGTCGGCCGGGACGCGCGGACCCAGCTGCTCCTTGAGCACCGACCTGACGGCTCTGGCGGGGGATGCGGCGGCGGGCGGCCGGCCCGCCACCTCCGGCTGCCGCCCCTCCGCCAAGGGCCGTCCCGGGCCGGGCCAGGCCAGGCCGGGTCGGGCGGGGGGGAGGGCAGCGCCAGCCCTTCCTGCCGCCCGGGGGAGGCCGGGCCCGGCCGGACCGCGCGCCCGCAGCGCGGCGGGGCAGGACGGAGCGGCCCTGGCTCCCCGCGCCGCCCGGAACGGGGGAAGCCGCAAGGTTCGGCCCCAAGTTGGGGCTTCCCCGCGGGGGCGCTTCTGCGCCGCGGGGCCTGCGGGGCGCGCAGCGGAGCCGCCCCGGTACCTCGCCCCAAACTTTCCGAGCCAGCCTACCTGGGGGCGGGGGTCCTTCCCCTCAGCGTTCCCAGCCGCCCAGCGGCCGCACACACCACGCCATCATTATCCGCCGCCACAGCCGCCCGCCTTTCCCCTCTCTCTCTCCCTCCCTCCCACCCCCCCGCCCTGCCGCCGCCGCCCCGCGCTCCTCACTCCACCTTCTCCCGCCCCCGCGGCGCGCTCGGAACCGCCGCCTGCCCACCCGCGCCGCTCCCCGGCCTCACGCTGCTCCGCGCCCTCCGCGCTGTGTCTCGGGCCCGCCCGCGCGCGCTCCCTGCCTCGCTCGCACACAAAGAGAGGGAGCGGCGGGCGCGCCCCTGCTCCTCTCTCAGCGCCACGGAAGAGACGGGCTGGGGGCGGCGGGCGCGACCGGCCCGAGGGAAGCGCCTCCTGCGCCGGGATATACCACGCCATAGCGGGATACGGGTTTCGGGTGATACCATGTCGGCGAGGCGAGCCGGCGCGGGGCAACGTCGGTGGGCGCGGAGCGCTCGCCGAGGCCTCCGCCGGGGGAGCTGCACACGGCGTAGCGAGGGACGCTGGAGAAACGCGAGCTGCTGTGGTGCTGCGCGCTACTTTCAAAGCCCGGGCGGCCAGCGCGGCGCAGGGAGCGCCAGCCCCGGTTCACCGCAAAGCAGCGCGGTTCCCGGGAGGGAAAAGTGGCGACAGCTGCCGCGACCGAGGCTCGGACAGATGAAGTAACAACAGTATCAAACATTCCTTTTTCCCCCCACTTCCTTTCAAAAATCAAGTTTGGTTCTAGCCTCTCCCGAGCAGGTAGGTGTCAGAGCACAGGAGGATCCACAGCCGAGGCGGCGCGGGGAGCCGCGGTGCCGTGCGCGGTCCTGGACACCGTGACATGTCCGCGCAGGAACGGGGCTGAGCCCGCTGGGATCCTCGCACGCTCCCCGGGCGGGAAGTCACTGCCGCTCCCCAGGACTGGGAAAATCCTGCTCGTCAGCGGTAGCCCTTGGCAGTAATAACAGCAGTTTAGAAAGCAGTATTCCATACATTCAGTTGTCTCGTTTGTTAGTCCAAATAAAAGCGCTGGCTTTAACCTACTGATCAGTCAAAGGCAGAATTTGGGCGACTGTTTAATTTCGATTGCAGTTCCTTTCATATGCATAAAGCTCCCACAAAATTATTAGAAGAGCACAGAAGAGTACTAGTAGTTACCAATTACCTGGCAACTCTTGTTGGCACCTGGCAGCAAATTGTGTAACAGTTATTTAGAAGTCTAAATACTTAGCTCCTTGGGAAAAATAAAAGCTTCACTGGTTTATTACTCAAGTCTATGATGAAATTTATGCATTCTCCCAGACATTCCAATTGACTCTGGCTTAACGTGGAGTCACAAGCTCATCTATGTTACGATATTTCACAGCTTGATCTAAAATCTGTGAATCAGTTTCAAATTAGCCTTAATCATGATTTTACAATAAAATAAAATCTTATTATTGATATAACAGTCTTTCTACAACACAGGCAACATTGTTCAGACGTTTTGTGTTTTCAAACATTGCAGAGGCAATGGAATTTCACCAAGGTATGCCATTAGAGTCTTACATACACTTGGTAATATAATTCAAACATTTTGAATAAAATTTTAATACAGATAGTTTCACCGCAAGAGCAACAAATGTTTCATATTTTGAATATGTAGGCCTTATCAAGAACATGTAGAGGTGATCTCCCGCACACTATGGAGGTGGTCCTTCATATTGCATTTGTAGTTTGGGTTGAAATTGCAGGGCTTAGCCACCATCTTCCAATAAATAGTCTCCAAGAAGCTACTAAGCAAATGTTTTTTTAACAAACCAAAGGTATGTACCAGGTTGCTCAGCAGTTTTAAGCACTGTGGGCAGAGAACATGCTGCATTCTGAGCAGGAAACCTGGCAGTATACAGGAGACTGTTCAAAGAAAAAACTGCAAGAGTTCAGGAACAACATAAAAACAAAGCCCAAAGCAGCTCTAAACCATACTCAGGAAAGCCTGTGGCCTTTGTACTGGGTGCTGGCTTAAAGAGGTTGGAGCAGGAAGATACTCTTGTGTTTTGAATTCTCCCATAAATCAGAAAGCAGGAATTGTAATTAGAGACCCTGAAAACAGATTTAATTGCATCAAAGAACTCCTATTTCTTTACAATTTCCATCCTAAATAGGAAAGCATACAGGTTATTTTGCCTAGCTCTTCTGTTTAAGGACAATATTTACCTAAGTCAGTTTTCTGGGTTTTCAAGATGAGTGCAATGTGAATGTGAAAGAAATAATAGATTTGTTTACTGAAATAATTATTAAATGATGGGAAGGATTCAAGATGAAGACCTTTGGATTTTAAGCAATAAGTCTGGGGAGGTGACGTAGTATATGATTTCATCACAGTGAATAACTGCAGTGAATAACTGCACAGTGAGTAAAACCTGGGAAGAGTATCTTACACATTCAGTCTGTGGTGCTTTCCTTGAAAGATGATGAAACAATGGTGAGTAAGCAAATGGTTTGCACTGAGCTGGATTAAATTTAATAAATCAGATTTTCTTTGCTGCTTGTTCACACTCTCATAGATCCTCTCTGCAGAAAGGTGAATTTAATAATTAGTTCTATTACATCCTCCTACAGCCCACCCAAGATGCTGTTCCCCAGAAATGCTCTGAATTAATACCATGACCACATCTTCTGGCCACAGAACCACGAATGTTGAATGAAGGTTGGTGGAACATGAGTGAAACCTGCATTGAGCGCAGCCGGCCTGCCAGCACATGTTACTAATGGTCTTTGCAAAATGAGTAAAACTCCCTATGTTACAGCTCCAAGAAATGTTGAAGATAAACATAGAAGAATTTCTTAAGTCTCAAGAATCTCCTGAGCCTCAAAATAAAATATTGGCAGTTGAATTTCAAAGTTGCGTTTAAAAAAAGAAAGACAGTTATTTATTGCCAGGAAGACTGAATAGAAGGAGAGTTTCCTCCCCTTTCAAGTCCCATTTCTGAAGTGTCCAAACCATCAGACTCACTTGCTACATTGTCAAATTCGTGAGTGAAATAGAACAAGGGAGGAAAGAAATGAGCGCTGTAGAATTGTCTGAAATGGTGGTTCAAGACCATGCTGGGTTTTTCAAGCACAAAAAACAGATGTCAGCTTGACAAGGAGGCAAGAGTCTCGATAACAGCACCCTACTGAAAACTGTTGGAAAACAAAACTCTGTGAGTGCACTTTTGAGCTTCATAACCGCAGTACTGTTGGCATAGCTTTTACAGGATTTACAGGACTTTAAGACATAAAGTTTGTGGTTATTGTTGATTTAACTGATTTCCAGTGCAAGAAACATACTATTGTACAGTCTCTGTTTGCATCTGAGTGTTTCCTACTCTGCAAGGACTTGTGAAAATGGGCCAACTGGTTCAACCAGATTTGACACAGGCTGAGAGTTTTCAACAATAGTTATGTTCCTACCAGTTTCTTAAACATAGGGAGCCGGGGGAGAGAGGAGAAAGAAAGACCTTGCAAGATCAATCAAAGGAAAGGCTACAGCAAGAGATGACCCCTTATAAGCCTCCAGATAATCCTGTATAAGCCACACAAGACTGAAACCTGATGAATATATTAGTCGCAAGAAAAGCCTGATTTTGAAGTTGCAACTTTCTTGAAGTCAAAGTCAGAGACACACATTGGGAGGTTCACTGGATACTTTAATACTAGAGTTCACAGCACAATTTTTAGTCTGAGACTCTAGTTTCTGTCTGACCAAGCAGTTCTATACAAAACCCTGAGTGTTTGTTATACCTCTCTATGTATGCATAACATACCTAAAGTATTTTTCAGATAAGAGATGACATTACTTTGAAACTGAGCCCAAATAAGAATGAGAGAGTATTCTTAATATTCAGATTCCCTAGTATTTCTTAAATCATAGCTATATCTGTGCAAAGAAAGAAGTATACAGAGCCTAGAGTTTAGACTGCCATCTAAAGATAAACCAATGCAGTTTAAAAGCAAAATAGAAGCATTCTGTGTATCTTTCATACTGAAGTATTAGTTATATTAGAAAAAGCAAAAAGGAGAATCATGATCTTACACATAGATTAGCTCTTTCCTTCAATTATTAATACTTTCAAATAAATAAGGCGGTATTTTGAGATTCTGTCAGTCCAAATATTGCTCGACACCATCTAGATTTAGAATATACACAGGAAAAAAAGTAATAAAACATTAAGAGAAAAAAAAATTATGAAACAAATTGAGCTTCAAAAATTCAGTTATTTTTATATAGGTGTGAATTATAATCATATCAAATAAAGTGAAAACAAAATAATGAGATAAAATAGAACATAGAATTTAGATATAGGGTATAAATTACACCACAAAGAGAAAATAATTTGTAGCCAAATTTAGAGCTTATTTTGATATTTCCAAATCAAAACATTCAGTTTTTATTTTGAAAATAAATTCCTCATTTAAAAAAAATTACAGGACAAAATACATATAAAGTGAAACATTTATACTAAAGAAAATATTTTGCATTAACAGAAACTGATTTTATTTTTCATTTAAATGGAAAATATTGCATTTCATTTAAACTGAATGTCACCCCCCTTGTTTTTAATTTAGGTTTTTAATTCAATAATACATTGTTCAGATGTACCAAGAAATAGCAAGCTTATGACTGAAGTATTTCCTATCTGTAAGGCCTAGGGCAAGTGGGAAAAAGAAATTTGAATTACTCCAATCCAAGCAAACAAGTAATCTATCAGAAGCAATCACCAAACTTCATGCTATTCTAAGATGATTAAAAGAACAGTACGTGATTAATAAAAAGCTTTAACTGCATCTGCACTGGAGAAAGACCTGACCACCACCAGCTCAAAAATCTGATCTAATCTGAAAATTGCTATCAGACATTTGCCTGGTCATTTCTAAAACGGTTTTAAAAACCTTATTAGCAACTGGTAGTTTGTCACTGTTTCGGCAGCTATTACTAAGGTATTCACTTTGACAGAATATTGATGCAATTAGACATATTCAAGATGCATATCAGTACTCTCTGGGAAGATAAACAAAGTGTTTATTCTTTTCATTAGTAGGCTGAAGTGTCTTTTTTCACAGGGGTTGGAACCAGACTGGCTGATTTCCTAGGTGTCACAGCCAGAGCTATTTCAGAATTTGGTTCCTAGGTTTTCTGACTGCAAAGCTTGTTTTGTATTTCTGATTTTTGGAACAGAAGGATGAAAAGCCATTCACAGTGGCTTTTAATGCAGCAAATACCATTGAGAGATAAATAGTAAAATAAGGGACTTTTAAACATCTTCTAGAAACAAAGTGTTAAAAAGATAATTCCTATATAATTCTTAATGTTATTCTTACAGCAAAAGTTACTGAGGATGTACTCATTTAAGGGACAAACCACTTATTTCTGTGTCTTCATTTAAGTAGTAATGTAGTACAACTAGTGGTCAGAAGTCAACTTACTGATATCAAAAGATTCTTTGTCTGCATTTAGTACCTCCTTACACTGTTAGTGTTAATATTTTCAATAAGATTTTAAACAAGAAGAATGCCTTTGTCAATTAATCTGAAGTGCACTGATATAATTAAACAATCATGTTCCCTCTGAAATGAACGTGCTTTTGATGAGGTTCATGAACAGAGTTCTTAAAAGCCACTCCACATATTCACTTGATATATACTTGCCTCCAAGCCAGCACTAAGGCACAGGTTTACCGTGACTGATACCATCTAAAATGTTGAGCTGGCAAGTCCATAGCCTTCCACCAATGCTTGGAGGGCCGGTCTCAAATGTCACAGCATGGGAAGCAAAACTGGGTAATTCTCAAGTACAGCTATGCTGAATCATAGGAAACGAAAGAGAACTTCACTTTCATTATAGACTTTCTCTACATTGATGTTTAAACCTCTAATAGCAGAGTTACAGGCTGAGCCTGGAAAGCTGTACTTTAGTATGGTCACAACAACTGCAGTTTAGGTTACAAAAAAGCTGATTACAGCAACTGGATTTAAACATGAAAATAAAACCACAGAGCTGCTCACATGGATGTCTTATGGGACGAGTAGATGAATACAGAAAAACATCACAAGACATAACAGGAAGGACAGTAGAATCAACAGAGTATTTGCCTTAAGGCACAGTTTAGCTCAGATACATTTATTGTCCCTATAGCTCTAGGTGGAGATCATAGCCCTGTGGTAATGCGTTCTGGTAGTGTAAATTATGCTATATTTGTAATCCTTCCAAAGACTGGTGTCCTAATGAGACTTTGCAAGACTTAGGTGTATGGAGATTTAGACTGTCAGCAGGAACCCAAGTCCTTGCATGTGCTAACATGTCCTATTTGCAGGTCACACAATGACCTAATGTGCCTTTGAAAGACCTATTTTGAAAGCATGGATGTGCACTGGATGATTTTGGCTGTGAACCTGTCCACAGAGTCATTCCCCAGTGCTTGGGCTGACATTCCAAGCCACTGAGCATTTTTAAGTAGCTGGCTATTTTTTAACATCAGTAATAGCCAGAAAATATTTCTTGCTCCCTAGCTCCTATGCTCAGAATTACTTCTGAGATGGAGACTAGGCAACATTCCACTCTGTAGTAACAAATGATCAATAACTTTTCTATTTGTGCTTTAATTGTTTGACTCATACTGTTATTTTTCAGCATCTGTTTTCCAACCCAAACGACTCCCTAGTACAGGCTGAAGTAGGAATTTTAAACCTGAGCCGTTAATCTCTGTGTCATTTCACTCTTGTTGATTTGATAGTTTTGTCTCTGCTGTGAAAGTTTTGCACACATGGTGTAACTACCCAGATTTTCTGGGAAAATACTAGAACCAGTTCCATAAACATAGCAAAACCCTTGGAAATTATTCCAGAAATAGTATCTTTCAGGCATGTATGAAAAGGCATGTGATGTGGAAAAGAAGTTGAGTTGAAAAAATGGCAATATGCCATGCTCTACTAATAAGTTGATTTACCTAACATTCAATTCACATTAGACTTCACAGAGGTTCAAAATATGACCAAGTTAACTCAGTTAACTCTACTGGAATCAGACTCTGCATATTTGGCCTCACTATGCAGTACTGCTTCTCTGTGTGCCACAAAGCCTTAGTTCACTTTCACAAACCGAGGCAGAAGTGTTGAGCTGGTTATGCTTCGTGTAGGTTCCTTCACACTTATTTCAGGCGGTGGAAATGAGCACAGCTCTGCCGACACTGGAACCATACTCACAGACACTATTACTGTGAAATTTGACCCTTTCTGGGTATAGGGGAATTTAGAAAAAGTACAGGATAGGAGCGCAATAGTAAAATGTTATCTTTAAACTTGTTTGAGTGCCAGTGTGGTTATATTTGAAGATTTTGTTAGATGTCACAAGGTGAGAGCTACATAGCTTGTTCATCACTCTCCTTAGCTTATTCCTAGCTAACAAAAGCTTGTAGTCATAACAAGTTGTTATTGTGCTTGTTCATAAAGTTCTTTTTGTACTTAAATACATGCACATAAAAAAGAAAGGAATTCTTTGAGCCATCTTCTCTTTATAAATAAGATACTGTGACTTGAAGCTCCTTTAAATCAGTGCAAAAATACATATTCATCCATTTGTCATTATGAAGCTCATGTGGAAAAACCTGTAATCAGTCACAGCCATGGCCTTTTCTAAATTTTCTGCACCCTGTAATCTGTCCACTAACCGCACCTCTCTGTGGGTTGTTTCTCAAGCCCTGAGCTAGGCACCAGGAAACAATCAAAAATATTTTTGTCCTTACTTCAAAATTAATTGAATTAAAGGTACAAAATGAGAAACTTTCATGGTCAACACTTTCAATTTAGAATTAGATGAAAATTTTGAAATTTTGATGATTAACTGTTAAAATAAAAGTTTTAAAGGAAAAAAATTATCCTTGAATAAAAAAAACCACCGTATTTCATGCCAGTCATTTCTATCCATTATTTTTCTGCCTAGGGAAAAACCAGTTTTAGAAAATAATCTTGCAAAGGAAAGCACTTAGAATAGATTTAAAGTCAGTAGGTATATCTGGCTTGTCTTTGTTGGACTTATGGACTGTAGAGGAGATCCAGAGTTTTTGTAGGTAGTAAATCTGAAAATCTGTTCAAACCTCTGTTTTATCTAACAGGTGCAGCCATCAATGCCTCATCACATCTCAATAAAAACCATTATTCTATAAAACATACTTAAATTGAATGTATAAATTTCTGATATACCCCAAAGTTCCACTGTTCATCTTCACCAAAGACTGTATTTTATCTTGCTCTAGAGGCTTCTTTCTGTTTTGCCGTCATTTTTTTAGCCTATCTAGACAACAGTGTGAGGTCACCATTGTATCATCTGTTAAACCTGTTTGGGTTAGTGAGTCTGCAACTCACTTCAGCTCAAATATTATTAGAACATGGTCAAAAATGAGGGTAAGTCAGGCCAAGTCATAGGACAGGTTCTGTGATCTATTAGTATCAGATTTACTGTTACAGATAATACAACTATTATTCTCTCCTAGTTTTTTTATAGAAGTCCTTAGAAGCCATTCCAAGCTAATCTTAAAATATTTGCATATGAATATCTGAATTTACACTAAAGTCAGCATATCTACGTGGCATGAAATCATTTCCCTTATAGTACTGGAACAAATGTGGGGAAAATGCCTGTAATCTGAAGACAAAAGTTAAAAGAAAATATTAGATTTTAATATTCTGTTTGACATTGTCTAAGGCCTTGCATATAAGGCCACAATCTCAATGAGACCATGAGGAAGGAAAGGCACGACTTAGTTGTGTTTTGTGAAGAAGGCTCCAGTGTTTCAGGGCATACAGATTCAGAGAATGCTTGTTTGGTTTGATGTTAACTGAAACAAACCAAATGTTGATAGTGAACTTCTGTTTTACTTACCCACCAGTGAACTTCCATACCAGAAGCAATTGTTTACATGCGTATGTTGCAGAAGAAGAAATACCCCGAGTGAAGGTTTCTTTATCCCAATTTGAGTGCAATAAGGTGATTAACACCTTGTTCTACAGAGAAATAAAAAAAGCTTTTGAAGTAAAACCCTTATATTTTTGGACAATTTTAAAAGAAAAAAGAGCTGTAGCTTTTGTTTCTTGTTTGTTTAGGTTTTTTGATTGTTTTGCGTTTCTTTGCATTGTTCTTTGTATGGCATATTTTTAAATCAGTAAAACATGGAGAAATAATGAGTAGCACTGGATACAGCATGTGTTCAATTTCTTAGGAAGTTTTTTGAAGTGAACACTTTTACAGTCTTTGTTGATAAATATGTGATCTGCTTATTTCCAAGAAATCCTGAGCTTTATTTACTTCCGTATTTTTGCTATACAATTGCATTTAGTTCGGCATCTCTCATACAAACCATATTCTCTTAACTAAAAAAAAACCAACAAAACATAGTAAGTTTTTATCTGACTGTTGGAAAAGGTACTTCCAAGCTTGTCTTCAGAAAGGAAAGGAAATCTAAATATTGCTAGATGTTTGCATAGATATGAGTTAGATCCTCAGAATTTTTTTAGCCTGTATTTTCTTAAATATTATAATTTTGTCCCAATATCAAACCCTAAAGAATGCCAGTACTCACTGACTCCAATTGGACATCAAGCCACTGACCACAACTGTTTGAGTGTGGTCCAATTCCTTATCCACTGAGTACTCCACCCATCAAATTCACACCTCTGCAGTTTAGAGACATAGATGTAGTGCAGGGCAGTGTCAAGTGCTTTTTGGTAGGTAGATGATGTCAGTCTTTCTTTCCTCATCTACCACTGCTGTAAATCCATCATAGAAGGTCATCACATTAGTCAGTTATGACTTGCCTTTAGTGAAGCTTCCTTATTTTCCATGTGCTTTTCACGTATTTTCTCAGGGGTGGAAATTGACCTCTCCACCCTGTCCCTGAACATTTTTTTCCTTTAAGCAGGTTTTGCATTTGAATTGAGTAGGTTGCACATCAGCAGATATAGCCTCATTTAAAGACCTGAAAATTTCCAGACTCTAGTAAGTAATCTGTTCATTCCTTTTCAAACAAATCCTATTAGTTCACTTCAAAATACATTCATCCTCTTAAACTACAGTAATGTTGTTCTGCTGTGAAGGCCACTATGAACTGATACCATTTCTGGGAGGCTGGGATGTTCAACCAGCAGGAAATTAATGAAATCAAGGGGGAAAAGAAGCTGATTTTGTGCCAGTGCTTGGAATATCAGTTCTGCCAATTGACTGTCATCCACTACTAACAGATGTGCTATAAAAGCAGATGAAATTTATTGTTAGCATATTGCTTGGCAGCCAGAGCCAATTACAGAATGGAGAATTGAACCTTTATAACACAAGAATTTGCATATGGACATTACGTGTACTTACATATAGTGATAAGTATTTTCAAATTGGTTAAAGGAAGGCCTGAATAAACTCAGATAATGTTAGTATGCATTAGCATAGCTCCTTATTTCGCATATAATACAGAATATTTTCACCATTATATTTTAGTCTGATGCTTTATTTTTGCTGACCATATTTCTTACTCTTCATAAATGTTTTTCAAGATAGAATACACTTGGATTCCTCACAATAAAAATGTATAATGATTTCCAGGAAGAGAAAAACCTTTTTTTTAACAGAACATGAGTTAAAAAAGCAGAGCTTGGTTTAGTTATATCACATTGAAACATTTACATTTAAAATAAGTTCTAATTCATACAGTGGCATCTTAAAATATTTTACTGTAAGTCTTGAAATAAATGTTTCAAAACTAATTTATATACTACATATATTCATACCTGTACACAAACACATTTCATTTTAAGTTAATCACATTACTGGCAATATTTAAAAGCATTAAATGCGGGTTTACTAAAGGCAGGAGCTATTAGAACATTTTCTCTTAAGTCAGATATTGAAAACTTTCACATAGATGCAGTATGTAGAAATACCCTCACTTTCTATCAAGCAAATAAATAAATATTTCTATACAAATTTAATTTGCTTTGTTTACGAATATGTAGAGATAACTCCTTCCTTTCCTTTGGGAAATCCTTCCTTCTCAAATTACATTACATTAAACATACTTCATTGCTATGTCAGAAAATTACAGTTATACAATGTAACATGGGCTAAATCTTGAAATATTTTTACACCAAAAGTCTCACTAACATACACTGGACATTTACCTGGGGTAAATAAAACCCCAAAAAAACTCCAAAACCCACCCTTTAGATTTTTTACTTATTTGGTTTTGGAACAACCCAAACAACTGTATGTACTCTAAAGTTTTGCTCTGTTCTTTCCTCAAATGTTGAATATTTCTTTTCTGTAAAATATATACCCAAGCTGAAGAACATAAGGTCTGCTTTGGCTGTTTTATTGCATTCCTGTCATGCAAGACATTCATGTGTCTTATTTACCTAAGCTGTGAAGCAAAGCCAGTGCTGCTGCAGTACACTCTTTTTACAAACAAGTCTAAGATAATCTAAACTCATTGCTGAAACTCACTGATCAGGTCTGCTCATCTTACATTCCAAGCACTGCCAAATCCTCATCCACAGCTTCAACAAATTCAGTTTTCCCCATTCTGTATGTTCAGACAGCTGCAGCAATGGTCAGTCTCCCAATCTGTGGCTTTTAGATATCTTTTATCCTAGACCCCCTAAAATTATAGTCTTCCACTGAAGACTGTGATTGGCTGGATTCTTGTCTCCATAACATAATTTATTAATTTTCAAGGAAGCACATTTATACACTCATATGCTAAAGAGGTAAAGCTTATTATCTGCTTTCAATTAATAAAACATATTTGTTCAATATTTGCTCAATATTTCCACAGTTTGCTCAATAAATGAGAGCTTCACTGCAAATTTTTTAAATAATAGAAAAAGTAGAAGGAAAATATTTATTAGATAGTCTCTGCCTATAGACAGACAAATTTTCAACAAGAAGGAATTTTTAAACAAAGATTTATATTATTTATTAACTCTAAAACTGGGCATAGAGTGGTAAAAGAGGCGAGGATTGGACATGAACAAAAAAGGCCTTTATTTTCACAGCAAAAATTAAGGACAGCTTTCAGTTTTCACTTCAAACCTCCTATGTTCATAAGTTTGTTTGGGTTTTTTTTTTGGTAAATGATGAAAATTCAGTTTTCCAAAGGTTAAGATAGAAATTTAAGAAAAAAACTCCAAAACAACCAACCAATTTATGAGAGTAATCTGTCATTGAAGAACCACTTTGATAGCAAATATTTGACCAGCCTGAACAAGGACCCTGCTTTTCTAGTGAAACTATTTCAATTTTCAACACATTTTACTGCTCCTTTCCACTTTCCCCAGTGGTGGACACAAGAATCATGGATTCCCACTCAAGTCTGGGTGCCTTGCTGTACCATTCCCCAAGGTGTAGAGTCTCTGGGGCTCTTTGAGTAGCTAGATTGAACATTTTGAACATTGAATAATTTCATTGAAATGGTTGCTATTTGGTTTTTCATTTTTAAGAAAGAAGAATTGTGATTTTGCTCCCTAACCAGTATTGTAGCAGTAAAATAATACATTTCACAAAATACTCCAGAAAGAGCTAGTTCACTAAACAGAGCACTGTAAGATTATTTAATCTAGGATAACATCATTCTTTTATTGTCTATGATTATCTCTTGAAAAATATTACTCATCTTTCTTCTCTGCTGTCTTTGCAAAGTACTCCCTCCCATGAGAAAATATAATTTCACAAGTGCTCACTGACTTAGCAAGACATATCTTGGGTTATAAGGGAATTGCAGGTGCAACTAATGGTCTATTCTCGATGTTTTGTGCTGTTTGGCATGACAAGTACTGGGAAGATCAGTCATGCTGTGAAGCCTGGATGTAGTAGGCAGACTTGTATGTGTTCATGCCATAAATTGGATACAAAATGGAAGCAAATAAAAAACAAGGAAAATGGGTGGATAGAGCAAACTAAGGCAAACATATTACTCACTTAGAATTATTACCGTTGGTGGCTTATTTTCTGCTTCCTGCTTCATTCATGTTGGCTTTTAGGGTGTAAATGGGAATAATTTTGGTCCAATTTAGGAAGGTTTTATTTAGCTTCTTTTCTGGCTTCTCTGTGTGTGGAAATGAACTAGAGTGTGAATTGCTGCACTTCTTTTTTATTTTGGAAAACAAAATCCACACAATTCTTGGAAACTGAAGAGTGAATGGGAGGTATTCCATATGTTCCATTAATCAGATTGCCAGTAGTAGATTCTGCTTTGAAAAGGCTGCTTAAAAAACCACACGAAATCTTACAACCAAGCTAATTCTAATTCCTACTTTTGTTACTAAGTGACAAAGGAGAATGAACACTGTTCAGAAATATTATTTGAAAGCCTATTTCCTTATTAAATGGCAAACAAGCTTTCAAAGTGAAAGGTGAATGGACTTTGTTGGTAGGAAGGCCTAGTGAGTACTTGAGGAAGGAAGGGTTTTCAAGAGCATCATAATGCCTGAAGTCATAATTCCTGAATCCAGGAAGCTGGATTTGTTGACCAAAATGTTCAAAATGGTTCTCACAAAGACTTACACCCTTAGAGATTACTTAAGTTATCCCAGTTCTTGTGAGAAAGTAAAATTGATGTTAATAATCAAGCAGTAATTTGCACAATAAGTGTGCTTATATATATATATGAAAAAATATATTTTCTAAGTGTTGTTGGACCAGCAATAATTTGTGTGGGTTTTTTCCACTGGTAAGTCATGCATAACATGCCAAAAACAAGGTGGGTTGTATAAAATCCACACACCCCAAACCAAAGTGATTTTTATAGCATGCTGCTTATGGCATAGAGGAAATCACTTATTTGTATTAGTAACTAAAATAAAATTTAAGTTGTCTACAATTTAATATATATTTAGTCAGGCTTTTATGGGTAACAATGTGGGTATTCAAAGCACATAGACTAAAAGTATGCATGCCCAATTATTTAAGAACTAACTTTGCTCTGAATCGAATTTTCCAAACATATTAGCTAGACATCAAATTGTATAATTTACTTCTATGTCACAAAGGTTTGTAATGAAAAGGAAAGGAGGAATAAAAGAAGCACAAAACATAAAAGAATGAGTCAAAATCGGATCTTGTCCTGAAAAATATCCAGAGTGTAATAATTGGTTCTAGCATAAACTGAGATTAGAATCTCTCCCAGATTGTGCAAGAAATTGGCCCAGGAGATGAGAAATATGATTCTAACTGATTCCATGGCCATATGATAACTCTGTTGAGCTGCACAAGAAGCTTACTATGTATTATGTAATTCACAGCTATACAAAACTTTTTAGTACAGCTGATACTTCATAAGGGAGATTGAATTAAATTAAATATCTTTATTTCTTTTTTAATTCAATTAAATACCTGGGTAGAAGGGAACCAGCACAATCTCTTTTCCAAACAGCTCTGAGATGCTGAATAATGCTGATGGGATGCAAGGAAACTGAGCTGGAAGGATAGATATATGCATTCTTTTTTTAGAATGTGAAGAGTAAACAAGTTAGTACTTTAATTTCATATCATCTTAGGTCAATGGGTTAATTATTTTGAGACACACATTGACACTGAAAAATACACAGTGCCTGTCTGAGCTGGGTAGCAGAAGGAATGAGACTTATTAACATGTAAATAGATTTATCTGAGCACTAAAATGAATATGCTAAATAAATAGCTGTGTCAAAGAAACTTATTGTAACAAGTGGACTCAGAAGACAAAGGATCACCTAATTAAGATGTTGAGAGTCAGCTTTCAAACACAATTAGAGATTATGGGAAGTAAATGGTGGGACATCAGTAATTTATGTAAGAGAAAAGAACAGCAATAATTGCAGATGTCAAAAAAAGGCTCTAGTTAGGCAAGAAAGACACATGCAGGAAGAGCTCAAACTAAAAATGTGTTCAAGATTGGCAACAAAATGGGAATGTGGAAATTTAGAATATATTTTCAGTTATTTCATCACAGAAGTCTGCACACTGGCTGCACCAGCTAAATTTTCTGGCATCTGCACAAATACTGCTGTTATCATGTCCTTGAGGAAGGAAGTGGAAAGAAGAGCTTGTAAAGAGACAGATATCTGAAAAACCCATGCTTGCTGGTATTTTGAGGAAAGGAGAGCATGTACACCCTGTAACCATGGGTCAGTTACCCTCAGTGGTTTCCTTTCTACAAAGAAGTAGCAGATAGAGCTGCAGGAAGCTTGACAGGGCAGTAGAGTCCTCTGAGACCAATGGAAGCACCCAGATTTCTGCCATGCCAAGAGCCAGGTGTGACAGCCCAGCCTGCCTCTGCCAGCAGGTGATTCACCATGGTGAGGGTGAAGGCACTGGTAAATTTGCAGTTGAACACTTTTCCATCATAGAAAAGCCATCTAGAGGTCTAATATCAGGCAGATTAAAGTAAAGGCATGCTAAAATAATAGTCTTTATTTCCTATGGCATATTTTTCCCCTTTAAGAAATATACATCAGAGACCTAAGAACATAAGTGGCATGGACCTATAAATATAAATAGTATAAGCAACAAGGTAAAGAAAGTAAATCTGAGGAGCTTCAAAGCTAGGCTTACAGTAGAAAAAAAAAAGAAGGAAGCATGTCCGATGAAGAAAGATGAGGCAGTTATTCCAGAAATGGAAAAATGCCAAGCTGAGAGTTGCCACAATAGGCATTGGAAGTCTTCAAATGAAAAGCTCTGGGAAGCATGGCAATTACTGTGCTTTGGTTCATCTCCCATGCTGCACATTTTAGAAAGCTAAATGCCTATCACGTGTTTCTTGAATAGCACTCCTCGTCACAGAGTTCCAGAACTGTTTCTAACAAGAAAACTCAGAAATAGGCTCATAGGCTTATTAAATCATCAATTTTGCTTGATAAAAAAAAAAATCAAAAACAAAGCAAACAAAAAACTCATCAGAAAACTATGTTCATGACATCAAGTCATTTTATTTTAGTTCAAAAAATACTGCATAAGCTCTTAGAAATCAAAATATAAAGTCCTTGGAAACAAACCTAATTTCAGTTTTGTGAAGGTCAATATTTTATGAAGTAGAATTTTAAATACATTTGGGGCATTTAAGTTTTCTCCTTCATGTCTTTTGTATTTAATTTTAAATAACATACTGATAGTAAAGTTAATAGTTAAGGACTTATCCATTAATGTTAGAAGTATAATGGTACTGGGTCAAAACAGTTCCACAGATGGCAATCTATATGGTAGACTTTAATACTCAATTAGAACATATTATCAAGAGAGCTCCCAGGAAATTTCTCAGAAAATAGAACAGTGATTTTCTTCAGTTTTTGACTTATCATATAGTACTCAATTATATTTTATAGTTAGACAATTAGAATAGGAAAGCTTTAGTCTTCCAAAATTATCTTTGTTCTTTGAAAGATGTTGTTTTGCCAATAGAAGATGATCAGAATGCTTCTGTAAAGAATGAGAAGATGAATTAACACATTTTGATAATTTGTTATATAACATAATGATTTAAATGTTTTCTTTCTTGAACAATGAAGAAAATAAACTCTTATTTACTCTAGTGATGATTAATAGAAGACTTCAAAAATATTTCTCATAGATGAGTGATGAAGATGAAACAGTTTACAAAACAGTTTAAGAGGTGAGTGTGATAGGGTAGCAGGACTGCCATATGAGGTCTAGCTCTTTCCCTAGAAATCACATCCAAATGGAGGACTAGCCCAGACTACATTTTTAAACTGCTCATAGACATTCTTCAGATTTCCACCATTTCAGACTAGTCCCTTACTAAGTAAACACACAAACCTAAGAACTGATTCTTTGTGCTGCATCATTTACCTACTGATCCATAGGAGAAATTGAAGGCCCTAGATATTTCAGAATCAGTCATCTTCCATTATTAAATCTTTCTGATATTCTTTGATGTCTTCCTGGATTTGCCTATCCTAAATAATGGTGACTTTCCTCATATTCCTCTTTACCAGATCATGAATCCACACAAAATACCAGTTGTAATGTAGTTGTCTGGAACATACATTTGATCTGCTCATTATGTCACTAAAAGATTCATAAATAGAGAAGAAATCAGTTCCTGACATGTATTGGGTCAACAGACTACTATTTTTATGCAATGAGCTAACTTCTACATAACTTTTGCTTTTATAGCCAGATGGAAAAAGAAGAACTGATGGAATTTGTGGCAGGAAGAATGCTAACCAGGCATTCATTTTGTTACAGATGTCAAAGAGGTGCTTCTAGGTTATTTTCAGATTAATATTTTTAGTGTTTACAGATGTCAAACACAGAGATGTTTCTAGGTTATGTTCAGTTTAAAAACTGCAGTGATTGATTAAAGTACTGCCATACTTACAACTAGAAGCTATTTGACTATGATCTGTGTCAAAGAAAAATGCCATTGTTTGGCTTTCCATTTAAAGAAAGATTTAATTATGCTTCAAGGTTCAGAATATTTTAGATGCAGCAAACATTTCCTATGTTCCTACATTCCTGGATTTCTGATTGTACTGCAGCTGTTAAGCAGCTTGCATATCTAGTATAGCTGAACATGGAGGGATTGTCTATATCATCAGTACTGGGGAGAGGCAAACTTTCTAAATGGGTCAGCCTTGCTTTCAGTCCATAGTCCTACAATGACTGGGACATATGGAGCATATTGGTCTGCTCTAGGGATCCTAAAGAATCCTGTAATATCTTGCATAGCTGCTTTGAGATGGCTTTGTGGACACTGCTAGGAAAACTCTCAGGATGCCTGCTGGGTAACATTGTCATTCAGAGGCTTTCCTGGACATAACCACTGAATTTGAGACCCCTCAGGTGACTGCTGAGATACTGGCTCCTTATCTCAGCAGCATTCCAAACCAGTGGGATTGATGTATGCTTGGCTATATCTGCTGCATGCCACTGGGTAAGAAGCATAGGCATAAGGTAATAGTACACCTTTTTAAGCAAAGAAAACATTATCTTCAGATCAGTAGTCATCAGTCCTGCTATACATAGTCACTTGAAAACTGACAAGAACAGAGAAAGTCTTTTCCCCCAATTTGTATTACTCACTGTCTATTTTGTGAAGCAGTTGATACAGGAAAATAAAACTTGATTATTTAAATGCACTGATAACCATCTTTTTCCTTTGTAGCATGACATAAAATATGGCAAGGAGATATGTTGATTCTTGCAGGAATCAGAAGTAATTTTAGAAAATAGTCAGAATTAAATTATCACAGTTCCTGAGGCATACACACAGTACCAGTAGTTGCGTGGCTCGCTTCATGTCACACCCTAGAACTGCACTGAGACATTTACTTTAAATGTCAATGAGGTTCTGAAAACAATCTAAGTTGATTGCTGAAAATTAGCTAAACTTTCTTTATTCTTGTGGTTTGCAGTTCTAGAAATGAAATCAGAAATGTTTTATGTTGTAACTGGTTGAGCAAACTAGAGGTTGATGTGGTTTTGTGGTTTCCTTAGTTGTACCAGGAACTAACCAAAATACCCACTGGTCTTCTTGCCATGCCATTCTCTGTATTTCTGCACATTACAATATGGAAAGGGAACCTCTAAAACACTCAGAGTTGCTTTTTGTTTGCTAGTTTCTAATTTCATTGCATTTTGCTTCACTTTTACAGTGGACTTTAAGTTTGCACTGTATGGATAATTTAAATGTCATTATTGAGTCATAATCAAACATGCATCATGGAACTATAAGATATTAAATATTAATCTCAGAGCACAGTTTAACAAGACAAAAGCATTAGTTCTCAAACCCTTACCTCTTAACCTTATGGTATCTTGTTTTGAATTTGATGGCACCTTCCTCATGCAAGTAGAACATTTGAAATAGAAGAAAGAAAAAAAAAATTAAATTTTGCTCCTGCAAATAATTTTGGTAGAAAATATATTTCCAGTCACAAGTATTAAAATAACCAAGTAAATTGTAGGTGAATTGAAAATTGTTTCATGTTCAAAATACTCTTGGTTAATGAGAGGTTAGTCTTAGAAAGCATTGCTGAAGTCTTGCCCTGTCTAATTCCTCCCCAGGCCTTTGCTGTTAGTGATGGGATAATAGGCTAATGTGAACTGTTGGTCTGAACTAATGTGGTTCCTTGAGAGAGGAAAGAGAACTTCAATGTTAAGCTGAAAGAAATAAAAGAATCAAGGAGAGTGTGAAGAAAATGCAACTCATACCTCCTGACTTTGGAAACAAAATCTGGGATACTTCAGAAAGACACAAAATTATGTGAATCAGTCCATTACTAAGAGGACTTCAGAAAAGGATTTTAGTTAGAAGATAAAAAAAGAAGCAAAGATAACATATCTATGAAGAGCCTGGATTAGACATAATAAAATCTTCTAGGATTATGAATTTAGTTTAGGATGACACTGGTACTTTCCTTAAGGGTCAGATTTTCATATTAGATACATATAAAATTTCTTACAATGTCAAGTTATGCTAAAATAAAGAACCAATCAAAATGCTTGCTATGCCACCCATGGACATTTGTCAGGGCTAGAAGAGCATCTCCTATTCATGTGAAAGATCTTGTTTTTAAAGTTCTTGTTTAATACTTTTTAAATACTGTAGCAGGTATTCCTTTCCAGATACAGTGGGACGATTTGATCTTAGTTCACTTTAAATTTTGTAGCAGAAATGTTTTCTCTTATCCCAGTACTGTTTCCTAAGCGATCAGCATTCACACCTGCCCCTTCCCATTGCCCACACAGTCCTGCCTGATGATTCGACTTTTTCATTGTCTCTTGGTCCTCTCCGCCACCAAAAGAAGTGGTGGAAAGGTATTGTTGCTTTCTGATATGACATTGGCCAGAGATACACCTGGATTGAAGTGCCTTTATCAGGACATTAAGAAGATTGTAGCTCATCAGCATTGCTCCTGCACTGAGGTCCTGTGGCTCAGGAGGGGTCTCTTCCTGGACAAAGATGAAACCTGCCATCCCTTCCCTAAAATGGTAACTTTTTGAATTAGGAAGGTTTGGTGAGTTGACACCACTCCCACGATTAACATGCCACTTACATGAAAAAGAAAACACCTGCACCCCAAATATTCTAGTCAGTGCATAATAGCTGAGGCAGAGCACTGGTGCACACTTCTGAAGAACAGATAATTTGCACCTCATCGGTCTGGACGAGAAGCTGCACAAAACAGCACTGACTCTTCTGCACAGACCCCAGCGTGGTGGGCTGTCCTGGCTTTTTTGACTGTATACAATACAAACTATGGTTTCAAGGATTAGGATTTTTTTTTTCCTCCTCAGGAGGTTTCTGTGTCCTTTTCAAAGAAGGTAACAAACAACAGCATTTATGCAGCTAAAATTCTCTTCATTGCTGTATAAAATTTATTCTTCTTCCTTATGTGGAATTTCTGATGCTGTAATATCTCCCTCTAACCTGAGTTAATTTATATTTAAAGTTTTGGGTTGGCTTTTCAACCTTCTAAAATATTCATTAATGGCTTTATTTAGTTTTTCAAATTATATTAATAAACCAGGACAGTTTATTTGTATTTGTTTGCATAAAATCTTTAGCAAACAAACAACAAATTAAATTTGATTAATAAATAAATAGCATCTTTTATGAAGTTAATCTGACTTCATACGTTTCTTTGTCACTGAGCAAAATTTGATTAACTCAAACAGTTAACATTTTCCACTAATCTTTTTTTACATATATACAACTTTAAAACTAGCTCCTTTACAACTTAATAAAGTTAATAAACTTTTCTTTGTAAAATTAACAATTTTATTTTCTATTTTTAAGCCTTTCATTTGCTTTCCTCCACCCTGAAAATCTACAGAGTCTTGATTTTTAATGTTTGCCCTTTCATCCACTTAAACAATTTTTAAAAAACTTGTTTCAGCTCCACCTCTGTTTTCACCTCCTTTCAGTAATGCCTGAGTTCTTGTAATTGTGTGTTTCCATCCCAGGTGCACCTCCATGTGCCAAGCCTGGCTCAGACGTGTGGTTAATTGGCTGTGCAGGTGTATCGATGTGGAGTCACCCACTGTTCCAAATCAACAAGCTTTGTAGAATGGTCAAATGAATCAGTCCAAAGGGAAAATATATTTTAGAAGGGAAAATATAGTTGAGAAGTGACCATTATAGAAGTATATCAGGATTGTAAAGCTGAATTATTGCCGCTTTTGAGTTACTGTGTGAACAGAGAGTTTTGTGATCTGACTCCTGGTCCTCAAGTGATAAAGCACCCTGTAGCATTTTTTGGAATAAATTTAATTTCATTCCAGGCATGAATGTTTCAGCCAACTGTATGGCAGATGTTTCAGACTGGCCACTATGAAACTGAACAACTGTAACTAAAATTTCTTTTTCCACATGAGCAAGAATTTAAAAAAGAAAGGTACTTTCAACTCTGGAAAGTAAGGCCAGGGGAAAACCGGGTACTGTTTTTTCTATCTTATTTGTGTATTCCTTGCTCATGTCTTAATTCGTAAAGATAAAAAAAACCACCAACTTCTTTGTTTCAAGGTAAACAAAACTGGGAAGCTCTGTCTCTGTTTGGTATGGGGTTGTTTTTGGTGGGTTTTTCTTGGGTTTTTGTTTGTTTGTTTGTTTTGGTTTTGTTTTGATTTTTTTTCCTGTTGTAAAACAAGTAGAAAAGGAGCAGAAGCAGAATTGGGTCAGGATGATATAACCAAATCAGAATTCTCAATTATTGCTTTGCTTTGCATGGGTCTATTGTATGCTACACATGGATTGAAGCAAAGAATCTTCTTTGTCTTTCTCAGACATGCCAATACATGTTAGGACAGTTGTAGAGTACATACTGCATAAGGGTAAACAGCAAACAAAAAGTGGGTAGACTTGCTTGTTTGGTATGTGTGAGTACAGCATAAACACCCCAGCACTCACATTAGACACGTTTTCTCTCTGCTCATTTGCATTTGTTTTCAGCTAGAGCACTCTGTGCAAATGTGTCTAAAAACACTAGAATTAAAAAAACCCAAACAGTTTTATTCAAATACCATGTCTATATACAAGCACCTAAGAAGGCATCTAGCATATAATGAATTGCTGTTTCCTATAATTATTCCTGTAGGCCAATTTATTTGCTGGAATTCAAAGACTAGTAAAATATTAAAATACTTACAGAATTATGGAACCATTCCTCCACTCCTGACACCCTTTTATGACTCTTAAACACCTGTCTTTTGTTTGAACATATATGGAAAAGATTGCTTATAATGAGAACATATGAAGGGGTTTGGACTTGCTCCACACTGAACGAAACAGAATGCAAGAATTTCAGAAATGGTTCTGAGGTGGAGAGGCACCTCTTCAACCAATACTGCACTGAGCCAGGCCTGTTTGTGCACTCCAGCTGCCACTCAACAGGAGCACTGTGGCTTGCTTGGAAGCCCTTGAGTGTGCAGCAGCATAGCCATGACCCAGAGTGGTTTGTATTTATTTACATATATTTTGTGATTATGATGATGATTGTAAAATGAAGGTGCTCTAGCCTATGGACTTCTATAGCACACTTTATACAACTAAAAATCTTTATTCAGTCTGGTCATTGTCCATTTATATTTTCTGTCTTGAGGGACTTTATTTTAAATATTATTACAACTACACTCACTTTGGACAATAATTGCCATGGGAATATATTTTATACAGAACAGAAAATACACCTTTGCCTAAGCTTTCCTCTCTAGTACAAGGCCTACCCCTCATTTAGCCTTGGTTTGAATAAATGTGATGTCATTGTTTAAGAGACAACACT
This sequence comes from Lonchura striata, assembly GCF_050655825.1. Classification (NCBI taxonomy): domain Eukaryota; kingdom Metazoa; phylum Chordata; class Aves; order Passeriformes; family Estrildidae; genus Lonchura; species Lonchura striata. The sequence goes on from NC_140709.1 coordinate 20,728,548, forward strand.
TTTCACAAGACAGAACTGGTCATGATGCTTATTGACAGAAAAAGAAGTAGTAGCTAATGTTATCCTAATTATTTAAAATTCTTTTGAGTTGTCTTAAAATAAACTTAAGTAAGTAGTTTCATCTGGCTTTGGATCATGTTATAAACATTTAACTTACACACACATTCAACATATAGACATTTAAATTACACACACAGGCAGGAGTTCCCCATGTATGCTGAAGTCTGTTGGCGCTTTTTCCTTGTTGCTCAAGAAAGTAGTATAATTGTGAGGATTTTTTCCCCCTCATAGTTAGAAGGAACACATTAACTGCTGGATTGTAAATTATCTCCTTTTGGCCTTTGTCTGCAACAATACCTCTAATTTTAATGGATGTTCTACCATTACATTGCAATAATTGGAGAATGACATATATTAATGGGTGAATGATGTCCAGCCACCAATTCCATTACTGTACTGCTGTCATGTCCTCTGCAGGAGTTAAAAGATTAACCCAACACCTGCGTCACTAGGGAAAAAAAAAAAAAAAAGAAGAAGATAAGTATTCACATTAAATAAACAAGGGAGGAAATTGCTCCGCCCATTGTCCTGTAATCTACATACTATAGTAATCACTGTCAATGCAGTTTTCAATTTCAGTGTTTTATATATAAAAACTTAATATAGAAAATCTGTTTTTATGGCTGATATATTCTGATTTTGCAGGTTTGTTTCTTCTGAAATCTTTAACTAGTTTTTTTTCTTACTTCCATGTGTTATACAGTTCTACATAAGTAAGTTTTGACAGAATTAAAAACTTGGTTTTTAACATGTTAGGTTAAACAGAGTTCCTTAAGCAGACTTTCTCAAAATTAAAGGTTCTAGCCAATCTATATCTTCAGAGTGAAAAAATAAATATTATCATAATATTTAGGTCTAACTCAAATGCTAACACCTGATGCTACAGGAAGGCCACACAACTACAAAGGCACTTTCTGTTTGGCAATTGATATATACTGTGGGTTTCCTTCACCCTGAAGCTCTGCTATCCATAGAAACACTCAGCCAGGATTGCTCTATACCTAGTAAGAAAAGACCTTAACCTAGAGGGCTTGGCTGGAACAGTGTAGGCATTGATCTAGAGATTCATCTCAGCTCCCTTGTACTGTGGTCCTGTGTGATAATGTGGATGTTGGCAGAATTGTTCTGGGAGTTTGGACCATTCCCCCCCCTCCCCCCCCCCCCTTTTTTTTTTTTTCCTGATGTTCTAGGATGCTAAACATGATGTTGAGACAATGTTTATTGACAGAAAAAGCAAGTAATAATATGAAGGATTAGTCGGCAAGAATCTTGTGATGGGGGAAATTACAGCTTCTAGAATTTAAGCTCATACATGGAGACCTGGTATTGCAGAATGAAGATTGATAACATTGACACCTTATTTACATCCATGCATACACTTTAAATTGGTGAGTTTCGATGGAAAGGCAGAACAGATTTGGTAGAAGAGTAGAAGAGACCTGGGCAGAGAAAGGCAATAAACAGAACGAATCAGTGTGTGCTTCATAATGAAAAGAGTTGTCTATTTGTAAAAAACAACATCCCTTCAACACTTCCTCTTCAGGTTTTGTCAAATAACATAATGTTTTCAGAAAAGGTTACAAACGTCTTTCATAATATCAATATAACAAGCATAGATTTTCATTGGTGTTTTTGATTTAAAGCAACTTGAATAACAAAGTAGAACAACAAAAGGACAAACATTATATGGTCTACAACAGCTCAAATGATAATTTTAGCATGTAAAGAGAACATAAAGGTACTGGAAAGGGAAAAAAAGATGAAGGGACAGAATGGCTTTCCCCTCTTCCCTCTCCTCTGTCCTGCTCTGGGCCCTAGCATCAGCAATACACCTGCTGTTGGTCATTATCAGGCTTTTCCAGATGCTCAGGATTTCCCCAATACTCTTCCTTCATTCGCTTTGCAATCAAAAGACTAGAAACTGGCTATACTGGAGGTTGTACAGATAAGTACTTTTCAAGTAAAAAATTACAAGAGTGACTTAAGGGCTGAAAAACAATAGCAAAGCTTTAATGGAGTTCTCTTTATTTAGCTCTTAAAAGATGAGGCAAATAGCTCATTTGATCACAGTCTATTGGAAAAATTACAGAATACACATAAATTTTAGAAAATGGATATTCAGCCAACTGCTGCAATACGAAATAAGAAATTGTAGCTAGGGCAGAAATTAAAGGTAAACTTTTAATGGGTACAGTGATTAACGAGCTGGTAACCAAAGGCTGTGGCTACCAGTATTTCCAGTGATCATTTACTATTAGAAATTATCAAATCAGGAATGGATATTTCAGGAAAGGCACACTCTGATGCAAGCACAACTGTTGAAACTGTTTAATTCCTGTTGAAACAGGAATTAAACCACTCTAGTCTTCTGTTCCCTGACATTGAGACTAGATGAGGACATTTGTCCCTACATCTTTAATGATGCCCAACATTTCAGGTAAAATAAGCCACAGAGCTTCCTAAAAAGGCATGTGAGAATCATGAGACATACCTTCTCATCATGAGATGAGATGAGATGATGAGATGAGATGAGATGAGATGAGATGAGATGAGATGAGATGAGATGATGAGATGAGATGAGATGAGATGAGATATACCTGGAATTTGATGAAATTTCAGACATTCTCTGTCATGTGGTGGGTCCAAGCACAGGATAGGACATGTTAACAGTCTTGTTGAGTGACCCAGAATACTTTCAAATTCCTGTAACATAACCAAGATGCCCTTGCTATAGGGCTGAGGGACTGGTTTTTATAATGTGATTGATGCATATCATGCTTTGGAAGGCTGTGGCTTCCTCAGGAACTTGGGGTACAGCAGGGCATAAGCAACATGCTCTGAGTTACCATCTGCTTGCCTTTGAGGTGGGTAGAAGGTGCAACTTGCATTGATTTCACTGATGAAGTGTGCATGGGGAACTCCTGCCTGTAGTTATGAGTGTAAGGATTCAGGATTCCTTTCTTAATTCCATCCTTGATTTATTGCAGCAGACAGATAATTATATGTGCTTTGAAGAGGCATTCTGAGATTAGTCCTATAAATAGTTACTGTGTGAAAAGTTTTCTATTATTGTCTATCAGTAGTATTTATGTGTCTGTAAGTGATTCTGTTCTAGTCTAGAATTTAAGTGAAGCTGCTTCAATGGCTGATGCACGTTTTGGAAGCTGAAGAGCAACAGTATCTCAAAACTGCATAAAGAGTTGGACTGAGAGTTTTTGTAAGTGAAGCATATTTTGCCTGGAAAGATGTTGAAGCAGTCTTGTTCCAGTAAAGACTTGATGTTGGGAGACTCAAAGCACTCAAAAAGAAGCAAGCATTTTATGAAATTATTAAAAGCAAACTCCACTGTCAATATACAGTTTATAATTTCCCTGTTATTGATTAATTTTTCTTATACATCTTCTTTACCCAAATCACCTACTAGCTTTTCTGACTCAGTTGTGGTTTTTTTCCCCCAGTTTTGCTGTTTCCAGCGTAATTCCCAAGTTTTTTTGTAGTAGACTCCAGAGAGACAAAAGTAACACATGAAAGTAGGAGCATAAAATCCAAACTGTTCCACTACCCACCATATGAAAGGTAAGAAATAAGGAGCAAGGACCGATGTAGCAGCTTTTAACAGTAAGGTCGAGCTCTTTGTTAGTGACCAACCTGTTGTAGGACAGTAATAGAAGATTAGATAATGTGATATCTCTCTTGTATGTTATCTTTGTCTTGTGTGTTACTCAGAGGAGATAATGATAGTAGATGTAGCAGGACATATTTCCTGGCATAAGCTTAGAGCCAGTGAGCCCAGAGAGTCCCAAATGGAAAAGAAAGGGATGATTTGTACTGAATGTCCTTTCAAGGCTTTCAATGTCCTTTCAATGTCCTTTCAATTTTATTGGCTTTTTATGTATGAGCTCCAAAGTTATGTTTTTATGGTATCTAACTTAAATTATATGTAACTAATATAAAGAAGCATGCTATTCTTAGAGAACAGAACAGACCTGGAGTTACAGATTTAAATAACAGGAAGAGAAGTGGGGTGTATATATTTTGATTTAGCTGCATTTGACAAGGGTTTGAAAAACTCTTGTTCTTGGAAACAATGAGATACAAACCTGTTTGCATAGTTGATCTCTGGCCAGAAAGGATTCCTGACAGGTAAAATATTAACCCATAAGGAATGCAGTTTCTTAGGGCAATGAGCTATTGGCTTCAAACCAACTTTAATGCAGAGCTAAGGTGACCATTTAAAAAACATATATGCATTCAGAGGTCTGCATGGCTGCCAGACCAGAATAGGATTACCCTTTCTCTTAGCTATAGCTTACCTGTTTGTAATTGGCCTGGTTCTCTAGTGCTGAAAAGTAATTTCTGGCTATATAGTGGACAAAAATCTATTACTTTGGTTGTGTCATTGCTGCAGGCAGGTGTTTATATTATGAGAACTATAATAGCAGCTGGGAGCTATATTAGTAATTCTAATGTTTCAGGATAGAGAGAGAGCTCAAGGAATGTTTCTTCCCCAGAGACTCCTAAGCAAGGTCAAATTTACACAGGATCCATGTCATAGAAGACATGAAAAAGAAACATGAAAAGCTCTGAGCCTGTTGAAGGGGACAGGTAAAAAGTCCGAAGCCCCATTCCTTTGCAGCATGATGTGCTAGTTCTGCTAGTAAACGCCATGTTCAAGATACACCACTGAACCCACCAGGTAGCTGCTGCTCCAGGAAATGCTTTTTAGGCCCCAGGAGGCATCTATGCTAAAATGGCAGAATACCAGTGGAACAACTCATTCTTTCTGTCCACTCAGAAAAGGCTAAGCCTCTAAAGCACAATCTAGAGCACAGTGTTCATTCTAAATTATTCCCTTTTTTTTTTTCTTTTTTGTTTGTTTGTTTGTTTGTTTGTTTTTTTGTTCACAAAGTGCAAAGTATGACTTTCTGTCCATGGGCTCTGATTGGACTCTGATGTGCTCTGCAGGTGTTCAATGTACAGCTGGAGGAGGCCTGAACATGTTGGAACTCACACCTGTGGGATAATTAAAAAAAAACCCAACTGTGTTCTGTGCAGAGTGAGTTTCTTTCTCTAAGTACTATTCACTTCCCAATGATTTGGTGGCACTCTGGAGATACCAATTGTAGGACTGATGTGCTCCTTTTTTTGGTGGGTTTCAATCTACTCATAGGTTCTTGTAGATTCCTTACAATTAGAACCTTTTTGACTAGGAAGTTTAGGAGAAGGAAGATGGGAAGAGGTAAGCATTACATCCCAAATACCACTCACTTGTGACAGTGAAATGGAAATTTACTCATGGTGGGTATATGACCTTAAAATAAATAAGAAGGGTCTTATTAATAGCAATGTTAAAACTATCATAACTAGGAAGCTGGGTTAATCTACTTAGAAGAAAAAAGTGTCTCCATTTGCTTTGCTTTTATTTTCCATTTTTCACAGGGTCATTCCAATATTAATTCACATTGGGTGAGTTCCTAGTCACAGCAGAAAGAGCAAGAAAGCACTTCCTCTAGAATTTCTTCTCACATTAAATGTTTGACTACAGCTTCAGAGAGGGACTGTTATGGACAGTGTCCAGGAAGTGTCTCAGCTCTCATTAAACACAGATCATTAAACATACTGCACAATGAGTCATTGTGGCTGTCACATATAGTTAGGCCATGCTGCTGCTGTTGCCACTATGCAAAAGGCAGGATGTTAAGCTTTAGTATAATTACAGTTTTGTACACAAAAAGGTGCAGAAATTTAACCAAAGCAACAATTTTGCTTTCCCTAACTCTTCCTTTCATATCATACCTATTAATATTGACCCATGGAGGGATTTCACTCCTCAGTAAATCTCACTGGCTTATAGACAGAGTTGACTGTAAAACTGAATTTGTGGGCCCATAGTTCACGTTGCTTTCAATGACAGGAAACAAAAACATATAAGGGACTAATTATTTGAAACACTAAGCATTTCTGACAAGGCTCTTTGAGTAGAAAATAGAAACCTGATACTCTTGCAGAACCAAACTGAGCAAACAATCCTTTAAGAAGAGGAAAAAGGAGAGAAAATACAGCCCTAGAGGGGATTTGTAAATGCCTTCATAACAGGAGGCACTACTGAACTCCTATAATGGCATCTATAGTGTACCACCGTAAGGTCACCTTTCTTATAGAGGTGTATGGAAAACAGCACATCAAACTGCACCCTCTGCAGTCAGTGATTACATTGCTGCTAAGTCCATGAGCACAGTGGGTCCAAATGTGGTGGAGATCACCGCTACTATTTTTAGTCTGTATTTCAATAGCTTCAGATGTCTTAAGCAGGTCTTGCCCCTCATCCCTCTCACAGGGGATGTACTGTCAACTACTGTGTGTTTGCAGCTGGGATGCAGCCTAATTCCAGCCTAATTCCAGCCTTCCAATGTGCTTCTGGTAACACAAGGGCAGAACATGCTTGAATGGACAATCTCCTTCTTTTAAAAAAAAAAACCAAAACAACCTAACCGAAAATAGAAAACAACCTCACTGATTCCATGTTCTGCTTTTATGTAAGAAAACCCTCAGAGCAGACTAGAAAACCCACCCCCAAAAAAGCAAACAACAACCCTTCATTCAAAACCACAGTTCAGGTGACAAGGTGATAGATAACCTAACCAATTGGATTTTGACTTGCTGAGATCTATGTAATAACTCAGATCTTGTAACTGGGAGCACTAAATATATGTGAAATAAAATTAAAAAAAAAAAATCTAAATTTTGAAGAGAATCTGCCACTCCCAAATTTAAGGAAATTGTATCCTGTTGTTTTATCTCCATTATGACAGCAGATAAAGAGATAATTTTATTTATGATCCAAATAGAAATATATTTTGGCATCTGTTCTACGCCAATAGTTGCTCTTGCTATGAACATGCTTACATTTTATTGCATTGGGCTATTTGCCACTTTATGTAAGCTACACCAGCTGCTCTTGCTCTTGCATGACAGATTACTGTATGCAGCACTCTGGTTTTTCCTAAAGCAGATAACGCTTTAGGATTGTAAAATCCGGATAACTAAGTCTCTAGGAAGTGATTGTAAGTTATATTAAAACTGTGATAACTGAGAATCAAAACAGTCCTGAAGAACTGTACTAAAAAGCTGCTACTTCAAGGGAAAATTGTGGCTATGGATAGCTGGCTCTTTTACTAATGTATATTCTTACATTCTTTACTTGCTATATTTTTTCTACTACTTGCTGTTTTTGCTTAAAGTTGGCTCACAATGAAGAAAAATATTAATAATAACCTTATACACCGAGAAAATGTCTATTTTAATTTTTATGGCAATTAAATACACTGAAATCGGTTTAGATCTACTGCAAACAAAGCCTTGAAATTCTCTTTGTTGCATTTCTGTGACAGGTTTCATGCTCTGTTTTCCTGGCAACCTTCTGCCTGGGAAAGCAGCATTATGCAAATAAAAACTCAAATGGCAACCACAGAAGGAAAATATAACACAATTTTTCTTGACATCTTGGTAATATAGGTAAGATCATGCCATCACAAAACTAAATCAAGTTTTGTTTTTTTTCCCTCAGGTGTAAACTCTGCCTCAGCTACATTTTAAAACCAGTTTTTTCTATTATTTGGGTGCAACATGGCTGCAAAATCATATTAATTCCAAATTTAGAAATTACATACTTAAGCAGCAGTTGAACTTTGCTGGTTTGGATAGGTGTTGGTGATTAAAGTGCCCATAAGTATAAGGTTGTGTGGGCACTGCTGCTGCAATAAAAAGTCTAAGTATAATTGGTCTGAGGGTGTGGAGAGAGGCAGCAGGGGATGCTGGTAGGAACAGTAAAAGCTCAACAGGGTTACGGAAACCTGCCAAATCTCCATCCTCACTGCAGGGAGCTCCTGATGCTGCCAGGCAGTAAGGAAAACAGATGGCTGTTGCCTTTAAAGCCAGTAACATTAATTTCTGTGCCTGTTGTGTATTTTTGCTCCTTCTCCTCGATTTCCCAACTCCTGCAGTAGCTCCTGCAGCAGCCAGGCATTGGCAGACACGTTGGAAGGCAGCCACGCATGCGAGTGAGTTTCAGCTGAAGATGATGGCTGCTTTGTTTTGGTTTTCCTTTTCCCCAAGCTGCTTCCACAATTTGGCAAAGGAGGGTAAGGATTAGAAATAGCGGGGTTGGAGAACATGCCAGAAGCTATTAGAGGCAAGGAAGCAGAGCTATAGTAAATGTGGAGATGGAGCAGTGCCAGTAGGAGTGTGGGCATGGGGGTTTGGATGCAATTAGCACAGCCGGACAAACATACCCTAACATGGACACTTCACAGCCACATGCTGAATAATCCTCTGTTTTGTGCTTATTTTCAGTGGGGTATAGCTAAAACCTGTAGCTCGGGCCTTGTTTTTTTCCTCAAAAACAGCAATAATGTGGACCCGATAAGACTAGCTGCTAGAAGTGATTTCACAGAATGCTCTAAACCAAGTGTCTATATCTAAAAGAGAAAAGCATGAGATGGAAAAAATTAACATTTAAGTTGGTTTGCACTATATTTCACCTATTTTGAATGACTGAAAGAATTTGAGGTTTTTTCCTTAGCTTTCTGAAACTTCTAATGCATTTGTGTGCTGTTGTGAAGACTAACAAAGCACCAGTTTGAAGGAAGACAGAAACGTATAGGATGCTGAATTTAATTTTAGAATATCATTAAGAGAGCTCAAAGAAAGACACAGGCTTGAGCTGAGTTAGGAATTCAATGAAATATATGCATCGGTTGACATGCAGAGTAATGATGGCATATGACTGACTTGTCACCTACCTTAGGGGAAAGATTCTGCCCTTGTGCAGGTTTCTGACTGTTGATCTGAACCAATGAATGTTTTATGCTTTAAACAGATGTTTTTGATTTAGGCCAATGAAAGCCAATGGAAGCTTTTTCTAGTCTCTGATGAAAGAGTGCCAGCCCCATCAAACAAGCAGATTTGGTGCTTGGCATCTGAATCGAGTAGCAAAACCGGATAATTTCCTCTTGCAAAAGCTGTGTGCCATCATTATTCTATGATACTCTAAAAATTTCATAATTAGTACTGACTTGTTATTTTTGCCATCTCCTGCATTTAATCATTTAGCCATTATTGCTGTCTACCAAGAAAGACACTAAAGCCACTTATTCAAAAGGCCTGTCTGGCTTGTCCAAAATAGAACACAATTCCCAAACCAGCAAAATATGATGCATACAGCTGCCCCAGCTATGTAATTGTAGCAAATATTTCTAGAAGCACAGCCACAAAACAAACTCAATAGAGGCATCTAAGTACTTGACAGGCTTGTATTTACAATTTATATTCTTCCACATTTTTCTGTGGTGGCATAGGTTATCACCATTCTTGTCTTTGGTTTATGAGCTTCATATGGGAAAGCAAAATATAGTGTAGAATAATCATAGTGCATTAAATAAAAAAAATAGAAAAAATAATTAATAAGTCTGATGGAAATGGTACTTATGACTCAATGGTAAGGTACCTAAGAGCTATAGATTGGTACCTTTTATTAATGCTGTATAACCCGCTCTATCAAACTACCAATAAGTATATACAAATAGATGGTTAAAACAGCTGTAGATACTCATATAGTCTACACAAAACTGAAATAATAATTTGGCAAAAAACCATAACATTTCTCAAAAAAGGCTGTAGTATAGGTATAGATCATTAATTTATCACTTCCAGTTAGGGATGATCTGTGATCAAAGCATTATATTATTTCTTTGCTTTTAGTCACAAGTAACCCTGTCCCCTTTGTAGTCTTTGAATCTGCAAGTAGCTGAAGAATCTGGTGCAGACTGCAGAACATGAATGAACATTTGAAAATGAGTGGCAAGAATTTTCTTGGCTCATTAATAATAACACGTTATGGAATTGGAAAGAAGATAGATATTGCTTTATTACCTTCTGTTCTCAGCAGTCTTAGAATTTTACTTTGAATGTGCTGTATATACAGGCTTTATTCCCCTGCAAAGAGAAATGACATTTTCTCCAAGCCCTTAACTCACAAGTTGGCACAGTGGTATGTGTAATAAGAGATACTGGACCTCTGGAAGTGTATCTAGTTCCCTGTTGTGATGCTGCTGTTTATTGCATCTCTCCAAGCATGCATTTTTGGAAACGCACTCATGAGTTTAGTTCCCATTTTGTGCAAGGCTGTTGAAACATGCAATTTCAACCTTGTTTATGACTATTATTACTATTACTATTACTACTACTATTACTATTACTATTACTATCACTATCACTATTACTATTGTTACTGTTACTGTTATTATTACTATTTATTACTATGCTCTTGCAGTACTTGGCACTGTTTTGTCGCAAGCATTGTCTGTGGGACTACTCTTTTAACCGTCTTGACTGTCTAAGTGGAATATTAATTAAATGATTCATTGAGGGTCATAAATTCTGTTGAGAAGTGCTGTGTAAATACCCTTACACAAAGGGCAAAGCAATATCAGCTGGATGGAGATGTAGGCATAAGAAATTTGGAAATTCTGAAATGGGGTGAAAAGTTTTTTCTTTCCCATAGTGCTTAGAGAGTGCCTAGAGAGTGTAAAATGCCCAAGTCATGTATCTTTAATCCAGTACCTGAGGAAGATGCAAACCTCACAGTGGAGGGCTTAAAGGTTTGAGGGAAATGATTTTTACCAGTCTGAAAGTGTGGAATAAATTACTTGACTCCATCCTAAAGAGGAGGGTGAGGGGATCTTCGTGTTTTCTCACTGGTTTGACTCTGGGATGGGAAAATTTTCTCACAGCTGGGGGATTTAGTAATCTTCTGGCTGCAGGCTTTGAACTGAAAATACACCCTACTATCAGAGCTAGCCCTAATATGGGATTATGATGATAACTGCATGGTTTAATAAAATATTGTAGTTGGGATTTGAGCAGGAGCTGTTTAGATCACGTCAGCATAAGCAGTGGCCATAAAAACAGGACATATAAACTCTCAGTCCTGCTTACAGCAGAAGGCAACAGGTCAGTAAACAGACAATGCTTCTAACAGATGCTCATGTTATAAGACTTAAGGTTGTAAGATGTTTAAAACCAGGTTTTTACAAAAGCTAACATAGAATCTTTGAATTTATACAGGCTGCATGACATGTATTAATGCTGCGCTTCATGTAGGCACCAAGATCTAAATCAAGTTCAGGGAAAGGAAGAAAGAAACCAAATCAAGTAACTGTTCAAGTTCACAGTGTGTGTGAAGGTGGAAAGCCTGTGTGAACATACTTCTAGGGGCAGTGAGTGAAATCCTGCACTGATGATTTCAGGTAAAGAGAAGTCCTAAAACCCCAGTAAATCTGCAGAGGTTTTTTCTCTTCATTTCCTGTTCAGAGCTAGAAGTGGAGGAGAGAAATGTATCACATGTGGTTTACCCCAGTTGACCATATTGTGGTGTCTGAGTTCTCAGAGAGCCCTAAAATCTTTCTGTCAAACTATGACATTTTCAGTGAGAAATGGGTTCATACAATGTAAATGGACTGCCTTCATCACCTGAGCCTCCTTACTGAATTGCTGCTTGCTTCTCACTTTGACTCAGCTACCCAGCGGTCCCCTGCTCCTGGGGTCAGCTGGAATGTTTTCAAAACAAGGGGCTAAACTCCAAGAATGTACCAAAAGCTGCCCAGCCACCAAATGCTCCTGAACTAATTTCAAACATTACTTGTGAATGATTCTTCTTACAGCTACAATGGGAAGCTTAGTGTCCTGCAAACACCTCTCTCTTAAGGTTTAATGCATATTGGAAAAACAGAGTCAGACAGATACCAGCAGCTCATCCTTGCTGCCTACATCTACAATGGGTAGCATGGTTATTCCAACCCATGAAGTGGACACATAAAGTGCCCACAAAGATTATACACTCTCAAAATTTTTTTGTTTCATAACAAAAAGATGAATTGCTGTTACAGAACAGAGCTTACATTGAATTTATCTATCTTGTTACCTAATATTTAAGCATTGTTTGAATTGGTCCTGCAGTGGAGTTACAGAAATACTACTAAGTAGTGAAGCTCTGCATGAGTTGTCTATTTTAGCAGGGTTCAGAGTTTCAATAAAATCAAGTAACTGATAGATGGCTCACACTCCAGGTTGGCCTTAGGGCCAGCTGCCACTCTGCATACATGAATGCACATGAGTCATCTCAATGCCTCAGGGAGGAGGTGGCCCCATGGGTTAGGGTAACATGACAGCTTGTTGGAAAATTAGAGCAGAGAGAGGGGCCCTGCAGAAGTTATAAACAGAACAGGTGGCAGAAAGTAAGGGGTAATCACACATTTTAAATTAAAAAGGAAAAAAATCTCTGGAGGCTGTATGGCCCCAAAATCTTCAGCTAGGTCTAGGAGGGCTCCTGTGAGAATCAATGCTTCAGTCACCTAGCAGGCATACTTTGGCAGGCTGCTCTGCCCCCCAAAAACCTGTTCTCTTAGTATTCTATACAGGATTTATATGCTTCACTGAAAGTCCACCTGCTGCATGTGTATGTCAACAACCAGCTCCTGAACAGCCATTGCAGGGCAATGGGGTTTTGGTGCTGTTTTGGTTTTGGGGTAGACTTTTGGGATATATGCTGCAATTCCTTGGCTCATACAAGGTGCAATGAGAAACAGTTGAGAAACTATCTGAATAGTCTTGCTGCTTCTAGTAATAAAGAGTTAAGTGATGCAGATCCTCAACTGCATGATGCACTACTCTCAGATCTTTCCAATACTGATTTTCAAACTTTTGTTAGTAGAAGTCCAAACTGGCCTGGTGAAAAAGATTCATGCCCTATGCTGTCAGTGTAGCAATGATGCTGAGAGCACAGGGAAGTCTAGAAAACAATCAGATTTTTATTTCTTAATAGCTAATCATTTGTATAAGGAAAAATAATGGAAATATGTGAATGCAAAAAAACTTGTTTTCTAGTATTTTAAGAATCTCTCCAGGTCTCATCAACAGGGTGTCAGTGTGGTAAGATTCCATTATTTCAGAGAAGATTATATCCTTGCATGCAATAAATATAGCTTCTAAATAAAAAGGCAAACAAAGGAATTTGTCAAAAGCCTTGATTTCACTTATAGTGCTTCCTCTTTCCTTGCTTCTAGTTTGCCATTGCTTCAGGTCTGGGTAGTGATGGTCTGTGTAAATGACTGATGTGAACAGTTTTAAGAATCTTCTTTGTACATTTCCATTTTTCTAATTTTTTTCACCACTGTTTTATCCTTCCCACTTGCTGTTCGGTGACTGACCATTCACCTTTTGAAATATTGCTGGCATTCTTATTCTCCTATTCACTCTCTGCTTCTGAGCACCCAGGCCCTGAAAGTCGAAAAGCCAAGTCTGTGTGGCAGGTGGGCAAGTGCTTCTTGTGCAAATATATTAATTTGCATTTGAATGTTCCATTTGCATACAAATGCTTTCATTCAGAGGAATAAAAAGATTCTTTCTATGTACACCATTTGTGCAAAGAAAAATTGGATTAATGAAATTACTGAGAAAAGTAGGGGAGATATCAAGTCTCAATTCATTTTCACTTCAGTATTATGTTTACAATTTGATAATATATATCTGAGAAGAACCAAAATTCAATTTTCAAGTACTGTTGATTTTTAAACTTTTTACTGCATGAGATTTTTGTTGGCTTTCCATGGTGTGCATACAGAGCCAGATAGCGTAGACCTAAAGTGGTCTCAATTCTAACTGGGACTTCTTCTAACTAGAGATGAAGAACGTCAAATATGTTTCTCCTTAGAATTGCTGGTATTGAGCAAAAACTCTGAAAGTCTTTTAAATTTTTTAGATCTATAGTAGATACATTAGTACTTGAGTCTGTGGCTTTTTAATACCCTTTACCTGAGGTCATCGCTAGCATAGGCACACCTGCTTCTTAACTTGGCTTACAATTCTGTACATAGACCACTTTTCTATCAGGAATTACCAGTTAAATGAAAAGTGTGTAAAAAAACCTAAATAGGACTATGTATGCAAATTATTTGAGTGGTGCCAACAGCAAAGAAACAGTCATCATAAGAGAGAAGGTCAGCCAATGCTTGAAAACAGACTACTGGCAACAATTCTAAAAATTATTTTTACTTTTTGACTTGCATTTTACGTGGGATGGGAGGAACTGTTGGACGAGCACACTTGTTTAAATTTTGAAATGTTCCTTTATGTATTAGATGCTGAACTGACCAAAAATGTCTTTTAAAATTTTTCTAAATATGACAGCTACTAGTCTTTGTGACAAGAAAACCCAGAGCCTGGAATCTTCCACCAGAAACTTTTCTCTGGACACTGAAATACTTATTTTTACATTCTTGTAGTCATGGCTCTACTCAGATGAAAATGATCTGAAGAAAATTTTGAGGTAAGAAGAGGTGGTTATAGTGTTTCTTAAGACATTGCATCCCAAAACCTTGATTTTGTTCCAATTGTTTAGGAGATTAAATAGGTTAATGGAAAGGATATGCAACTCTGTAGTGTTTGCTTATTTCTGTCATGCATCACCTAAGACATTCAATTACAGTCCTAGGTGCACAGCCAAAGATCAGGTTCTGATCTTTGAAGATGCAGATACTGCAAGATACTGAAGATGCAGATACTGCAAGGCTTATTACTTGTCTTCCTGTGTTTTGCAGTGTGTAATGATGTGGTCTGGAAACTACTAGTTCAGTGCTTGTGGTGGCTTTAGAGTAGGTAGTGCAGTACAGTAAGAGTGACCAAAGCTGTGAAACAGTTTCTTCTTTTACATTTATACTTTGTAACTCAGCTTGGTAGAAATCTGTATCTGAATCTTAGAAGCCCCAATTAAGGGAGATTATCACCCAGAAACCGACCATCAGGACAGTGACTACAGGGGAGGTATTTGGCAGAGGTGATGTTGGCTTGCAGTCTACTGCTACTTGTGGTGAAGAGAGTGCCAACAGCTAATCAGGTGGGGAGTGATGTGGTGAAACTGTCCTAGAATCCAGTTAACTTAAAAAATTTTCTAAAGTTAATATTTGCAGTGGCCTAAAGTAGAAGCAGGCATGGAAAAAGTTAGTTTCTTCTTGTGCCTTGCACCTTCTCAAAGGCGCCTCATAGCAGCGTAGAGGAGCTCTAACACTTTTATAAATTCAACACATTAACCAGATCATTTATAGTCATTACAGTCAATATGTGTTTCAAAAATCAAGGAAAGAATAGGATGGGGTTATTCCTGGCCAGTGTTTGGAAAGATAAAAAAGAAATAACAGGAAGATGTTTCACAGCTTTTTCAGAACCACAACTCAAAGGAATCATTATAAAGTGAAGAAGTAAAGGCTGGTGTCGCCGCCTTGCACAGAAGGATCTAAAAACTTTTTGTATTTTCTATCTCTGATTTCATTACTCCTAATAACTCTTTTCCTGATGGAAGGTAAAGAGGCACCTGAAATATAGATTTGAGTCCTTTTAGTTAAACCTTTATCTCTTTGTCATAGTGGGTTTTTTCTTCTGTAGTTTCATTCATCTGCTCTACTGGAACTTTCAGTCGCACAGCATTAAAATATGGCTGTTCTAAGCTAATATGCATTAACTTTTTAAAACCTGTTTTATACATAACCTATTGTATTAATATAAAACGTTAAGGCCATTTTTTCGTTTCCTGGGAATGGCCCATTACATTGTGAGCAATCTACTCTTGCTTTTTTAGAAAAGACTTTGAACTCAATACAAAAGGAAAATATAATCATGTACAACTATAAAGACTGCTTTTTTCCCTTTTGTGCAGAGTAACAGAGGTGGATGAGTAGCATGGTAATGAAGAGATGGACCGTCTTTATTAGCAGGCTCGGTGAAAGGGTTCTTTTCAGAACTTCAACTTTTCTTATCTTCTTAGTTTTCATGACGTCTATTCGGACTCTTTCCTTTCTTGACTTCCTTTTAAATATGTCTAACAGACTAGCAAAGCCAAGCCAGTTCATCCTTCTTTCCAAAGAAGGCTAGATACAAAGTCTGGTGGTTTAGATGCTTCCATTAAAGTTTTTCGTATATTTAGAGAAATATTGCTGTTTGCATTGCTTAAGAAATAATCATGTGTATTGATGTCTCACAGTCATTCTTTATTTCTCTAAAAACAAACACAACAAACCCTTGCAATGATGTTTTTATACTGTAGTTAAAAGAGACTAATGATATAGGAAGCTTCTTTGAGTAGCAAAATAGAACTAGAAATACCACTTAACCCTCTGTCCTAGAAATTGGTTAATATAGTAGATTTTTAGAGGGCTATTTGATGATCTCTCGCCCACTTCTACAATGTTCTCCACAACTCCTTTTGATATTTCTCTGCTCCTCCTCTATGCTCCCTATTTTTCTGCTGTTCCTCCCACTCTTTCTGCTTCAGTGTTCTTTGTTATACACACAGTTCACTTTTAATCTTGCTCAGTTAAGGAATTCTGCTACATTGAAAGGTGATTGCCATGTGATTGCAAAAAATTTAATCTGGGTGGTACGACAGAGGAAAACTATGTTCCCTTCTGCCATTCTGGTGCAGAGGAAGTATCCCATCACTGTGTTGAGCTCTTGTCTCTTGTGTTGAGCCTCAAGAATAGCAACCAAGGAACAGGAAGCATTATTTTTTATCTGAAGCTGGAAAACTGAAACCTTAGTTTGTTGACTAGTATTTGCCTGTTATAGTATTACAAAGAATATTACAATCCTCTGTGAAGGACATTTATTGTCGCATTACTTAGAGTAATATATCAGTCCAATAGTGTTGCTGTTTAGCCTGTGTGTCTTCAGTGCACTAAGCTGTTAACAGATCTTGGTTTTGAAAGGATGTGGCTTTTATACAAAGATTGCATAGCAAAATCAAAGTATAAATAAGAAATTATGAATTGTGTAGACTGAAGGTAGACTGAAGTGTAGACTGAACAAATAATGTTACAGCAAAGTTGACTCTGGCTAGATCTCTTGTTATGAGCAGCTCAGAATAATAAATATGATTAATTTGTTCAATAGATGATGTATTCCAATGATACCAAGTGCCCGCTTTGTGAAAGGAAGGCACTTATATTAAGTATACAGAAAGAGCTTGAAAAAGTAATTTAAGGCCCTTGTTGTAACAGGTGAACAAAGTAAAAATTTGAAATTTGTAGACCTGTGAATCAGTAAGATACATGTTTATATGAGTCATCTAGAAAGTGCTTTGAGAAGGACAAGATGATCTCCAGAGGCCATTCCAATTTCAATGATTCTGTGGTTCTGTGAACCATGATTTTGTTTTGCATATATACTAAATCAGTGGTCATACAGAATTTATATTTCACAATTTACAGGCATATACCCAGATCAAACAACCTAAGAGTGTATATGTGTGTATGTATGTATTTCACCAATAGCATAACTATTCCAGGGAATTACATCCCTAAAACTGACATGAATTGCACAAAGTGGTTTACACAGATATATATGGATTGTTTTATATGCAAATGGAAATCTTACATCATCACTGACAGTAATTCTGATTTTAGCTTTTCATCAGAAGATTATTTAAGAGCTGTTTGTTGTTATTTAAATTCATTGGCTAGAGGTGGATTAAACTAGATAAAAGAAAGACAATTAAAACAGTTGTAGTTTCATTTTTTAGTTTTAACCCAGAATGGTTACTATAATCTGCTCTTTGTAGCATGGACTTGAGAAAATGTTTTCAGGATGAAAAATATTTATCAAAATTAATTTATAATTATAAAGCAGATATTTTTGCCAGCTCTGTAAATGTTTTAGGTGATTTTTACTGTTTAAAATTATTTTTAGATATGAGCACCATTTGTAGTTAAAATAGCATTTTCTTCTAAGAAATTTAGTTTTTTAAATTGTAAACTAAATTTTCCTGGAAATATACCAAGTGTTGAATTTAGGGGAAGTGTTGATTTTTTATTTTGACATTTAAATACAGAATATGTAAGTAGAAATACTTTCTGTCTCTTGGGAAACAGTCTCTTTCTGCTGTATGTGACTGCTTAGAAATGTAGAAACAGTTTTATAGCTAATGATAGTTAAGAAATAACAAGATGTATCTTGTACACAAGAAGCATATATGCTCACAACAGTGTAACAAGTCCTGATGTGGTTGCTTTGAACTGCTTACAAAATGCATAAAATAATTTTTTTCCTTGGCTGCAAGTTATCACTCTATCATTCTTTCTTATGCTTTATAACTATATTACTGTATTGAAGGGATTCCATTTTTAGTAGAAGCTATTGCCCAGTATGAGGCTCTTCAGGTGACTGAAAACTCTTCAGACCGTATCCTTATACTGATAGTATGATTTTCATGTCATTTCAAAACAAATATATAGATTTAAATGGGGATTTTTAATAAATTCCCAATTATTAGCCTCTTATTGAGAATCAGGTGTGTTGCTGAAGAGTTGTCTGGAAGGTAAAGCAAAATCTTTTAAATGTTCAGCACGGAATGCCTGTTGTCCTTACACAGAATCCCTATGTCCTTTGTCATTGGCTGCAACCCATGCCAAAAAGGTATCCATATCAATATTTCATTTGGTAGGAGAAAGGCATAAAGACAATTTGCATAAACTCTCCAAATGCTGTGCTTTCTTTTCCAAGGGTTTAAGGATATGCAATATACCTCAGCCTTATTATATTTATTACATCTCTTCTAGGGCAAGTGGTACAAATCACTCTGTAAAAAAATGAATTTAGAACCTGAGTTGAGCAAGAAGTGTTGCAACCACTGGAGTATTGCTATAGCATAAAGTATAAGAAAACAGCCTTGTTTTAGTCAGTTGATCTGGCAAACTGGGCCTGCACTATCTCAATGTGCAGTACAAACACATACATTAATCTATTAATGCCCATTTAAAAGCATGAGTTCTGTCAGTTCAAAGGAACTTCAGTAAGAGCTCTTGAGGTCAAGGCAGCCCATTGGGACAACATGGTTAAGGCATACCATTTCTGCAGCATGCAGCCAACTTCAAATCCATCTGCCTTCTGCTCCTTACACTAAGTGCTGATGACACAATTAAGAAAATCCCCACACACTTTGTACAAGTCTAAACGAGACTGGTGACAGGTAGGTGGAATATTAGAAGGTAAGCTGCCTGAAAAGAAAGTGTATGGGCACATTCTTTTTGCTCAGAGAAATGTCTGTGCTTCTGAGAACATGCACATCATACCCACTACAAAACATTTAGCCAGCCACATACTCTGTAACACTGGGATCTCCCTGCTAGCAACTGTGGAGCTACAATAGGATATGATCCTCTACAAAACTACTTTAGTTGTCATATAATTGTATCATCATACAATATGTCAATATTTACTCATCATGCAATAGTGTCATGCACATCCAGTTACTTACCAGGAAAACCTCATCTCCCTTGTGAAACACAGTATGTGCAGACTTTCTGACATAAACCAGACTCTGGACTATGAGGTAAAAGGGCTCCTGTGATGGTACATTTCCACTGGTGAACATATCTCAAGCACTGCTTGGATGCTGTGCAGATGAATGGGCTTGCTCAGCAAATCTGTTCCAATAAACTGCTTATGTATGTGCAAAGAACTCAGATTTTACTTCCCTCTGAAATACTACATTTAAATTTTAAAAGTGTTACCAAAAAGCTGGATAAAATAAGAAAAAAGATCAAATGTGAAGCAAAATGTTTAGATTTCCAAATAAGAGTAGCCGAAAATCTATGACTGTAGCTTTATAAAGATCAGCAAATAGGTATTGTAGAGGTATAAAAAATAAGATGATTTACTACTTTCAATTGCTACTTCTTCCAATTTAAGTTTGGAGAAGAGATGAAAGAGAAGCACTACAGATTTAGAACCTAATTTTGAAGCTGATGAATTCTATTTTAGATGCAACACATAAATAAACTGAATCATTCACTTGTACAAGACACCTGCAAAACCAATAGATTATCATGACAAAGCAGAGGATATTGAGAACAGCTACAAATATTTTGGACAAGATAAAAATAAATGGTATATTAACTGACTGGACCAGAAAAATATCTAGAATCAGGTACTTTATTATAATCATCAATAGGGTTTATTTGCATTTTTTAAATGAAATACTTAATATTTACTGCTGTCAGCAGCTGAATGATGAGTTGGACAAAGCAATCATTTGATTAAAAATGAAAAATGTAATGTTTCTGTTTCAGAAGAACTAGGCTAATTCTTGTATGCTATTTTGTTGTTTTCCTTAGAGACTATTGACACTGATTATTCATTATGGTAAATTTCTTTTTGCTTATTGCTTAATGTTAAATAACTTAGAAGGAAATGCACAATCAGTGCATTGCTCTCACTACATATGAGCTATCTCAGGTGCAGAGATGAAAATGGTTACTACCCAGACTTCAGCTGGCTTCATGAAACAGTGGTACATTGCATGCCCTTCTAGCAATTCTCAAGGAAGATGTCCTGCACTGGAGGGACTGTTCAATCCTTGTGGCTGGCATGAGAGGGGGCAGAGATTAATTAGACTAAACACCACAAGTAGTTGAACTGGTACATTCATCCATAATACCTCATTGCTTTTTGTGGTCGAGAAAAACAGCAAGACTTTTCTGATAGTAAATAGTTTCATTTTCTTTATCTCAGTTACAGTGGTAAGTATAGAAATATGGAAATAAGGTTAAGTTTGGCTCAGCTTCTGAAATATCAAATTTGAACTCATGCTTTAAAGTACAGATGCAGTGCTACTCTGAAATATGCTGCTACAACTGTATTTCTAGAATGAAGGAAAAAAGCATTATAGAATGCAGTGAAAGATTAAGCTGCTGGCTGAAGGGTGACAGGCTGCTGTAGCAGCATTTTTTTTTGTGCTAAGCTTTTGCTTGTTCTTGTTAAATAGTCTGCTCAAAGTCTTTTACATAAATTCAAAAATATTTAATTTGAAATATAGGCTTAGGTAAGCCATGGATTAATCACTATAATGGTATGATTTGCCACTCATTTGGATTTTCACTTTTAGCTGAATGTAATACTATTTTATGATACTCAGTCATATGTAAGAGATTAATTTATAGCTACTTGCTTGCACACAATAAATAAACCAGTGCCTTATTTTTATGGAAAATTTGTGCAAACTTTGTATAATGTTAAAAAAAATTCTCTTCTCAACACAAACTATCCCAATTTCCCCATTAAAACCAGGAACTCAACAATAAGAATCAACACACCAGTAAATAAAAACAGTACCACTACCTTCCAGTTATATTCGTATCTGGTTTGGTATGCATATATGATGTTGCACATTTAGCTCAATAGTCAGCAATGAGAATAGGATTTCTGTCCCTCCAGAATTCTGGGGAATCTAAAATTTCAAGCTAAGCCTAACTTTTGTCCAACAATTAGAATGGGAAAGAATACTGCACAAGCATCATGGCTAAAAAAATAAGGTGCCATTATATGTATATAATGTAATACCACACAGAAAACATATTTTGCTAGTTATTTTCTCAGCTCTAGTACACATGTTAATTAAGATCTGATCAGTATTAACATTTTGATGCTGTATCTGCTTGTATGTAAGTGGTGTTTTGTGAGTAGGAAGCAAAGTTAAAATGGTGTAGTTAGTATTTAGAGTTTCTGCTTTCCTTTATACACCCACACTACTGGAAATGTTCCACAACTTTAAAAGCAAATCTGAGGTCAAGAAAAAGTCAGTTTTATTGTTATGTTCTGGTTCTAACAGTTCTATATTATCACTGTTTGACTTAAAATTATATTTTGGCAGAAAGGGAGTACTGTTCTTGAATTTTTTTAGTTGTTATTTTTTTATCAATCAAGCTTATTGAGAGGACATGAGGGAAAAGCCTAGATGAATGGATCTAATAAAAAGAATAGGGAAAGCAAAAGGAAATTGCTATGGGCTATACTGACAGCATGAAACTCCTAGTGGCCCTCAATCTGTGCACATATTGTAATTAAGTGAAACACTAGGAAATCAGTAGGAAATAATACGTATAACACATTAAACAATAAATTTAATCACTGATCCAATTTTAAATGGCCAAATTATTTATTTAATGATAGAAGGTTTTGCTTGTTTCTTAAAATAATATGTAACTACTTCATATAAATATAGTCTGAGAGAGAAATTTCAGTAGTGTGACCTGTTGCTTCTCCAAGGCAAATCCAAAAGATCCATTTGAAAACTTTGCATTTGAGTGGTTAAATGAAATGCAGTTATCAGAGACTGAAGCTTCAGCTGTGTAAGAATTTGTACTGAAAAAAAAATAGAAACCAAATGTGAACAGAACCAGAACCTGTCAATTCAGACACCATACACTCAGGAAATTCCACCATTTCTGAGGAAGGCTCATGTCTTAGCATGCTATCACTCCTTCCAACAAATCTTGGACCCATAGATCTGGTAGGAATTTCCAGAAGTCACCTATCCTATCCTCCTGCAGTGTAATGGGATCACTGACAGTTCTATAATTCCTGATTTTTTCATTCATTATTTATTTTTTTATTCTTTCATTCTTTATTTCTTCATTACCTTATTTCTTCCTAAAATAATTTCTAATAGACAACCTGCAATTTCGTCATGCAAGCTATTCCAGTCTTCCAGTATGTTTGTTGTTAGATTTCTCCCCACACTTCCCAATGGCTAATTTTAATTTTTTTCTGGTTTATTAGTTCTTGCCCTGTACAAAATAGAGACAGAGAATACATTTATATTATTCCTTTACAGTGTCCTTTTATATCCTTTAGACTGTCACCATGTTGTCTCTAGTTCTGTCACACAGAAACCAATTTGAAATACCCAAAATCGGACATGGTGCTGTAGTTGTGGCTTAAGAAATGCATAGCACAGCAGAGGGATTATTTCTTGTGCCCTGCATGTTATTATCCTATTCATGCATTTCAAGATCATGTTGCTTGTTTGCTTTTTTGGCTTGTTGGAAGCCTTCCTTTCTTGTTTTGCTAAAGTGTGCTCAGATGTAGAAAGATCTGCTTTCTAATGTGTGCTGGATGTTGTACATTCCCAGGACAAGTGTCAGTTATTTTTAAAATATGTCAAAACCAAATTCTGACTCTAATTTTAACCTTCTACATGCTTATTGTGAGCAGCACCACATGACTTGCCAGAGATTCCAGCTGCTTTTTTTTTTTTTGGTCATTTTCCAAGCAATGCAATCACACAGAATATTGTGATCTGGCAGACAGAACCTGAATGCTAAAGTGTAGAACAAATTGTACTATAGTTAAATTATTGTAAAGAATAACTGTGTGCAGACATATATTTTCATGCTTTCATATAGGCTTCTGCACACACAAACACATTTTGTTGTATTCCATACTATGGGATAAGTTAAGTAGAATAAAGGCAAAAGTGCATGGGTTGCTACTGTGCTTGGGCTCCATTTTCAATTTGTTTTGGTGGAAACTGCTTAGTGCCTTTTATTTTAAGCAGGAAGTCAACACTACATATTTTTGTTCAGTCAGAAATAAATCTGAATTTTAATTTTTTTGAAATCTAACCCCACAGTTGGATGGATCTAGGAAATTCTTGACTAAATGTCATTTGGATGTGGTTCCATCCACGATTTTTAGAATGTTTTTATATCCTTGCCCTTTAAAGTTTTCCTTCACCTGTATTTCAGGAGGAAAAGTATTTCTTAGTCTAAAAAATTGTTATTGAATTTCAAATTATAAAGTCATGGTTATATAAAACTAAACTGTGACATTCTGTTAGGTTGTCAATACATTTAAATGTATTATTTCATCTGACTAAAATGCGGTAGAGGTGGCTCAAAGGTTGGTTCAGTCTCAAAGAGAATTGCATCACAGGCAGTTGAGTCTTACACAGCTCTTCTTCAAGTAGATGGAAAAAATTCTCTGTATCCACACAGAGAATCCTTAATTTCTGGCCTACATACATAGACTTTAGTATCTATGTGGGCCTTTTGAAATCAACTGGACTCCAGCAGAAGGTGAAGATTGTCATAGCAGGGATTTACCTATATTATATATATAGGTATTATAAAACTCTCTCTCACTCTCTCTCTAAAGGCTAGCCTTCACTAGGTGCTACAAAAGCAGATATTATATCTTAAAGATTTTCCTAATAATCTTTATATGCAAACTTTCTGATTGATGAAAACTCACTTGAGATGAACTAATCACCTGGTACTTTGCAATGTCAAACATTTTTAACATTTGATGCATTTTCAAGTATTTTTGGAAGCACAGACAGAATGGAGTATCTGTGATTTTGGCATTTAGTAGTAGTGATCTAGATCTATATGATGGCAGTGTATTACTTTAAAAAAGTCTGGATAACTGCTTTTAAAAGTGTTCTTTGAGGAAGGAATGCAAAGACAGCTTCAAGAGGGCTTAGAAATCTGTTTGGCTTGTCTGCTGAGAGACTTGGCTGCCCATCAGTCTCTTTTATACTTTTGGGTCTGAGTAATGTGTTTGCTTCTAATAATGTAAAAACAACTCCTTTTGTATATTTCCATGAGATCAGTACAGATTCATTCTTATAGTTCATTGAAGTTTGTTTGACAGTCTGTTGAAAATATAATTGCTGAACCATCACTGCCTGTCCATTATGAGTAAATTCCTCTTACCTTTTGAACAACATGACTCATTTTGAAGGATACAAAAGCTATTCATTATTGTTATTGCTTCTTGGCCTAAGTGGTTGCCCTGAGTTTGAGATCCTGCGAACTCTTTCTGTTGGAAAAGAAGCTCATGATAAGAGCAGAGGATCTCTGTACAGAGCTGCATTGAAAAATGTTTGAAGGTCTCATTTTGTGCGTATAGGAGGATCTAAAGAACAACAGCAAGCAAATTCTTCTGCCTGTACCATCACCTGGTTTTAGCAAAAAATGTATGGAAATTTTACTAGAGCTATTCCAGGCTATATTTCATATTTTTTTACCTTTTTTCCCCCCTACGTCTTGTGGTTTTTTTGTTTCTCCTTTATATAAAGGTAGATAGGTATTTCCCCAAATCACCTCTGCCCAGTACATTTCAAATCATTGCAGTCTCACATGGACCTTTGGAGTGAGTACAGGTGTTTACACTGTGAAGAGAAGGCATTTGTTTTAAAAACCTAACTAAACTTAAATCATGCAAATACTATCCTGTATCAGCTTGGAAGAAAAGAGCATATTACCTAGACTACCAGCTCAGATTAAATATTATGAAAATTAATCTCTTTTCCTTCTATTTTAGATGTTCTGTCTTCTCCATCTGTCCAGACCAGCAACCTTGCTATCATATCAGATTCTTTTTTTTCTGTTGCCGGGTTATGGATTTGTCTGGAAAGTCTATGCCTCTTTTCTGTGCACTGACCACCTTATCTGTATTACCTTTGCAGGGTGTACTTTTGAAAGCATATTGGTTCTGAACTCCAAAAAAAGGTAAGTATGGAAAGGAGGGAAATTATGCTGCCATGAGATTGCTTCTTCAGGCAATATGAGGTATATAATGCTTCAACTGAATTAATGAGCTCTGTATTTCACACTGCATCATATTGCATGATGAGGGAGTTCATATCAGGTCAAGAATTAGAACTGAAACCCTGGAAACCCGAAAGAGTTTGTGCAGATTTGATCCATCAAGCTCTCTCTTTATGTCTAATCTGGCAGAATCATCCGGGTACCCTGTGAATAAGCCTAATTATTTCATTGTCATACAGCTGGCTGAAGGATATATGCACAAAGTGGTAAAATTTTAGTTTTGTTTTCCTGTGATATGAAACTGCCTTCTGTAATTTGAGTCTCTTGAGAACTAATCTCCATACAGCTTTCTCCTATTCTCTGTATTACCTTTCACACTTTCTTCCCTCCAGTTTTTCACTTGCACCACAACTCACCCTTTCCTTTCCTTCTGTCCCTACCTACCTCCTCTTAAGCTTTAGTCACTATCATCATCTTCAACTCCATCACAATTCTCTCTCATTCTTTTATTCTTGCCCTATATCACACAATTTCTACAAGCATATCTGTGCTTTTATTCTCTGCCCCACTTGCTAAGTGCAAGATTTCACTTACCAGGAGGCAAAAAGGTGGTCTAAGGATGGCCAAGTTTGGATACCCTTGCTTGTATTCCCCAGTGGCTGGAAGACTAGGACTCAATGGTGGGGATCACAAGGCAGAGGAATACAGAGTATTCCTATTCCAAAATGAGACAGTTTGGCCAGACAGTGGCGGTTTCCTCTCTTGTTTCAGGCCATGACTCAGTCTAAGCCAGAAGTGCAGAATATGTGATAGAAATTGCAAATTGGATGGCTAGAGGCCAGTTAAATCTGTAACTTTGCCCGTAGGACTGTCCCACCTACCTAAGGCAGATGACATATTCTTTGCAATTACTTCCTGTATTTTTTATGACAATAATCAGCCAGAATCTGAAAAAAAAAAAAAAAAGCTTTTCTAAACAGCCACTAAACCACAACTTTCTGGAACCGTTTGGGTCCTGCTGGACAGCTGTAGTTGCTACTTTTCAGACAGAAAAAACCCTAATATCTTTGAAAAAATAGATGTTGAAACCCATATATAATGTTCTTGATCATTCTATTTTTCCCTTATATTCCCAACACAGAACCCTATCATTCTAGCAGAAGTACATCACATTGTCAGTGGAAATTTCACCCAAGGAATGATTTCATAATAGTGGGTTTTGCAAGGCACATTTGTAGCAAACAAATGCCAACCATTCCTCTTCTCCACTGCAGGGTAATTGTGTTACAGTGAAAGGCTTTTAACTATGAATCTGTCTGAATTGCTCAACCCCCCAGGAGACATTCCTGGAACATGAATTTCAGTCTGGCATGCTGAACGCACTGTTCCTGCAGCTGCTGCTACCACTGACCAGATACTGTTTAGAGGGGGAGCACTGTAAGACAGTGGTGGCAGGGAAATCCTGAGAGAGTGTGGAAGAGAATAGTGCTGCTTCAGAGCAGGAATAGCGTTGACTAAAAGGTTCAGTGTAGATTTTAGAAGTGTTATGCACAAAACACCCTTCTGAGTAATACAAATCACTGACTGTCATTCTGCTCTGATCATAGCCTTTTAACTGCTTCAGTATTTGGTTAATCTCAGAAAAAAAAATTAAAATCTAATGTGCTTTATAATTTTTCTGGTTATTTTCAACCAGAAAATCAATAAATTCTGTCATGTATTGCACTACTTAAAGTGATGAACAACCGTGCATCAAGGATTGCCCTTTATCAACAGTGCCTGGTACACGTATTTGTTTAATAAACATAAGCATAGAAAGGTGCTAATTATGGAGTACCTGTCATAATTTTGATTTATACTTATGAAAGCATATAGTTGGCACTAAGCTCCTGGAACCTTACCTTTTGACACCTACCCAAAAGAAATGAAGAAGTCCTGTTGCAGTTCTAATTTTCCTTTGTAAAACAATACAGAAACACACATCAAATAATATTATCCTAAATTGTTGAATACATAAGGAAAGGACACAAAACTTAGAGAGTCCTTCTATGGCTACTGTCTTTTATTAGATTTTTATCTGATGTCAATTACTATACTTCTTTTGTGTTCCCAAACTGAATTTACTCTTCAGAAAGTTCAAATTATCATTTTTAAATGCTCTCAGTGCAATTTAAGAGGCCCTGTGCTGCTCAGCAGCCTCTTCTCTCTTCCCTGGGCTGACCACTTTCTGAGCAAGGGAAGAGTCCTTCCAAGATCTAGTCCCAGCACACAGTGCTTCAGGTAGTAAAATACATGAAAGCGAGAACAGTGTTTTAGTTTCTCATTGTATCATCTGTGTACTATGTGTACCAAACAAACATGTACCAGCATGTTTGTGTGATTAATATTTTTTTCTTTTTTTTTCCTGTTCAGGAAGAAGTAGGTGCAAATCTAAACAAAGCAATGGGAGACAGGATACTCACAATGGAGTGACTCATTTCTATTTGGCCAGTGGAGTGAGATGAAAAACAAAAGATTTCTGAAGCCTTATGACACGCACAACCACTATCCTCCTTCTCTAAAGGCACTTCCAGGAACAGTAACGCATGAGAAAACCTCTAAAACTGTTTAACAGCATCTTTCACATGATCAACTCAAAGTGCACTCAGGGCTGAATATTGTTCTGATAAGCAAACCGTTCTAATGCACAGGATTTCAGAATTGTGCTGGAAGATAAATGGATGGGCAGGGGTAGTTTCAGGACACTCACCCACTTTGCAAGGTCACGAAGTCCCAGAGATGTAATGGTTCAGCCATGCTCATAGGAACATAGATGCCCCAACAACCTGAAAGAGAGAAAATGGGGAAAGTGACTGGTTCAAACTGGAAGTTTTGTAGCAACAGTATTTGAAATGCAGGATAATGGAACAGGCTATAGGGCCAGGGAAATGGGAAATACTCAGAATGAAGGAAACTCATGACACATGAGAGGAATAAATTCTTTATAGCTATCTGGGATCAAATGAGCTCTCTTCAGCTTTGAGTGGGCTGATACAAATGTAGTGGGCTTTGTTTTGGTGCTGTAACTCAAGAAGGACTTCAATCCCATATTTGTAAAGAGCTATAAATATCTTTAAATAGATATGTAGTCTATTGAGGCTTTAATTTTGTCATTTCCTCTGAGAACAAAAATCATACTTTATTTGTTTTTGATTCTATAGGATTCTTCAAGAACATAGGATAAGTCCTTTGAAGAGCTGCCTTTGTCCATTCAGATTTGGACTCTTTGGGATCTGTATGGTAATAAACAGCTGTCATTACTGGACATGATCCCAAGGCGTGCATTGTAACTACATCCTCAGGCAGCTCAGCAGCGGGAGACCTAAGCAGTGTTTCTCACCGGATCTCCACTCCCCATGAAAAGAAAACCCTTAGCTTGAGAGTCAAAAAGTACCATTAAGTGGCCCAAACAGGTCTCAAATCCAGATGATGGGGATTCAGATCATGTGAAATTTTGCAGTCTATACTTGCCAAGTACATATACATACAAGCTGTGTGTTTTCAGATCTCACGTGGTAAAAATTCCAGAATGAGACAAAAAAGTTCTGCTTAGGGCTTAACATCTAGAAGAAGATATTTCACTTCAAAAAATAGATCTTTTAAAAGAAATAGGATCTTATGAAACTCATTAATTGGTCTGACAGAGAACAAAATCTGAAAAATAATTTCCTACATCTCCATTGCTCTCTTTCAAAAGGGCTTGGGATATCATGTATCCATTTTCTGAGCTGCATCAGGAAACCTGCCAGGCCTAACCTAACTTGTGTTTTCTACTTTCAAACCTGGTAAAAGTGATACCCCTTTTCTCAAGTTTGTTGAATGACACAAAGAACATTTTGGCTCATGGGATTATTTCTAACCTAAATGTGACTCTTGGTTGATGTAGAAGAAAGAGAACTTTTATTGGCCCAAAAAGAAGCCTCCAAAAAGCTGCTGGTCTGCAACCAAAGAGGAGGATGACAGGCTGAGGAGAACACTAGGCTTGTAATTCTTTTATTTCTCACTTGTGCTGTTTACAATTCTGAGAGTTCCTTGTCTTGTTGACAAGTCTCTTACCAAGCTCACCCAAGAAGCAGCCTATTTAGTTTGCTTTTGTTGAAGTTCTTTTTGCCTATAATAGCACCATTTAGGGGGATGTTAGCTCATAAAGGTAGATATTGTCTCCTTAGAAACCTTCATGTTAAGTACCTGTCTTACACAGGTACAATGACAAGAATAAAAAGAGCACAGAAAGGAGTTGTCCTCTCCCAAATACAAAAGAAATCCTGTAAGTGGGAAATCTCAGAGTGATGTGATGTAATGTGTGTAGCCCATACAAATATGATTAATACATAAAAAGGGCAGGGCCTGTGTAAGGTTGACTACTGTGCCTGAGTAACATGCATTCTCTAACAGAAAACAGGATAGCTAGATACAACTGGGGATCTCAGCAAACGAATCAAAATCCATGAAGGCTTTAGAGCCATCAAACTAAAGCTGTGAGATGGCTCACAGGACCCCGGATAGCTCAGGTATCTCATTCTGTTCATAGCTCAGGTATCTCATTCTGTTGTTCAGACTCTTAAAGAAATGTTTAAAACAATTACTATGGTTGGCTAAAATTGAATTTTTTAACATAAAAATTTATTTATTTTCAGTGAAAATCAAGATGATGCCTTTTTAATGTCTGTTTCAAAATACGAAAACATGGCTAAAACAGATATTTTTAATTTATATTTTTAAAAAAGGGGTTTATTTTTAATCTTAAACTGTGGTAAAAATTGTTATAAAAATCCAAACTCCACAACTGCTCCAAGAAATAACTGTAACAGCAAATAAAGGATTTAATTAAACATTATTTGAATGTATCTATCATTCTATATCTTGATGATCTGAGAAAAGAGATATAGTATTCTTGTTCCATATTAAGGTGCTGAAGGCAGAGGCATTGTCTTTGCTTCCAAAGTGCCCAGCATATTTTAATAAGATGGTATAACATAGCCATGTGGGCAGGCATAATTTTTTTTCAATTGAAAATTTCATCTGTTTCCATTTAAAAAAGATGAAAAATGTCTACCAGAGTTCCTCAATAATTAAGCAGTAACTGTACATTGCACATTTTCATAAACGAAAATATGCATTTTTCCACATTAGAACTGATTTGATGTAACATCTGTGGAAAGCAAAATACATTTCTTTTGTAGTTTTAAGGATCCCCTGGCCTTTTTAGATTTAAAGTACTGTTATGAAAAGCACGTAACAGGTACAACCTTGCAGAATTCCAATAATGGCATTATGAAGTTCTTTAACTTGAACTATTCAAGTATTCCAAGGCAGCAATTCAAAAAGATGATCACTTAATTTCTGCTTAAAATTATGAACTTAGAACTACATTTGAGGTGCAGCCCTCGTCTTTTTCAGTGGATTTGTAAGCTTAACAGTACTCCTTAAAGCCACTGATGATTAGTAGCTTGTAAAGTATTTTTCACTGCTTTTTTTTTGCTTAGCTGTCTGAAGACAGAAGCTGAAATATTGGTGCAGGTTCTAGAAACTTATAAATTAAATGAGGAATGACTCATGGGATAATTAGCATGGCATTCTCATGGAACATGTATTATCGACTGTCCAGATCTCTTCATAGTTGAGAGGTGTAGAAAATTCAACTTCTCAGTAAATGCCTATACAGCTCATTGATATAAACCAGGACAAATACTATCCTGTCTCTGAGAAAAGTTGTATCCTGTATAATACTGAATATTCTACTAAAATTTCTAGATCAGGACAGATTTGAACAGTAGCTCTGCTACCTTCCTTCATCTAGTGGAACCCAGAGAAACAGGAGAAGAAACAGGATGGAGAAACAGCAGGACAAACATTTTGCATAACATCCTGCCTTTAGGTAACAGACCATGACCACAGGACCTCACAGTGCCAGTGCTACTATATTGGAAGGAAGTTTTTCTGACCTGATTCAGATGATGGTTTATGGTGTTAGGCACAGATATCCAAGTCTGTATTACTGAGACGGTAACACTGCCATTGCCTACGATCGGGTCCTTCTAAGTAAAAAGCCAATTTCAGTTTAAAAAAAAAGTAATTGAATAAATATTTCTTTAATTAATTAATTAATTATCTTCTCTTCATAATCATGTGGAACTATTTGGTGGTTTTGGAAAGGTTGTGCCTGGATTCAGCATAATCAAACTGTTCCACTGATATTTGTGGTGACGATGATTCAGTTTCATATTGGCTTTTTAAATTTTGATATATAACATGTTGCAGATTAGTGAAATAAGGCTTCCAAGTAAATACAGACGTTTCAGTTGGAGGCTGGGGGGAGGAAGACATTTGGTAAATCTTGCTTCCGAGTCATGAATAACCTAAGTTGTTTCTGCATTGCCTAGTTACCATTTCTGTTTAGTTGGCAATGGTGTTCACTGAAAATATTTTAGTTTCTGCTCCTGACAGCTACAAACGCGCGATCATGTGTAATCTTATAAACTCATATACTGTTAAGTGGATGCCCGATACACCTCCTCAAATGTGAGCAGTGGATAGCATTGCCAAGTTACAAAGTCAATATTGAATAGCACAGTCATGCTAAGCTAATTTACAAAAAGTTTTCACTGGCTGGTCCATTTCTTCAGCTGTTAATAGTCTAGCCTGACATATGTAGAACAAAGTTCAAGAGCAAACATGAACAATTTGCTAGACTAGTTGGCAGAAGCCAGACTGCACCAATGGCCTCAGGAGACTGATGCTGACTTTATGCCAATTTCAAATCTCTGCTCACTCTCCCAGTTTACCAAAAAAGCTACTTTTCCTTTCAGCCACACTGCTAAGGGCAACATACAGAAGCCTGGTATCTGACTAATGCTCACCAAGTGTTACAAGGCTGGAGTGGAGGGAAATATGCAACCTTGTGACCCTGACTCAGAATAGCCAAACTCCATCTGCTCTGAAACTTTAAATGGTAAGAAAGCCTCCTTTTCTTACTGGACATATTTGGAGGTAAGGACTGGCAATGACTACTGCTGCGTTCATTTTAAGCCGCCAAATCTTCATGCAAAAAATTGGAAAAAAAATTAAATTCTTAACTTTTCTGGGAAAAGTTAATCTTAAGAGTTAAAGAAGAGTTAAAGTTAATCTTCAGAGTTGAAGCTTAAGTGAAGTGTTGGATTTAAATGCAGTTAGGAGACAAAAAGTAACAAAAGACTTGGTTATATTGTGAGATGATGCAACTTCACAGTTCAGATAGCTGCAAGAACACAACCTGTAAAAGGAGCAAATGGATCTATTTACAACATACAGGCAAAAATGTATAAACATGAGTGATGTAATGACATATCACACATGCATATTAGGACTAAAATATCTTGGGAATTTGAAAAGTTCTCAGGAAGCATTTCACAACTCAAGAAACTGCATCCAGTACAATGAAATCCTGTAAGATACTATTTCAAAAAGTTAAAACAGACTAATCATAGTGTCTAAAATTAGTTGTAGCTTATCTTGAAAGGATCATATGATCACATTTTTTATCTGCAAATGGTGAGAACTACTTAAATATATACAGTTGGTGAACTTGTGTCTGAGACAAACATATACAAATTATAACAACATTCTCTTACTTTCTTGGAGCATGAATCATCTTTCATAAAGCTTTCCATGGTAAAATTGCGGTTTTTTTTTTTGTTTTTTTTTTTTTTTGTTTTTTTTTTTTACACAGGACTTTATCCAGAAAAAGCTCAGAAACTGGAAGCACAGAATCTCACAAAACCAGAGAAGAATGAACAGGTACTATAATTGAGCATATTAATCACGGCCTGATAGAATCTTTCACAGCAAAATTTTTTATGATCCATATGCTGGTATTTGTTGCAAGGAATCCTTATAACAAATATATTAAAAAACATCAATGAAAAATGCCACCAATTCCTCTTTAAAAAAACTGATTAATTCCAAGCAATTGTCAGTACTCCTGAAGCCATGTGTTTATACCCACACTGGAGTATGCCTGAAATCTCACTGACATTTCCCCCCCAAAATAGCAATATCATGCTTCTTTCACATCCTGAATAACTGGTTTAAAAAAGAAAAATAAATTGCATAGGAAATACTACTAACAATTAATTATGATTCTGCAGTTTAAGATTGGTTCAATTATTTTGTCATTTCTTAGTCTGACAGTTGTCAACTTTGTGCATCTTGTTGACCTCTTTTAATCTACCAGCAGGGATACTCTAATCATTGTATACTCTCTTCACAGGATGAGTGCCTTTGGATACTGTTAGAGATCATTATTTTTCTACAGTGAGGGATTATTTATTTATTAAATGAAATAACTTCAATTCCTACAATGCTTACAAATCACTGATAAATAGATTTACTGTCTGTAGTACCTTTCACATTTGCCCTAATAAAGTGGACAATAATATCAGAGACTTCTTGTTATTACTTTTTAAACCCTCACTTTTATAGTGATACAACAATAAAATATTGAAAATAAATTAAGAAAAAATAGGAATAACACCCCATATCACATAAAGACTTCAGAATATACACATTTGACCACCTCTATACTACTGAAATTGAAGGAATTCTCAAATTATCTAATGCTGCAAATGTGTCAATATCTTCAGAAAAGAATGGAAAATGTTAATTACTCTTTACCAGCATTTAAAAATAATTTGTATATCCTCTTTGACAACAGCTGGAATGATAAGTAAAGTAAGAGCATTTGGCTTAGAATAATCTAGGAATATACTTCCATTGCCCCATACATTGCCACAGGCATTTATTTTCTCACATTTATTTCTTCAGCTATATGGTTCGAGATTTTTTTCTTGTTTCTATATTATTTGCAAAAGTGAAATCTTTTTCTGAAAGACTTTTTAATCCTGCTTTTGGAGGCAGGAAATAAGGTTGCCTTTTTTTTTATATGCTTTTATTTTTATGACAATTTAGTCAGAACATTTCAAGTGACAACCAAAGGCCCAGTTACCTCCCGCAGGCTCTTGTCCAGCAGCCTGTGAGCTGATAGCTGGATCTGCTTTCAAACAAGTCTGATTTAGATTTATCTAACTTCACCAGTCTAAGAAGATTTTCTGTTTTATCAGGAATTGAACAAGCCCAGTTTCATAAATGAATAGAGTTATTTTTAGAGGATTTCTGGAATTTTCAACCTAAGCTTTTCTACACATTTCTCAGTCAGGTGGTCTTTTCATTTCTAGTTTGATAAATACCTGTGCAGTTCACTTATAGGTATTTAGTCCTCTGTCTACTGTCTGGAAAGTTAAATTTAATTATGATCATAGAGAGAAGAATTAAAGCATGGATAATGCACACTGAGGAATGGAATTCACATTGCAAATTATTTTTATGGCAATGTTGGAGAAGGCAGCAGGCATTCACTTTGCACTGATAGAAGGAGAGAACAGCTCTGTTTCTTGCAATGGAATATTAAACAGCAAAACCATAATGAATAATAATAATGATCTTTCCACAAAGGGTGACATTGCTGAAATGGTCACTTGGTCACACATCCAAATTAATTCACATCCAGCTCCTTTTTTATTTAATTTATGAGAAATCTAAAAAGCTGTTGTTAAGATTACATATACAAATACTACTTTTTGCACCCTGAGGAGATCAGTGATTTTGGTTAAAACTAGAATTAGGAAAACAAAAATGCCAAGACCATAAGGCAGTAGTCTAAATTAAGGGACAGTAACAATTTAAAGGAAGCAGAATGAAAGTGTTATCAGAAGAGATAGAAATCTCATAAGCTTCTTGCACTACAAATGCTGATATGTGAAGTACAAACCCATTACTTTTAAATTACTTTTATACAGTGTCTTATATTTGAGGTGCCTATTATGGCATAAATATTCTTCCACCAGAAAATGAGCATAATCTTCATAAATTGTGCTTATTAAATAGTTGAACGTGTAAAGTATATTAGAGCATAATATTAGTTCATCTGATTTCATGTCCTAGCAGTTGCAAGTGCAAAAGCATCATACAACAGTGTGATTTATACCAAGCACATTAATACTCTTGGAATGCTTGTTAATAGTAACAAAATTCTGACAATTTTTGTACATACAAAGCAAATGTTTGTCTATCTTGTACCCAGAAGCCTTTAAGGTGACAAACTGAAGATTTTATTCACTTCCTCCAAAACCCCATGCAGGATAGTGATTAATAATGTTGTCTTTATCATCTAAGTTTATGGTTGACAGGATCAACCGGGACATTTCTGCATAACTTTCATTGGTGTAACATGTATATTCCACTCCTACTCCAATCTCACTCAACTTAATGGCAAAACTTCTGTGTCCCTTAGGGTTTTTCTTGGACTTTTTGAACCATATGGAAGCAGAGCTGCTAGCTTGTTATGGATGCCCTGTCAGACTGCTGCTGCACACTTGCTTCCTAGAAGAATCTGTATAAAACAGAAGCTTTCAAGGTTTTCTCATTCCAGTGCCCCATCTATCTGTTAGCTTTAAATATCTTATGGATAAACTTACATGGTCAAAATAAGAGACTGGGCACCTTTGTCAGCTGGGAATAAATAATGGGCTTGTAACAGAAGCAGCTCAAGGAAGGAAGACTGCCTGTTGGAGTGCCCTGTAATTCTGAGACTATTGCATTGGTAAAGCACATACTCAGTAGTAGTGGATACTTCTTACTAAATATTGCTGCTAAATATAGCTGTATTAAGTCTTCCAGACTCACCAGCGAGCAAATGTAAGAGCCTTACCTTATAAGTAATTAAAGTTACTACTGTAAAGCCACCACTCCACTGTTGTCTAAGTCTGGAATTTATATGCTCAAGACCTTAATACTAAAACTCAAGTCCCCAAAATAAATGTGTATCATAAACATCAGCATAGGTGCACTTCATCACTGGGGATATTACTGTGACACCACATATTTCCTTTGTAAAGAACAATACCAATAAGCTAATGTCTGAAAATTATTTGGAAGGAAGTGAGTATAGCACTGCAGCATTTTTATATTAGTTTGGTCTTGCACAATGCTGTCCCTCCTTTCCTTCCTGCCCAATACTATTTTAGCAATATTCAAGGTTTTTAAAAGAGGCCAGAAAACAAGAGCCAGGACTTGATTTCCATACTAGTCACAAATGGCAGCTGTAGGGCAAACACAAAATGTTGCGATTACAATCAGTGCCTTTTTTCCTATTGAAAAGATTCTTTCCGTATTCACATAGAATAAACTCAAAGGAAAAGCATAAAAAAGGCATTTTCTCTTCATAGTATTTCTTTGGCATGGATAAGAAGTATATAAAGTACAGCAGATGTGCCTATGCCGTACAATGGAAATGGAGTCTCTTATAACATCTGTTTAAATATTTTTATTTCAGTACATATATTTCTGTAATTGGACAGTGGCATGCTATCCTCATAGTTTTCTTCCCCAGAACTATGTTAGTTTCAAATATCTAAATGTTTTACAAGTTTATAATAAGATGACATAATAGTTCTTGGCTTAGTGAAGGCAAAACAAAAAATGCCTTAAAGAATTAAATTTGTACAATTTGCACATTTCCCTGGTTTATCTGCTAGCAAATATTAACGGAAGCATTTTTGGTGAATTTGTGTACTATCCTCTGAATAGAAGTATTCTGTAACATCATCTCTTCCAGCGAGAAGAAAGACTAGTCCCTCTGCCAAAGTGAAATGAGATTGGTTAGTCACAGTCAATGTGTGCTTATGCAGTCTACACCACTCAAAACCTCAAAACCTTAACTGAAAACCTAAAATTTTCTATGCAAGTAAAACTCAAAAAGATCAACAATATAAGTGGATCAGTGCTTTGCTTTTTTTTGAGTTTTTCTGAAATAATTCAGAAAGACCTGTAGTATCTTTATCCCCGATCCACATTGATTTCACCCCAGGAAATTTACTAGGTTGTGTAAAAGGTGTAAACATAGCAAAACTCTTCAAACCTTTTAAATGCATTGTTTAAAAACTTTTTTGGCAAAGGTGTGCTAACAAGTGCAGCTATTTTGAGGGACTAAACTAGTAAGGAGAGCAAACATAGGTACTTCTAATAGAACTCCTCTTTCCAGAGGTCTGCTAAGGAGGAAAAGGAGAAGAATGGGTGCATGTGCTTCTAAAAAATATCTGGGAGTGACAACATTTTCTGATGAGTACGTGGCTCATAGGCTGACCAATTTTAGCCCTCGTGATAGGGCTCTATCACAAAATCATCCCTTGGGATTGTGACAATGTGAAGGCTGTTGGATATTCTGAATATCCAGTGAGGGCTGTAAGCATGCCAAGAAGGTCTTCTGAGGGCAATATTGCTGGGTTGTGCTGAAAACTAGCTCATCCCCATCCCACAGGAAAGTAAAATGATCACAGGCAATCCTGGAGTGAACTGTCCCCAGAGATCCTTTTCCATTCCAGCCCTCCGAGGCACCCACTAGGTTGCTGGAGGAATTATTCATATGCAGTAGGGAAAGCTGGCCAGTATTTTTGTCATATATGATGTATATCTGAACAATAATAGAAGTGTGTAGTCTAAAAGCTAGTAAAACCCAGTAGATTGGACTTAGAGGCTAAAGATGAAGGCAGCCTCCTCTCAGACATGTCCAGACACAGAACAAGAGACAACAGGCACAAACTGAAGTTGCAGGGAATTCCACTTGAACTTGAAAAAAACTAACTATAAAAGTGATTGAATAATGTAACAGGTTACATCGACTAGAAGTAGAACAAGAGCACAAAAATCAAAATGTCAAAAATGTTAATATGCACTTTTTGAATAAGGAAACGCCACAATGAAACCCTGCCTTGTCAGAAGCAAGCTGTGGCTATTTGAGGATCATAAAAACTTCTGGCAATGTTCACTTTTCTTTTTCTTTTCAGGAACACTTCCAAGTACGAGATAGTTGATGAGCCATTACATCAATGAGGAGGTACTTCCTTGCTGCATTTCTTGGCTGCTCCTAGAAGCCCAGCTTCTTCTGCTTAATGTCTAAAGAGGTCTTTCTCCCCTGTTACTTTCCTGGCGATAACTTCACTTTATTTATCTGCATCAGATTTTCTTAGTAAGATTCTTCTCCACAGTCCTCAAGAAATTCAGATCCTCTAAAAATTTGAAGTGTGTTGCTGTTAGGCAGCTAAACATTGCTACTCTCAGGGGGAAAGGTAGCATCTGAAATCTGGAGTCTTTCTTTCATCAGGAAAATCAGATAACACCAAAGAAAATAGAGCATTTATGTAAAAAATTGCCGTATGTTGTCCAGTCTCTGCATAAAGCTTTTAGATTTGTGTAACTTTTTTCTAGAACCAATATAAGTCATATGTGAAAAAAAACCCCATGCTTCAAACTAGGGAATTATTTGGCTTATGCTACTGTGATGTCATTAACATATTTTTAATCCATACAGGTTTTCTCCTGTTGTTTTTACATGCATGAAGTAGCACCTCACAGCTGCTATTCAACTATGTGGCTGCTGTAGCTGGGTTTCCTGTTACACAACTCAACACTCTTGTTTGAAACCAACAAATGCCACCTGTCTGTACCAACCAGGATGCAGCCCATAGTCAAGGCAGCTTCTTTTCCCACTTGCTAATTGGCTCAGCCTTTTTTTCTCTGCCAGAATACATTATTAGACGTGTCTGTGCTTTATTCAGGTCGTTCTTGGTGTGAATTAACTGCAAGTATAAGCCTGCAAGCAAATTCATTGTAGGTGTATTTTCAAAGCTGTGAAAAGAAGACTATAAGCATTACATATAACCTGAGGTGTACTGTGTAATTTATACCATATAAATAAATTATTAAATTTGTCTTTCTTTTTTCATTTGCCGAATTTCATAATTTGATTTTTATGGGCATGTGTTGGTGCCCCTATCAGGCTCTTAGAAAAATTAAATCTGTAATCCTGTGAACCAAATGTTGCAGAAAGAATGAACTCATTTACTGTATTGTGATGAATAGAATAGCTGCATTGAATGTATATGAAGCTGCACAATTAATTACTACATAAATGTCTTGTCAAGTGCACATGTGTGTCATGTATGATCTTTACCTCTAGCAGACCATATTGTATTGTCCAACTAAATATAAAGCTCAGAGTGCTTTCATTATAGTGCTTCTGTGATGCCAACTACAGTCCTGTTCTTAGAGTAGTGAAGAACACTTATACAAAAAGGAAATCTCAGACTTATTATATGTCCTGGAATTTCATTGCATGTATTTCTGAAATTATCACTTGCACTAAATAATTTTTGAATTTTATCTGAATTACATGCATAGTAGTGTATCTTCTTTACTGAAAGAATTTACAGAAAATAACTATTTCATTTCTTTAATCACTGCAGATCATGAGTCCTTATTTCATATAAAGTCTAATTAAATTACATGTCCCAATTATATAGGACTAATTCACTGAGCTTTTTAGGAGTGCTTAATTTGTGATATGAATAATGTTTTACAGCTCTCAATTTTGCAAACAAGGAATCAGTGTGACAGCTAAGGCATTGGAAGCTAGAGAAGGAAGGCTATAGAAAACACCTTTCACCCACATGACAGGAATTTTATTTGCCTGGAATCAAAGTACCATGTTACTTTTGCCCTTGAAAACCTCAGATTATAAGGGGAGGTGTGGTAATCACATAAATAAAAGTGTCTACTACTGAAAGGTTGTTTTATGAATTATCACAAAGGAGTTCTGAGAGAGTGCAGTCAAATGATTTTATGCCCCATATCTCATGAATAATACACATACACAAATAAATAGAAGAATCACAGCATTATATCAGAGTCTTGACATTGCATCAGAATTTTGTTTTTTAAGTGTCTATGCATCAATACAAAAACAAATTGAGAAAAAAAAATAGCTACATTTGACTTCTGGAACTGATTGCTATGAGCAATGGGGAACACACCAGGAAGAGTAAATTTTCCATAGTGATCAAGCAATGTTGAAATTAGATTTGGGTTTGAAATTAATTTGAATTTAGACTGAAAAGATCAATGTAATGAAAATAAGGGTCCTAAGGAAGGCTACCTTATACACATCACAAATTTTCTTGCTGAGGTATCATCTGTGAGGACATAGAAACCATAAGGTTATTTAATTGAGTACTTTGCTCCTAGAAATTCACAGGCTTTCCCTCAGACTTCACACAGCAAAATGATGAAAACTAGGTATTTTATAATAATAAATAATAATAGTCTAATGGTTTCAATATCATCTGTACCAAATTTAGGGGCAGATCATGAACTGCTGCACTTCCTGTCCAATTTATCTATCTGTACCTAGCAGAGAGAGCTGACACCAAGTTGTGAAGATAAAACTTGGCCTGAACAGTTAAAATATGCTCATCTGGCTCTGCAGGTAAGCAAAACCACATTTTCTTTCAGCCTTTGATGAAAATCTATGAAATACAGCTAAGCTTGCAGGGAAGGATAAAGAAACTAGACATATAGACAAAAAAAACTTTCATATGCCTTTGTACTTTTGGTTAAAGAATGACTGAATAATTACAATCTAATAATTAATTCCATTAGCCATGATAAGTATGTTCCAGAGAAAGTGAGACATTTGAGCTGTCAATACAGTGTGGACAAGGCACACTGGAGTTTCCAGGTGCATGCTTTGTGTTCTAAATGAACACTTGTAGGGTCAGGCTCAGAGGCAGCACAGCTGCTTTCAGGCAGTGAGGAGCTGAAATAACCTGTCAGGCTCTTGTGGGTGTGTGGAGAGCCAGCCTAGCACTTCATGAATCCTATTCCTATGACTGGGCACAAAGCCAGACCCTCTTCATCACGTCTGTGATTCAGCCCCTGCTGATCAGTTTGATTTGAGTCTGTTAAGAAGCACTGATGTGTCAGCCCTGTACTCCCAGAGCAAGGAGCAGGCTGAATGGGTCTAGTGTGGCACCAAGTTCTACTGGCTCCCAAATATTGTACTGAAAAGGGTCATAGTGCAGTCTGAGTCCCAGCCTGCCTTGTATCTTAGGCAACTGCAAAGTACTTCCCTGATATTTATCATCTTGAAATTCCTTTTGTTGCCCTGGGTTCTGCATACAAAATTTTGTTTTAACACAGTATGCTGATGTGTCCATAAATCTAAGCAATGATACATTAACATTTATTAAATGCATTAAAGCATTGCATCTTCAAAGAATTCTTGTGAATAAGTTAGAACTCATTTATTTATTTCAATAGACTTTCCTGTGAACTAACTGGGGAGTTATCCTGAGTAAGTGAGGAGAACAGGAACAAGAAAAAGACAGAACACAGAACGATGCAGGAAGGAAAGGAAGTCCTTACTTGTGAAGCTCTTTGGCTAGGTCATTGTATGCTGGATTTTTTGATTACCACTGAAGAGGAGAATTATTATGTTGCTCTACAGCTCTACAGGACAGTTTTGTTGCATTGGTTTAAAGTATGTGTATCACCACAACTTTTGCAGCCCTTACAGCATACAAATCCCAAAAGAACTCACATGTAGGTTTCTGTGTGTTTATTCCACTACAGGCTGATCACTCCTTTGAAGTCCATAGGTGTTGTGTGTGTACAACCGAACCCGTTTTGGTGCCTACAACCCTAACCACACTGAATGTGGCACTGCTGTATTCTAAACAAGGATCACAGTCCTGTCAGTCTCCATCTTTCTCCCAAGGCTTCTGTGTGATACATGAATTTGAACTATTGCTTGAGGTAGAATTTATGGGCTCATTCTGGACTTATACTATTTAAATTGGCTTCCATATAGTAATACAAAACATGCTTAAAATCAGCTTCAGTGAAATTATTTCTGCAGTTACTCGAAACTCCTTTAAGTTTTTGGTATAATTAGTCAACAAAGAGTTTTCCACAGTAGCTCTCCTTTGTACTCCACTACCATGTAACCGTAATAAACCTAATAAGTAATTTTTTTTCGAGCTCTAACAACT
Organism: Lonchura striata; assembly: GCF_050655825.1. NCBI lineage: Eukaryota > Metazoa > Chordata > Aves > Passeriformes > Estrildidae > Lonchura > Lonchura striata. The sequence continues at coordinate 20,771,002 of NC_140709.1, forward strand.
ATGATTTAGCCTTTGATTAATATTTTTCACATCAAATTTCTAATTGAAGAGAATTTATTTTTTTCTGGAAAACTTTCGTAAGATCTCATTGGCTGTATTTGAGTAAAAGTGCAGGAACGAGTATTTGTACCAGACAGAAAATGCAAAGAAATAGTCAAAGTACAAAATTAAACATGATTTGCTTTATGTCCCATAATGCAAACAACAGTTTGGACCCTACACATTTGAACACTTATTCTTACAGGCAGGGGATAACTTGAAGGCTGGCTAATTTCTTGTTTTCTGTGGTTTAAGGGCTTCTTAAGAGCATGGCCCTGTAACTCCTTCCTAAACTGTGGAAACTTAAAAGGCCAGCTGATCTTTCACATACCTCAGCAATACCTGGCAATTCTCCATTTCTCAGCAGCAATTTCCTTTGAAAGCAGCTGCCATTTTAATTTTTGGCTGCATAATCACATCTCAGATTCTAAAAAATCCCATTAGCCTTCTGTTCAATAAGGGGAAATTAAATCTCAAATATGTATTTTAATAATTTTTTCTTCATACAAGTGTATAGCTTAGAAATGTAATGAGGAATGGGCACTGTGAGGCAGCAGGAGGAGGTACAGGGTGTGTAATGAAGTGTGCTTTAGCATGTTCTTTCTAGTATATGTTCTCACAAGCAAGTGAGCACTTGACCCCATTAACATAAGGCCAGTACTCTAAAATTATGTTTCCTAGGCTTGTTATGGTCTAATTTCTTAAGAGTCACAGGATAATCTGTATTCTATTTGACTTGTTACGTGACATATATAATGGCTATTTATATATGACTTTTCACCTCAAGAGAACATGAACTGTCCTGGGGTCAGGGATTTCTGATTTCAATAGTCAGGAGCTCATGACATTTCTGTGCAGTTTGGAGACTCTTTGGTTGGCACAGGCTGATTGATACCTGAACTACTCAAATTCCTTGCTGTCTAAGTTTCTCTGAGAAGTTTCACTAGTGTCTTAATTAGAAAGATACATAACTACCCATAATACAAATACCAGCGTTAACTTTGGCTGTCTTGCTCTAATTGTTCTCTAACTGGGACACGTCTGAATGAAGTATGGATGCAGGCAAGGTTCCTGGCTCACTCTGGGCATGTCTAACTGACACAATCCACGATAAATTAAAGCCTCTTTTAACGGTCACTCCACAAAAAGGTATCCATCTTTGAGTGGAGTCTGCCCACAGCCAAGCACGTGAGCAACACCCCCTTTTTGCCGACGCGCACGGCATTCCCTGGGACCCGAAGTGCTGCTAACAGAGGGCTGTCCCGGCGCGGGCCCGGGGCACGGCGCCGGGCGCGGGAGCGGCGCTGCCGCGGCTCCGCCCGGGCCCCCGGCCCGCGCCGGCCGCTCCCGCGGGCGGCGCCGCTCGGCCGCCCTCTGGCGGCCGGGCCGGGCGCGGCTCTGCTGAGTGCTTTCTCATGAAGTACAGAATCAGCGAGTTTCATCGATTCATCTGGCACGGACATACTGCGTTATAAATCATTAATTTGATTGAGAATTTAGAGCTCCTTACCTTTCAAGCTCTGGTTCCACTGGCTCTCAAACACTTGCATATTGACAAATGAATAGCATTGATTTTCCTTGAGTAGATTGATTGCTTAGATGCAAAAAATTATCTTTTTTTTTTTTTTTTTTTTTTTTTTTTTTTTTTTTTTTTTCCCCATGGACTATAGCAAAGGAAGAGCTGCAGCTTTGATCTCACTGACTGGAAGCCTCTTCTATTCCTCTGGCATACAGTTTTGGTTTTTTTTTTTGAGGCAAAATAAAAGAATTGCCTTTTGTGGCATTCTCCTCTGCTATGCCAATTTCTTAGCTGTACCCATTTAGCAAAAGAGATCTTTAGATACATTTTCTTAGATTTTTTTCATCGTACTGTTCAGTATCCTGATGTTAAAAGTAATTTCTTTTAAAATGCTAAAGAAACTGTGGCAGTAAGGCAACCAACTAAAAGGCAGATGTGATATGAAGTAGCACATGTATTTAAAAAAATCACTTGGTACAACCAAAGAAATTACAACAGAGGGTAGAGAACACAGCCCATGGAGAAGTCTGAAAGGCACTGGCATATGATCACCATTTGAACTAATTATTTGTCCCCACACTGTAGTGCAGAGAGGAGTTACAGCTTCCTACCCTCCTCAAAAGGTACTCAAGGCAATTTGACTGTAGAGTGGAAGCTCATGGTCATAAACTGATTACTTGGTAGATACTATATAGAACCTGAAACAATTTATAGAACATATTTCATAGAAAATATTTAATGTAGAATTTGCAAAGCAGGGAGAACTACTGTTCTGCATTCCTTCCTTTCCTCATCAGTTTTAAAATAATGTATACATGAGTATCATTAAAAGCCTTGCACTTTGAAGGCCACACTAACGCAACAGAAGGGTGTGGGTGTGTTTCACTGTACATTAGAGTCACCTTTCTCATGCTACCTGTCGGGTTCCTTTCAAGGGCTACTGTTCACAGGCTACACTGCCCAGCTCATTTTTCACGGAGAGACTTTAGCACACAGTTTCATGGGAGATGACAGGATGAACAGCGGACTGGAGGAAGGGTCCAGGAAAAATCCTGAAATGTGGAGCGCACCTTCCTTTCACTCACCCACAGTGCGTTTGTTGCTGAGGGCGGGGGGACGGGACAGACACGCAGCGCTCGGGAGCGCCGGTAAAATACTCCGGAGCTGCTGATTTCAATTAAGCCTCCAATCCAAACCAAGGCAAGGTGAAGCGAGGGGCGGGATCACTAAGCCGGGCCCAGGTGCGGTTCCTCCCGCCCCCGGCGCTCCGCGCTGAGGCGGGGCCGCGCAGCCGGCGGCCGCGGGTCGCGCCCGGCCGCGGGCGGGCCGTGAGGGCGGCGGGCCGTGAGGGCGGCGGGCCGTGAGGGCGGCGGGCCTGGGCGAGCCCATCGCGCCGTGCGCGCGGGGAGGCGGGCGGCACGGACGGACCGACCGACCGGCGCGCGGGCGGGGGGAGCCGCCGCCAGCCGGGTGCGCGGCAACCTGATCCCGGCCCAACATGGTCGCCGCTCACGCCTCCCATTCCTCGTCCTCCGGCGAGTGGATCGCGTGCCTGGATAAAAGGTATCGGCATCCTGCCAGGAGCGGCTGCGGAGGGATGCGTGTGTATGTATGTGTGTGTGTCTGCGCTGACACCCCTCTCCCCTCTCTCCGTCAGATCCTGCCTTACATAAGGAGCGTGCAGGTGGGAAGCAAAACGCCTGGGGGAAGCCAGGGCGGCAGGCGAGGAGGAGGGCTGGAAATACTCTGGGCAGCGGAGGGGACAGGCAGTCCCCATCGGGATTGCTGCTCCCCGCTGGGAAGATGCTGCACGGGGTGGGGGAGAGGGCCTGGGGCTGCCAGCCGGGCACGCTCCGTATCGGCCATGGCAGACCCACTGCGTTCTGCCCCGTCCGCCCTCACCTGCCCTCACAGCGCACCTGCCGCTGCCTCGGCTCGGCTCGGCTCGGCACACCGCCCCCGCCTCCCGCGGCCGCACCGCCCCCGCCCAGCGCCGAGGCAGGGCGGGCGGCGAAGGACGAGTCCCTTCGTCCCCGCTGCGGCGCCCCGGGCCCGCGGGTGTGCGGCGGCATCGCGTGGGTGGGAGGCACGGCTGGCTGACGTGTGCTCAGAGGTGGTGTGCGCGCTGCCAAAGATACGGGAAAATTATTATTATTATTGAAAAAACAACGTTAAAATTCTCCGCAGTGCTTTCTCTGTGCTGCAGCCCAAAGTCTCGAAATGTCGAGTCGCGTAGCGGGTGGTTTGAACGCCCTTTGCTGTATGCATACCTTTGATTCTTAGGTTAGTTCGGAAGTCATTTAATATCTGAACACTCACTGTGTCTCCTGTGATCTAGGAATTTAGTTTACAAAAATGTAGACCACAGACACCCTATGCAGCTCAAAAGAAAGCTATTAGAGAGAATTCCCTTATGCGGTGTATGGCAGTTAGCTGAACATCCTGAGCCAGCTTTTGACAGATGGTGTAACTTGGGGCTGTGCTGTGGAGAGAACCATTTGTGCACACAGAGGGGACCTTCCCCTTCTCGTAGTTTCTCCCCTTTTCAGGTAATTCTTAGTCTTGTAGGACTGCACTTACTAGGTTTTCATTAGCAGGCTAGGTAGCAAACCGTAAGTTAATGAAACTTTTGGGCTAGACGCTCTAGACACCTACCACAGACACTGGTCCTCCTCTGTATCATGACACTTAAGACTAATCACTTAGAGATCAAATAATGTGTATAAATGTTGAAAGAACTTGTAAATACAAACAGAACTGCTGATGGTAATCTAGCCGTCTAAGAATCAAAGTGAGGCCTCTCTGTAAAGTGACATTGAGTGGATGTGAAGGAGAACGTGAGTCCCAGTACTTTTAGTTTGGTGATCCTGTCATTTCTGTTTTCCTCTATGCTGTGAGATCCAAATTGTGACCTAAAATTCAGGGCTTAATGAAGTACATAACCTTGGGGAGTAGATTATGTATTTAGCAGACATATGTGTGACATTTAATTTAGAAATCTCTCTGTCATAATTAAGAAGCTGACTTTCTGTCATAATTAAGAAGCTGACCCTTTCTGTAGCACAAATTTCATTAGAGCAATTAAGGTGAAACTTTCTTTTTGTTATTTGGAGTAAGCTAGTAGCACCAATTTGTTGAGTGGAAAGAATCAGTTCCAAGTGCTCTTAAGAATAATGCCTTACCCTTTCCCAGAAGACAGTCTATATGTAAGACAAACCCATAAAAAGAAAAATTTTAGGTTTTTTTCCTGGTCTCTGCTGTGCTCTGCTTTGTGATCATAGGAAGTACACTTAGGCATTTGATTCTGGTTTTCCACCTAAAAATGTAGATAAAGTGTTTTTACTTAACTTATTTCTATTTCTAAAGCATATTTATTTTCTATAGATAATCTTACCTGTGTAGTAATTTGAATTACTATCTAAGTCAATGTATTTTAAACCTTTTAAAAATTGTATCGAAGTTTCTATCCCAAGTGTGAATTCTGTGAATAGGGATCACTAATGATCCCTATTCACAGAACTCTCTATAGAGTACCACGTGTTTTTACTAAATAATAAATGAAGTTTTAGTATGTTTAAGTCAATGAATGTATTTCCAGGAGGAAAACAGTTCTAAAACTGGTATGCTTTAGAATATTAAGTGACCCTCAACAAAGACAATTAAAATAACATGTAATATGGATTATGCAATATAATTATGTGGGGGAAAAAATTTCAAAATGGAAATAGCAAAATACATCATGTGTAGAAATTATGTATTTTGTATTTGTTCTTTAGGTTTTTCCCCAAATCATGTATCAAAGTGGAACTAATAACATTTAAAATTAGAGCACATATAAAAATTAAGAACTGCCAAAATGTTACAGGAGAAATGTTATTACTGTGTAGGGTACTGGTGGGCTGTGGGCTACCAGTAGTTTGTCCATGTGTAGTTGTCCAGCTTCCATGTGTAGTTACTGGCCACAGAAGTCAAAGATGCACACTTAAAAATCAAGTACATTGGACAGTTTTTATATTAAAGTTACAAGTGTAAAGGTAAGGAAAATTTCAGAACATTATGCTCTATCAAGAATATTTTATTTTTGCAGAGGTGAGAGAGGATCAGCAGTGAGCAACTGTACATCCAGGTACTACCTGGAGATGTAAATAATTTTTCTCTTGAGGAAACCAGTCCTTTTACATTTGAAGTAATAGTTGCCTTACCACTTATTTCTTAGGGAGCAGAAGTATCCCTCTAATCTTAGTACTTTTGTGTATGTCTGCTCTGCACATAATTTAAAAAAGGGTCACTGATTTATGCATATGTGTACAGTTAACTTAGGAAGAATGTTTTCTCTATTCTTATGTGTTCTTTCACACCAAACACCATCTGACCCAGGAAATTTCCATGTTGATGATACCTTTACTGAATGGTAGATAAAGTATTTTTTGGCTGGTTATGGCATCTGATGTTTTTCTCTTAATTAAATGTAACCTTCAGTGCCAAAACAGGCTGGAGGAGTGGATCACAGGGCAAAGCATATAACTTCACTGGCCTGTTGTGCTAAGAATGTTATGGTCTTTTCCTAATGACTTATAAATTATTTAAGTAGGAATGGGCTTTTCAAGGACATATGATACATACTGAACCTTTATAACCTTGTCATCCTTGTTAGTCTTGTAGCATTTGTGTTTGAAAAATGGAAAATAATGCATCCTGGGTAGTATCTCAGACCTGTTCCTCCCACAGATTTGAATGTAAATTCGGATTGAAGCTCCATAACAGCAACATATTTGAATCAGGATTTGGTTTTTTAGTTCAGTGTAACGTGTTTGAGATGCAAGCTTTGCTTAGTAGTAAACAAGGGATCCCTTGTGAGCATACAGATAGGCTAGAATGAAGAATTAATATTCTGAGAGAATTGTTGTAGAATAAATAGAGAAAATGCTTGTCATCCTCTATAACCTTTAATTATGTCAAAGATAGTGGGATATAGATTTATAATCACGTAGTATTAGGAATACAATTGCATTATGGTGCTATTTTATTTTAATATATATTTTTGTGTAATTGGTAAAACTTACACTGTCTTCTATATAAATTCCTCTCTTGCTTTTTATTTGTAACAAATCCATAGGAATATCACTATTTCCATGTAATTTGCATCTGAGCAAAATCATGGCTATACACTGCAGTTCCGGTTGGCTTGTGTGCTTTGTGTTTTCTCTCTGTGTGGTGTGTGACTAAGCTGGTATATGCTTGGATCAAGTCAGTGTGGGGGTATAGCAGCAGAAGGCACTGCAGTGGATGTGGAAACTCAGAGCTGTATAGACATAGCCTAAGTGCCTTCTAGCGCTCATGTGAGGGTGCAGTCTTCTGAGAGTGATGAATAACAAATTTATCTTTCCACATCATGCACCTCATTTTCTAGTTCAGTGCAAAGGTGCAGTCTTCTGAATAATAAAAAACCCTTTACGTGCTTTCTTAGAAAAACCAAAATAATTGTTTGTAGGTCTGTGCATTTTATCAAACATGTGAATTCAGATTAAATCCTAGTGAGAGCTGGAGTTGTATTTTAAATGAGCTGTTTTATTCTTTGCTCTCTGGGTTTCACATTTGCAGTATTGGCTTCCATTTGTTACATGTGATTGCAGTAAGTTACACTCTTGTGCCATGGACAGGTATTAAGAGGAGGAGAAAGTTAATGTGTGTAAACATTGTCATAGCCCACCAGAGCAAGGCACTATGTGCACATGCTTGTTAGGACATGATACATTAAAATTTAGTTGGTAGTCTTGTGAAGTGGCTGCACAATTAGTATACTACATGTGCAACTGTAGGTTTTCTCTTTCACCAAATGATACTGGAAACATGTCTGAACTCTTGTTGCCTGAGTTCTTTCTGACATGTTGTTAGGATTTGATCTCCAAAATCCTATACTCTGAGCAGATTAATTTTCTTTTATAACAAAACTCCATGTTCTAGCAAAGGAATAAAAAAACCCAACAAACCAGCTGATTGAAACTGTGCCCTCAAAGTCAGGTGTTCACCAGCTATTTTCCAAAAACAAGTACTTTTCTATCTACCATGGCATCTGTTTTTGTCTGCATCTTGCAATTTGCTACATTTAACAAAGCTTATCATTCTAATGCTACTTCCTTTGTGCTGTATTTTCTGCACAGTATTCGGCGTGATCAGTTACTATTTCTTCTGCTTTATCAGTATCCGTGAATGTTTCCTGAGCTGACTTTCCCTTTCGTCTTTGAATTCGTCAGTTGTCAAAATGCATGCAAGTGTAAATCTGTAAAACTTATTTCATTGTTGCTGTAAACTTTAAATTTTCACTAGCTGTTACAATGCAGATCCTAAATTAGGAAAGGTGCATTTGGCATGGTGTTATTGGTGAATAGTGGTGGCCAGAGTTTGAATTGAGGGATATTATCACATGCATATTGTTCAATTACAGATTTCATTTGCAGTGTATCTCAGAGTCTGTCTTCATATTAAAGTGCTTTTAATGTTTATTATGTAGCTACAGTGCTGGTTAATGCAATTACATCTGGATTTACTCCTGTCAAATGGCTTTTTAACTGTCCTGAGCTCCAGTTTAATGTTTATGAAATTTGGAGGTTTAATTCAATAAGATTTAGTCACATCTTGATTACAAAGCATCAGTAATATATAAAGAGTCTCACAAATGAAAGAACATAATTTTGCATTTTGATTTCTCTTGAATTATTCTGTCTTTCTAGAAGCAAACAAAGGTGGAAAAGAGTCTATTTCCTCCTAGATATATATTGTTCAGTGGTGTATTTTTAACTTAAGTCTTTATGAATATAACCAGTTAATAAATACATCTTTTGCCATTCACTCTAGATACAGATCTAAAAATTGATCTTTTGGAGGGATGCATAATAAATACATCAGGATATGTAAAGAAATGAGCACACTTGGTTGCACTGTTTAACTCTCCAATAATTTTTCAGTGTATTGATCAAGCTTATTTAATTGAGTAATATGATAATGAGATAGGTAAAAGAGAGTCCCCTATATTTGCCTTCCTTTTGTCCTCACAAAAAAAGATGGAACTCATCTAACTGCAGCTGGCAGCCAGTCGGTCTCCATTTAACTGGCTGGCCATTTGGTACTTGTGTAGATCAGGATTATCTACAATATTCCTTGTAATTTATGTTGCAGGACCTGAGAGATTATCACAGGGATTCTGAGTGTAGGTGACAGTAGTAATTAGCTGAAAACTAAGCATGAGCAATTTTACTTGTGTTGCCTTTTTTTTTAAATCTAAACTTCAGAATGATTTAGATGTTTAAGAGTCTTAGAAAACGGTGTTTAAATAAAATTCTATTTCCTGTTTGTCAGAGGAAAAGAGAGTTGGAATCCCAAAGTCTCTTAAAATGACATTCAAGAGAAAAGAATAGTAATTTGATTATTGTTTAAAAACCTCAAGATGAGGCTTTTCCCGTGACAAGGGAAAGAGGATCTGAAATCTGAGTGTTGAAAACAGATTTAGTAATACCATTGTAAAAAGTGAAAAGTGCTCTTGGTGGGAGTTAATTATCTTCTGTTGCCATTGAAGTAAACCCTTATCTAGAAACTACTTCAGATTAAAAGTAACTTAATTTATTGTTAGATTTGAGTGCCTTACTCAATACATTAATGCTAAAATGCTTTGACAGATCACTGATATTGCACTCTTAAACTTTCCTTTCTCAAAGAGAAATGAAAAGTCAAAGAGCCTTACAGCATTGTGTGGAGGACGGAGTTGCAGTATTGTTCTGCTCACATGAAGGAAAGATGGTTTGTTGGTACTGGTATTTTTCTGCATTCTGCAGCATTTTTCTACATGTCAGGAAAGGACAGAAGAAAGTACAGATAAATTATCTGGTTTTAATTGGCATTCTTTGGTGCTGTCTACTTGCTCATGTTTCACAGCTGAATATATTTTTTAAAGTACTGTTAAATTCACTAAATGGTCCATGGTGAGGGTTACTGATACTTTCCACCCATAGAGTTTGCCTTTGCATCTTTGCATTGATGCTTTGGTTTTAACCCAGCAATGAATTAGTTTTATTTGTTTGTTCTAGTGTTTTAACTGTTTTCTACAGTCTCAACAGAAAGAAGAAATAGATCCATCTGCTCATCTTTTGTGGGCAGTTCATTGCTGTCGGAATTGAAATACTGCTGTTTTAAAAAGTTAAAAAGATTAAGGGAAGGGAATTCAATGCTTTCTTTCAATTAGAGCATGATTCAGGTTTTTGAACATGTTTTATAGAAATAATAATTTTCAAATTCTAGAGGCATCTTATCAAAGAAGGTAAAACCACATATATTCTGTTTTCTCAAATGTCAAACCCACTATCAGAAAGAACCTAAAGAAAAGGACATATGGTAACAGAAAGTAATAGGTTATAGTTGGATTAAGTTTACAAAAGCAAATCAAAAAACTCCAACTTGTTTATTCCTTCTAGGTTAAAAAGTCTTTCATAATATCCCACATAAACATGCAAATAGGTTAATAATCTTAAAAATACTTAATCTGAGAAATACTTAATCAAAATAGGTTCTTTTATAAAGCTATGTATATTGCATGTGAACAGAAATACTTTGCCCGGGTTATGTATGTGAAGAATTGTAAGAGTTGTCCTCTGTCTGTATTTGAATTTTGAGCTTGAGTAGTTTACATTTAAAAATCCAAGAGAGAATTATAGAATGGCTTGGGTTGGAGGGGACCTTATACTGTCTCATTCCAACCCCTCTAGCCATGGGCAAGGACAGCTTCCACTAGACTAGGTTGCTCAGGGTCCTAGCCAGCCTGGCCTTGAACACTGCCAGGGATGGAGCATCTGTGGTGTCTCTGGGCAAACTGTTCCTGTGCTTCACCACCCTCAGAATTTAAAATGTATTCCTAAACTCTAAATTTCAACCTACCCTCTTGCAGTTTAAAACCATTGCCCCTTGACCTGTCACTAAATGTCTTGTCCTTCTCCAGCTTTCTTGTAGGCCCCATTAGGTACTGGAAGGTGTTCTAAAATCTCCTTGGAGCCTTCTCTTTTCTCTCAGCCTGTGTTCATAGGAGAGGAAGTCCAGCCCTCTTGTCACCTTCATGCTCCTCCTCTGGACTTGCTCCAGCAGGTTCATGTTCTTAATATGTTGGGGGTTCCAGAGCTGAATGCAGGGCTCCATGTGGGGTCTCATGAGAGCAGAGTAGGAGGGGAGAATTATCTCTCTGGACCTGCTGGCCATGCTGCTTCTGATCCTGCCCAGGATGTGGCTGGCTTTCAGGGCTGCCAGCACTGCCAGCTCAACAGCCTTACGAGGATAGACTTTGGGCAGATTTTCTTTATAATTGCCTTTCATAGGTAGTCAAGCAGACATTGTCAAAAGATTGTTTTGTGTATATAAAATATGCTCCTGAAATCTTCACATCCAAGTAAGGAGGGGTAAAATAATCTTTAAAAAATGCCTTATTGACATAATTGAATAGAAATGTGTAACTAACATTGATGCTATCACTTGTATATGTATGCTGTGATGTTGTATTGAAGAAGGGGAAGATAAATGATGTATTGTGTGAAAACATTACTAATCACTTACTATGCTCTGAAGAGGCAAATTAGTAATATAAATTAGAAGGCATTTTTGGGTCAAACAAAGCAGAAAGGCTTGTAGGGTAGTGAAAATAAATTACTCTTGCATTTCATGCCTTCCTAATAAATTATTTGGTAGCCCTGCTTTGCTACTCTTGAAGTGCCCCCTTGGCTTTGGCTACAGTGAAATGAGATGTCAGCACAGTTTGACTTAAAATTTATTTTAAATTGAGTGGGGTGGTCTAGGGAAGAAGTGCTTCACTTGCCTTAAAATGTTTTTATCCAGCTCATACATCTACCAAATGAGAGCTGGAGGATTCTCATTGGTTTAATATATTTGTTCATTCTTTTAGATTAACCTATGGTCCTAATTCCATACATTGGTCTTGAGATTTCAGAAATGGATACAGGACAGAAGCTTTAGCAGAAAAACAAGTGGTAGCTGAAGACTCATTGAAATATGAGTCATGAATATGAGATTGTAACTCTGCAGCATCAGCAGTGAAGGGATACTTCAGTACCATCAGCATCAATGTACCAGAACAGAACAGAAATAAATCTGCACCAGCAGTAGTTTAATAGAGGAGGGCTAAGCTCAGTGAGACTGAGCAACAGTGGTGATCACAGAGAGCTGTGTTTAGGTACTCTGATGAGGTATCTGGAAAAGTCTTTCCATGGGCTTTTGGAGCCATATTGGGAGTGTAAGGATATTCTTTGGGATTGATTTTTGCAGCATATCTTTGTGTTCTGAGGAATGATTCCTTTTTTGATTAATACCATTGTCTTTTTTAAGTGTGACTACAGTGACAATAAAGCTTGAATATTTCTCCATCTGCCACCAGTAGTACTTTTCTATTAATAGACTGACTCATTAATGGTCTAAGGACTATATTATAGCATTAGCTGTCTAAAAACTATGCTTTACAAAAAAAAACAAGTTTACAGTCAGATAGCTGTGATGAAGAAATAAATTTTGGTGTCCTGTCTTGTTTATGTTCCAGGTTAGGGAGCTTGTACTTAGGAAACAGAAAACAAAATTTGGCATCATAAATAGTTTAACATTAAGTTAATGATAATGAATGTCAAGTTAATTATAATTGCAAGCTACCATGACAATTTTATTAAAATATGCTTTGTAGAAAGTGGTCAAACTTTGCCCGAGTTTTGCAGGCCTGTGGAAAACCAGTTAATTGATGCCATGGTACATTTTTCTCAGTAACTAATACTTGGATTTTGGAACCAGATTAATTGCTATAGATTATAAACACTTAGTAGAAATGAGTTTGAGTGCTACTAATACCACTGTTACACTGCATTCTGAAATTTTACACGGGCAAAATTTCATGTGCTCCCCTAAGGGTAAGGGCCACCTCAGCTTGGGAAACCTGTTGTTAATTCTGTACTCCTTTAACACTGAGGACATTTCCCAGGAACTCTGAAAAAAAAATGTTAAGGCATCTTGTTGTCAAACAAGTTGAATCCTTGTTAATTTTTATGAATAAAAATTAATGATCTTAACCAGATGGCTAAATCTTGAATTGGATGATTTTCTGAAAATGATCTCGTCTTTTTGAATTGTTAGTTTTTGCTGTTATTTTTGAGAGTCTGTAAATTAAGGTAGTTAGTGTTTCAAGAGTAGTGTCGTTTGGGTAGGGATCTTGTATAAGTAGATTGTAAATCTGTTTGCAAGCTGCACCTCCTAATCTTCTTAAAAGGATTTTGACAAGAGAGTTAATGCTTATTAGTACTTGTCAGCTAGTGCACAATCAAGAAAAAAAGAAATGGGTGAAAATCTTGCATGAAATATTTCAAAAGAGAGCTATTGTAGTTGATTGTAGTTTGAAGTGGTAAGAGGATGTCACTGTGATGTAGAAGCAAGTGCATACACCAGAGAATTATTATTCTCATCTGTAGTTAATAAGGGTAAATTGGAGTATAAACGAGAATAGAGATTTAATCCCTCCTAGACATAATTTAATAAGAAAGATGAGATATTGTGATTCAATGCAAGTAGGATCTGGGTTTCTTCACTGAGACAAAGATTTTGATTCCTTGAATTCTTTGATTTCAAAGAGAAATCTTTAAAAAAATCTTCTTTGAAGGAGTGCTTGCACCGTTAGTATAACAATAAGGTGAATAAAAATATGTATTTGTGAACTTAGTCTTCTTTCATTATAGCTGCCTGACTTCTGTTCATTATAAGCTCATCCAGTGTCAAAAAGGACATTTTTGTCAGTAAAATTAACTAGCAACATTTGAGTGAGTGATAAGTCTAATGATTACAAGCAGTTATCTCTCTTTCTGTTATGCCTTTATACAAGAATAATTTAATCTGATCCAGCATGATGTCCTAGGAAAATTCTGTTTCTTTCTGTCCTTAGTGGTTTGCCTTTAGTCTCTTATAATTTCTTTTTCTAATGCTGTCAGCTAGTGTTTGGCTTACCTGCTGATTTATAATATTTGATAATCACATTTAAAGGGTGATGCAGAGCTAAATCACTTTATTTTCATAAATGTATGGAAATATGCTGAACTGCTGGTCTACACACTACTTTGTTGTAGAGAGTTCTGCAGTTGTATTTTTCTTGAAATCTTAGTTTTTTCAAAAGGTGTTACTGTAAAAGATTTTAAATATTTTAAATATTGGAATTAAAACTCGTGACTGTTACCGATGAAAAATAAAGATCCTTGCTTGCATATTTAATTTGTCCAACACTAAGAGACAGAAACTGTGGAAGAGAATATACATATTCAAGTTTTCCTTCTTCCTTGAAAGTGAGAAGAGGAAAGTCAGTTTATAGTCAGTAAAATGCAGAAGAGAAGCTTGGATGTAGGAGTTACTGTTGGTATGTAATGCTTTCCATTTAGCTAGATAGAGAACATCTGTTTTGGGCACTGATTCCACAGACATCTTGTGTTTGGACATCTGTTTGTTAATGCTTTCTTACAAAGCTAAAACTACATATCATTCAAAGATCTTTAGGATAAGTGCTGTATCATCATGTATACTTGTACAGTGATGCTGCATTGAGACCTTGGTGCTAAGTGGGCTTCTGGACACTGCCTGTGTTGAAATGATAAGAATCATGCTCAAGTTGATAAAGGGCAGTTGTTAGGATGTCTTGGAAGGACTTATGTAGTTGTAAAATGCATTTTAATTTATATTATGGTGTGATATTTAATGCAAACATTTTTAAGTTTGGTGCATGCAGGTGGGGATGTTTCTATGATTAAGCCCTTGTCTTTTGTTTTCTTTTATTTTCTTTTTTTGCAGGCCTTTAGAACGTTCTAGTGAAGATGTAGATATAATATTCACACGACTGAAAGAAGTGAAAGCTTTTGAGAAATTTCATCCAAACCTTCTCCAGCAGATATGTCTCTGTGGATATTATGAAAATCTGGAAAAAGGAATCACATGTAAGACAGCTTCATATGATTATGTATTTTATGTAGATAAACTTGGGGGTTAGACTGTGATTGTCTTTAGGAGACTGATGAGAGCAGAATCAGTGGAATGTTTACAGTCACAGTCATGGGGCAAAGCAGGACTAAAGTGCTGCTTGCTCTACAAATGCAGTGTGTAGTGAATCTATGGTAGCAAGGCATACAGTGGGATGTAAGACTCTGCCACTGTTCTGTCGAAAGATTACAAGCCAGTCATTGGACTTAAGCCTCATTCTTCCCCTATAAATGTATTATTGATCGCTTTTGCCAGTGCTTTGTGCAGTCGGGGGCAAAGGTGTGTCAGCAAGGCACATCACTGATAGTGTGTGGTTTCCAGGCACCTGGCTAGCACAAGCCAGACCTGCAGAGCTGCAAACTGCTGCAGGGTGCAACAGCTCCGTGGCTGCGCTGGCATGGCAGCCTATGGGCCAGATGTAGGTGCTCACTTGTGCTTGGTCTATGAAGCTAAGATGGGAATAAGTGGTAGTCCTGTGAGGGGAATGCATACCAGGGGAATAGCTGATGCAAACCTGTGGTATTAGTAAAGTCTCAGAAACACCTCAGATAAATCTGGCATGCACCACTGGGGTTTGCTTAGAGTAACAGGGATTTTGATGCTCTGTAATCACACAGTTGGAATGCCTGGACATCAAAGTCTTGCAGTTGCTGTTCAGCTGGAACTCTTACTGAATTCATTGGTAGCTGTGTCTGCATTAGAAGATAGTTAATTAACAAACCAAAGAAACAAAACAAACAAGGAAAAACCTTTTCTGAACAATGTCCCTTTGAAATTCACAAAGAGAACAGTAGAACTAACTGGGGAGAAGAGTGAAGCACTTCTATGTGCTTTCATTGTTTCCATAGTGTATTGACTAGTTTACTAAAATATGTACTTTCTTTCTAGTGTTACTGGAAGTATTACTGTAATAGTAAATAAGTAATCTCATATGGCAAATGGTATGGTGACAGCAGTAACTGCAGTATTGCAGTAATATGTGAGAAGATGTTTATTACTGTTGCTAAACTTAAAGTGATAACTTTTATTTACAAGATTTCATCTTTCCAGTATTCCGACAGGGTGATATTGGGACAAATTGGTATGCTGTCCTGACAGGATCACTGGATGTGAAGGTGTCTGATACAAGCAACCACCAGGTAAGATAGATTTTTCATTGCGACCATCCAGTCAGTAGTACAAAGGAAGAATATAATTTATGGTGAGGTAGATAATGACACATTCTATACAGATATTTTGTAATATCTGTCTGTATATGTTTCTCTGTGTTTCTTTTAGTCTTAGTTATCCTTAGTCTAAGGAAGGCAAATCATACCATTGATTTCAAGAAACTGAAATGTAATACTCTGGAAATGGTTCACATTTTAATGTGAAACAAGATTCCTCTGTCTTTTCTTGTAGTGCTATTGAAGTTGTACTAAAGATTGGAGAGTTGTTAATTCATTCCCTAGAAATATTTTAATTCAGTTCTTCTTCAGGAAGTTCAAAACGAACCCAATGACAGTGCAGTCTAATAACAGCATAATGCAGTCTCCACTGCAGAAATGGGGAAGTGGCAGACTATTGGATCTGCTGCCATGTTGGACAAGAAGCCTAGAGGTAATACTTATTCAGTGTTAAGAAACAGAAGAACAAGTAAGATTCTCTCCAAATTTAAAGTGGTTTCTCAGTATCTTGGTGCTCCTGGATTTATAAAATTTAGAGTAAATAAAAATCTAAAGGGAAGAGATACTTCTCGTAGAGTCTTTCATCAATGTTGTCTTGTGCCATGTACTTGCTGCTGTGAGTTTAGTCTTCTGGGAAGGCATCCTGTCCCTTCTCTGCTCCCATGTTTGAGATCAGTGATTGTCCCATGATGTAGCTCGGCATGGGGTTGTACCTGTGATAAGGGGCTTGTTGTGCCTTCACATGAGTAGTATAGCTACCCTGGACTACTACCCATTTTCCCCATCTGGATTGAATATTGCATGTGTAGCAGGGGGATGGTGATGGTGTATTCTTTGCCCAAAGTTTGATTGAAGAAGGTTTTTTGCTCATAGCAGAAATTTGATTTTTTTCACTTTGTTGAGCATTGCATCACCATTGAAATTGGGTCAGAATGCAAGTCAAGGCAGAGTAATGAATCTTTCTATTTCCTGCAGTAGAATGGTAGATGCAAAAGGAACTTTTTGTATTATTTTTAGCAACCTCTTCACTGAACTAAGTAGAGATTGATTGAGAGTATAATTAGCTTAATTTGAGCAATTCTTGGCATAGCCTAGCTGTCATTGGTATTGTCACAATTTGGAACAGTACTGGACTCATATGAGACCCTTTTCTGTGCAAGTCTAAAGCAATCAGGATTTTCCGGTGTTTGCCAAAAGATGGCACTACACTGTTGAGAAGAATCAATGTTCTTTACTTAGAAAGTAATACATCTGCACAATCTGGATGTTAAATTAAGAATCTCTTTGGAGTGTTGATTTGTTCCATTAGATGGAGTAGGGAACACTTCAGTTTCTTAATGAAAATAATGTAAATATTTTTTCCTACTTGTTCAGGTTAACTCAATTTTCCTGCTAGTAGGAAGCTGTTGAACTACAATTCATGTAATTCTAGTTTCAGAAATTATATTCCGTAGCTATTCCTTACCTCACCTTTCCTTCTCACATGAACAACAAACTGAATTCTTACCACTGCCTAGTTGCCCTAGAATACAGCCTCACTGCCAAAAACATGGCAACCCATGCGTTTACCATTCCTGTCTGAATAATTTTGATGTTTGGTGACTCCTAAATTTGAGTCCAACATTTTCGCTGGTTTTGCTCCAGTTTGGGGTTTATACCATAGCCCTCCTTGTTCATTCTTGGTCTCCTTCTCATTCTCCTGCCTGTAGCTCCTGCATGTGGTTCCTGTACAGTCTTGCCTATACTTTCTTGTTGGCTCAGTACTGGTCATTCTTGAATTTGAAGTACTTGCTAGCACTCCCTGCCTACTGTGCTCACTAGGAACCCAGATGATGGAGGCAATAAGGTGGTGTATTGCTGGCACGGCAGCCCTGGCGCGCTCAGTTGACAGCATTGTGCTCCCAGCTGGGAATGGATGACCAGTGCTTAAGTAGTAGGGCTACTTGGAGCACATTTTCCAATCACATCACCCAGGGGTGAAGGGTTCCTTTGCCAAATTGTAATAATGACTAATTGCTCTGCTATTACTATACCATAAATGGCACTAATGCTAATGAGA
This sequence comes from Lonchura striata, assembly GCF_050655825.1. NCBI lineage: Eukaryota > Metazoa > Chordata > Aves > Passeriformes > Estrildidae > Lonchura > Lonchura striata. Next base: position 20,788,829 of record NC_140709.1, read on the forward strand.
AACTTCCAGCAGAGCAGGATAGATACAGGTGTTTACCTGAGTGTAGAAGTTTGTAAAGGTACAGAATTATTCCATCTTTCCTAGCAGGAGAGAAGCTAACTTGGTATTTAGCTTCCTATTGGTTAAAATGTCTTCAGGCATGACTAATAAATTTGGACACCGTTTAATACTTCAGATAAACAGGAGGTTGTATTAGATGATATCCTGAGTTTTCTTGCAGCTTGAATTATCCTATGATAATATGATGATGCCTACAGTTTTAATGTAAATACAGAAAATAAGTTCTCTTGTTTAAAAATGAGTCTCATTTTGCTAGGTGTTTATCTGTGTACATGTGCTACCTCTGTACAGTCACCTTTGGTGATTGGTAGCTTTCTCCCATTAGAAGTGCAGCAAGTTACGTGCACTTGGTCCCTACTAAAAATGTCTCAATAGCCTTTGTTCTTGCACAAGCATGTAGGAACATGTCTTGCACTAAAAATTAAATCTTAACGTACTAATGGATCAAGACTTCAGTGTAGCTAGTGAGATATTAATTCACACATATTTTTGCTGCACAGCAGTTTACTAATCTAGATGCCAGTGATTTCTTTCAGAAATATTAGTAATACTGATTAGGACCAAGTTGAGAATTCATAGAAACAGAAATATTGATATTAGCTATTATTTGAAATTACAATAAAAGGAACTGTTACATCTATTGCTTTAAGGGCTTTAATAGGGACAGACACAGCTAATTAGGATCTCATAAAGCCTTGTTTTCGTACTGGTTTGGAAAAACCCTTTCTGCTTGCAAAGCTGTGTTTTGTCACGAGAGGGCAGTGGTAGAACACAAAGCAAACCCGAGTGTGTGCAGAGTTCGGTGCTGGAATGGCCACGTTGTAGATCCTATTCGGCTATTTACTGTACACACCTGTTTTAACGAGTTTGGCCAGGGAAAATTTTGCTGTTACTGTTAGTTTTGTTCCACCGGGCTGGTAAAATGTGCTGGTAATTTCATCTGCCATTGGAATGGCTACAGAAATTTGACAGGATTACTCATCCAGTACATCCTGAGTGGAGTCTGCTGTCTGTGAAAACTATTAATGGATTTTTCTGGACATTCAACAATCAAGAAGAGATCGAAGAGGACTTTTTCCAAGGTGAAAACGTCTCACTGTGAATTCCAGAGGTAACTGTAATGAACTGTTTTGATCTTGCCTCAACTTGTTCGTAACAAATACCCTGATAAATACAGTACTTAAAAGTCATAGAAAAATATAGTAAAGGTACCTTCAAAATAAACAGAAAATGCAGCCTCTGTAGAATGTATCAGAAAGAGGTCTTTGCCCTCAGTCATGATCAGATTCTGAATTTCATTTTTATTTGGCACTGTTGCCTATCCAATGTGGAGATACCTAGTAATAGAAGGTTTTTCAGAGGTATTCCTGGTTTGGTGTTTTTTAAAAAATATTGCTGATACATTTCCTTGTGTGTATTTAATTTTTGAACTCTGTTTTGAAGCAGAACAGTCTAAGGATGACTGTTGGCAATGTCTCAGAATAAAGCTGGGAATAAATGCATTATGACAAAGCATCAGGGTTACAATATTGTTAGATTCTGCAACACTGATTTTTTTTGAATTTGAGCCTTTTACCCCAAAGATTTTTCTGATAAACTAAGAAGGAATGAAGAGAAAAAAGACAAAGACCAAATAGCAATTTGATCTTCTGGTTTGTTTTTTTTTTTTTCTGTATTTTGCCAGCTGACTTATAGTACGTGCTGGGGCCTGTTGCCAGCTTATCTTGCCTATGTTTTGAGGTTTTTTGGCAGGTCAGTTTTTAAAAATAGACCAAATTGAACATAGGCTATTGACTTAAAAAACAATTAGCCTGTTTTAGAAAAGCTATAAAGAAGGACCTGTGAGTGCTTGGATGGTACAGCAGCATCAGCTGTAAGAAGATGCAGAGGGCTGGGGATGAAAAGCCAAATAAGTTAGTGGGGTTGCTGAGAAGAATGTCTCTGAAGAAAGAGGTTCAGATGTTCATGTAAGAAATGGGAGAATTTCACAGCTCTTTGAAACTGAGGACAAAGGAGGTGTATGATAAGATGAAGTGTTAGCAAGGAAAGGGATTTAAACAGGGTAGTCCTTGCAATACTTCTTTCAGCATGTAAATGCCATTATATATTTTAGAGGTAACCTGTATGAAGTTGTGACATAGGTTTGTACTGTAGTTAGTTGTATAAATATGCCTAAGCTAGTTTTAAATTATTTAGGTTGAGCATGAGAACTGCTGTACCCATTGTAACACAGAGATTGACTGAACTAATGTACTAAGCTGAGAAGCAGAGTGTGCTGGCTCATGCTGAGCTCCAGTGTTATGGTTGTTCTAATTTTCGTTTTGAACTTTGCTTATTGAAAGTTAAAATAGAAAAATAATTTAACTTCTCTTTGTCAGGTGATGTAGGAAAACATCCAAGACATTGCAGGTAGCTTTTAGAAGATCAGATAGAAAGGTATGGAAATAATGAATGTGCTATTACAGTATAGTTAATCTGACCCATACATATTTTAATTAGGTACTAAAAGAGAAGCTGCTCAGTTTTTGTAGAAGCATAATGCTTCTTTAAGCAAATAACCTTGTCTTGTATAAAGAGGGTGGTCTGACATGTTTGCAAACTACAGTTTTAGTGTGTTCAGAAGGTATTTCTATGTAATTGTTAGAAATAGTTTGATAAGGATTTCTTGTCTGAATGGCTGAAACACTCAAGTAAAAGTAATGGAATGGAAAAATCACTTCATCATTTACTTTCATGTATATCCTTGGTTTCTCTTTGTTATAAAAGGAAATTTTTGCTGAGGACAAACTGAACTGTGTTAAAGTAATAATAAGCAAACTTCTCAAAATGCCAGCTTTTGCAAAACTACAGTTAAATGTAGAGATGATGTCCTAGAGAGACACAGATAGACAGGTGACATAGAGATGCAAGGTGTAGGAAAATGATGAAGTCAAAAACAATTTAGCTACATCAGCTCACTTATAAACTCAAAATGTTGAACAAACTAAAATTTCAAAGGAACATCCCCCAATCCCTTTGAACCTCGCACTAGTAATGTTTTTCCCTGTTTTCTTAATTTCTCTTTCTGGCACCATGATTTTATTTACACACAGTACAAAAATTCTGTTTGCTATCTTGAGAAACAGAAGGGGTCACAAGTCAAGAAGGAGGGATACGGGATGATCCTTGAGATGGTGGGGAAGGGGGAAGGGAATAAAGCAGAGCCTTGTTTCTGAATCTCATCCGTTCCATAAAATGGTCTTGTAAATTCAGTAATGTTTTGGATTGATTGGGGGGGGGGGGGGGGTGGTGAGGGAAAGGCTTAAGAATGCTTTCCCTGCATGTATCTCACATGGCAGTAAGAGTCAGTGAAACTGAATACACAAACAACCTCTGATTTGAATGCTACTGTTTTGTAGTGTGTACAGAGGACAGCTAGCAATGGAAGCAATGTCATCTTTCTAAGTCTCTAATACTGCCTTTTAAATAGCTGTGTGAATGTTAGCTGGTTACCTAGAACACCCTGCTGCTTCTGGGATTGCAGAGGGGAACAGCAAACAGAGTTTTGAGCTGCCAGCAATCCTCCTGAAGTCTTCACTGAACAGCAGGAGATTCTTGAGTGTAAGGTTAACAGGCATAATAGGAAACACACCTGATTCCCCAGGAGGCTGGAGATGTATAAACAAGGGGTAGCAAGAAAATGGGGCTCTGAAGCCTCGAAGAAGGCATATAGGTCTGCACCCCAGCTGGCTGTGAAACTGCATCTCTGTGGAAAACTGTGATGGCAGGGGAAAAAAATCTGAAAGAACTTGATGTGATGCATTAGGTTTTGGCTTTTATATTTTTTCAGATTCTGTACTATTTTAGTGTGTAGTTCTAAGCTTCATATTAAGGGATGGTAAACTCTCTTCATAGAGTAGCTAGAAAAAAAAAATTCTTCTCTAGCTTGGGACCAAGGACAACTGAATCCAAATTTCAGGCCCAAGAGCATGAACAATGTGGACTGAAGAGAGGGAAACAAGAAGGATGAGATTTTATAACTTAAAGCTATAATTGGACAAGTAACTCCAATATGCTGATGTGTGAGAACTCTGGGCTTGGTTTGGGGTCTTGTGTGGTGGTAAAGTCTTTCTTCTAACTCGTGCTTCTAAAGAAAAACTCTGCAGCCTCTTGTTGTTTGGTTTTAAGGCAGTTTATTGCGAGTTATCTAAAAGATTTTTCTCTTGGGCTGCATCTGTTTGGTCAGTGGCCTAGACAGAGACACACACACACCCTGAAATCCTCTGTCTGCTGTCTTTTTCTTTTTTCTCCCCGCTTAGGGCTGTTGCTATCTTTTATATGATATATTACGTATTATATGTTTATAATTTTCCCTCAATACTTACTTCCTATATTACAAAGTGCTTTTCTACTCTAAACCAATCTGTGAGTGCCAACATCTCCAAGAACATGGAGGCAAGGAAGAAGAAGGAGGAAGAACAGGATTAGCCCACTTTCCTCTATCTTAGAACTTCTGACCCCCATGTATAAAGTAAAAACCCCCTGTACATGTATTAAAAACCCCTGTACAATACTAAAAAAATTTCCCCTCTGTTTTGTAACTACTTTTACTATACTATCTAACCCTTTGTGACTGCTTGTTCTACCTCCAAAGTTGGTAACTCATTTAATGGCTCAAACTCAAAATCACAGCTATTTCCAGCTGCCTGCCAGGTTCTAAAATGCTTTTGACTAAGGCTTGGAACCTCTAAAAATGTCTGAGAGACATTTTGAGTTCCGACATCAATGGACCAGAACTTTAAAAAGTGAGAGACCTCATGACCAGATGTCCATTTTATGACCATTTTTGTTCATTTTGGGAGTAGCCCTGAGCTCTTGTACTGCCCAAGGTGTATCCATTGAGGCCTTCTAATAAATACCTACTTAATCCTTTAACTCCATCTAGCCTCTGTTCTATGTCAGCCTTAACATGGCATCAGATGGAAGCCTGGACTTTTCTTTAATGAATGTTGATAGAACCATTCCAGCCTCTTGACCTAACACCCCACAGTGTTAATTTATTTCTTAAGCTTAACAACTGCCTCAAATTATCTTATAAAGTAATTTCTTAACCAACAATTATCCTGTTTTCTTCTCATGTCCGTTCTGTCATTAAAGATTATTCTTTGGGTTGTAAACAGTTAGAGAATGTGAAATGTTTAAAGTTAGTTTTATTTTTTGAAGGGAGAGGAATGAGTGAGAAGTTACAAGATGTAAACAATACTTATGATCTACCTACAGGAAGAGTTTCTTTTATGCCAGGCTGTTTGGTTGTCCTGTCCTGAACAGAGCTCTTTTATCTGAACTTTCTGAATAGGATTGAGAATAATGTATTGTATATCTGGAGATCAAATTTTGTATGAGCAGTAGGCACATTTTCTTTGTAGCTCCTTTGAATGCCATTGTGAGTATCATAGCACGCATAGAGTGTTTCAGCTCTGGAATGCAAGCTTGGGAAGGCAGAATTCAGTGTATAAACTGTATTATAGTCAGTTTATAGAGGCTTTTATTTAGGTGTCTAGGGTGTCTAGGTGCTCATTCCCAAATATTCTTTCTTTTAAAGAAAATCTGTTCTTACTTTCCTTTCTTGAAAATTTATTTCTGACACTTGGTAAATTTTTCCTAGATCTTCTCTGAGACATGACTGATTTTGTTTTCCTGAACACACAATGTTATATGGTAGTATCTGTGTAAGAGCAATTTGCTATGGTTCAGGACTGTTGTAGGCTTTTGTCTTTGTATTGCAATTAAAAAGCTACTAACCTTATCTTAATAACATTTGCCTATTGTGACTTATTAGATGAAAGGAAAGCAGTGCAATTCTAAAAACAGAAAATGATGCTGAAACATGCTCTTGCATCTCTTCTGGATTATTAGTGACAAGGATAACAAATGTTTCTGCTTCGATTTTTGTAGATGTTGTAAGAATCCTACATTTAAGAATTAAACTGTACTTCTCATGTTATATCAAGTAAAATTAGCATGTGTTTTTTATATGTGTAGTTGTAATTGTCTGTGTGCATATGCAATATGTTTTCCTTTGTTAAGTACAGTTTGTCTGATTTTAATTTTTATGCTGTTGCTAATTTTTAAATCACTTAACAGAACATCAGATAAGACCCATCTCAGGAAAAAGATGTGAGTGTTCAGCTTCAAGCCTGTGATGAGGAACAAAGCAACTTTTGAGCTGGAAATTGAACATGTATCTAAATATCTTGATTCAAGCAAGTTGTTTAATGGCTACTTGCTTTCTCTGCAGTAGCTCATAATTTCTATTGGAGCTACTACAGAGGAGTTCCTGGCCAAGGGAGGTTCATTTAGACATAATTTAGAATGGTACCTGCTCATATAGACTCCTTTGAAGTGGACTTTGTTGCTTGTTTGGGATGTTCTTCTTGCTCTGTACATGTATCCATTTCTTTCGGGTTGTTTGAACTTTAATAGTTTACTTGAAATCCCTGATTTATATGAAAATAATTATTTTTTGGTCTGGTAGTTAATTCACAAACATCCATTAGCAATTGAAAGACTTACTGCCATTTTCAACAGAAAGGCTGAGAGTTGGTTCAACAGTACAAGCACATTGCTTGTATAATGGAGAAATGCAACATAAATACAAGAGGATATTATGATTGAAAGTTACATTTACATAACAGGTGAATTTTCTTTCTGATGAGGATAGCATGTCTAGGACAGAAGTTTATTTTCCAAGATTGTGTTTCCGATTCTACTTATATTCTACTTATCTTCTCATCACCTCTGGCATTTCTAAAGATCTCATAATCACAGCAGTGTTTAGAGATAGATTAACAGAGATCGTAAGTTTTTATAAAGATGAAAGTGATTCTTGTGTTCTCAGATTTGCTTTCAGAAATGTCTAATTCAACTGATGAATATAGAAAACATTTGTTTCCATGTTAAAGCTTCCCATGTTGTTTACCAGCATATTGATTTTTTTGTTGTTGACAATTTCCTTTTTAAGCAGATTGCTGAAGAATCTCAAGGTAGTGCTATTAAAAATAAGACAGAAAAACTCTCAAAACATGCTGAAATATTTAATGTGTCTTTTTTTTTTTTAATCAAAGGATGCTGTGACAATATGCACTCTTGGAATAGGAACTGCTTTTGGAGAGTCCATTCTGGATAACACTCCTCGCCATGCTACCATTGTTACCAGGGAACACAGTGAGCTCCTTCGAATTGAGCAGAAGGACTTCAAAGCACTTTGGGAGGTAAGTTCAGATTCATTTGCACTTAATGCCTTGACCTCAAAAGTGTTTGTAATGTAGTATTGTTGCATCGCACGTCAGATGAATCCTTGTTGCTGCTGGTGTGTGCAGTCCCAGGACCAGAATCAGCTAGGAGCGTGGCAATTTAAAAAAAAAAAAAAAGGGATTGGAATTACTAAAGGGCTAGAAATGGAAAGCTTCAGTGTAGATAAAAGAAGGCACATGAGGGCACAAGAAAAAACATAAACAGCACAGCTCTACATAGCTCCTTTAGAAGACCCCCAGATGGGACAAACACAGCCTTATATAAACATTATCTGAGGACGGGGAACCAAGGAACAGAGAGAAACAGAAACAATACCTTATATGGAACACAAGATTAACTAATCAGAGGGCAGTGTTCAGAAGATAACCTTATAAGGAATAACTTAATCTTCATAATGTTCCCATCATGCTTTTCTTCTCCTTCGCTTCTTGCTGTAACCTAACTAGAGATTTCTCATCTTAGCTTCTCAGTGTCCAGTGTCTAATGTTGTTACTTGCTGCATGGGGTTGGCCAATAGCCCGTCCTCTCCGGGACAGAGCACCACATAGTATGAAGACCATTTATATCATAAGCAAAGTATAATTATTTTAAATTAGCTTGGGAAAAAAGGGAAGGTTTTTACTTCTCTTTAGTGCTTCATATCATGTGTGATTACATACTTCTGTATTTCTTTCTTGTGGGCCTCTTGTAATGAAATAACTTAGGTTGTAGAATTTTTGGTAGAATTTATTTATATACAGCAGGTGTTGCTCTCTTAGCCTTAAATTTGCTTTTATTGCCAGCTTTTTTGAGGAGAGTCTATTCTTATTATACTCTGAAATTTTAAATTATTCTCATTTACGCCTGTCTCATCACCAGCTGTAAGGGGTTTAGAATTTGCAGATGGATCAAGATCACTTAAAAATTGACTTACTGATTACATGTGAATTCCCTTAAAACTTTACTTTGTGGAGAACATACTGCTGAGGTTCTTCATTCTGTAGTCTGTCTACTTTGGTACCCATGCAGAGAAGACTTCATTAACATGTTGCTGCAGAAAGTTACTGAACTTGAATCCATTTGCATTTTTGCAAGCATTACATCTGGTTTGAAAAGTGATGTGGGAACTGGAAGGCCTACACTGCTGCCAATTTGTACTTCCAGCTTGATTGAAATGGTGACTGTACAAGTGTAGGTGTTGTGCAGAGCTACCAGATGGTGTGACAGTATCCTAAAGTTGCAGGTCTAGGGACACTAATTACATTTAAGAAATAGGTGCTGGTTCTAGCATTTTAGTTAATCTTCTAACTGTGGATAGATGGATTTTTTTTTCTTTCTGTTTTCCTGCAAAAGAGCAGTATTTTATTCCAAATAATTGTCCTAAAGCAGTTCTAAAGTCAGTATTAGAAAGAAGGTCAAATCCCCAACTATCTACCATTGGTGGAGGAATTGACACTTTCATCACCTGCCGAACAATATGTTACCTTGAGCATAGTTAATGGTGCAGCATTGCCAAGACATGAAAGACCACTGTGTGAGTGAGACATGTTTGCCATTGAATGCTCTGACAATATCAGATCTCATTCTTTGAATTGCATAGTCAGGATTTGTACTGTTTTTTGGCAGGTTCTACAGCTAAATGAAAATGTTTTGGCAAATTCTACAGCTACTGAAGTTTTGCAGCAAATTTGAAGAAGGCAATATTTTTTTGCAGCTCAGATTTTTTTTGCTACAGCAGCTGCATTGTAGTTTTAGGCCTTGGCATGAAAAGATTAAATATGCCAGCGGTCTCATCTGTTTTAACTTATGCAGCATTTGCCAGTAGTCACAGATTTGATAATGTAGATAGTGCTTTACAAGATCATGATCAGGGGAATAAATCCAATTTTAGGTTTCTCTGGTAACATTTTTGTTATAATTTACTTTTGATTGGTATAAGCACAGTTATTTCTCCCATGCATATGAATTTCCCGCTAAGCATTCAGAGACTGTTGTTCTCTTATCAGGATCTCTTATGGAGATTCCCTTTTAAAAATTTTTGAATCTTATATTTAAAGTTATTCTAAAAAAATTTAAACATAATTTGCTCCTCAATCACTAATACAGTTTTGTTTCTAGACTTTTGATGATTTTGCTGAGTTTTTTGATGATAGATGCTTTTGTGGAAGATGATATGTCTTAGAACTACTGGAGTGATCATAGACACCTTTAGCACACCCCTTGTGTGTTGCAGCTTTTATGAATTTTATGACTGTTTATGAAATTGGGCAGTAGAACATGTTACAAATGCTGCAGGTGTCAGTCACAGAGCACCGTTTAGATTGTGGTGCTTCTTTGTGTTTTGTCCCATTTTACTTCTCATATATTTTGATGTGTTTTCTTCCAAGGATGCTATCCCTGTGCTCTCAGTGAGTGGAAAATTATTCAATGAAATACAGCTTTGCTGGTTGGTCTCAGATATAATAAAGTCGTTCATTTTTTCAAGGTAATATTTATTTCCTTGCAGCCTGCTAATCCCAGAGTCTGCATAAACTGCAGCTAGCATGTGATAAAGCGAGAATGTTTAAAATAGATGGAAAATTATGCAATAAAAATTTCCCAAAATATATTAGCAGTAGCACCAGTACTATATTGTTATTAATATTATTGTTACCTGATGAAAAGTAAATACTTTTCTAAAGGGAGACTTTTTGTGTTTTGGATGCTGCATTATTCTTTCTGCCTTATCCTAAGGCTCATATATCTTTGCTGTGACAAAGTCTGTATGATGAAACTGTTACTGTTACATGTCATTCAGTCTTTAATTAAAGAAAAGTTAAGAAAACCCCCACAAATTCAAGAGTGGATCAATGATATTTAATACATATGGTACCATAAAAAATGGGGAAAGGCAACAATGTCAGTTCATTATAGTCCAGATATTGTAAAAGCTAAAATCTACTGTGGGCAAATTTCAACTGTCCACATAATGAGAATTTAATTCATGAAAGAAGTAGTTTATCTAGGAAACAAACTTGAATAATTCCAAAATAAGATAATATTGTAGTATAAGAGCAACCTAAATAAATTGAAGGGTTAGTATTCTTAAAATGGTTACCAATACTATGTATGAAGAATTTTTGTTACTAATAATAGAAGTGCAAAAATACAATATATGTTATTTTTTAATTTGTTTGTTTTTCCCCAAGAAATTCATTTATTTGGGGGGAAATTTACTTTATTTCCTTGGTTTTAGGAAAAAATCAAAACTGTTAACCAAATAACAGAGTTATTCCTACAGAGGAAAGAAAATCCAATATTGCAATTTTAAATATTTTTTTTCTTATTTTTAGATTGTAAATGTAATCTTGGAAAATGAAACAACAGAAATAGATTCAGTATCAGCTTTAATTTACTGTACAACTAAGCTGAAATGCTAGGAGTAAAAGCTATGAACTGTCCTTCTTAACACTAAAAATTTGTTAATACTGAAGCATACTGATGAAGTTCATATTTGCAACAAATATTTTTATACCTCAAATCTATGCAGTTCTTTGAAAGAAAATTACGTATCCATTATGCTGCTTATGAAACTTTTAGTATATATTCTGAAACTAGATTTTGAGAGAAATATTATCTATTTTAATTATTTCTACGTTTAGAATTAATTTTAAGAATCTCTGAAACTTAATATTGTGAATTTGCAGACTTCTCTGAGTTTTGTTTAAATTGAAAAGTAACTTATCCTATATTAGCTGTATTGCTCTAAGAAGCAATTGTATTGGTATAATGATTCCCAGATTAGAGATGTTTTATTGATATACTTAATGCACAGTATACAGCAAAGGTATTAATTTGTATGTGTACTATTGTAATTGGGTCTATACCTGAAAGAAAGAAAAGATAGCTACTACTAAACTGACTTTTTTTTTTTTTTAATCAGTATTAGTCTGCCAGTTTTTTAGATTTAAATATTCTTTGAGGAAAAGATAGGATATTATTTTTCAAAAATACAGTAAAATGCCTTCTGTAATAGATGCAGCCCCATATTCAGTCAGCCCTTTAAGTACAGAAAGATTTCCTGTGACCTTCATTTCTATCAGTTGAGGGATGCTGGTCAAAACAAATTACACTGTCCTGATAACAACAATTACCAGTTAAAATGGGTCAGTCTTTTCTCTAATGGCTGTGTCTGTTGAAGTAGCATCCTGTTGGGGAACATCTGTTGATCTCTGTTTACTCATCCTTGGAGACTGGTTGTCTATCAGTGCTGTTACAGTGGATTCAAGATGATGAAATCTCACATTTTGTTCTCACACAGCTGAACACTATTCCCTGATGAAGAACTAGTAGGTTATGGGAATCACTGGTGATATTTGTTTGTGCACTGATTGTTCCTGGCTTTGGTGTCTGAAGAGCACTAACAGACATGAAAAATAGTAGCTCGTTACTGTTACAACACTTTAGACTTCCAAGATCCTCTATAAATCTGTAGGAAAAAATATTGTTTGTGTTGATGAGTGCTTGCTTTCCTTCCTCAGCATGGATATGTGATTGTGGTGCTAGCTACCTTGCCCAAAAAAACTATTTCAGAGCACAAAGGAAAATACATCCAAAAATAAACATGAAAGCAGGAGATTACACATGGGGAGCTCTGGTCACGCACATCCTGTTGAGCACTACCTTGCTCCACCCCTAATAACTGGATTCTTTTAAATAGAGTAAGAGGGAAATGAATGCATTTGGGCAGTGTGATCATTACAGAAGTTCTTCATAGTTCATCTTTGGGCTTTGTTCTTTCATGCAGTTGCAAACTGATTCAAACCCAGACAGGAAGGGAGTGAATCTGCTGAGAGATGACTTATTTTTAGAGGTCTTTCGTACTGCGGTGTATTACTCAGCCTTCCTTGGATAACATACAAATAACCAATTTCCTTTTGTGTGGAATAAGACTGTGTTAGAAGTTACTGAACATGCCTTGACAAACACTTGAGTAAATGAAGAACAGCTATTACTTCAGTATGCAGTGACTTTGGAGAGAGGGAGACTTGGCCCCTATAAGGTCAGAATAATTTTTTTTTCTTAATTCCTGTTCAGCAGCACTTGCACATCTTGTAAACTGATAAACTGTAGTGTAACTTGCTTCCTGCTTTTGCCCATCTGCTGCTAATTCAGTAGCCCTCAGCAGACTGAACTGCTTTGTAATGATAGCTTTGGGAGAAGCAGCTTTCTTACTCCCTTTGTTTTCTGAGCACTGAGAGTGCTACGTTTTAATGAACTAGCTTAAAGCCACATCTGTCAGAACAGAAGTTTTACACGCCATTTCATTGGAATGCCATGTTGGAAGTACTTGTATGAGAGGGGGTGCTCTAGCCCTATTCTGTGGGGTTTCTGAATAATGCTTAAGTTCATCAGAATTGGGACCACAGCTCTCTGTATATTTGTATGGAATATCAATTTGTCACTTGAAGGGTATATCTAATTGCACCTCTCATATCAAGGTATAATACCATTTTATGCTTCATTTTATGTCCTGGGATTATAGCAGTAGGAATTATGAAGGCACATAAAAATACATTAATGAAAATAAATATGGAAGGGTTTTAATTTGCTTTTATCCATTTGGTCATATACTAAGTGCATTGTTCATCAAAAGATGGTACTGCATCTTGTGTGGTGTTTTGCAGTGTAATTCAGTAGGCAGCATTTCAGAGAGGTAGCCTTTTTCTTACCTTGGGCTATAGGAAAATACATGTTGCATTGTTCAATGGGAATGTTCTTGCTTCTTTCTCTGGTAGGTTCCTGAACACTTCAATGTGTTTAAGGCATATTAGGAATCTCACGTAAATGTCAGTACTTTCTAATATACCTTTTTACCAATGAGTATTCCATACCAGAAATTCTTTCCAGTTCATTTGAGTGAGAGATTAAATTTGATTTGAGAAATGAAATATTGGAAGGGGGAAATCAAAGAAAAAATCAGATTAATGTCCAGCCCCTAAACTATCACCTTGATTTATGGTGTACCACTCTGCCCGTTTATTGCCCAGTAATCAATTGCAGAAGTCTCTGCCCTGATTTACTGATTTCCCATAGGCAAACATAGTAGAGGTATAAAACTATAGTTAATAAAATACAGAATATTTCGCTTTGCAGGATGGGTGATCATGTGATTTAAAATAGTGAAGTGCTTGGAGACACACAAAAGTATAAAAAGGTGGTCATGGAACACTCGGCTCTCTTTACCCGCTTCATGTCACTCTTTCCATTGACTTGCTCAAATGATTCCTTGGTGATTTGTCTCTCTAATGGGATTTTATTTGTGAAATGTAAAAGTTATCAAATTGTGGTAGGTTGCATTTTCAATGTACCTGGAATACTGTGTTCACCAACCTCCCAAATAGCCATCTTGTCAGAATAAGGAAGAATTATTCCATGTTACCAGATGCAGAACACAACACAGAAGAGAGATGTGGAAGTGATGCCTGGAGAGGCTCCCTAGAGCAGAGGCTAGACATAGTTAAAGGTAGGTATTTATTGAAAGGCCTTCAAAGGATACACCTTGGGCAGTGCAGGAGTCTCACAGAGGCTGTACCCGAGATGGACAACTATCACAGATTTTTTTAACAGATATAAATTTGGTCTATTTGCATATCAGAGGTTAATCGTCCAATTACAGCTTCAGGTAATGGAGTCACATTCCTCCAGTTTGCCCCCTACTTCACTGTTGTTTACATTTTAGGTATCTGAGAAAGTGCGTTTCAGGTCTAGAGAGAAATTGTTTTGTCTGAATAAAATGAGAGAACAGTAGCTGATAGTCTGTGGAGTTTTAGAGTTATACACTAAAAAATATAAAACCTAAAACTTAAGGCATCAGAAGAACTCAAGTGTGTGGAATCTGTTGCCTTATGTTGTCTGCAAATCTCAATTGATAACAAATACAAATTTTTATGCAAAAAAAGAGCTAGTGTGAGAGACACTGAAAAATGAAGTGATGGTAGGCAAGATTTTTTTTTTCCTATAGGATCACATGGAAGGAGGAAAAATATAAAAAAAATTGTGCCCAGTTTTAGAATATGACAGTAAATATAGAATTGGCTAGATGTGAGCATAGCTGTGAAAATAGCTAACATCCCACCTTCATATGTTGTGTTAATACTGAGAAAGCATAAAAGTGAGTAGCAGGGAAAGATTCCAGAATTGTTATTATACCAAGAAAAAGTGCCAGATAGTGCTTCCAGTTTTGCTGGCATGAACATATTTCAACACATACAACACGACTAATGCAGCACAACTAATTTAATACACGAGAACCTACATGGGAGCAGATTTTTGGCCTTTAGAACTACTGTTTGGTTTTGATTAAATTCATAATATGGTTTTAGTTGAATATTGAAAAATAACATGCTTATTGGAAAGGTCTTGATACTTCCACATGTCTCTCTGCAATAAACTTTCCTTGTGCATGTTCTTGTGTGTCATCCCTACAACTGATTTGTATCTTAGTCTTATGAGATCTCTGGATCTATTTCAAAGGCAGCATTTTGTGACTCTATCTCTGATCACTGTGCAGAGGTGGAATAGGACTGTGTAGATCTGGCTTCTCCTGAGCCATCCTCCCATGTAATTTCTCTGAAGTGCTGTTCTGTATCACTGTAATAATGACCATCTGCTTGAACCCCCTGTTGAATCCTGTTATACCAAATACTGTGCAAAAATATGTTGTCATTCTATCTACAGTCAAATGCTTTTCTGTTCATTAGCACTTCAAAAGGTCTTAAATAATATTGCAGGAAACTTGACTTATTAGAGGTTGTTTCTTGGATAGAAAATAATTGAAACATCCAGAAAGCATGTCAGTCTCCCTGTTAAGTAATGGCTTTATTGGTTTTATCATATTTTATCATG
This sequence comes from Lonchura striata, assembly GCF_050655825.1. Taxonomy (NCBI): domain Eukaryota; kingdom Metazoa; phylum Chordata; class Aves; order Passeriformes; family Estrildidae; genus Lonchura; species Lonchura striata. The sequence continues at coordinate 20,804,048 of NC_140709.1, forward strand.
GTTAGAGATAAAGTTGAAAAATATGAATTCATCTGATTTCCAAGAAAAGAAATATTTAAATTACAGAACATCTGACAAACTGAAATGCATACACTTAAAGTCTGCAGGTGTTTTTCAGACTGCAATTTTTCTTGGAAGCTTTACTGTCAAACTTGCACTTTCTATAACCAGCTTTTTTATTAGCAAAGAAAATTATTTTCATCCTCAGCAGATTGTATTATTAAATGTGGTATCTCTAAGCATGTTGTGCTAAGTAGCAAAAACATACATTGCAAAACACAACTGGAGTGCTATGAATAATACTTCAGGAAATATACTTCTGGTCTTTCATTAGTTCATTTTTATTAAGTAAAAATGTCTTTCAGAAGAATCATAATATTTGAAGCTTATAAAATAGATTCTGGGTTTTTTCCCAGACATACTTTTTACTATCAAAGATATGTCTCATTCTCCTCTGTCACAGAGAGAAAAAAAAGCTAAACATAATTATGTTTTTTCAGATATGTGTGCATATATAATCTGCTGTGTATCTAATATGTATTGTGCCTGTATATGCTACAAGACAAATTTAGATTTGCTGTGTCAAACTTCTGTCAGACTGCCTGGAGCTTTGGTTCTAGCTGTTTGTGGTTGGCAGTGTCTTTTCCTGCCTTGAAGTGGATACCAAAGTGATCAGCTGCCTAGGGCTTTGCTTACACTTCCCAGCTTCTGGATTTAACACAGACCATCCTGGGGTTGCATTTGAATGGGTTATTTTAGAGATGGGTCCTTTCTGATCTTCTGGTTGGTGTTAGCATCTCAGTCCTTTGTCTCTTTTCAAATGACTTGTACTTTTTCCTTCCTTACACGAGAAGTTTATCTATCATTCCTGTTTGTCTGCAGGTTATTGAGGAAAATGGCAAATCCTTAGAAGCTTGAGTTTTTTGTTGCTTTACGGCAATTGATACAAGTGATAAGTTCCTCCAAGGCATTACTATAGAGAATGTGTGCTTGCATTCTGCATTTCAGTGGGTGCTTTCTGTTTTGTACTATATTATAACTGAGGCAAATTATCTGATACAATTTCTTGGATCAATGGGTATGTTCTAATATTTACATTTTAAATCTGGCAGTATTAAAAAAATTTAGAGATCTTTGACAATGAGTTTTGTGGCAGTGGATGATCTTAAACAGACTAACACAGGCTGAAAGCAAGGTTATTGTATCTTAGTATGTAGTGTTCCTTTTTATTCCCACAGTCTTATGTAGTTATAAAATATTTCATAAAAATAAATTTTATATGTTCACTTTCATGTATCAAGAGTAATGAAACATACAGGTCCTACTTAGTGGAATGTAAATTCTTCTATTTTTAGTAAGTCCTCCCTTAAATGGGTATTCAGCAACTTAAAACAAGCTTTTCATCCATAGTGGAAACACTACCATATTGAAGTCAATGAGCGTTGTGATATTTCAGCCCAGGTAATTACTAATTGCTTTTTTCTCCTTCTATTATATGCAGCATGGGCTGATGGCTGTAGGGTTCAATTTTCTTTAGCCTTATCCCTTCTGTAACAGTTTCTACCTACTGACACAGCTGATACAATGGGAGAGCAAGAGGCTGGAATCCCTCAAATGATTTTGTGGCTAAGGGGTACTTAACACAATGGTCCGCCCAGTACTGAGGGAAGTCATATCAAAGCCTTACGAACTCTCGGCATCCCTGAGGTATGCTTAAAAAGGAAGATAGAGAAAACTGAGACCTAAATATGGAATATCTCTCCTGTGGCAGAGAATAAGAATTACAGGGCTCAGCCTGTCATCTTGGCTTATTATGGCCAATCCCACATATCAAGAAAAGAAAGAGATTTAAAAAACTCCAAATAGTCCATGTGATTGCTCTTGAATCAATCCTCATTTCAATCTGAGCAGTAAAACTCCAGCAGTTACAGTTCTCAGGGTTAGTGGGTATTGCTCAAATTCCATTAGTTCAGTGAGCTACAAAATTCCTAGAAATCTGTTCACTAGGAATGTGAAAGGATTTACTGGCCCTCAGAAATGTTTACATCTCAAAGAGATTTATGGAACCAAATCTGCTTATGGGTAAATATTTTTCTTCTGGTGAATGGTTGTTATTGAAGAAAATCAGACAAGATGTGGTGCCTTTTAAGGCACATGTTCCATGTATTTTTTAACTATGCCATGAATTTGATGTTCACAAAATTTGGTGTTTCATGTAGTATTTCTATTACATGCTATTGTTGAAATCAGTGGTTTAGCAGAATATATGGATTCATACCATCAGTCCAGTGTAGTGCTTAAGACTCCATTTCTTTATCCTTTATCCCATGCCTGATTAGATATGACCATTAGTGTGTATTTCCTCTGAACTCTGCTTAAAATATTTTCTTGGTTAAATCCCAAGTGAAAAAGTTGAATGAAAGCTGAAACTCATAAATAACAGTTTACACACTAAGTATCTTCTAAATGAACTTTACTGCTGTTAATTTCAAGTTACACTGATAAAGTACTCTTCTCTTTCTAGAGGCTGTACATAGCTTTAAGCCAGGCTTATATAACAATTGTTTGAGGGTGATAAATAAGAAGTATTTAAAGTGAAACCTTGCTATCCTGCATCTAGTACTTAACTGATATAGTTCAACTTGCTGACATTTTAACCTCTGACCATTTCCAAAGTAATTTCTATTTAATTTTGCATACCATCACTCTCTTGTCCTTTGAAAAATATATTTTCTGATTACCAGTGCTGCACACCCTTTTCTTGAAGTATTAACCAAAATAGACAAACTCTATTCTGTTAATTTCCACAGAACCCTATACACATATTCCTGAGTGCAGGTTAGTGGAATCAGATACAGGGTTTTTTTAGTGCAATAAAAATATGCATTACAATATGATTCTTGTGTGACCTAATCTTTCAGAAACTGAGTCCTTCAAAGAAGTCATGCTGTTTTGAAAGGACTTGTTGTAAAGGACCTTGTTTGAGTAACTTAGTCTTTTATACTTAATTCTCTCTGGGGATAATTCTGGAGACTCTCAGTACAATTAAGGAAAGATTAAAAGCTCAGTGCAGACTTCTCTTTTCTTCCTTTCTGCCAATACCCTTCAAGCCTGTATCCTCACTGAAAGCATGAAACACTTTTCAAATGCCTTTTTTCTTTCTACTGTCATTTCTGGTATTTGTCTCTTCCACAGATTTAGTAATATGCCCTCTCTTTCTCCATTTGTAACTTCTGTTCCTGCTAGCATTTAATGGAAGCTTGTTGATCTCTGCTTAAGGGTTTATTGGGTGTTCCACCTTAGGTTTATCTGTGACATTTGGATCTTACTAGATAACCAGCAATCATGAAGCAGTAAGGAAATAATTCTTGCACTGTTGAAGGTGATGATAACTATGCTATTACTTAGTATTTCTTAGCACATTTGCTCTGCAGAGCTAAAGGAGTGAAATGTAGTAGAAGTGTAGACAATTAAGCAGATGTGTGAATACACTGATGCAGCAGCAGAGTTAATTCCCATTTTGCATGATGTACTGTCAAGGAAGAACTACACTTCAATCTGAGCCTGTAATAGCTGGGGCATTTACTTATGCTGTTGCTGTGGTATGGTTTAAAGATTATATGCTTTGATATTATAATAGAAATTCACACCAAAACTTTGCTTTTTTTTTTCTGTCTGATGTATTTACATACATCTGCCACATGGAGTTGCCTTATAGAGGCAACTGACCTCATGCAAAAGATACTTGATGTAATTTTATTCCAAGAGACAGACTTTTCCTATTTTAACAGGAGAATGTGGTTTTTTCAGCCTTTTAAACTTTCCCAATATTCAACTTCAGGACTGATATATGCTACCAAGCAGCTCATTAAGTGTTAATAATTGAGTGGATTCCTGTCAACTTTGCCACTAAAGTTATGGGAAGATGTGAGGCAAAGGAAGTACTTCAAATGCTTCCAGCCCCAGCAACGGTAGGAATACATATTTTCCTAACGCAAGAATTCTCTAAGACATTGATTTTACATGGATATCCATACTGTATAATATAATTTCAAAATGGTAGGTGATTTTGCTTAACTGGACAAAGTCTTTGGATAAGAATTGAGTTAATTTGTATTGAATAAAATGTAATAAATGGTTGTCATATCCTGGAGGAGACCATGAGTTGTATTTTCCCTTTGTATTTAACAAAATAATTCATACTACTAGTATGAAGTTTCTGCTGTAGGGAGAAGGGGAGGTACTTTGTATTTGCCTGCTCCCTTGCGATAGAACAATGGCAAAGCTCACCCTCTGTGGTAGTAATAATGTAAATACAGTGTCAAATATCTAGAAAGAGATACATACTTGTCTGTAATTGACTGTTTATTCTTTCTCGTCCCCAGCTAAAGCAAAGTGTCAGCATGTTTCTTCTGTCTTCACTAATTAACATTTTGTTGATTTTCCTTTTAAGTATACCTTTATTGCTAAAACACTTATTTCAGTCTACCTATGCATATCATTATCTGATAATGCTGTTGCCATGTATATAGATGAAAATTATTATTCTGATGTGCTGAAGAATACAGAAGGAAACAAACAACTCTTTATTTGAAAGCTGTTGAAGTAATAATGAATGCTCTCTTTATATTAGATGTATGCATTTTAAATTAACATTTTTGAATGGACAGTTTATTATGAGCAGAATTTGCTAGAATAGGTGCCTTTGTGACTGAAACGTACCTAATCTACTGTTTATTATCAGTTTTATATGCTAGCATTTGATAATTGTTGAGAAAAAAGTATTTTTTCATTGCATTAAGAAAAACCATCATTAGGTAAGCTTACACAGATATCTGTACAGAGGTAGAAATTATGACAGTGGAAGGGCATACTGTTGTATACTCCAAATATGATCAGTATTATTGCTTCCCAGACTTTACTCAGTCTCTAGCTCTATGAAAGTTATGTCTCCATTGAATTTTTCCAAATGTATCTTTTCCTCAGCATTTCCTAGAGACTTAAATATTACATTTATTTTTTGTCCATTTTTTATCTTCTCCTTCTCCAATGTTTTCATGTTATCAAGTTGTTTGTTCTCTCTTTGAGAAGATGAATAAAAAAAAGAAGAAATCCTGAACCCAGCCCTTTAGCACTTCCTTAGATGCCACCTTTTTATGTGTTGCCATGTTTCATTATCTTTTGTTTGCAGTCATTTGGCTAATTGTTGATTTTCATGACAGTGCTTCTACCCAAGACATTTTCAGTTTTTTTAAAATGAGCTATGACTATTAAATATTTTACTGATATCCAAATATTTGACAGCTACTGCATTTCTTTCTTCCTCTACTTCAGTGATTAAAAGAAATCAACAGCAACCCACATAACCAAATTTAAAGCCTTCAACTTTGATTATGTCAATTTTGCTGCTCTACAGATTTGTTTCTGTTAACTATAAGTGAGGGCTGTCTGATCTAAGTGTAGTGATACTTACTGCTTTAGTCTTGAAGAATGATTTCCAAGCATTTTTGAGGTTTTGTTAATTTTCAGGAACCTTATTACATGGTGCTAGATAGAGCCTGGTTTGAAGTAAAGTGGTTAGTGGCATCCATGTGCGTTGGATGGAAAAGAATGGAAATTTACTGCAGTTCTGGTATTATAAAGGTTTGCACAATCAGTTGGGAAAATTCACTCTCAAATGAAAGAAAGAAAAGTGTATTAGAAAATAAGGTATTGGCAAGAATATATAATTCCATTTATTTTTCTATCTTACCTGTTTACATTCCTCTTGTGAGTTATTCCTAGTTGTCCCAGGACAGAACACATCCAGCAGAAACTGATGCAACCTGCATTATGTTCTCTGGCACATCTGCTAACATTTAAATTCATGAAAATTAAGGTTTTTATTGGCACTGCCTCACAGTGACCTCTTAGCATGATCTCTGTACTGCTACATTTGTCCCTCTATAAATGTGTGCATCATTAAATAAATAAAACCCAAAAATTCTGAATGATCTCTTGTCTCAGGGAACACTGTTGATGACTGTATTCTGATAAAGTCTTAATTTCTACGTGTTGCAGATGTGTTCTGGTGTTTGTGGAATATCCCTTTGTGCCCATGTTGTAAGAAAGCATGAGGAGGAAGGAGTGACCCTGAACTCACCTCCAGCTTCACCTTTTTGCTTCTTGTCACATCTTGTTTTCCAGTCAAAAATTGGCTGGCTCAGTAGTAATTAATCAAGTGCAGGAAGATAAAGCAGAAGTATAGTAATTATACACTGTGTTCTACAGAAGCTGCAACATTAAAAGCATGCAATTTCAGCAACTACTAGAAATTATTTCCATTCTCCTTCTGTTCAGCATTTGTGTAAATACTGAGGTGAAAGTACACTAAGCAACTTCATTTTGTCTTCAAATGAGATTTCTCATCAAATGTTGGATCATTAATCCTGTGCGTCTCCCTGAGACATGGTGAAGCAAATAAGTCAAATAAGTTGCATTTTGACCTCTGATATATTTTAAATGAGGTCTGGTGTGTCTTACAGTGGCCTTTACACATGGGCTTTCTGAAGCTAAACGTCTTTTTGTGAGGCTATCTAATTGGGCAGATACCCCATTATCAAATGAGGAAGCTCATTCATCTGGCTGGATTTGAAGGCTATAAATTATAGCTAATTTTATCTCTCTTGGTTATTAAATACACATTTAATGATAGATTCAGCATGCTGGAGATTCTTTAAGGGAAAGTAAGGAATAAAGCACTTATGGTATTGCCGTGCAGTAACATCATTTGTAACTGTCACCCTTTATTTTGTCTTCAACTTTGATATGAAGTGGGAAAAGGACATTTCACAGTACTGAGACTGAAATGCAAGCAGGCATAGATGACCACTTTGAAAAAGTGAGAAACTGTAATACTGTTCTAAGGAAAAACATAAAGAAGGGTAAGATATAGGCTTATGCTTGCTGTATATTCAGCTTTTTCCAGTGGTTCTTAGAACAGTTGTGTTTGGCAAGTGGGTTCTATAGCTTGTGGGGGAGCATCTATTAATCTCAGTTTTGTTCTTCATCCTTGCTGCTTACATAGCCCATGTTGTGGCCTGTGAAGTTTGCAGCTGGAAGACTACCCTGAATTTTAGAGATCTCTATTTCAAATCCCAGCTCAACTTTAACTGTGAAAAAGGGTCCCTTTATTCCTTGCAGAGAGAGCCTTGAGATGTAGATTGGATATCTAAAGTGTTGGCACCAATTTATTTTCCCTAAGCATTATTAGGTCTTCCACTCACTAAAACTGCAGTCTATGCTAAACATTTTGCTGGCAGGGCTGTGCATAAAATGTCATAGTGTTAGGTTGGGAAAATGGGGGTTTTGCGTAGTAGACTTAGCTTAATGAAGGACCGATACAAGGAATAGTTGCAAAAGAGGTTTTGCTGGCAGAAATCCCATTATCCCTGGGATAATTTGCTGACTGAAGTGTAAATGTAGGGCAAGCTCTGAGCTGGCCTTTGGAAACTTGTACATACCCTTATTATTTTTTTTTTCTATGTCACGACAGTGGGAGGAGTGAGTTGTCAGTGATTAGACAGACTACAAATTAATTTCTGTGCTCTTCTCTGTGGAAAGCCTAAATCCACAGTTGTGCAGTTATTGTGATTTCTAGCTGCAGAAAGACGAGTCATATAAACCTGTCTCATGAAAGTCATCTTATTGCAATTTTGATCAAGACATTTAGTTTGACCCTCTTGCCTTTTTTTCCCCCCTATGCAAAGTAAGAATACAGTATACATTTGTTTTTTGAAAGTGTTTTGATGATTATTGAATAGTTGAATAAGCCTTTAACATCTAGATGGATCATATGCAACACTTAAGCACAAAGGTGAATCTCTTCAGCTGGAGAGATTTCCCTTTATCAAGCTTTCTTGGGACCTTAGTGCAAGCAGCTATGTGCCCTTTCTGTGATGGGCCTCCAACTGTGGGTTAAAAATTCTGGGGATTGTCTTAGGGTTTTTCTGTGTATAGTTTTTACTATTTTAGGTATCTCTATATAAATCTTTAATAATATTGTTGATCACTTTAAGTCCAAAATTCTTCCTGCTTGTCTCAATCTAATATTTGACATTTTAAACAAAGCAGTTACTTGCATAAATAAGCATTCTGGTCTCTTATTTATGGTTGTGACAGCCTGAATTTTTTACGTGCTTGTGTGTTTGCTTGAAATTGATGTGGGCTTTGAATCAATAGTAAGTAATTTAAAAGTCTGCTTTGCAAATATTTTTTTTTGTGAACAGCACCCTCTTCACAAAACAGTGTTTTGTTCATTCCTTCCCCTCCCACTTCCCCTCCTCATTAGCTATCTTATCTTCCCTTTTAGTAGGGTTTTAATGTGTTTTTTTTTCAGTAGAGGAGTAATGTTTAATTAAAAGTTACTTGCATGTTTTCAATTATAGATGATAATTTGTTTGATTTTACACTCTCAATTGCCTTGAGTAATTTCCTGTAGAAATACATATAATCCCATTTGCATGTTTGGAGTATTAGTGTGTTGTTTGCATAGCTTGTGTGTAACACTTAAGGAAACCACTGGAGCCTAGAAAGAACAGATGATGCTTTTTAGCAACAAACAGTGATCCAATGGATATTCTTTCTTCTCCTTGCTGAATAGTTATGGAAACAACTTTTTTCACAGAACTGGAAGTTAGGTTGTCAAACCAATATGATTTAGTAAAAAATTGGGAGTTAGGCAGGTGGGCCAGCAGTAATGTTACATTCATAAACACTTGACATATGTCAGTGCTGACTGGTGTTAATTCCTAACTTCATGGCTTCATATAGTATAGCAGAGAAAATACATATTAACACATCCCAATATGTTGATATATGTCAGACTCTCATTACAGATAAATTTGTAGCTTTTAGCTGTTGAAGATAAGGTAGCAGGAGGCTTGCATGTTATTGCACCATGTGTTCAGTCCAAGTGGAACATAATGTATTGCTCTGCTCTCCTTAGTTCAGAAGACATGAACTCAAAACAGGGAGAGGTGAAGAGAAGGACTGCAGTGATAAGGGAGATGGACTGTCTGTTTTATATGATAAAAGTGCCTATCTGGGTTAGTCTTGTTTGTGTAAAAGCTGATCTGGAATTTGGCTGGTGCTTGTAAGTGCACAAGACCACCATTCAGAGGATGTAAACTGTTAAAGCATGGTGCTGCTCTGGAACAGATGGGTACTAAGCAGCTTGAGTGTTTTAAGTGTACATCAGAAATTTCTTTCTAACCATCAGAATGATGAGGTTCCAAAAAAATTTCTGATAGGTAGTTTATAAATGATAATGTTTGAAGTGGAGTTGATTTTTTAGAGTGACTCTATGTATATCTGCAGTAGTAGCTGCAATATTGTTTGTACACCAGATTTAAATTTCAGTATTTTCACTAAATACCTTTCTCCTAGTACAGCAGAGACATACGTGAAACCATGGGATCCAAATTTTGTTTCAGTTCTTAGTGAAAAAGTGTCCTTGCATCTGATACTGCCTTCAGAATTGACAGCACTTTCCACTTTTGTTTGCAACATCCATGTCATACCCTGTTTTGTTGATAGAATCCTGTCAGGAAGGTCAACATCGTTCTGTCCTCTCTGATGCAGTGAATGTTGGTCTTTTGTGCTTAAATGCACCAGTCAAATTCCAGATCAGCTTTTACACCAACAAGACTAACCCAGATATGCACTTTCTGTTTTGGTATGTAGCATGTTTCTCCACAGAAAGGGGGGAACACTCCTCGCTGGAATAGAACTGTTTTTTTAGGTTCATGTCTTGACATGACAATTGGAAATTTTAATTCCCAGGGAGGACAGGCAAATGTAGATTTGCTGCTCTTTGGATGAGCACAGTCCGGAGGAGGAGGAGGAGTTAAAGTAAGAAGTATAGCACCAATCTCCATCTTTCTTGAAACAGAGACTTTCAGTTCTTTGAGTGTGTGGTGGTGGGCACCTCTCACACAGAGACTTCTCAAATTCAACACCAGAAGATGCTTACTGAGCAATTGCAAATTGCTCTCTGAAGGCCAGAAGGGCATAGGATTGAAGGTACATCAGCACTTCATTGAAATGGCCAGGTGCTGTCAGCTCACTGTTGGGGATGCCTTGAAGCTCTTTTCACATACCTTCCCTCAGGAGATTGTCACTTTTTCTGGATGCCCTTCATTTTATTCCTTATCAACAGCACACAAAAAGAGGAGGAAAGCTGGGGAGGCTTGGAGGAGTGTCATGCAGTCCCACACCAAGATCTAAAACTGCCTTTGAACAAATTCTCTGCTAATGATTGTGCTTAAGTCTTTGTTACATTATGTCCCTGAGGTTGTGGGGCCCTGTGTGCTCCTGAGGAAGGTATAAAAATCAGTATATGTAAAATCCAGGAAGAACTTTGAAATGAATGTAACCACATTAAACTTCCATATTAGAACAAAAATAGTCCTTTGTTTCAGCATTTTTTATAAATTAATGAGTTAATTCAGTTTCACTTTCCTTCCTGGTTAGGGTAAGACAGTCCATATACTGTTTTTTAAAAATGAATGCTAATAATAGACATGGAATAGGTCTTTATGAGTAGCTAGAATTTTTCTGCTGTTCAGATATTGCTAGTGTTCAAGTTGCACATATTTCTTGTTTAATATTCAGGTATTGCATTTGGTTCTTGAAACCAGAGAGAAATACTTCTATGATCAGGAGTACCAGCTAGGAACAGCAGTAATGTGAGTCATTTTGACAGTGAGCAGACTTGTCAGAATGTTCACATTTTCAAGACTAGATGGTCAAAGATATCCATTTATTTCCTAAATATTTTTCAAAATCCTAATGAAGATTTAAACAGCTGTGCCTCCCAGTGTCTTGAATTGAAAAGATAATTAATTAACAATTTTATTTTACTGCTAAAATAGTAGGTGTTTACTGAAAAGTGAAAATAGTAAAAAAGATTCAGTCATGTTGTTTGTAATACTTTTAATAGTTGAATTTGCCAATCTCATAGTGTAAAATATGGCAATCCTAAGGCAAAAAGAGAATTTGTAATGAATGAATACACTGTAAGGTACTGAAATAATTTTTAATTTATTCAGTTTATATATTAAGTACCTTTAACATATAAGGCACTTACTTTTTTTCCCCTCATAAACCCTGTTTGCGTGAATTAATTTCACATTGTCCACTTCTTTGGGATAAACTAGAGCTTCACTGTGTGTAAGACACCTTTATGTTACAAAGTGAAGATCCCCTGGTTTTGGCTGAAATGTTGCTGCATTACAACAGTCTCTTGCTTAGGGCCCTCTGCATAGTAGAATATTCATTTAACATAATAAATCACTAAAAGACTATAGCAACTTACTGGACCCATTCTTCTGTATCTCTGACTACTGTTCTTGCCAAAAGTGTTAAAAAAGGCTCAGTGGATGAAGGAATCTATTTGTGTGAGACTACCTGCTTTGCAATGGTTTCACAAAGAAAAAAAAAAAATTGTGCTACGTTCACTGGCTCTTTAATTTGGATTGCCAATGGTAATGCAGAGTCTACGCTGAAGAGAGGTAGGATAGAGAAGCAGAAACATTAGTGCTAATCTGCTGCAGAAGGACAAGATAAATCAGCACAGCTCTCATACATCACTGAGAGAAGCTGATTGCAACTTGACCATGTGCCTAAGTGGTCACATCAGCAACAAGAACGGAGCATGGATAAAAAACCTAAAATGTATCCTTAGGGCTACTTGCTGTGCACGACCTATAATAATACATCAATGTAAGTTTAAGGGTTTTTTGTTTGTTTCTTTCTGTTGCAATTCTTGTTGTTTACAAGAGTATATTTTTATTTTGCATAGATTTAGGGAAAATGTAATGGAGTGTAATACTAAGCAGATAATACTTGGATACTGTGTATGTCTGTGAATAGTAATAGGCTTATTGCTGTGTGTCTCAACATAGTTCTTTCTTTGAAGATGTTTTAATATTTAATCCTGTAAGTCACATTTTGGGAATTGAGTAAGGTTTTGAATGAGATAATAGTGAGATCTCCCTTTATAATTTCTATCATCTTGTGTTCAAAGTGATCTTAAAAAAAATTATTTTTACTGTGAGAATTTTTGCTTTCCATAATTTTTTTCTGTTAAGAAAAGTGCTCATAAAGACTGATCTATCTGGACCTTTTTATTCATTAATTTAGTGCAGATAGTAATTTTCCTACATTTTAAAAAATTTGTGCAATTGTTTAATTTACTGTCATTTAGGCATCTGCAAAAAGGGAAGGCAGGGATTAGATGAGAACTGAATAAGCATTGATTGCTAGTCTGAAAATTAAATTTTGAAAGTTTTTGCAGTAAATCTGATTTCAGTCCATTTTTACTAAATTCGATTATCATATTTAAATTGAGGTTACTGTACAGAAAACAAATGTGTGAAACTGTCCTGGAGAGTACACATTTCCTATTGTATCTGACTTTAAAGATGTTGATTGCATCTACCCAGGAATATCCTAATTGTAAAATTCAGAAAACATGTTTAAATAATGCATGGGAAAATAAAAAGGAAAGATGGAATTTTACTGTTCAGATGTTAAGGTGATGCTTTACTTTAAGAGAAAAAAAAAGTGTAGTAAAAGCAAAAATCTACTGATGTGAAATCTCAGGCTGTCTCTTATGGCTTTAGGCAAAAAGGCAGGGAAACCCAAAACAGGTCTTGCTGTGCAGTCTGAAAGCAAGGGAAATTTGGAAGCATTTATGAAAACACACTAATATTTCTGTATTTATTTACTTGTTTCTAGGGAGAGAAGGTGGCTTTAAACAAACAAATTTATAAAATATGTAAAAGGAGGTGTGAAGGGCACTTCAGTGATAGGACCTTGAGAAAGTAGATATAAAGATACAGAGCAACATCTATTTATTTTAGAGCGTTGTAACTGTGGCCAAATATAGTACTAGCAGAAAGCTTAGAAACAGCCCATATGAGTGTGTGTACAAATGGTTTATTTTTGTGGCAATTAAAAATGTAGGGATAGTTGTGTGTCTGTTATCTCCTTCACAGACCTCAAATATTCAGAGTATGGGCCAGTTTCAGATTTTGCAACACAGGTACTTTTTTTTTTTTTAGGTCCTAACCAAAACAAAAGGTTTACTTGTTAGTAGTTGCAACTTTCCTACAGGACTGATGGGTGGAAATAGAGAAGAGAGAAGGTAAAGCTGTATTGCAAAAAGGGTGCTTATTCTTCCCAGCAGAATAAATAAGCAACCTAGCCAAGTGGCAGATGAAACATGGACCACGTAGAGAGTTTATTTTTGTACAAATGTGCATATGGATGATCACACAGGCCCTCAGTTGTACTTAATTCCTGAAGCAGAGATGTCATTGGGAACTAACAACTTTAGCAGTCTGACTTAGAAAATAATAAACTCAAATAGAGAGGAAAGCTGTACAGCAACAGGAAGAAAAGAGGAATGGTGATTTCTTTGATCTTATGTCTGTTCTAATGTACCCAATGTGGTCTTAAGTTGTCAGCTCCATGGCAAAGATTCCTATGTTTTGTTCTTTGAAATACTCTCTTTACACATGCGACAGAGTAATATAATCAGTCTGGCTCCTCCTAATGGAGCTGGACTTTGGTGAAATAAAAACATCCTTCTTTTTCTGTCATCTGTGTTCATTGGAACAGCAGAAGATTATTTGCATTTACAAAGATAATGAAACAAGTAGCTTCCCTTGTTTTAAAGTTATTCTGAGGAGTTAGAAGTCCTATATCTGCTAAGATTCTCTATAGTTGTGTTGATGTGGTCTTAAAACAAACATTTGCTTCAGTGTGTTTCTGTGAAATTTCATAATGCTGTCACGCTTAAATTAGATGCTAAATTAATTGCAGTGCATATGACAAAACTGGAATTAGGTAACTGCTTTTTTAAAATTTCCTTTTTAGTTGAAGAAATAAAAGTCTATTGTGGGCTGAATATGGTTGTGATGAACTTTCCATTTGACAAGGCTCACCCTCCTTTTCCAGAGTGAAATTCTGTGTTTGTCAGTCTGTTACCTTGTTTTACTGTTACTTGTAAAGCTCTTTCGCTAGACTCCAACATGGTCTTCATTTTCACCTTCAGTTTTAGTCAATAAATTTATGCTAAGTAGCTTCTTGTGCTTTAAAATGTGCTAATGGACAGCTTTCAGAGCTGCAGGGGGCTCCTGATGCCAATTTCAGCATACTGAATTTGCTTCTACTTATGATATTTAGGAAAACAACATAAAAATGTTCTTGTTACGTTTGAGTTCAGTGGAAAATCTCCTGCCAACCAAACTTGCCAAGGTAGGGCCTGAAACCTTAAAGCAGCATGAGTCCTATGGTGACATGACACAAGCAACAGGCTGTCCTGGGAAACATACAGTCATAGGAGCTCAAACTGTGTTGGTTGAATATAATTTCTTGGTTTTCTGTCTACAGAGCAGTACATCTTCCACTTGAAGCTGAAAGTCTGACCCCTGTTATCTCTATTGGTGGCTATATTGCCCCAAGGAAACTGTTGCCCCAAGAAGAGGTCTTTCAAGTTCCATGATGGGAGATAGAGTCAACTTCTGTATTGGTGCAATGAGTATATTGTGTCCCCATCCCAAAGCTTATGAAATCTGCTGGCCAGGAAAAGGAATGACATGGCTTTCCATCTTCCTGCTCCTCCTAGTCCTTTTTGGGTTTAGGCACTTCTGATAAAAAAAGAGGCACAATTTTGCAAGTATCCCAAGAGACCTAGGAACTGTTGGTCTTTCAAGCATGCATAAAAAGCTTCCATCTCACTATATAAATGCAGGCCTAAGAGCTCATTGATTTGTTCCACAAGTTCAATAATCACTAATCCATCTACGGAATGGCGTCTGGAATGCTCACAACCAACTTCTGGCAAAAAATGTTAGCTCACAAGCTACAGTGTATAAAGTAGCCCTGTTCAACAGCATCAGGTGCTGCCAGAAGTATGGTTAGAAGATTTTGATAAGTGACTTTGACCTCAGACAGTGTAGCATATGATGCATTTGTAACTGTCTCAACAAAGTGATCTCTCATCCAAATGTCAGTGTCTTCTAGGGAAACAGGGAATCTCTGAAAGGGGGAAAAAATTTATCTGTAAATTGACTCTAAAAGAAATAGTACCAATTACAGATTTTATGAAAAACAAACTGTACCTTGATAGTGTCCTCTTTGAAATTTTGGAACCTCTGTTGAAAGCCATAAACAAATTATAAGGTACTGAGAAAGATCATATTTGAAAGGAGTTTTCTTGGTATCTCTCCTTCTCATTTTCAGATAGACTTTCCAGCCTTTCTAAATGTTGTCTGTGAAGTGGATATTGTCCAGAGCATAGTGAATTGCATGGTATCAGACTACTGGGGCACACACTGCAGTGATTTCAAACAGGTAGCTTCAGGGGACAACCACTCACCTGATCTTTCAGTCTTTTAAAAGAAAGACGTATAATAATGAAGGTGTGTTCAAAAATGGGATCATTCAGACTGATGCCTAAAACTCTGCTATTCAGTGAAAATCATAGACTCCCAATTAGGTTGTCAGTATTTTGTGAAGTTTTTTGAAGCTTTTAACAGTTTTTATTGCCTCTTTGATTATCCTGGAAAGTAAATAGTTACATGTTGGATAACCATATGGATGATGTGTTGGTGTATTTAAAGAAGATTGCTCAGATGGCTCAGAGCCCATAGTGGCAGTGCCAGGATTTTTATGCACTAAAAATCTAAACAAATAACTACAAGATGGAGGGAGCAATCACTGAAAGGAAAAGTGAGCAATAAAATGTAGAATTCAACTTTACCATCAGGGACAGATATTAAAGCCATGGGAGAAGTTGTAATGTGACTTCTCATACTACATTTGGGCTGTGTCCCAATTAGCTTTCCAGCTTCAGCGGGGAAGGTAGTTTGAGGTGGTTGTTCCTTGTTCCCAGTCTACAGTACTGGGCTGCCAGTGATCTTTTTAAAAGTTCAGGTTTCTACCTCAGTTTTTACACTTCCTCAGTGACTCCAGTTGAACTTCTAGCAGAAGGGGTGGAGAATCAGGTTGCACTTTTCACCACAAGCCATACAAACTCCATTTCTCAGCATACCAATGTACCATAACAACTTCTTATAATAACAAGGCCATTGAATAACCTGGCATGATTTTCCTTGGACAGATGATGAGTGGTGGGAGGAAGGAAGGAAGCAGAAAGGAAGGCGAGGGATAATAGAAGGAAAATTCTCGAGGGACTGAGTAATTTCTTCAGGGAGACACTTCCCATATTTTTTATTCAGTGCCTGAATGCTGCTCATGCAATATATACAAATATTCTCAGTCTCTTCAAGTGAAAAAGGACCCTGTAATCCAAGTCCACTCACTGAACTATAAATGTAACCTCACTGAGAGAAAGAAATGGTTTAAAAGACTCATATTTTAGTCAGGTTTTATCAAGAACTGTAAAGCACATAATTCTCATAACAGGAAAGCTTCAGTTGTTTTAAACCCTGGCAATTTTTTATTTGAGAAATACCCAGGCAACAAGCCTTCTCTCAAATGAGATAGAGTGGACTGTTTTATATCAGGAACTGTATTTCCTACTTTTCTTTGTCTGCCAAAAATTCTCTTGCCAGAAACTCTGTCATTTCAATTTTTATCTGTTGTTGAGGGGAAGTTAGTTAACCATCACAGTATCACCACCATCACTACAAAAAATATCAGCAGATAGTGAAAGGCTATGGAAAACTGATAATGCTTAATTTTCCCTGGGCCATGACAAGTGATGATAAAATTGCCAGCTCCATTTTACAGTGGAGAGGATTGTGGTATGGATATGCCTTAAAGTAATCTGTGGACAATTCTGAAACAAGAAGGTAGCAAATATGTCAGGTCCATGCTTGTTACTACTTTTGCTATGTTGGTATATAATTAATAAAATGTTACAGCCACTACCATGTTCTGGTAGTGGATCTGTGTCATCGAAGGAACACACAAACACTGGTTAGACTTTCAATGTCTTTAAAAAATTAAATGTACTAATGGAAATTTTCACCATTTGGCTGCTGGAGTCAGAGTTTTGTCCTTTTCAATTAGATTATATGCACAGACCAGACAGACCTCATTGGGACAGCCCTTGCATGCATTTGATGGAGAATTTGACCAGAAATGTTTGACATCCAAACAAGCTGAAAGCTTAAACACACATTAGACAAAATTTTTTATACTACGTGATGAGAGTATTGCTGATTGTTAATTTATTAGTAAGCTGTTAGTAGAGAGTATTTCAATACAGGTGTGGAGCTGAGATTGCTGAGATTTCATATGTGGTGCTCAGAATCAGAAATATCTGTTTCATGTGTTGCTAGTTATGTCAAGAATTACTTCTGTAGTGCATGGCATTATTCCAGATTGTATCTCAATAAAGTGGATTATTCTTCAGTGCAAGGCTTTTCTAGGGAAGAGTATATCCAGGGTCCAGATTTGAAGGCTCTGTTTCAAGTTTTACAGAGCGCACTTGAGAAGAGTGGTCAGTTCTTTTTTTGCTCAAACCCTGTAATGTGTTTGCTGTCTGTGCCAAGAGGCAGTCAGCAAATGTTTGCAAAGGGAGTTTGTTGGTGTGGATAAAAAAAAGTAACTGAAGTGAGACTATGGCAGAGAATAAAATAACAAATGATGTATCACTGCTTTTTTTTTTTTAACTTCAAATTAAGATCTGTAGTGTGCTAATAACTTCATGGCAGTGGTGACTAAAATTATTATTAGCCTTGTTGTACATGCCTTATAACCAATCTTTAAAGTCCTAGCACCTAGCCAAAAGTTCTGTTACATTTTTACAACAATGATGATCGCAGTGGTAGTGGAGTGAGGTGTTGTAAAACAAGGCACTTGAGCAGGGGTGAAGAACAGACTTCCTGAAAGAACTGAAATGCTGTAAGAATAACAGGAAGCTGTTGATGCAATATAGCTCTTGCTTCAATAGAGAGCTAGTGATCAGAAATTCAAGCACATTTGTATTCTTCATTATCTGAGAATAGTTGTTCCCATTGAACTCAGTCTTGATGGCACTGGTCCTGCTTTTCAGATCAATATGCTCTCCCTAATTCACTATGTTTTTATTCATATGTATATGTGAAATCCTCCAAATAATGTAAGCACAAAAATTTGGTGTAGAAAGAATTTTATTAAAAACTAGATGTTAGTGTTTCAAAGGAGACTAGAGGATCTCCTGGGATTACTGAGTAGATGGGAGGAGTTGATTGCCTCAGGCATAACCCAGGGCCATTAATTACAGCTAGTCATTAATTCTCCCGTAACGCCCTGTGCTGATGCCACTGTTCCTGTTACGGTACAGAAATAGAAAGCTGTCTGATCTGTGGACTTTGATGACTTATGTTATTCTTATAATGATTACTTATATTTCTAAATGCTTATCACTGAAGTGTTCATTAGAGTTCAGCTTGTAAGCTTCATGTCTTTCTAGAGAGTTATTGTTTTGCTTGTTACTCACAGGAAGCCTTTAAAGAGCTCTTGAAAACACTATAGCCATTATAAGGTATGTTCTGTATATTGAATCCTGGGAAACTAAAATTTATATAGATACTCCCTAAAGAAAATCAGTATACCTATTTTCATATGTAGAGAAAATGAAAATTGAATATATGGTTCCCTTACTCTGTGGTTGCCATATAAGGCAAAGTGAAGTCTAAATTCTAAGGACCTGTCGTGTTTTGACACGGAAAAAGAATTTTCTCAGAAGGAAGAGGTCAATTTTGGATGTTGACCAATTGAAGGTGGACATGCCTCTGAGAACACAAAAAACTAAAGATCCAGGTTTTGGGTTGGTTTTGAAAGCAAAAATTTTAAATTAGTTTATTTCAACTCCTGAAGAAATGCTAATAAAGGACAGAATAGTTATAAACCATTTAGAAAAAATAGAAACCAACTATATAATATAAACCAACTATATAGTATAAACCAATTTCTGTCATACGCCGTTTACATGCATGCTCATGTACTCAGCACTGCACAATGAAAGCATTGCTGGACTGATTGTAGAGTGCAGGAAGAAAAAGTTCAGGGGCAAGAGGCAGCCCCCAGCACCCAGCTTAGGAGATCATGTGAACACACATGACTCTAAGCAGCACAGAGTTTCAGTAGCAAACAGCAGCTGTGAGAATTTCCAGATTGCTAGACTTGTATGTCTGTTTAAATTATCTTATGCTTTTCTCTAGAAAAAAGTTATTCATCTGACCTTTACATAGAGTCCTTCTTTGTCAGGGATCTCAAAGTGTTTTACAGATGCAGAGGTTTAGAACTGACATGCACATGTCAGAGAAAAAATGAACAGACTGACTGCACCATGGTTGTACAGAAGTTTGGCAGTGCAGAAATATGACTACTGATGGGCTTCACTGCTGCTTTCCCTGAAAGGCCATACAGCAGCACTGCGTAGCACCCCAGTCGGGAAGCGTGAGATGCTTTACTCAGCTGAAAATACAGGTGAGTTGACAACACTCCTAGCCTGTATGAGAACACTGCTAAATTACTTAGAGAAGGAGCAGCAGCTGAACTCTGTAATTGGCACTTGTGGTGTAGACATGGATTTGTATTACTGAAATGTGAAATTCCAGCACTACATTGTTTACAAGAAATAGGGGATAATGTTATTTGAGGGTTGATTTAGGATAAATAACCACTTCCTAAGGTGTGTTTGTTCTCCTTATTTACCCAGATGGACCTTGCTTACTTTATGAATTCAGTATTGATCACAGGAATGTTGGGGCATATTAAAGCAAAAGAGAATAGAATGTCTTTGGGCCTACTAAAATGTTTGAAGTTTATAGAATATATTTGTAGGAGAAGTTGTACTTGCAGTTCCTTAATGGCAATATGGTAGAAGATCAGTATATGGATTTTTCCCTTTACTTGTATGTTAAATCTTATTGACCCTTGTGTCTATTTCATATCCATAAATGGGAGTAGAGCCAATGTTCTTTCTTTTTAAAAAGAGTAGCTAGAATTCTTTTCTGTTCAATTATGTTTGATAATTCTAAGATTTCAGGATGGGTATTTTAAAAATGCTTTATGTTGTTCCTTTTCCTTCTCCGAATTTGCTGTTACAGTATGACTTGCCACTGTGCAGGAGGAGGTAGTAGCTCTCTTTGTTGTGCTGATCTTCCCCCTTTCCTTTGGCTCAAAATGAATTCTATACAGGGCTTTCAGAGAAAAAGAGGGGTGGGAGGGAAGAGGGGAAAGAGGAAGAGGACAGGAGAGACAAAGTGACAATGGGAGGAAACCTTTGCCCTCTGGCATCATTATGAGGTCAATATGCATCCATTGCCCATATGAAAAACCCTGTAATAGAAATTAGACCATTTTAGGGTATAATGAGGATTTCCTCTTCTGTAGCTGGGACTTGGCTAATAAAGTCTTAATTTTATTCTTCTGTGATCCAGTAATTTTTAAATACTGAACATGTTAAATGATAATTGATTCAGCAAATGAGTCCCTCAGAGATTTGTGTTTACCAGATGAATCAGAGGAACTGACTGATCTTCTGATCCTGTTGTTTGCTGAAGTTATGGGTGAGGCTGTATCAAGTACCCCCCAAAGCAGTCCTGCAGGCCTCTACAGAGAGTTGTTCTCAGTGACAGTGCATGCACAGTACTGAAGAATTCAGGTAGAGTTAGGGGTTTATGTCTTTATCTCAGAAACCTGGAAGTAGTTTCCTCTGTTAAGATTCTTTTTTCTTGACAGATCTCCTGTCTGTTAGCTTCAATCATCTGTGGGGTCTGGAGTATTCCAGCCTTCTATTACAAAGGTTATTCTATAGATAGGAGTGTCTGAAATTGAAAGTATGGAGCTCTGTGAACACATAGCAGAGCTGTGTGTGTTGTACACAAATGAAGTCTGAACTACCAGTACATACAGAGACAAATGGAAACCATTGGGCTAAACCCATCCAAAGATTGTAGTGACTTCCTGCTCCCCATCTCAAATATTTCAGAGAGGTACAAGCACTTCTTACATGCTGTTCTCAAAGAGACATCACAGCAGCTTGATGGTGACTTACTGCTATTTGAATTTATCTGGTTTGAGTTTCCTTTTTCTTTGAAAGGACTTAAACTTTTTTTAAACTTCCTTCCTGATGTTTGTCTTTTTTCCAGATTCCAAAATTAGATCAAGTCACATTTCCTCATGGAACTTCGGCTTCAAGGAGGCATTGAGCTATTGCAGCCCCTAGTCTGAAGGTTCCTGCTCCAGTGGATGACCTGCGCTGTCATGCACAATATCCAAAAACAATTGGACAATGACAAACTTAAAAAGTTAATGCATGTCCTGCTTACTGTCCCATCCTCCTTAGCTTGTGCTTTCTGACACTTGCTTGATGTTGCTGAGTCCTTGTTGTTGAAAATGCTGTTTAGTCCATGATTTGCCTGCTCCATTCTCATTTGACCTGTTAACTGCTAAAGAAAAATAGTTATTTTAAGAATTGGCTTGTCAAAGAGCTCTTCAAAGACCTCTGAAGATTAATATTTGATTAAAATGTGACTGCAGCATTAAAAAGGGTGCCCTGTGTCTTTTTACAAATGAATAGCTGGCAAACTTGTGTACTGTCTAGTTTTTAATTGGCAAATTTCTGAGCTAGTGCTTCAGGGGGAGTTACAGGGGAGGACAAGGAGTTAGATGATTTTTAGATACATTCATTACCACTTTTATCCTTAGAGAAGATGACTAAATCCCTACATGAATCCGCAGATTCAGTTTAAAGTTCTTTTCTGGAAATAAATAAGAGGATGTGCTCTACATCATGGAAGAAAACCCCAGGTCCTCACTTGGGCAACCTCATATCAAAACCAGGAGGTTGGATTTATGGTCATTCAGTAGTGGCTGTACCTGTGACCTGTGCAGCTGCTGCACTGTTCTTTTTGCCTGCCTCTGTTTATTTGCTGCATTTTTTTTTTACTTCCAGTGAATGGCTGCTGATAAAATCTGCTCTCAGAAAGATCTTGAGAGTCAATGCCTGTCCATTTTTATACTCTGATGGATCAGAAAGACAACCAAATACATAAATATTATTATATACTCTACAGGATACTCGAGGACAGTCTATATGGAGACGGAAAATAATGGGTAGACTCAGTGTACAGTTACCTGGATACTGTAGCGCTCTTAGGAACACTTATCAGTCTGCTGCAGAAAGTACCATGGAGTAGGGTATCAGGAAACCGAAAGAAGCACAGCTTAGATCTGTTTAATTTTACTTTGGAGTTTGAAAGTCTTGATAATGCTTTGTAAAAAAAAAAGAGTCTGTTCCATTGGTGTGTATGAGTTTGGTATTGCTGCCTTTGCCTCTGTAAGTAGTGTAACTCAATGTTACAGCTCATGAGAATTAAGATAATTCAGAAGAGGGCTCCAGAAACAGCCTTTGACTGTGTCTCTTGTGTCAGTGTGGGGCTCCTGCGAAGGTCTTCCACTAATTTTCTTGTCTCAGTAGTTGTATGCTGACTTTTATTAGAAAAAGAACAGCAGAAAATATTGTAAAATGAAAGAATAAAGACCAAAGGGCTGTTATTTCCCAAGGACTCGCTTCCAAACTAGGAAACTTGGTAGAAGTGAGATATCTGGGTGACCTCTTGTACCTGGATTCTCCCAGCTGTGTAGATAGGAAGAGCAGTATGGGTGGCAACTAACTGCAGTCAGTGTTCTTGGTTTTTTTTATGTGCTCCATGATCTGGAAGACGGACAACTGGGTATTATTCTGGATATTCATCTTCATACAGTTAGAAACAATCAGACATTGAGACAGTGCATGAAAATTCAGGGCAGACAGCAGTCAACTGTCATTTGATCTTTTCTTTCAGTGGAAAAATTAATTAGAAGAAAGATCACACACATAGGTCTTGAGTCATCTTCATGCTATATTTTTCTTTTCTGGCTGATGTTAATTAAATCAGTTCAATGAGGTACTCTGAAATGCAGTATGGAGTATGGAGTAGAGTGTATGCAATATGTACACACATATGCATCTTTGTTTCCATTGAAAGGCTGGTAAATTTTTTTTCTAAGATGTAAAAACAGCTTTATGTAACAATGGAAAGCAAAACCAAGTGCTGTGTTGCTTTTTAGAGGTTTGTAGTATGCTTTGGTTACTTTTATAAATGTCTAACTGTTCTACTGCAGGAAAGTATAGATAGTTTCTCATGTTACAGGACAGAGGCAAATTTTGTCTCAACACTTGCCTTTTTCCTTTCTGGCTGTTCTTTCTTGAATGTGTGGCAGTTTCTAAAAGACTCAAATCTGTTCACTGATCCCTGTTCACAGTAAAGCCCTCTTCCCAATCTTTGCAGACCTGGCCAAGAAGATGACATGTTGGGCACAGGATTCGGGGCCAGTGGCTGGCAGCGCATAGGCCACTGCTGTGTGGAATGCTTTGTATTGTGGAACCATGGCCAATAGCTATGGGCTGCATGGGATAGTGGGAAGGGCTTGGATATAAGCAGCATTTGTGCTGGTTCTTCAGAAAGGGAATTCTAAGAAAAGAGGTCTAAACAGACCTAAACAGACTAACATCATGTGTTGCCACTCGATGTCATCAGTGTCTGCTACAAAGTTGTAAAGCTGGGAATGTAGGTAATTAGCTGTTGATGAAAATTGACTACAAGGGGGAGGAAAAAGGGTCTAAGAGGGTGGTATTGACTAACTACATCCATTACTGACTTGAATTCCTTGAGAAGTACATTAGGTAGAGTTGTACCTAATGAAAGCTTAGCATATGAGATGTTTGTTGAAGTAGGAATTACTATGTTAGGGGGAAAAAAAGTTTTAAAATGTTTTGCTACAACTTTTATTTATAATTTCAAGGTTAGTAAAAGGTGAAACTGCAATGACTTCTATAGCTAACATGAAAGTCTCAGTGGGTTCATTCTTCTACTGTCTTAGGACTTCCTGATTTTAAGTAGTAGCTTTGGTTTTACTAATATTGGGGATTTCTGTCACGTCTTAAAAAGACACAGAATGGGGGGACTTGGTTCTTCAGTGATTTTCAAGATAGATTTTGAAAAACACATGACAAAAGTGTTTTGAATCTGGCCAGTTCTTACTGTTGCATAGCACTGCCCTTTGGGCTAGTTGTCATCATCTTTGTAGGGCTGATTCTCCTGGAAGTTTATAGGGTTGGTCATATGGCCTGGTAATGAGACATATGCAATAGTACCTCTTTAACAATAACAGCTGGTGCTCAGTATCAGTTGTATGTATAATGTACCCTTGTAATTTAAATTGTAATGTTGTGGAACAGTAGCAATAGCTCAGTAAGAATGTCTTTTTTTTTTTTAAAATGCACATGATAGATTAAATTATTGGTCTAACCAAAGTGTTATTGCTTACTACTCTGGGTATGTTGTGCTGGATTTGGACAGAATGGAGACCTGTGATGAATAGACAGTTCCTGTGATGCTGCGGACAAGAAATTTTTTAGTTATAATGCAATTATAATTAAAATTCCTCCCACTCTTTCTTTGGTTCTTTCCCATATAGCCAGGAGAGCCTAGTCTGTCTCTAGTTACCTTCGCACCCATGTTCCTGTTTTTGTGCCAGCTTGCTCACCCTTAGCCATACTCCTGCCCTTGGAAGACAGTGCTGGCTTGCCAGACTGGAGTTGCCCTGAACAGCTCAGCATAATGGTTGAAGTTTTGGCTGCTGAAGTTTCAGAAGCTGCCACTGACATTAAATGAAACAGAACTTGCCCAGCACTTACTACTTTGGAAAAGCCATCGTCTTTGGAAAAAGCATTTTAACTCTGAATAAAACATTGGGTTGGCTTTTAGCTCATGAATAGCACTTTATTCCACTTGAATAAATATCAGTACTGACAAGTAACCACATCATGCCCTGACCTTATGTAAGTGCATGGCAACATTCCAAGTTAATTTTGGCTATTATTTCCACAAGCATGTTGGACAGGCTTTTGTAGGCATTTGATTCCTATTTAGGCAGTGCTTTAGCAGATGGGCTGTAAAACAACCTGACAATTATCAAGGTTCCATGGACTGATTAGTTCTGGCTTCAGACACTGACAATATCTCAGATACTTCCTTCCCAGGCTCCTCCTGAAGGCTTTGCATCTTTAAGGAGCCTGTGACAGATGAGTGTTAACAAATGACTGAAGAGCTAGAATTTTATGAAAAGGTTTTGAAAGCAACATTGCTTTATTAACAGGAAAAGTTCAAGCAATTAAAAATCACTGGAAGACAAATACCTTCCGATCTCACTTTTGTTCTTCAGAGTCCATGAGGAAGGGTTGTCTACCAGTGTGTAATCAGCAAACAAGTTTTCTTCTTGCCTCACTGGGCCTATGTTTGACCAGTCTGCTTTCTGCTTGGACAACTGAATGAAATACCTTGGACAACTAAGTGAAATACCTTAGACAACTACATGAAGCTTCTAATGCTACTGTCAGATCACTTCTGACACTGTCCCAGTTGGCGTTTGCTTGCCCTTGCCATGTGCTGTCATTGCAAATGTGAACTTCACCATCATGGTTCTACTTTTTAAGACTCTGTTGAAATAGGAGATCATCTTCATTTAATCACCCTCTTACTGGAGTTGCGAGTATTGATAAAGATAGATCTTAACCTCACATGGTAGCCCCAAATTGTCATATGCTTCTAGCGGAATTCTTAAGAGGCATAGCA
This sequence comes from Lonchura striata, assembly GCF_050655825.1. NCBI lineage: Eukaryota > Metazoa > Chordata > Aves > Passeriformes > Estrildidae > Lonchura > Lonchura striata. The sequence goes on from NC_140709.1 coordinate 20,829,736, forward strand.
CTTTAGGTAACTGCTTCTGAATGCTTAATATCTTTAAATTATGTTCCTGGGTTCACTGAACACCTTTGCAGTGTAGTTTCTGCAATGCCTAAGTTATTGCTCTAAATGCAGCATGGTTAAGTCATTCTGGTGCTTTGGGAAATTTTGTAACTTCAGCTTGCTTACTGGTTAAATAGGGAAGGTTATTTTGTTGCAGATGCTTTGTGTAGGCTATCACCCAAAATATTAATGTATGGAAACATAGATTCTTACCATATTTATCTTGACATTTTTTATTTAATGTGGGGAAAAGCAGATTGAGATTCGTATTAATGTTTGACAGAATGCCCTCTGTCAGTGCTCTGTTGCTATACAGCAGTCAAATCCCACATATTTTACTATGCTCTGCCAGGAAGTTTACTAACCTTTCATATACTTAATAGGTGTTACAGCTGGTGCTGCCGAGTTGTTTTCCATACAGGAGGATTCTCAGCTATTTTTTTATGCTGCCTTTGTAAGACTTGCACCGGTTCTTTCTACAGTGCCAGATGTTGTCCATAAAGTAGGAAATTGTATACTCTTGCTTATTGAGTAGAGAAAAGAATCTACTTTCAAGACCTAGCAGGGAGAGGTTGCTAGAAATGCCAAGTTTAAAGAGAGAGATCAAGTATAGGAGATGAGAAGGCAAGACAAAACTCACTTGAATGTGAAAATGAATGCAAAATCTCAATGGAAACACATTTGATGTACTGACATTAAAGTGACTGTTCTGAGTATATAATCATTGTGGATATATGCAGGGGGTTTTGTATTGTACAATAATCAAATGAGTAGTTCTTTGTACACTGATGGAGATCTCAGGAGAGCACTAATGATCTACATTTAAAGAGATACCAGCCCAGTTATGGACTGTGGTATTTGTCTGTTCCTGAAGGAATGTAGTGTCAGAATAATACTATATGTATGTGATCCTTAATCTGTGTATCTTGAAGCATTTTACAAATAATAAGCACTTAATTCAGTAGCATTCTGCTGGGCTGTGTTCACAAGCATGGTGATGCACTAAATACAGAGATCAAGTTGAAGGGCCCCTTGTGAATAACCCTAGTACCCACCTGGCCATGCCTGGACTGCAGGTTTTTTTTATTTACCCTACTGTTTTTTCCTGTCAGGTGCTGAGAAGCAGCTGTTTAGCCACTATGCTGCTTAATAACCAAGTTTCTTGTGCTGCTCATCAGGCTGTTCCGGTGTCTGCACACTGAACTCTGTCACCTGTCCATGCAGGAAGAGAGTATGGCCTGGGATGTGTGGCAAGTGGCCACCACAAAAATGACCTCTGGATGCCATAGCTGCAGAGGTTTGACCATTCTTCTGCAAAGCATGAGAAGAGAATGGTAAAGGAAGACATCAAACATACTAATTCTCATTAGTAAGCAAAGCCTAACATGTGCCACTGAGAATTACAGTTCTAAGGGATACATCTTTTATCTTTCAGATATTTCTAAAACATACTGATAAATTCAGAGTTGATTTGGGTCAAGCTCTTAATAGCATTTTCTGCTATAGACAGAACCACTTTAGGAGTTCTTTGTATGCATGCATGCCACTGTTCTTTTTACTGTTTAGGGGCTATAGTAAGACCACTAGATAAAACAGCTCTGTGAAAGTTAGAGAAAAGGCAATGAAATTGTCCACTGGGACTGCTGCTCCAGCAAAAAGTGTCAGTTGAGTACAAAGTCTTGTCACTTTTGGCTTTCATCTTCTGGTAGCTTCAAACAGCTTTACTGGCCACCATCATTCTTCTGCTACTAGTATACTCTGAAAACATCTCCTGAATTACATTTCTATTGCTGTAGCTAGCCTGATATATGAGCATTATTTGAGTTTTACACCTCATGAAAAAAAGTAACACTGACCTGAAATTGGAGTAACGCATTGGTGCATCACATCAGACCCTTAGTTTCTGTTTTGAGGCAAAGCAAATCAGCAGGTCTATGTTTGCAGTATTGGTCTTGCTTGGCATCTTGGTTATATCTGCTCTTTTTTGCTGACTTCTTTATAATAAAGACACCTTTAAACACTTGCAGCAATTTTGCTTGTTTAAGAGCCCAGCTTTTATCCATGCTATTGTTGACAAATAATTCCCTGTCAAGTATTCAGGCGCTTTTTCTTCTTGTCTGGATTTTCTCACTCTTTCTGTTTGTAGGAAGGATTCTATCTGAAGCTAGCACTGCTGACACTTGCTGGGCAGTGAAGTCATCTAGTAGATCTGCAGGCCTGTTCACGCTGCTTTTTCTGATCATGTCAAATCTGTGATAGCTGTCAAGTTTACTAAACTTACAGGATGCCAGTGATGTGAATTTTTGATTTATGATTTTGCCATGAGAAAACACCACTAGGTGTTTTCCTAGACAATATATAATTCCTATTTACTAGAGTTTTTGTTTACTTCTTTTTGACCCTGTGGTTTCTTGAAATTTAGAGGTGAAAACAATTTCTGAAATTGCTATGTGATGATTTTACTGTAGCACAGAGGATGCGGTGGGGGCCTTTGAAAGTCCTGTGTGTATCTGTGTTCCTTTTGGGTATGGCACTGAAACAGAGCCTGGAAATAGAAGAGGGCCAGGACACATCTGCCTCCAATACCCCTTCCCAAGGATGAAATTTCCCGCTGCAGAAATTACAAGAAATCTCCTGAAGGCTATAGTGTAGTCAGACATCACATTTCCCAGTTTGTACTGGTTTTGTTTCAAGTGTCAGTTATTGTGAGTGAGTGGCATACTTGGGAATACGGCGGTGATCTCAAGAGATTTAGTCTTCAATCCTAGCTAGTGGACAATGGGTCTTTTTTATCTGAACATGAATGATCATTAGTCCTATTGGAACAGATCAGTGAATGCAAAGCAGCACTGTTAATGGATGTCAGCTGGGCATCCATCCCAACACAGGTGAATAGAATGAACTTTAACTCCTTAGGAGATATGCAAAGGATAATCTTGTACAACACACAGAGATAACAGTGCCTATTTTATCCAAAAGATACCAAGATTTTCCCAAAAGTCTGAAGTTTTTAAACTGAAGAGATGGTATAATGCTAAAATTACACTTTGTGTTGTTCCCTAAACAAGGAAATAGCAGTATATGGAGAAATACTTGTAAATTGGAAACTAACCAGTTAAATATGTGTACAGTTTTTTTGTTGTATGGCACTGAATTCTTCTCAGGAAAAATTCTTCTCAAAGGAAAAAAAGATCAGGCAAACAGCAATTAACATGTGAAAAATAGTTATATTAAATGGAAAAAAATTCTTGCTTTATTTTCTGTGATTGTTTTTTATTACAATATGATTTACAAAACTTGTCTCTAATGTAGTTCTAAAGTTTTAAGATACCAGAAGAATTACATGAAGTGGATTTACATTTAAAGGCAGCTTTTTCTCTCTGTTAATAAAACCTTCCTTAAAGGCAGTTCTATAGTTACGCTTGTGGCTTTGTGGTTAATGCCTTGTTCTCATATGCAAGTCAGTTGATTCCTCTGGTGCCTCATAATACTCAGGAACCATGGACTCTTGCAGTGTGTGACTCATGTTATCGCTTATTTTATTGTATATTCTATATAAAGATTTTCTTTGAATGGTAAGTGGATACACAGGATCAAAGTGACAGTAACAAGCTTTGTCTGTCTTGCTTCATAACAGAGAAAGAGCCCTACAAAAATAGATGGAAGTGTAGGATGTTGTAAATTAGGTAGCCCTCCAATTAAGACATCTTCTAGCTCTAGTATTACCAGTGACATCATCTTGTCTTTTAGAGGGACTGAAAATCTCATCCCAGTCCTATCCCACTTGCTTCAAAAATCATTCTTCTTGCTGTCAGAAAAAGGATGAAGTATATCAGATTACTTCTCAATAAACCTGCTCTTCTGTCAGGAGTGCACAAGAATGCTTGTGTGTATTTTCCACCACTGCAACAGCAGGTGATGGCAGTGCATTCCAAGCTAGAGCTGCCTGGTTTAGGTGCTCAGCACCTTCAATTCCAGTGCCCACAAAAACCTTGAAAGTCACAGCTTTAGGACATCTGTGCATGTTAATGAAAACACTTAGAGGAATTGTTAATTATAAGAATTGAAATTGCAAAATAAACTTGGAATATAAATATAATCACAGACAACAAAAAGTTTTTCTGTGAGTGGAAGGATTAAAAAACTTACTTAATTTTCTTTTTTGCTCTTTTCTGCTAACTATACCATAAGCTTCCGCAATGTATCTCTTTGATGGAAGACAATGTATGTGGTGTTTGGAATTGTACCTGTGAGGATTAGCCAGCTGGCTGTTACCCAATGAATTGGGATGTCCAAGAGTGCTGTCCTCTTAACTTTTCCTTTAGTAGTGACACTTTGATTGCGACCTCTCTCCTATTACTAATTTCTGTTTAGCTTCTAGGACCCTATTTGAACCTATCTCAAATTTCCTCTTGTTTAATTTTTCTCTTTTGGTCATGTGTTCCGCCTTAAAATCTCCTTAGTATTTTTTTCACTTAGGAAATTGTACAGTGCATCTTCATTACTGTGCCCCACTGCATATCTCAAATGCTGCTCTAATCTTGATGATGAATAGCATGACATATTGTAGGTTGGTAGGATGAAAATTGATAATGAGGAATGAAAATCAAGTTTACCATTTTTTTGTGGTTATATATTGTACTGTGAAGGAAACACCACTTCAGAAAATGAAATAAATAGAAAACAGAAGCAGATAATACAACTATTTAATAAAATATTTAAATAATTTTATTTACTTAATAATTAAAATATTTAAATATTTAATAAAATATTTACAATACCTTTTAATACAAAATTACTCCCCACACAAAAGTGTCAGCTAGTAAAACCAGGCTATATCCTTGATGCCCAATTTAGCTGGAAAAAATCCAGAATTTGAGTAATTTTTAACAAGGTTCTGTTCTGTCACTGCGTTGTTCAGCATATTCCAGCTTAGGTGTGATTTGATACTTCTCTCCTACATGTAATAAAATGGAAAAAGAAGAAAGGAGAGCACATCTTTATTTTATGATCTTATATTGAGTTTTAAGCAGTGTCAGTGACATCATAATTTGATTTTAAAGATACCACAGTGAAAAAGTAAATATGGAAATGTATAAAGCTCTTTTTCAGTCCTTTCAAAAACTTGGTGTTAAAGGCAGTTAAGTATTTTTTCCTGTAAATAGATTTACAGGAAATGTTTCCACAATTGAAGTAAAATAACACACATAAATCAGATGGACTCTTTGTTTTTAATTTGGCTTTTTTGTCCTCTTCTAAGTGTATGCAATCTTTCCCACCCCTCCTAGCCAAGTCCTGTCACCACCCAAGTGCATTTCCTGAGTGGATTTCTCTAGGAGACAGAATTGGAGAGCTGTATGATGGCATTTCTATATTTAAATTAGATGGAGCAGAATAGGCTGTGTAATTTTCTTAATCAGTACTCATGCTCTAGTTTCCTTGGATGAGATTTTTTGTGGTGCAGTCTTATCTTTGGCTTTCTATCTGGTAGCCAAGTCTGCTATTTGGCATGATTTCAGAGAGTTGGGTGCATTTTTTTTCTTGATGAAATATCAAGGGGATTCTGTGATAAAGCAAATTCTGCACACAGAGCATTTCAAGCATAACAAATTGATTTAGGTGGGAATGTGACAGGAAAATGCAGCTCTCCAAAATAAAGAGATGGAGTAATATAAAGTGTAGTTGATTAGAGCTGTGCAGGAACATTGTGAAGATGGTAAATAGGTAAATAAATAGAAAATATGCAGATTCATCTGCTGTTACATTAACTGTACCTATTCTGAGATCAGGATTCAGCAATTTTGGAACAGACATTTCCTGTATTTATTTTATCTAAACATTACTTAATAGTGCTTCACTCCTGCTATTTCAGACCTTGTTTATCACATTTTAATGACTTGTTAGACTGACATATACAAAACAATCTGTTTCTGTTCATTGAGTTGTGGTGAAATATTCACATGGCTTGTTTTCTATTTTTCCACAAAATAAAATACATTTTTGCTGTTGTAGCATTATATTTTCCTAACATGTCTTTATACTTTCCTTCAGAAATACCTCAGTTCTTTTCTCTTACCTATGCTGTTGATGGCAGCAAATGTTTATATTCCATTAATGACAAAGGCAGACATTTAGCAATGGTCAGGATACTTGTTGTTCTAGATTGAAGCACCAGCTTCAAGGAATGATTTTTTATCTAGTATTAAACAGCCATGGGTCAGGACCTTTATGTGATATCCAGTTAAGTTACATTGACCAGAAATGTATAGAAATGTGTGGAAATTCTGACTGAGCTTGCTTGGAAGAAATGCACTTGGAAATTTGTCAACATACTAAAAAGACAGTATCTGAAGTCAGAATTAGGCCGAGTATACTGGTTTTAAAACATACTATTGGGCAAAAGCAAGGGTGCTGTTTGTTTTCCCCTTTGCAGCAAGATTGGGATGAAAAACAACTATCAGTGTGATAATCAGTCTGGGGTGGGTTTTTTTGTGAAAATCTGTAAGAACATTTGGCACTTTTTGTTGGCTAACAAACAAAAAGATCACAGGCAGATGACCTAAGGTTTTATCCACCAGTTCAGTGAAGACCAAAGTATGAGATCTAAAGACAAAAGTCTGGATTTTGAGACAGCAACCTCCATTTGATTTGATGAGTGAAAAGAGGGTCCAGAAATCTTCATGAGCTCTTTCTTTCAGGGGCTTCTCTCCTTATTGTTCTGGAGAAAAGAGGAGAAATGGTGCACCACGGGAGTGGCGTGCCCTTGTGAGTAATGCTCGTGAGGGACATGGTTCACTGCCAACTTAGAGGAAGAACAGAGTTGTACTGAGAGCATCAGTGATCAATTATTTATTGTCAAAAGAAAACAGAGAAGTTGGCTCACACTGTCAAGCTACAGCATATATTCCCCAAGAGAAACCATTGCAGAAGTATTGACAGCTAGTACAGGAGTATTGTAGAACTCAGGCAATAGTCACAATAAGAGCAGCTGATTAAATAATTACACAAGGTTTTGCAAAATATGTGGAAAGGTCACCTTGATGTTTGGCTTAGGACTTCTATATCTGAAATTAATTATTCTGTGTTACTCCCAAATTTGCAAGTTAGGCAGGCTTTCCTTTGTCACCTTCTCTGTTGCAAGTTAGGGGTAGGCAGAAAAGGAGGCAGTAAAAATGGTAAAAAATGACACTGTGATTGAGATTGTGAATAAGGGTGAAAACAAAGGAAAAAGAAAGATTATGTACTGAACCAAGCACATTTTGAGGTCTGCAAAGCTGTCCCCCATGTTATGAGACACTTAATTTCTAGTATCTGGCCACAGATTCCTAGGGTCTGTAGATTCACCGTGGCACAGGGAAGCATCAGAAGCCTGAGTTCCTTGTGCTACAAATCACCACTGCCTGGGTCCCTACTGCACAGTCATTACTGACCAGCTGCAGAACTGCTCCCCTTGGGAGAACATTTGGTGTTCAAACCTTTATAACCAGGAGGTCTTCCCTTCATTAGTCCTGTGTCTTTCCTGTTAGAGTACCTGGGGTTTTGGTACACAGGGAACATGTACCTCATCTATATTCTTTACATGTACTTGGCTTTTTCTGGAATGTTTGTAGACAGGTATTAGCACTTTACTATTAGCAGCAGAAGAGAAGGAACTAACCACAAAAACCAAAGACATATTTTATATATCTTGTGTATGCTAGAAGCGTTTTTCAGGAATTTAGAGATAGCTTGCATCAGAATTAGAGTAATTGCCTTTCTAAATATTAGCATATAAAAATATACGTAATTGTGTTCACAGAATTGAAGAAAACCTATTGTACTTATGAGACAAACTGCAGCTACCTACAAATAAAGCTTTAATTTGAGCATGCAAAGAAACACACTGAGAAACCTGACAGTGAGTGGCCTTAGAAACCATTCCCTCACAGCACCTTCCCAGTAGGGCAAGTGTGTGATTCTGTTTCTTCCTTTTCTCCTCTCCCCAACTGTTTCGTGTCAGCAATCTTCTTTGCTTTAGGCCTTAGCAGTGTCTGAAAAGGTCAAAATGTGTTAATTTTCCCCACTGCATGGCTATAAGGCAGTCAGCAACTGGAAAAAAATACTGTCTTTATTACTCACACTGTCAGATTAGATGTAGGAATTGTCTGTTATTTAAGCTGTTGCATGATAGAGTTTATAAATTGGTAGAAATTTGAAGACAAAGTGAATAGGTCATTGAATGTAGCTTTAAAAACTGCTGTCATGTTGGATTTATAAAACTTGAAGAATTCTGGTAATAAACAAGCGTATGATGATTTGATAATTGTTCCTGTCTTTCATAAGGAAAACATTTCCAGACTTCATACTACTTGTAGAATATATTTTCAAAAGCCTCTTGTAAATATCTGTCTGTTAATCTTCAGGATGATTTTAAATGCCACCTATGAATATAATTTAACTTACTGAATTTTATTTTCATTTACAGACAGTACAGTAACAGGATAGGTCTCATTATCTCAGCTTTCACTGATCCCATGCCTGGAACGTTATTATTCCATCTGATACTGGCAAATCTTTGTGCAATTACTTAGGTCTGTCTTTGCATGCTTAGTTTTCCCAGCAAACAGTGTTTCCCTGACTCCTTGAAATAAGTTTCCCTTGACATTTAATTTGGCTGATGAGGTGACACAAGTTTAGGCATAAATTATACCTTTTATGTCAGCCCACACCCACTGAGATATCCTCATGAGAGACCATGTGTAGGCTGTTGTATCAGCCCTCCCTCCAGAGATACCCAGATATAGAAGAAAGTTTTGTTCATGCGGAGGTGCCCTGGAGGAGTATGAACAACTGAGCTTTCTGAGGGCATGCCTTGAATTTTTTCCTTTCTGGTAATGCTGCTTGAGCTCCTTCACAGGCAGCACTGCTCAGAGGGTTTGCTGTGTCAGACTCGTAAGTGGGCTGATCCCAGGGCGGGGCGGGACCCTCATGCAGAAGGTGACAGAGTGGAGATCCTTGGGAGTGATACCAAAATCCTACATTATGGATCAGGAGTCTGTGCTTTTGTTCCTGGTGAACTTTGGTGTCCTGAATAGGATTACATGCCTCCTCTAAAGTTACGTATCTAATTCTGCTTACTCTACCTGTAGGCTTTTTCTGAAGATGGGCCCTGATGTCTTTTGGAAATTGTATGCTGTGTTCTATGTTTTTTCTCATGAGAAGAATAATCCAGAAAAATATTAGAGAATTAATCAGAAAAAAAAATGCCATGCTGTGTATGATGGCTATGGACATGGTGTAGGAAATAAAAGAAAAAATTACTCTCTTCCCACAGTTTAAGTTCCTTATAGGAGTGGCTTAAATGTGGACTCGTATTTCTGGGAAAAATGCTTTTTTGGGAAAAACAGAACAAAGAAATTAATATCAGCTAAATGATGATGAAGAAGAAGAGAAGAACATCCTATACGATTTGTTTTTATCTTGTCCCAAATTAAGCATTCCAATTTTCCATCTAAAAATCACATTTCAAGAACAAACTCAGTAGAAGGTGGAACAAAACATTTACCCACTATTTGAATAAAATGTTATTTCAAACCCTTGGGACACATTTGGTTTTGTTATTTTTTTCATTTGGCTAACAGAAATTACTTTTTCTCTTGGTTTGTATATGTGATTTACTGGTTGAACTGAGAAAAATAATTATTTCTTATGTTATTCCTCTGAGTTCAGGCATGGGACTAGATGCAGAATATGGGAACTGAGTGGTTTGAGAAAGAAAACAGGAGAGTTTTATCCTCAAATGAAATAGCATTTGTTTTGTGTGACTGACCAGGGATATGGCATAGATTTGCTTTTACTAGTATTCAGCTGGATTATGGGTGAGATTTAAATAATATGTTACTAAGCTTTAGAATGTAATAGCTTGTCTAAAAATAGGATTGGATTATTAAGATTAATGTAATCTTTGTAGCTTTTGTTATTATTTAGAATGCAAGACATTCTGTCTTTAGTGCTAGAATTGATGATATTTCCATTTCCAAGAAAAATAAGTGCATGAAGGATAATTCAAGCATTGTTAAAACTTAACAGGCAACATTTTAAAAGTGAATACATCCAAGCAACTCCACAGAGCAAAGGTTAAAACTTTAAAATTAAAATTGTACTATTGCACTAAAATTGCACTGTCTCAATTATTATGTGTGCTTAGTTGAAACCTGCATGGATTTCAGCTGGTTGATTGCTCATGTTGAGCTCACTGCACACCCAAAGGACTGCATGAGGAATTTTACTTACGCTGAACATCAGAATCCCTATTGCACCAGTGTGTTTTCTGACAGTTCCATAAGGGAATCGTAATTGTTTATCCTTAATCATGACAGTAACGTAGTGTGATTTGAAGTAAAAATGTGTTTCTTATTCATTGAATGATTTGTATTTGATAAAAGAACAATTTTTCCCTTTGGTGTTATTTTTGTAGCTTCTTTGAGTTTCTTAAGCCTTAGACAGAGCTTTGAATCTTACTGATCATGTCATCAGCATTCACTGAAGAAAAATACCAGTCGCTGACATCAGTTACAATTGCATAGCTTATAGCGGTACAAAGGATGTTATTTTTACAGTTACAAATTTTCATCTGCTAATGAAAGTTTTTGTATGAGGATATACATAATATGTGTGAGGTCTGTGTTTCATAACTTTGTAGTTTCTGAATACTAAACTTAGTGTCTTAGGTTTAAATGTTTAGTTTTCCCACTACACCTTGTATATTTCAAATCGGACACTAAAACTGTTGTAGTACATGATTTTTATGAATCCTTAGCTTGTCTCCATTCCTATAATGAAGTAGCTTTCTAGCTTGGATTCTGATAAGTAGTGTAATTTCAAGTGAACTTTAAAACAGTCTTCATGGGAAATCACACAGCTAAGTAAAACATTGATTTATTAGAAACCTTAAAGTCATGCTTTGGGGAAGATGAAAGAGGAAACTGGTTTAGCACAACTTTAAAATTACAGCAGTGTGTACTCCAGTCAAGAAAGCAGACCTCGTAGTGTTAAGAGTAAAGACGTGTTTGATTGTCTCATAGCTCATATGTGTGTGAGAAGCACAAGGCAGGAGCACAAGAATAAATAGAATACATTTCCTTGATTGGCTTTATACACCTGTACCTGACTGAATGTGCCATCGCTGTCTTTCAGAAATATCGACAGTATATGTCTGGACTTCTCACTCCTCCTTATGGTGTTATGGAAACTGGCTCCAACAATGACAGTAAGTATGAGAGATTAGGTATGAGGTGGTGGGCAAGCAAATGAGAAAAGGAAAGAAAAGGGAAGATGGAGATTTTCCATGTTTGGGTATTGAAATTTAAAAATTTAATTCCAGTTGGTATTACAACTGCATTAATACTGCATGTAGTAGAAGACACTTTAGAACTTGCCCAACTGCCTTCCCAGCTTTGTACAAGTGTACACAGAGCTGTACCAAAATCTGCACTGTGACCCAGGCCTGTTGATTAAAACATACTGGATGATGTCGTGTAGCATTTTACCACTTGTGTTACATGAACCATGGAACATGGCCATGACTCCTGCTGGTAAAACAAATATAACAAACTGTTTCAATTTTTTTAGTTAGGATGGGCTACACAACTTGCTGGAGGATCTCGGTTAGTGCTTGAGCTTGCAGTAACCATGCTGCTCTCTAATCTTTGTTACATAGCTAAATAATTTTGGGTATGTCTCTGCCTCATGAGAGCTTGTCAAGCTGTGGGATAGCGCTGTAGGCATAAATCCAAGGGCAGCCTTACGTAAATCAAAGCACTTGTATTTATTTGCCAGGGATTTTCATGATGCCAGGCAGGACTGTGTCTGATGGCTAGCAATTGCATCTGCAAATTTTGTCTCCTATGTTTTCTTTGAAAGATAATAGTATAGAATAGTGTAGCAATGCTGATTAGTGCAAGCTCAATGTCACATTTGACTGTCAGGTACTGAGACACTGAGATAATGTTAAATGAAAAATTATAAGTAACTCCTGTATACATGCTTCAGATGTTAAATTTTGAAAAAGAACTGTGCTTAACAAGCTGTTTAAAATATTGACTGAAGTTAACTTTTTGTTCTTTTTGTGTTCACTGTAGGAAACTTTTTTCTGAATAAATGTTTTGCTCTTTAAAAATTGCAGATTAATGTGTATGTTATCAAAGTATTGAACCCTCAATTCGCTGTTCTACTAACAAATATTTTCACTGTCACTCAAAGAATGTACAGTATGTATTTATTTTCTGTATTCTTTTTTTAGGAATGCCAGATAAAGACAGTATGTCAAACAGTGCTCTTTGCCAAGTTTCTAAAAATTGTAATAAGGTAAATCCCACAGTTTTGCCTTTTTTTTTTTTTTTTTTTTTTTCCTAGAGGAGGTGGAATTTGGTTATGAAAAATGTAAAAGTATTCAGCATTCTGTTGGAAATAACTGAGTGCAAATGCAAGCATGTGGTTGATGCATTTGAGTACAGTATACAAATTATAAGAATACCTTAGATATTGTATCATTTAACTGAAGAAAGCAGCTAGTTTAGAATTATTACAAAGTGTACTGCTACCAAAGTTTATGTTTCAGTCTGCTTTCTTAGTCTTTGTTGGAAAAGTGCTGAGGATAAGGAAGAAAAGCAGCACTATGACAAGACCAGTGGATACCAGTGGATCATAAAATTCATTATTAAATCCCATTTTAAGGCTTACCTGAGTCTGAACTGATGCATAGGCATTGTTCTGGCCCTTTGCTCAGGGTGAATTTTCTCCTGTGTTCAGAGAGCAGCTTTACATCCCAGCTCTCCTTTGTAAAATAGTTCTGTGCCTTCAGCCTCTCCAGATGAGGATGCACATGAAAGAACTCATGAATATTTCTGTGCCAGTTTCAGTAGTGGGATAGAGTATATATATAGAATAATAGTGGGAAGAAATAGTTTCAGGCATTGCTGTAAAGATTGATAACTTCTAGAATTTCTGTATGGCAGGAGTAGAAAAGTTACAGTAATAAACAGATGCTCGGATGCTTTCCTTCTAGACATGGGAGTTTAATTGGATGCATTTGTGTGATGTCTTTAAAAGGTTACAGGTATTTTTATTGCACAAAAAGCATTTCTTGACAGCAGATGAAGACAAGGAATATTTTAGTGTGTTTACTTAATGCAAAAATAACTATTTCCACCTCTCCCTGTCTGTCTGTCTTGCTTCCTCAAGAGTACTGACCTTTTTTAATTGTCACATTTAGCTTTTTTTTAAGGTATACATGTAACAGTATGCAGTTCCTTTTCCTAGAGCCTTATTCACTAGCTATACTACTTCTGGACATAACCTTATCCTGTAGGAACATAAATATTTTTCCATGCACTGAGTAATTGTTCTTAGATACTTATCACCTTGAATTCTGTAAGAATTTTATGTAACAGTTATGAATTATGTCTAAGTGCTTCTTTAGGTTATTGGCATTTCAGTGGTACACTTGGAGTTAAGTCAGGGGTCTTTCTGGATTTCTCAAGGAAAGCACCAGGTGCAAAATTCAAACTATATTTTTGTGTTTTTTGAAGCAGATAGAAGTAACAGGTAAAGGTAAAAAGGTAAAAATATCTGTCTCCCCTAGAAGATAAAATCCCCCCAGTTATGCGATGGGAAGTGATGCTCAGCTAAGGGTGGTAAACACTCTCAGGTACAGAGTATTTTAGAAACTGAGCAAAATTTAATGATTAATACCTTTGCCAATAGCTGTGCTTTTCTAGCACAACAGGACTCTTTCTGCACAAAATAATTTCTTGGGTAGGAGACAGAACTTGACTAGGGCAGGCTCAAACTGCTCAGTGACTTTTACAAGAACAAAGTCCTTTGCAAACTGTATTATCTTCCTTTCCAAGCCATGTATAAAACAGACATCCTTCTCCCTCCCACGCTGTACACGTTTCCGTGGAGAGAAGCAGAGTGAGTAAAAAAGTGACAAATACTTGTCACCTTGTTTCATCCTGGAGGCGCTCAGACAGTCCCATAGCAAATGTGGCGGAAGAAGCTACACAGCATAGAAATGGTCCATGAATTCTAGTTCTTTGTTTACTCCATATGACCACAGCCCTCTTTAATTATGTTCAGTGAAAGGTAAATGCAGCAGAGGTAAATACACGAGTATTTTGTTTACTGCATGCAAACCTCATTCCTGCAGTATTAAACTGTGCAACTGTTACAGTGCTTACACAAAATGTCTCTTGCCCTTCATGCCCTGCAGTCTGGTGAACCATCAGGGAGTTACTGGAATTCCAGGGCCAAATTCCCAGAGTTATTGCCAGCTTTTCAAAACCAAAAATCAAGATATCAGAAAGCAGTGCTGTATTTCTAGATGTTACATACTTGCCTATTTTTAGGATGATGCATGACTCCCAAAATGACTAGTGCATCAAGGAAGGGCATTCATCCAAGGAAAGAGAAATGTTTTCAGGACATCTTTAGACTGCTTTAGATGGCCAGAATGATACCTATGAGGCAGGCACTAAATACAGCTCAGGGAGGCCTGCAGACTCCTCTGTAGTGTCCAGAAAAAGACTGAGGAACCCTCTGACATCCAGAGAAAGTTCCTCAAAATCTTTCATATGGCAAGAAGGCTTTACACTCTCAGACAGAAAAAGATAACATCTTCAGTACTTCTGATCATGATGCATTTATTTCAAAGTCTGTATGTTTTGTTTTCATTTTCCATGGAAGTTTATAACTGTAAATAATTTGCTTCAGATGAAATATAATGTATTCCACTCTGGAAATATGAAATGCATGTTTTTCTTTTTTAGCCTGTGGTGAGTCTTTTACAAGTACTCTAATAGATGTTTTTCCATAATTGCTAATTATTTGAGTTTCATCTTCATAGCTTAATTTTATCTCCTGTCACATCTATTAGTTTTTGATGAGTAACATAAGATTTTTCTTTTAATACATGCTTTGGAATTTTCTAACCATATGGGGATGTTTGGTTTTTCTAGTTCATTAAAATATACAAAAAATTTTCTATTAGGAGAAAGCAACAAAGAGATTCTTTTTACCAAATGTGAATTCATTTGCATTTGAGGTTACATTATTGCACATCATTTAATGCAATATAGCAGTTAAATTGAGCATAAAATACTGAGAGGGAGTATATTACTGTCCCCAGTTATATTTTGGGGAATGGAAACAAAGTAGATTTTATGCTGTCTTACATAAGGGAAAATGACAGAACGTCAATCTTTTTAACTGGGACAGAGCAATATCTGTACACTGGGCTCTCTCACTCTAATTTTTGAAAATTCCCATGGGGTAGAGTTGCATATGTGAGATGAATGTAACCCTAAAGACAAAATTACAAAATCAATAATAATTTCAAATACATTTTTGGAAAAGATACAGAAGAGTACTTAGAACACAGGGGAGGCCGGGTTCCAGCATGCAGACAGAATACTTAGTGATCCTGGTTCCATATATTACCAGCAGAGCTGGCAGCAGGGTTGCATGATACTTCCCACTACAGGACTCTCCTTCTTACAATTTGGCCACTTTTTCACTGTTAATGCTGAATTCGCCATGCTGAGAGTATGCTTCTGGCTGATTTTTAAATTGAAATGGATCAAACCTGTCTGACATTGAGCTGGAGGAAAATACATAGCACATACTAAATAGCTTTTTCCAGTTATCCACTGGGAATCCTGTCCTTTGGACTAGAAGCTTGATTTTTGGGGCTTGTTGGTGCAGTAAGGAGTACCACTGGTGAGCCCCTAGAAAATAACCGTATTGTTAAACATTGAAAAATGTCAGCTGAAACTGGCTCACCAGAGGCTTGGGGCAGTCTCACTGCAAATTTGTGCACTCAGGCTGTGGGCATTTTATGTGCAGAATTGCAGCACTGTGTTTGCTGCTGGGTTGCTTGAGCTTTCCTGTCTCAGTGCTTAACCGTGTAGGGTTTCTCTCAAGGGCTTCTTTTAGTTGCTAGAGTGGTATTTTGACTGTTACAAAGTGAGACACTGATTGAAAGCCAGAGTTGTCTCCCCTGTTCTTTTAGACCTTTTACTGGTACCCAAGTAGGAACAAGAAATAGCCCATTGGCCATGGAGATCTAAGATAGTTTGAAAGAAGAGGGTACTGGAGGAATGAGTTGTGGAGACAAAGGAATTAATATGGGTAAGAACAGAGGACACAGCCTCATTGAGAGCATGAATCTCCACTCTCTTATGGACTGCAGTGCTGAATGGTTTTTGCTATCAGCAAATGTCTTAAACTCCTTTGCAAATTGTGGATGCCTGAAAACATAGAAATTATACACAGAAAGAAGAGAAATGTATGATTTGTAAGTTATTTATTCAAGTAGTAGATAGTAAAAAAATTGCTAATGATTGAAGATGAAGGTTTATATTCTTTTCCATAATGGAATCTTCATAATGCAGTTTGCTGAAAGAACCCCCATATCCTTAATATGCCACACTAAATTTTGCTTGAAAGGAAGGCTAAAAAATTAAGTGCTCAAAAGCAGAGTATTTCAAAAATGGGCTGACTGAGCAGTGCTAATGAAGTCCTCTTATCTGTGTTTGTTATGGTACAGACTTTGATTACCTGCTCACATGCCTTTTTGTTGTGACACACTACATTAAAACAACGCCTTACCTCAAAAACCATGCTACCTTTCTTTTTGCACAGCTTCACCTCAGTGACTGTTTAAAACATACATAAGTTTGCTCCTTCTTCATTGAGACCATACATCCTTTAAGGAGGAAAATGCTTTTCATCTCCTTTGTACTGAGGAATCCATGCTGAACACAGAAGACAAAAGCAGATTAAGTTGTGTAAATTCATACAGTAATTCATACTATTGGATGAAGAATATGTATTCTTTTCTGAAATCTTTTATGCTGTATTTCCTTTATGTTCCCCATATTGTCTTCAGGTTTTTATTGTGATACAGAGTTGCAGGAGCTCCCCCTTGTGCACGAAGTAATATTCAAAAAACACATGGACTGAGTTTGTGAAGCTTACAGGTTGAAAAATCCCCTTTATGTTTTTCATTAAATGTCTCAAAATTCTCTAGACTAGAAGTCTATATTGGAAGTCTATATTGGAAGTGATTTATTTTAGGGTATTTTGTATGCCATAGCTCCTATAGATTGTGCTGCAATATTTCTGTGAAAGTCACCTTTTCATATGTCTTCTTTCCTGGCTAATATTATGTGGTAAAATATAGATTCCTTTCCTTTACTGAATTTTCAATAAGATGTAGATACTATGTGGATTTTTATGTATTTAAATAATTGGGGTGATTGTGAAAACAGTATTTTTCTTTTTAGTAGCTCTTAATGCATTTAATGTGCAGTTATGTCATAAAGATCTTAGAATTGATAGAGAAGGACATAATCAAGAGTTAATCCTCAAAGTATTGCAATTTCAACATTGCCTAGAAATAAACACAATCACTTTACTTCTGATTTCCCTACATTTCGGTTTACTTTTCCTGGATGACCATTGTCAAAGGGAAAGCCTATTAAGATATCCAGTGTATTGTCAAATGTGGACTTTGCTAGAGCATTAGCAGAATTGTAAAGGATATGTTTCACATGCTCTGATGTAATAGTGAGCCAAAAAAAAACCCAAAAAAAAACCCCCGAACTGAGAGTTCAGAATAGTTCTACCAAAGTGCAATTGCAAAATGTTTGTTTGAAAGCTGTACCATCTCCAATATACACATGAAAACTGTGTTAAAGGGTGACTTATTTTCTGTGTGGAGGGTTTATGTAGCTGCCCAGTGATACGTGTGCATTAATTTCTATTCTCACTGGCCTGTTCTCTTATACAATATTTGCATAGGATTAAAAAATAATTCCCTTTTGTTTTCTGTTTTTGAAATGATTCCATGAAAGCACTACATGCAAATATTTATAAATAATGTCTTTGTGCAGTCCTAACTGTACCCATTAATTTTCGGGGCTACTCTGATATTTTGGCACCAGTTTCACATATATGAAACTAATTTGCCTAGAGGTTTATTCAAGTTCTTCATTTTGCTGTAGATGAACTTGCTTAGGGTTCAATTATTATCACAGCCTGTAACAATTTGGCTAGTGCAGAGGCTGTGGATATAGTCCCTGGCAATGAGTCACACGATGACAGCTTATGGCAGGGAAATACAAAGACAGGAGTATGAGATGAGTAGGAGTCTGTGAAAAATACGCTTTTCGTATGTTAGTAAGGAACTTCAAAATGAAAAATGTGAAGGTCTTGATGTGTCAGCAGAGCTCTTTAATGTAAACAAAATTGTTAGTAAGTCTGATGACTTTCCTAAGTAGACTTTCCATAAACTAAATTGTTGCAGAATTGCCATGGAAGGTTAGGTATCTCCAGTTTCAGCCAAGTAGACAATATAGAGCTGCAGATTTCCCTTCTGAATGTCTTTGTGAATAGCAATACCTCAGAGGAAAGCTTTTAACACCCTATCTTCTTTTACACTAATCAGTTCCCTGATAACCTATGAAATTATCTATGATTCATGATTTTGTTGTGTACCCTGAATTCTGGAGGTCTTAATGGCAGTTTCTGCTGGAAATGGTTTCTTCTGCTGTGCCTAATCATAAGACTGAGCAGAGCAATACAGAACTAGCCAGAATAGCCCCAGGATGAAACCTGGAGATGTGGGGAGTGGTTCTCATTTGATCTAGTACTGTACAGGAACAAGTAGCATGGCACTGTGGAGAAGGAGAATCCTTAGTCCAATGTGTACATGTCAAGATAACTTAATTCTCTTCAGTACATAATTAATTTTAAGGATTCCTGAAGCTCTTTCATGAATTTGGATGAAAAAATTACAGTCTTTCTGTATGTTTCTTTCACTGAGGAGTTTTCATTTTGGTGATTCTATCAATAAATAGAGCTACCTATAATGATAGTGAGAGTGGTAAGAGATGGAGGCAAGACTTCTCTTGGTGGATGAATTAAACTTTTTGGAAACAAGGACAGAATTTCTCAAGCTAGAGGACCTAAAGGAATACTCTATTTTAAATTTTATCCTTGTTTTCTAAGAGCAGTAATGTGAGACTACTAAATATATGTAGTTGTGTTTCAGTCTTAAAATGTAAAAAATTGCCACATTTATTTCTTGGAAGAAGATGAATAATGGGGAAAAATAGTCACTTGTGTCAAATAACATAGTACAGTTGAGTTGTCAGCACCTAAAGAGGAAGCCTCCCTTTTCTGTAAAACATTGCAGAAGCAGCTACTGCCCTTGACTCAGAAATGGAGCACTGAGCTTGGAAAAGGGTCTGCATTTGTATCCTGCCTTGAGAGCTGCAATGACTTTCTGAGTCAGCGAAACTACCTGCAAGATCCAAGTCAGGGTAGTGTGGGTTTTATCCTAAAGGAGGAGTGAAAAGCTGAAAAATGAGTGGTATGGGAAGGAAAGAGACTTCTGTTACCAGCAGAATAATCTGTGTACTCAAGTCAGTGCTAGAGCTAACCTGTATGAGTTTTTATTTTCATGACTTTTAGATCTGAATATTAATGTATATGATCTCCACAGTATTTTTTGAATGAAGAGTCCCCTTAAAATGTATTCATTGTTATTTTGATGCTCTCCACTTATGTTGCCATTCATTTTTATTCTTATTTTTATTCAGAATTTATTACAGTTTGTGTGCATTCTAAAGCTTTGAAATTCTTGTTTGTTTTGGGTGCTTTGATGCAAAGCAGGGATGGAGTCCTCTGCTATAAAGAGCTTTCAGTCAGAGAAAAAACAGAGTGACTATCAGACAGAAATATGCTGGTTTACTTTGAACATCATAAGGCATGAGATTCATGGTTGTTCATGTTTCTAATGAATTTTCTTATAGGAGTTTATTGTGATCAATCCTTGGTGTGATAATCCTAAATCATGCTGAAAGTGGAAGGGAGAAGTTCAGAAATCAATAGAAATATGCAAAACTAAATGATATATATTTCTTTGTTAAAATTGTATTTTGGAGGGGATCTGACTTGTGCTGCTGACCTCTTTCAGGGTATCAGTGTAATCAAGTACTAACCCATCTGACTAACCTCACAAAAGGGTGGTGGAGGTGCTTGGGGTAGCACAGGGAAGGCATTTTGGCTAAAGAGACATTTTTCCTTTCAGACTTCTCTTGCCTTAGCTGAATGAGTGTTGCTATTGCAGTTTACATAAATAACCTAAATAATGGAAAAAATTACATAAATTCCTAGAAAATACTAAAATTTGTAAATTATTGTGGATTAGGTGTGGGACCATCTTTCCACAGGAATATCACTCTGAGTTCCACTTGTCTGAGAACACAGCCTACTACCTTCTCTGCCAGTGCTGGCAAGGGCAGTCTGAGAATATGTATTGTGGAGTCACATTTGATGACTCTTGCTTCTTGACCGTGTTTTCTTTGAGATTCTTTCCCAACCCCTAAAAAACATGCACATATGCTCCATTTATCTCTTGCAGTTGAAAGGCAGGAAGAGTGGGTAATTATACTGAGAAAAAAGATAGTCCCTTTCAAGGTTCATATCTTCAGACAAGTCAAGCGTATACAAGTAACACATTTGGCACTTATATTTGAAACAGCAAAAGGAATTTTTTTGAATCTTGTAATTATTTTCTCAAGTTTGGCAGAAAAATTGGATCAGGGATCTTAAAATCAGATTCTTTCTAGTCACTCATATTGTCTCTCACAAAGCATTTTGACTGCCTGTCCTGCATTGCATGCTGGAAATTGGTATTCCACAAAGTCAATTATAGTTCTGAGCCGGTAAGAAGTAATCAATGTGTCTGATCTGATCATTTAGCAGCATCTTTTTTTCTTGTGCAGGGATGACAAAAATTTGAGAGGTTAATAAATAGTGGGAAAAAGCTGTCCAATGATTTTGTTCTTTCTCTTGTGTTAGCTAGTCAAGAGCAGAAGCCTGTTGTGCTGGCTGCACACAAATAGCACCACAAGTGTCCAGTTTGTGGGGCTCATTGAGAGCCATTCCAAGTCAGAATTGCAGAGGTAAAAATGTCAGATCTCTATGGCAGAGCTGAAAATGTAATTGGGGCTCTTAGCACCTGTGATGGTTAAGGAGAAAGTGCTGTTGAGGTATTTATGATTTATGACTTTCATTACTTATTCTCTTTGTGAATTTCCTTCTGAAAAAAGGCTTGGCACAAGACTCTGAACGTGTTTGATCTTTGTGTACTTCATCATCAGTGATTCAGCTGTCTTAAAATTAAAGATAGCAGTTAGTGAGAAAATACAAATACATGTCGCTGAGTTGAATAGTAAAAAAAAAAAATTGAAATTAAAAGAATACTTAATTTAGGCTCCAAAATAAAATTTTAAAAAACCCGGTTTATTTCCAATACAGATTGATACTGCTTTTATTAGGATTACTCAGACACACTTGTTTTCATCTTAGTAAATGAAATTATTTATAACCAATTTGTTTAATAACCACAAAGATGAACTGGATGGAGGAAAAGCCAGTACCTTATCAGGAGAATTATGATTATGTCTCCATAAACCTCCAGTACTGCTCTGTCCATCCTCTTTCTTTATAGTAACTGACTTCAAGAATCTGAGGAGCCTAAAGGAACACCTTCTCTTCTCTTGTGCCATTCTTTCCTTGTAGCCTTTTGCAGAATGGCTCAGGTGGTTACTTTTCTCCCAAATTATTTTCTGACCCAGCTCACCCTGAAGTCTCCTGGGCAGTGACTCCAGAAGCAGAAGTAGGAGAGTGGCTGTGCACCCGGGAGATGTTGGGATCATCGGCTCCCAGAGCAAGCACATTTGGGCCCAGGAATAGCCATGGCTCTGTGGCTGCCCTTCCACAACAGCTTCCAGTGTCCTGCACCAGGGTTGCAGGGCTTTTCTTCTTCTGTGTACCCTCTCCTATGTCACTTCTGTCAGTGCCCGGCTGTGTGTGCCCTCTCTTCTAGCTAGCCTCTTGTAAGGGAGTAGAACTGTCAGAAGAACATAAACCTTTTTTCTAGACTTAACTTTCTTCAGTTTTGGATGAAAATGAGCTTCCTGGCCAGGGCCAATACAAACTACAGGATAGGGCCTGGGTGTGGGATTCAAGAAGGCAGTGGTCCTATTTGAGACTGCTGTGATCTGTCTGCAGCTGTAAATGTCTGATCTCAGCACAAGGCTCTGCTGAGTCTGACAGCTGTGGACTGACACTCTCTCCTGCCCCAGAGCCAGCATTTCTGCCTGCATCAGCTGAGCAGGAAGCAGAGGGAGAATTGGCAGGGAATTGCTTTGTGAGGCCAGCTTGCAGCTCTCTTGCATTTCACTGCTAAATTACAAAGGAATCTCTGTGATTTCAGTCTCCTGTATATAAATATAGATTTATATAATGTATTCCTGTTACTTTTGTAGTATATAGAGACAGGCATATATTTGTTCCCCTCTCCCTACATCCTCTATAGTTGTCTTAATTGTGTTTAGAGCTAGTCTAGATTAGGGATTTTTAACTAGTAGTCTGCAGGCTGCTATTCCAAATGACACTGAGAAGCAAACCTGAGAAGTGCCTATTGTCACTGGCTGAACAAGGTTCCTTATTTTGACTGAGAAAACTGTAGGGATCCACAAGATAAAGGATCCTTTCCCTTTTGTTTCCCCTGATTCAGTTCAGATTCTGCTCAGTGTCAGCGTTAGCTGCTGTGCATTCCAGGATGATGTTGGAAAACCTGTGTTGACAAAACTGTAACAGTAAGGTTTCTGATGTTCCTTGTGCTGTAAATATATGGCCACTGCCACAGCAGTCCTGGGCCTGTGTTATAGAATGTCTCTCCTGTCATCCTGGTATACTTCAAACTGGGGGAGAGGAGACCAGGGGCTACCTTGTTAGAACTCCTGAATGCTACTTACTCTGTTCAGTTACTTCAGTGTTCCAGTCAGTGTTCTTGAAATGCTGTCTTTTTTGTTTTGTGCTTTTCTGCTGTGTGTTTCAAGGTAGAGAACCTGGATTTCTGCCTGAAAAGTGACTTTGTGACAGTACAGGTGCTGGACAATCTGCGATAATACTGGCCTTCAATATAACAGAAGTTCCTCAGGGCAGGATGCTTTTTCCTTTCCCCAAGACAGTCTCCTATCCAACTGTTATAGAGAAGGTGAAGATTTCTACATTATTACAGAAATCCCAGAGTTTTTTAAACACAAGTTAGCTGGGAATACTCTGTCTACATTCAGTATTTCTAGGCAAACTGATTTGGATTACAGTAAGTAAATTTCTCTAGAACAGCATTTTCACACCAGATTTTCATTTTCATTATTTGCTTAATGTGGTGCAACAGTTTTTATCCTTTACACAACCCACTAAGAGTCACTGAAAGTCAATTAAACCAAATAAGATTTGAGATTATGTTTAGAAAGGGGCTGAGTGGTTGACAGATGGCAGGGACAGAATTTCAGCTGGACAAAACAATACTTTTATCAATAATATGGAAATCAATACCAACATTGAAGAGAAATGGGAAAAAGAGGATAAATTACAAAATACATATAATAGGTGTTCTTTTTTTTTTTCATAAGGATGGGGCGGTTCTGTGATATCCCTAAAAGCCAGACATCACAGAATTTACACAGCTTGGGCTACATACTGAGAGAGGTAAAAAGAGGTCATCTCTTTCAGAAACATGCTGTGGTGAATTGGTATGTAAAGAGATGTTAGCTGGGGAAAATGTCAGGTGGAGTAATTTTGCCTCTCCTTACCCATCTTGGGTTAATTACTGCAGTGTTCTGTGTGCATTTGTAGAGCCAGTTTTTTTCTCAAGTTGCAATAAAGATTCATTTAGCAACAGAAGCATCTCAGAGTATGTTTAGAAATGTCTGTCTCTCAGCAAGTAGTTAATGAGGGAAAATGAGCTAAATTCAAAATAAGAAAAATGTGAACAGGCCTGCTTTATATAGTAGCAAGTTAGCAGCAAATTGTAGAAAGTTAGAAAGAGAGAAGAAGCAAATTTGGAAATATGAAATATTTATTATTGTCCTATTGAAATATTATTTTGTTGTAATTGTCAGAAATGAAAAGTATTATTCTTCTGCTATTTAATCAGAGAATATCTACTGTTTGCACAGATGCACATTCAGTCAATATCGCTATTTTATTTACTGATTATTCCCAATGCACTATGGAATTAATATGAAAAACAACATATTGATCTGTCTTGTTCAAATCAATAATTTGATTCCAAATGCCTTTGTATGTTTTTAATCAATGCCATTACTGACACTCTAAAGAGCACCGAATGAACTGATTAACTAATACAGGAATTATGGCTTCTTTTCATGCTACTTAAATGTGTAAAACCACAATTGGATTTGACCATAAAATGAAAAAAAAGCCCTTATCCTACACAGCCTGAGAAACTTGGATTAGATAGGGTATGTAGCATGGTTCAACACATCAACACCCACCACTTTGACAAGCTTTTGTAGACATCAAGGGAAATAGAAGTTTTAAGGAAGATAAGAAGGTTGTTTTGTGGATGTTTGTCAAGAGCAGAATGCATATCTTTTCCACTGATACACAAATATGTAAATTAAACCAGTGCTTGATGGGTTTTTTTAATGTTTATGACAGAAGACTTTAAACCATTGAAGTAGAGAAGTACCTGGCTGAAAAAAGAGTGTTTGTGCTCTTTGTAAAATGTGTTCTGATTAAGCCATCAGTTTTGGATTTCTTTCCTCTGTTTATTTTCATATTCAGCAGAAACAACCGTTTACCTTTTTAGGAAATATATTCCATGTTGATGGAAAACATCAATATAGATTAATAAAAATCTCCTGAGATGTAGGACACCAGAAGGTGTTGCACTGGATATTGTTAGATTATTCCTTCTCAGTTTTATTTTTAGCAAAAAATTATCTCTGAAAAAGATGGCAGGAAGAAGAAAAAGGAGTCGATAGGGAAGCTGGACTCTGAGGCTCATGTGCTGCACTCCTTCAATGTTTCATCATTTCATGTACTTTGACACAATGCATGGTCCTGAACTTGGAGAATAAGGAACATGAAGTCACCAGAAGAAGCATAAAACGGGGTTAAATTAACTTCGCTTGCCCTCTTGTCAGAGGCTTTACCTTGTTGCTGACCTCCCCAGGGAATTGAGGAGGTAGCCTTCAATGTCCTCTAGCCCTCTCTCACTTTGATGACTCTTTCTTTCTGTGTTCAAAATAATTTTAAAGTTCCCAGCATGAATTTGTAGACACTAGACTTCCAGGATTCCAGTTGCAGCATTCAGCAGTGTTTTCAGTTGCTTACTCTCATCATTTGTTGAAGTTGCGAGTGAACACTGTTGTTCCTGTTTTACCATGGAGAGATTGAGTCACTCAGCGGTGAAATGGTTAGTGGGAATCACACAATACATAAACTGCTGTCACCCAGGAGCCAGTGGTCCTCTTGCCTCACTTGGGTAGTGTTTTGACTACAGTGAAGTCAAGAATTTTGCTCTAATTTTAACAGGTTCACAGTTTCACACATAATTCACACCTCCATGCAGGTTTTGGCACCCTTATGTTTCACATGAAATCACTTAATCTAAAATTTCACTACCTCATCCTCAGAAGGCAGTTCTGGCATCTGGATGTAATTGAAACCTAGGAGAGCCCATCCAATCCTGTTTTCTAGACAGAGTACCTTCTGGGACTCTTGAAGGTGGGAGATGTTTGCCAAAGTTGAAAAGGTATCTAGAAGAAAGTTGGTTAAATCCTCCAGAAGCTCACTAATTTTCAACCTCCCTTCAGCTGTCTTTTGAATAGATGCTGTGTGTCTAGAGCATGCATGAGAGACAGGCCTTAAAAACTGGCAAACTTGCTACCTAATATTTATTGTACTTTTAAAGTCTTTGTCATTATAGCTTGCTTCTAATGAAGTAAGTAATTTCAGGTAAGCATACTTTTAAAGCCATGGATACTAAGAAACCAGTAGTTTGCATGAGAGACAAAAAAAAAATGTTTTATTCTTTTGTAGGTTAAAGAAATGCAGAGCAGAGAAAACCTGACAGCACTGGTTGGAACCTCGTTATGATAACTGTAGTCACACCTCTATCAGAATATTGGGAATGCTCACAGCAGAGTTAGCATTTTCTGACATTTTATTCAATGCGGGCAGTGCAGTTATAGCAGCTGTTTCATTGTAGCAGGGAAGTAGAAAAATGACGAGAAAATAAGACATCATTAGCCGTGTTCTGGGGGGCTTTGTGCACTGGTCATAGTCTGTTTCAATATTCTTTTTCCCTTTGACATTCACCGTGAAGTGTCATTTTTGGTAATGGCGGAATCATTTTGTGTTAAAAGGAGGGACATTTATAATTTATCAAGGAAACATTGTAGAAGTGTTAATAATGTGAATTCAATTTAACTTCCTAAAATAAATTTGCTATGCTGAATATTTGAGAATTTAAAGAACACATTTTCCTGTTTATGCATTAAAAAATGTAGACTACTAAAGAAAAGCAATTTTAGAATGTATTTTAAAATACAGCATAGTCTTCACATTGTATTACATTTAAAAATACAGATTTTAAACCAGTTATCATTACTATGACTATTTTGATAGTAGCCCATTTACTGACAGTATTCAAAGCATTTTACAAAGGTAGAAATTATTAGTATTCCTCTCTCCAGAAAGAGGAAAATCAAACACACTGTGATTAATTAATTTATATAAGGTCATACAGTCAAAAAAAACAGAATAAAACTGGGCTGTCTTTAACCAGTGGCCCTGACAATTTCTACTAGGCTATTTTGCTTGGTTTAGATAGTTTGTAGTTAGATTATGGGTGTTTAGATTACAGGTGCTATAGCTTTATGAAACTCAGAAGATTTTTTAGAATTTGATAATTTTCTTCCCTAATCTTGCAAACATCCTGTGACTGTGTGCTTATCTATTCATACCTTGCCATTCTTCCTATTTTGCTGTTCACAGATGTTTGTTAAGAAATTAGAATAGTTGTCTTCTGTGAGTGTGGGTGGCTTCAAGATCCTTTGGTAGTACAATTTGAGACTGTCTAGACTGGTCCTTTTCAAACAAGTGATCTTCTTGGGTAATTTGTCCTTTGTTAGTTGCCAAGTATTTGTTAATTGTTAAGTCCCCTACCTAAGACTTGGCATGAGGTTAATCATTGTCAGTTTTGGACTTTTCCAATTACAAGATGTGAGCTGGTACTTTGCTTTTTGGCTGCCAATGCTGTCTTCTGGAGCACAAGCTGGTTCTCCCAGCTATTGTATATGTTTGTTAACCAGCCCAGAGAATGAATTGTTTACAGCATGATAGGAGTGATTATTGCATTTCTGTTTCCTTTTTTGTTTTGTTTTGTTTTGTTTTCTGAGGGGGTGTGCTGAATCTCCCTGTATGGGCCATTCATCTAAGAGTTGGACTTGATGATCCTTGTGGGTCCCTTCCAACTCAGAATATTCTATGATTGGTTCTGTGACTAAATAAGGTAATCTGGGTGGGATCCAGAGCTCAGTGCTGGT
The DNA here is from genome assembly GCF_050655825.1 of Lonchura striata. NCBI lineage: Eukaryota > Metazoa > Chordata > Aves > Passeriformes > Estrildidae > Lonchura > Lonchura striata. Next base: position 20,857,254 of record NC_140709.1, read on the forward strand.
ACCATGTCCCAGCCATCGAAAGTCCCCAGAGCAGGGAGTGTGCCAAGGTTTCTTATGCACCATGCACCCTCAGGGGTTAGAGGTCATCACATAGATAATTTTCTGATTACAAGCATTGGTCAGTACAGCAGCATAATCTCCATAGGGCTACTCCAGAGATCTGGTATAGGTTAGTATAGTCACAGAGCACAGAATATGCTGTGTTGGAAGGGATGGTCTCACAAGGATAATAAAGTCCAGCACCTAAGTGAATGGCCCATATGGAGATTGGCCTGCAACTTTGATGTTATTAGCACCATGCTCTGACCAACAGAGCTTATCTCAGGGGAACTCCTGCAATATTGATTAAATTTTCCTTCAAATTTTGACAAAAATGTGTTCCAAAGGATCTTTTTATGATGAGATCTTTGGTCAGCTGTTTCTCTCATATTCAGCAATCTGCATTCAATAAGGGTATTGTTTTCCCTGTAGTATCCTAGCAGAGGTTGGTGCAGTCTTCATCGACACTCTTTCACTTCAGCTGGAAATAGGACCAAGGGAGTTAATTTCAAGATACTCTATCCAAGACTGCTTTCCAGATGAACATGCACTCCAAAAGCTGTGATACTGTATGCTCCAAAAGCTGTGATACTATATGCTCTGCTGTTACATAGTTATTCTGTAGTGCTGGAAGTAATGGCCTGTATTTGAAAAAAAAGTCACCTCTGCACTATCTTTGGAACTCTTATCTCTGCCTTTGGTCTGAAGCAGCACAAATAGATGACATTACAAAAAGTTTGAGGAAGAATGGTGGGAGTGCAATGGTGAGAGTTGTGTGGGAGGACAGTGGGGAGGGACTCTGCCTAGTTGTCAGCTAGCTGTATCCTACTGGCTGGCTATAATTTTGCCAGTATTGTGGGAATGGGTTTTTTTGTTTATTTTATTTCTTCCCATGTGAACCAGATAGGGCACTAGAAGTCTTTTGGGAGATGTATACAAAGATATTCAAAAATGTCAGTCAAAAATGTAAGTTGTCAGTAGGCATCAGGAGTCATTTGGAACCAGTAAGAGCTAAGGATGCTCTGCTCCCTGAAATACACTTAGGAGAATCAGTTGTTGAGGGCCTGGCTCAAAATTCATTGAATCAGTTAGGGAGTTCCTAGTGATTTCAGTGGGATTTGGATTAGACCATAAATCACCAATAGTGGTAAATACTGAGGATGCAAAACAAGCAGACCTCTCTTAGTGATGCGGTGTTGTGGTGTTGCTGCTGACACCTTTCAACACATGTGTGGCTTTTGTCCTTTGTTTGTTCTGGATCCCCTTGACAGCCAGCAGGAAAACAGAAGTCACTTGCAATTCTTTTCAGTTCCCCAGCTGAAATAAAGGGATCAACAGTAGTGCACAGGTTTATCTGATCGCCCTGGTAACATGCTGTGGTTAACTCCAATCAATACTGAAACTTGTTCTCTGTTCAGATACGAGCTACACTGAGGTCATGTGAAAAAAAAAAATATTCATTGGCTTTTACTTCATTTCACCTTAGTTCTTTGCAATACACATATCCTAGGTTTGCATTTGAGAATAGTAAATTAAGTTCCCTTCATCACTTGATTTTATAGATCCAAATTGCTGTAGATCTAAAGCATTCATTCATATGTAAAGGCTCAGAAACATCCCTTTACAGCTATTTAACAAGGGGAATAGAAAAATCTATTTTTGTAAGACATGTTCTTGGATTTTATTAGGCAGATTCAAATAAGTTGACAAATACAGATCTCATGGTAGGTCTCTATTATTGTTGTTCATTTTATTATTTATTTGTCTGCATATTGCTCAGTGATGTAAGAAACATTAAAATAAAGACAGGCCTTGCCCTGCAGCTTGAAATCTAAGGCCTATTTCTCCACAGATTAAATGTGTGCATAAAATTATACACATGAATAGTCCTATTTAAATCTGTGGTATTGCTCTCATGCATAAATATTTGAATCTTGAAAGGAATGGAGGCTAAAATTATTACTTTCTCTGCTTCACCCCAATTTAAATAGGGAGTTTTGTGATTGGCTTTGTGAAGGGCTTGTTTGAATGGCTCAAATGTGAATCCATAAATGTACAGATAGGGAGTTTGTCAATGTTAATGCTAAAAGCCTTTTTAGCACAGTTTCTCATAACAATTTTCTGCTTTCCCCTACCAAAACCAGCAGCTTTCCCTTCTCCACCCTCCAGACCATATGATCTCCTGCTCTACAGGGAAGATCAGCAGGTTACAGCAAACTGTGTGTTCTTTCTCTCTCGCTGAAGAAAAACTAAGAGCAGTTACACTGGTCACTCCTGTGGTCAGGAGATGAATAATGGTTTGTAAAGTATTGTAATTGGCTTGCTTATGTGAGCTCTTTGCCTGATAAATTTTCCCTTATTCAGAAGTCCTGAAAAATGGGATCATCAAGGACCTCTGTTCCACATGTATGTACTTTAGTTTCATTAATTCTTCAAAGATACCAGGATGTGTTAAGAAGTTAAGAATTAAACACTCCTCATTCTCTGCTGTTTTACAGGGAGGGCTACTTTTTTTTAAAGTGCTTTCTAAGCAATCCTTAATGAAAGATCCAGGATTGTAAAGATCCACAGAACAATTCTAGGTCTTCAGCCAAACTGTGACTGTCCCTTATAGAATGCAAATTTTTTTCTGATGGAAAGTTGTTGCTGGAACCCTGTATCTCCTATTAACTAACTGATGTTACATTTCTCTGCCTTTGAAATATATCTTCCCTTTCTATATCAAACTCAGTCCAAGCCCTCTGTTTCCATTTATTGCATATCAGCTAATTATTAGTGCAGCCAGAGCTCACTGCAGCAGCTTTGTAAGGCTGTAACTCTGGGGACTCTTTGCTGGGCATGTCTTTGGACGATGGTGGCATTGTCCCTCAGGAGGAATGACTGTCTTGGGCTCACTGCCCCGGGAGCTCTATTACTGATTGCCACTTTAAGCACCACCACAGGGCTGAGCTCATTTTAAACTTATAAAGGTGTCCTCAAAAATTGCTCAGTACCATGTAGTGAGGTTAAAAACTACTTCAGGAAAGCATTGAGTCCATTCCCAAGCCACATGCACACTGCAGCTGTGTCACGTCTGACATTTTCCTTGTGTAGACCTCCCTGGCAGTCTGCCAGCACTCACTGTCCACACTGTGAGGAAAGCTTCAGTGATGTCTAAACTGAATCTTTCTTAGAGCAATTTAAATTATTTCCTGCTCTCTGCATGATGGACTGGGCCACTTCTTTCTCCTTTTCAAAGGCTTTTTAAATCTGAAGATTTTTTTATCACACCTCTGCTGGGATTTTTCCTTAGCTCAACAACTTTGATTATTTATGTTGTGCTTTCTGATTATTCTTGTTGCTTTCCTGTAAATTCTGTCCAGCTGGTTTAGATGCTTTTGGAGTAGTGGGCAAATGAGACACAGTGCTTTATATTAGGTCTTACCTAGGCTAACTAAAGCAGAACACCATTATGCATCTAATATATTACTACATTCCAGCAGAGTATTTGCTGCTTTCACACATGTTATTCAGTTGTGTTTAATATTTAACTATTTAAAACATTATAAACCTTTTTTAGTTTTCTGTGGTACTGCACTAAGACACTTGTTCCCTATCCTGTCTTTATTTAGCTGATTCTGCCTACTTCAGAAATGTAGTCATCATTCTGTGTTGCATAAAAGTATCATTTGTAGATCAATGTTACAACTGTTTCATATTGTAAACTTATTCTGCAATTTATGTGCAATGCCTCCCATCCTGAAGTCTCCTGCAGTATCAATAAAGGTATATTCTGCTTCATCCCATGTTAATATTTAATATTAGCAGATGTGGTATATTCTTGAATGCTGTTTTGAACAGACCTCTGGTATGACTGCCAGTTTGACTTTGCTTCACTGGTAATTACTTTCAAAATGCACTTTTCCAACTGACTTTGCACCTATTTTGTAGGAATTTAATCTGCCTGTTGCAGAAGAGAAAATCTGATGAGAAAGTGCTAAAACCTTACTAAAGGGTTGAGAATCTAGTGTTTTTTGTCTAATCTATCAGTGTTGCTACTCGATAATGAAAAGAAGTTAGATCAGTGTGGCATGAGCTGCTGGTTAATATACGTCACATATGACTCATCTCCCTGTTCTTTTCCAGGTGCTTAACAAATGGACTTTTTCTAGGAAGACTTTAGGCTGACATCTGTATTTTTTCAGCTTCTCCTTTTTCATATTTCTGTCTTCAGCTGCCTTCCTTAGACACCCAGAGTGGCTTCTGATTGTTCCAAGGTGGACTCAGCCCTCTTGAAGTTTCTTCATGCTTTTCAAGTTTCCTGCATGAAATTCTACAAAGCCAATCTGAAAACAGCTTATTTTTGGTTTTGGGTTTTTTTCAAGGTTGAGATTTTACTCCTGTCACTCTACTCTATACTACTAGGATATTAACCATCACTCTGCAACTGATCTTTCCAATGAACATTGATTGAAAATAAATCAAAAGTATCTGGCCTTCCTGAACTATCTGTAAATAGATTCCCTTCTGTTAAACAGTAGCTCAACACTATTTCCTTTCTTTGTTTTACTACTAATGTACTTATGGAATATTTATCTACCTTTTGACATTTCTTGGCAAGTCTTTGTCATTTTATACCTTTGCTTTTCTAATTCTGTTTTTTGTTATTCAATTTATACTTGCTTTCTCTAGACCCCCTACTTTCTCCTTTCTGTGTATTTCCTTCTTGTATGTCAGTGAAGAGCTTTCTTTAGCTGAGTCTTTACTTCACCTTTTTAGTTAAGTTCTAGTATATATTGTATGTCTGATTAATACGGTTTCTTTATGTAACTGCCGCTCCCATTAACTTCTTTTGCCTCACACTTGTTCCCCCATGACCCACTCCAGGAATATAGCTATCAGTATTCTGTTTTTATGGGAGATTTTCTTCCTAGTCCATTGTGTCTGCTTTGATGCTCTTTCTTCCTTCTGTAAAGTTCTAACACTGGATCATTTTACGATCACCTTCACCCAAGTTATGTTCTGTCTTTGCAGTTGATCCTTCTGTACTGGTCAGGATGTAGGTGAACAAGCCTTCCTGCTGCCTTCTGGAGATTCTTGTGCTGTGTTGAATCAGATTTCTTCCAAATGCTGTCTTATATTCTGCTTTAATTAGAATCCACGTTCAGTTTTTCACCTATTACTTTATGCATTTTTGTTAAAACTTAATTGACACTGCAAAGAACAAAAATGTGCATTTATTTTTGCTAGTCTGTTGATCTAAAAATCTCCTCTATTTTTTGTCTTACATGTTTTATCTCTCCTCTAAGTATATTCCTAACTAGAATTAAAATCTGGAAGCTAGATTGAGGATATTATACCCATTTGAGATTGTTATTCAATGTTTCTGTTTTCATTAGAGGCATCTTTGAAAAGATTTTTGCTATTCTTTGCCTATGTTAGCTGCAAATATAGACTAGAGCAGATTCCACACAGTTCCAGAAACCAAGAAATATTGAGGGATGTGCTACTGCTCTTCTGTCTGGATAGAAATATTTGGAACTTAAATGAGTTTATGAAAAATTGTTGACTTATTTAAAAGAGAAAAATCAGGAATCCCATTTTAATGGTATTGATAGGCCTTTTCAGAGACTTCTGGTAAGGTATGACTAGAAACAAGAACTTTGTGTTGGTTTCCATACACAGGCCTCTGTGTTAAGATTATTGATTTCTGTCATATGCTTCCCTCATTTTCCCACTATAGTTTCCTGGTGCATTTTTAGCTCTTAGCTGTGTTTGATAACCACAAGCACTTTGTCACATCATTAAAATCCCGTGGGAGCTAATGGACAGATGCCCAGTGTAAGGAAACCGGTACCTCAAGCCAGAAGTACACGGCGCGTGTTTCACCGTACTTCTGCCCCGGCGGCCTTGGCTTTGCCGTAGAGGTGTGAGGGGACTGTGGCTGCCAAGGTGCAGAGTCTTGCCCTTGTGGGAGAGCTGTGCTCAGCCTGCTCTGCTCAGCCTGCTCTGCTGTCGGCCAGCCCTGAGCGGCAGCCAAAATCAATCAGCCCTTGTGTCGAGTCTCCTGACATCGCACACTCCAAGTGAATTTGGTCCATGCTGTTAACTACCAGGCCCAATAAGCCAAAGGTCTTCCCATCATTCTGAGGTGGCTGCTGAAGTTCAGTCTTGTTCTCCTTTGTCTCCATTGCTGCTGTCCTTTAACCTTCACTTTCCTTTTCCCTCTGTGTTGTGCCATGTGCTCCCTGTGTCCCTCTTTCACCTATTTGTTATGTGCCTGTTTTCCCATTTCTCTCATCCCCTTCTCTCCTTCTCCCCTGTAGAGCCCCAATGGTCTTTCCTTTCACTCTTCCCTTTTTAGAACCAAGCCACTTGCTTTGTTCTTTCCTTTTTTCTTCACCAGCCCCAGTCCTTGCCTGGGTCCCTGCGAGTGGCCTGGGTGCCTCTGCATTTCAGAGAGTGACTATGAAAGGATTGCCAGCTCAGCCTAGTGATAATTTATAAAACACAGAGGAAGAAGAGCTCTATCTCCATTCCTGTTACTTGTGCTATGCTGTAAGGGAGAAAAGGGCTGAATAGAAAAAGGTGCTGAAGAAAGAGAGAATTTCTGTGGTGGAGGGCTGAATGGCAAAGCAGATGCGTATGGGGGAACGCTGTTGTGCGGGGGGAAGAAGTAACTATGCCTGTGTGTTCTCAGATCTGGTGTGACATTCAGCCATTGCCCATTTCATTAGTACTTTACAAAGTTTAGCACAGATTTGTTATTTATCTTCACATATCATGTCACTGTTTTAATTTGCTGAGCCTCAACAACCAGGTTTACCTTTAGGATGCACTCAGAAGCTTTTTATATATTCCTATCTCCTGGGTAGAGCTTGGACATTCATATTATTATTTGTTATTACAGCTTTTTTGTTCATTCTTTTTACTTTAGTCTTTATTTTTCTGGTCAACCTTAAAAAAATTATTTAATTTCATTTTATTTTTCAGACACCTCTTATTGATCCTCACATCCCACATCATCCTACTAAAACCATTACGCAGGTAATAGAACACAGGTGTGCTGTACAGCCAGGCCATTAGACAAGTGGAAATAACTATCACGGCAGTGTGATATGAATCAGCTGGTGATGCTTTCTGTTAGATGTGAGAAATATGTGAAATTTAAAAGTCCCAGATATATACTACATTGCTCTTCAAAAGTAAGCCTCTGTGAAAGAGGACTTTTAATTCAGGAAAGAGCATTTGTGTTTTGTTTTGCAGAAAGCAGTACAGAGATTCCAGAAAGTTTAAAAACTGTCTCTTGGTCTTTCTTTTTCTCCATGATCACCAAGGTTCCTTCAGAAAAGATCCTTAGAGCTGGAAAGATTTTGCGAAATACAATTCTGTCCCGAGCTCCTCACATGATAAGAGATCGTAAATACCATCTGAAGACTTACAGGTGTGTGAGCTGATTGTATAGAGGTCTCTGAATTTTTATGCCTGCCATTCTCTGATTTGTCATGTATGCCTTACCATACTTGCAGGTCTCAAAAGGTCTGAAATTATTCTGTGATATTATTTGAGTTGGATGTTATGCAGTCTTTAATGGGCCTGGTAAATCCTTTCTGAAGTAATTTGACTGGAAATTGAGTCCATGATTGTGAACAGAGCATTCACATACAAACACTCTTCCAAAGCATAGTTAATAGAATAGTTATCTGGAATATTCTGTGTAGTACCAAGTTAAAATGAAGATTCTGTTCTGTCTGTATATCAGTAAGAGATAATAGAAAAGTTCATTAATATATTATGTTCCTGTACTGATTGCTACAGCAGTCTTGCTCACTGTGGCGTTCTGAAAATTCACCTGGTGGGAAACATTCCTGATGCAGATTTGCTGCTCTATTTAATTTTTTTTTTCAGTGTATTGTCAGGCTCTCTAATCTTCCTGCTGGTGGCAGCACAGTCTTGCTGAAGTGGGATAACAATGCCAATTGTTAGACTAGAATTCTGTAGACTAGAATTGTAGACTAGAAATCTGCCTGCAAAGTGCCAGGATCTACCTATTATTGGCTTAAGAAACAATCAGTTTGTTTTAGTGTCTAATGTTTAAATCAAATATCTAATACATTATTCAGAGTGTTTTTAAGTAAAAAATATTTTTAAATCTCTGACTTTGTCTTTTTCTAAATAGTAAATCAATATTTTGCTGATTGTCATTTGAAATAAATGCATTGATTTTCCATATTTCAGCCCAAAATATTTAATATACAAAGGTATTTGGCATTTTTGAGTTGATTCAAGAATATGTCACAATATGACATTGCTGATTGGTCTAGAAGAACAGAAGAGCATATATGATAAATGGAGAGCGGTGCTGGTCCAAACAGCTGCACCATTTTCTCTTACACAGAACTGGGAAAACTCTTACTGTTCTGCTGAGCTAGGGAGTGTAACAATAAAGAATTTTACTAAGTGACCATGTAGCTTTTTGCTTTTTTAACCCTTATAGGGTGTTCTCCAGAACTTGCTGTTGTCTGCCTCTGGGTCAGTCAGGAGGTGCAAGGTTGCCCAGAGCTTGCATGAGAGAGCCTTAGGAGCACTGTACCAAAAACAGTGTCTCCATCTACAGTGTGACAGAAGTTTGGTTACAAATGCAGGAACACACTCATAGCACTCACTCTTCCTGTGGAGGCTGCATTGGCATAAGTCTTAGAGTATTAATTTTTTGTTTTCATGCAAGATTCTGAAAAGCATGAGGCTTTTGGTATCCCATGGTATAGAGATGTTTCTTTTTAAAAATGGGTTGGAGGTTGTTGCACTGGTGCTATAGGTTTTGTACCAGGTGTCACAGGCTTGATTAGATCCTCTGAACTCTGCATTTCCCAAAACACTTGTTTTGCTAAGGTAATCCTCTCAAAACTGGACTCCTTCACTGGTATTTCAAGCTTGTGCATGGGTGACATGGGGTTTTCTGCAGGGAGATTTAACTAAGTCTATGGAGACTTTAAGATATCACTGTTGTTGGCAGTCACTGTGTGCAGTCTCTGTCTTGGCTAGCTTCCTTTTCATTCCAATCTGTGTCTGTCCTTCAGGCAATGCTGTGTGGGGACAGAACTAGTTGACTGGATGATGCAACAAAGTCCTTGTGTCCATTTACGAACCCAGGCTGTTGGCATGTGGCAAGTACTGCTGGAAGAAGGTGTTCTTAACCATGGTAAGATAAAGCAAATCAGTATCTTGACTAAAATATGGGCAGTGTGTGACATCAACACCTCTGTAGTTCTTTCTCATGAAAAAGAAAGGGATCATGAGCCTAAAAGAAATGCCACAGAGCAGCCTGTTCATTCATAAGTGCAAGAGCAACACACAGGCAAGATTATTTGAATCTGGCTGCCAGTATGCTTTTTTAGTTTACGACCATATTGCATCATAAATGAATAATTTATAATGATAGCTCTAATTATACTTAGGAGTACACTGGCTTGTGCTTATATAGTTAGAACTGGGTAGCACTCAGGCCAAAAGCAAAGGAGGTATTACCATACATAAAACCTTCATCAAAGATTTGCAATATTTAGAAGTGAATGTGGATATTTGTGTTTGCTCAGATCCATCATTTTGGAATGATTTCCATTGGTTTTGGAGGGGTTCCCAAATTCAGCACACCAGATATTCCAGTGCAGAAATCTGGTGTTTTATATTAGCTTTCTGATTGCATTTTATATTGACTTTCAGTTTCCACTTGGCAGGATTTAGTTGGTAACAGGATATTACCGCCCTCAAAAGGGTAGGTTTTTAAAGCAATATTCATACTTGAAGCTTTGCACGTACATTTTTATTAAATGTAGAAGAGCAGCTCTATTACAGTAAACTTTCATTTATTGTCTGTTGTGCTTCCCATATGCCAGGGAGAAATTTCCATACTGGGAAGGCAGATTGTTTCTACTGCTGCCTTACCCTAAGGGCTCTAACTTGAATTCCTACCATATATTCTCTTGAACTCTCCAGGGCAAGCTATTGCAAACTGCATCACAGTATCCAACTCAACACATCACTCTGACTTGCTTGGAAGACCAAGGGTTTGTTCTTTGCAATATCATAGTGTTACTTTAGAGGTCTTTTGGCAGTTCTTCCATTAAGTTATTCTACCTGGATACAGGTCAATGAACTTGGCCCTGGGGTTATACCTTGATGACATACATTTCTGCTATATCACAAGGAGTTTAGTTGGTTTTGCTACCTTTTTTCAGGCTATATAAACATGTAGAGCAAAGTGTTTGTGCTAGAGAGTATCTCTTAGAAATTAATAGTATAACCATTTTCCCCAGTGTAGTTTGTTTGATTAATTGAAATAGTTTGAAACAATAAGAAAACAGAACTAATAAAAAACATATACATGTTATACACACTCACAATACACTTATATGGAAACCTTTTGGAAAGTATTTGTAGTACACAATTTAAAAGTGTAACCTTTCATGATACATAACATAAGAAATCGTTTCATGCTCTTACAGTTTTTCTGTAGCTTTCTTTCCCTTCTTAAATAATCTATCTGTAACAAACATGATTTCTACAAAGTTTGCTTCGTTGAGGAGCATTCAGTATTTGATGTGTTATGTTGTTTTCAGTGGACCAGGAACACCATTTTCAAGACAAATACTTATTTTATCGATTTTTGGATGATGAGCGTGAAGATGCCCCTTTGCCAACTGAGGAGGAGAAAAAGGAGTGTGATGAGGAGCTACAGGATACTATGCTGCTTCTCTCTCAGATTGGGCCAGATGCTCATATGAGGATGATTCTCAGGAAACCGTAAGCAGAATAATGAGTTAATATTATGGGTCTTCCTTGTCACATGGAAACAAGAGAAACCTATGTTGATTATTAGCCTTTTTTTCAGCCAGCTTTACAGTGACTTCAAAGCCAGTATAAACTCTGTTTGACCCTCCATTGAAGGCAAGCATTAAGCAGGTAGAGTTTAGTGGCCATGGCAGACATATTTTACTGCTAATTAAACCACTGAGAATAAGGAATAAGTTAAACTCACTTTCACTGAAGATTTACTTATAAGGGACCATTCAAGACAGGCAAGTACACAGGGCTGGATCCTGCTACCTCGAGGCCATTGGCAAAGTTTGTCTTTGCTATGTGAGAGGAGTGGGCCCTGCCTACAGTGTGAGAACATTTTTCATAGCAAAAGATTTTTGAATCACCTAACCCAGTACTTCTTCCTTTTCTGTTTCCATCTGTATACTTTCCAGGCTCCATTCCTGTTTAGATCACAAGCTCATTTCAACAGCACTTTTCCAAAACTTGCTAAAAGCATTGAATTTCCAAAAGTGCCATCAAACACTTGTGCTTATAAAAGCATTAAACACTGCCATGCAGCAATAGTTTTGAAGTATGCATTCTATTTCTTATCCTTAGTAGAGATCTAGTCAACACAAGCAAAGGAGCACTTGCTCCCTGTCATACAAAATACATGGACAAGCCAGACTGAGATAAGGTGTTTCCATACACCCTTAGGGAGTCATGGAACTGAGATCTTGTTTCCTCACAGACATGTCCTGTGCCTTTTCCACTGAGGAGCAAAAGTGAGCTTTTGCACCTCTGAGCAGACACCAGTCATTGGAGACTGAGGAATGCTGTTTGTGCTGGGACCCTGCTTCTCTGCACTTTCTCCTTTGCCTCAGGCCAGCTGAGCAGGTCATCTCTTGGAGAATTTGCCTTTAGGTTATCATGGGTTTTGGCTGCCTACTATATTTGCTTTCTGTCATGACTTCCAGAGCAGTAAGTTTACACTAGCAGGATAAATACTGACTATCATCTGGACTTCTTAGAGAGAGCTGAAAGGCTGGAAGGATGCTGTGGAAAGTACTGCTGTTCCCTCTGTATCGTTACTTGCACAGCATCACCTGAAAGAATACTAACACAAGATTTTTCATGGAATATAGTGAGGAGAAAGAGGTTTGCTCAAGACTCATATTCATCTGACATCTTTCCCTATCCCTGAAAGTGCTTATTTTTGCAGCCCTTTGCTCACTGAAGTAACCTTGTACTGCCAAGTACCATATTAACTACTGTTCTAGTATTCAGTTTACATATGTAATGATTTTGTTAGTTGAAAATCCTCCCTGGACTGAGCTGTAGCAAAGCTGTTAAAATCCTTATGAAAGCTCAGAGTCCTGCTAGTTTTGACTAGACACTGTTACAGCTGCCAAAAGTTTAAAAGAATTGTCAGGGTTTCAGAGATGCTGACTTTAGCTGACCTGAGCAGGACTCACAATTTTCAAACCAACACAGCTGTATTTTATAACAGTAACCATTTCCAGAGAGGTTGCAGAACTCAGATAATTACCCTGAAAGAAATAAGACAATATTCTTTGATGAGAAGATTACTTTGAGAATTTGATTGTATAATGAAGCTGTTGCTTTGAAAGGTACTTTCTATTGTTCGAAATCTGAAAATCTCTAACAAAAAATGTCACTTGTTTTGACAGCCAACTTAAAAAATTCTCTGTTTATTACATTAACTGCAGCATTTTAACTGTCAAACTATGAAAGAATGTTCTATAGTTTAAAAAACAGAATAGAGCTCAGGGAAATTTTTGGCACACTCGTGTTGCTATTGTGTTTTTTTTTCCTTTGGAAACACATATACTGAATGTGAAAATAGCTTTTTGTGAAGCAGCAAACACAGCTCTCTGCTCCTTATAATGGCTGGAGCACAGGTGCAGACCTTGCTCAAGTCCCTGTAAAAATTACTGTAGAATTAATACAACTCCTCCTTAAGTGTTTCTCCACTTCAGTATGAAAATATGTCCTGATGGTAAACCCTAATTTAATAGGATCCTATAATACAGAGCTAAACACAATAATAACAAGAGTCTTTAAAGGAAGAATTGTATTCATCCAACAACAGTATTTAGCTCAGATAATGTTATGGATTACATTCTTTTTTTAATGCCCTAGCCTGAAGTAAGTTAGCAGTGTGACTGAAATAATAAATCTGTGTTATATATTCTTGGTGGCTTCACTTAGCACATTTTTTTCTCAGTAGAGAGCATTTGACACTTAATCACAATGTTATGGGGTCTCTGATCTTTTCTCTTGTTCTTATTATCTGAGAATTTTCTGGTTAGTTGTACAATAAAAATAATCAATGATACTGCTTGGACATATATGGCTTATCAATGGCAAAGTACTATGTTATTGTCAACATCCTAGTCACAGAGAAACTTGATGTCTCTGACCTTGGTAAATTCTCCAAGCACTGAACAGTTTTTATTGATCACTTAATATCACCTGAGTTCTGTCCATTAATGTGTACCCTCATTCCCTACCTATTTCATTTATTATCCGCTCTATAACCAGCTATTGCTGGTAGAATGTGTCCCCTGCAGAAACTAGGTCTTTACACAGCAGGATCCTACAAATCAACATCAGTGGGTCACCACACAGGTTTTAAAGACGCAGTGATGCCTAATATCTCTCCATGTGACATCTGCAGGAGCAGAAGTAAAGACTAGGTACAGATATCTGCTACAGATTTCAGTCCTTCCAACGTGCTAAAGGAAGCAAATGGACATGCTGAAGGAAGAGTGTCCCTTTGTTTTTATGATAGAGATCTGATACAGTAAGACATCATCTTTTTATAGTTTGATTCAATGTAGAAATATTTTGTTACACCATATTTTCCAAGACATACTAATTTTCAAGCATGTAATAAAATTCAAGTTCTACTTTCCTATTATTTGTTAAAATCCTTACTTTTTGTTTGCTAGCTAGTACTGTCTTAGTTTTATGCTGTACTTAATTAAGCTGCCCTGCATAAATTACTAGGAGTCTCACCCTTATAATTTCAAGCCAGATTCAGAAACAGAGTATTTTGAGTCACTAGAGGGCACAGCAGCACCAAACCAATTTCTGGTTTTTCCTTAACAGTTTATTTGATTCTATGTGAGGAAAGAGTAATTGGTTTTCAGTCTAAATGTGTCTTTAATCTGGGCAATAATAAATGCATGTCATTGGTAAGTGAAAAACAGAAGAAAAATAAAGCTTGCTTAGCAGAGATGTCAGTTGTCCTTATGTTTTCTGTGACTTCTTCAGCGCTTCTTTCATCCAAAAGAAGTCTCCATCCATCTACTTTTGTAAAAAGATGCAGTGTAACTCCAGAGTAACAGAGCTGGGTACTCCCTGTGTCTCACACAAGATGTAGACAGACTGTTGGATCAGGAGGTGACTAGGCAGAAAATCTGTAGAGTGCAGTATTTCTTCATATGGCTTTCCTGATCCTCTAGGTGCTAGCCTCCTATAATACATTTTAGGAGAAAACTTTTATCAGAAAGGCTCACTGTAGATTTTCCTTTAGGGCTGTCCAAGGATTCTATTGTGCTGTTAATTCTTTTGACACCACACATTGCAGACAGCAGGGTTTAGAACTGTGCTTGTTGTAATAATGGAGCATGTAAACCTCATTTGGAACTCCTGCCCCCAGACTGGACTTCCTGTATCCCATTTCCTCACATCTTAAATTCATCCTCTCCCTTATGTGTTCGTTGTTCTTTTCTTTTGTTCTTGGCCCATTGAATTAATTACTTATAATCTGCTTTTCACAAATCTAAACCATATTGTTTGGAAGGACTTAGTCCTATGAAAGTAGCTTGAAATAATGCTTTAAAGGAAGTTTTTTTCCTGTGTGTGTCCGTCTGTCACTCCAATGTGCTGTTTGAAATTATATGACAGGAGAATTTGTTCTTTTAGAAAATAATGTTGTATTAGATAGTGTAACTGAAGAGAATCTTGTGAGTGGGAAAAAGATTGGGAGTTACTCTCAAGCTCCCACAACACCTCTTGTGTGCTGTTTAGTAGATCCTCCAAAGCATCTCTGACACACTGTAGTCCCCACAGTAATTGTATACTTCTTTAGCAATCAGAAAATTTTGGGTAGGTTACAGAAATGCAATTATTTCAGCCAGTGTGAGCCTCTTTACTACTTTTTGTGCTAGAGAAGACTTATTCCTTCATCAATGCATGCTTTTTGGTAATGGCAGCTTCTTGTATTTTTCAGTGAGAGAAGCTTAAACTACTGAATGGTTCTTATTTACCTTTGTGGCTAAACAGCAGCACACATTACATTAACTGCAGAGCAGTCGTTAGCTGTTCTCCGAGATGCACTGCAGCATCTCCAATTTGTTCAGCAGAAGTTCACATACTCCTTTACAAACCACTACACTGTGTTTGCTACAACTAATTAGTACTGCATGTGAAAAATAGTGCATGCCCTATGCTCAGGAAAGGAAAGGAACAAATCTTTCTGTACCATTTCTGATTTATGTGACCATTTTATACATATATAGACCACTTGATTTAATCAGAAAAGCTGCCTAATCAGGATCTCTCTAAGGTGGTTGCCATGGCTGCTGCTCAGTGTCATTCAGGTAGCATTCACAGAGCTTCCATCCTTTGTGTGTTTCAGTCCTCCAGCCAGAAACATCATTCAGTCCCTGTTTAGTGAGGATGTACACTTCACTAGAGAGTTCAGCAGCATTTTGTGTTGTTCTGTCCTTCTCTGAAGTATTTATTTTGGACATTTATTGCATTTAGTTATCCCTTTTATCTTCTCTCTATAGCCCTGGCCAGAGAACTGTAGATGACTTAGAATTTATATATGAAGAACTTCTCCACATTAAGGCCTTATCTCACCTTTCTACTACAGTAAGTAATTTTAAAAATTATAACTCATTACCAAAAGGGAGGCTAAATTTTTACTTCTGTTTTTTATTAACTTTTTATTGAAGCTGGAGAGCCTGTAACCATTTTCATTTATACTTTCCATGCAAAGAATTTATTCCATCTGTGAGAATCACCCAAGCACTGTGCAGGTGTAGGTTGTCTATTTCATATCAGATATAATTCTCTTCAAGTATTTCTGCACAGCCCTGGTCTCCCTCACTTGGCATGGGTGCCACTGTCTGGGTTTCTATCCACGTGTAAATGAAGGAACTGGTACTACTGAATTTTGCAGAATTGATTCCTCTAAGGAGTCTTGGCTTGAACCAGTCAGGAGGAGGAATATCACTGTGGAGAAAGGTGCACTGTGCAGTGCTTGCTGGTTGGAGCTTGGTCATTGAGTGAAAGAAAGCTCATCAGACACTTTCTCCCTGAAGTGGTCAAGAACAGCAGAGAGAACCAAGATAAATGGAATAGACAGGAGAGTGCATCTGTTTAAAGTCTCAGCATACACTGTGCAGACAACTGAAACAAGCTAAATAGCACTTTACTGGTAACAATAAGATGTGGACGCTTTCAAAAAAAGGAAACTAGTCAGAAAATAGATCCATATATGACAATACCTTCTTCAGAATCTCTTGTTATTTTCAGTCGTTCTCATTTAGCCTGGACAGATGCAGCTAATTATGAAGCTGCTTTACAGAAAGATAGTACTCCATGCAAACATATAAAAACCTGAACTATGTTTTTCAAAAGAAAGTAGGCATTCGGAGTTGGTATCCAAGTTACATTGGTGTTAAGGAAACTTCCCAGTTTGGCAGTCACACTCCCAACACCAGAGACTGTCACTGCTGGGGCTGGAGCCCCTTCACAGGGGGTAGCTCCAGTGACCTGGTGGGTCCTGCTGGACTCCTGCACATCCCCACTCACACAGCCAGAACAGGTTTCCTCACTGCTTCCACCCCAGGTTTCCCATAGCACAGCCTTGTATGTCTTGCTCCATAAAGCAATTAACTCACAGTGTAGTGACACAGAAACAATTCGAGCTGGTGCTTCCAAGGAGGGACCCCCAGTAAAGGAACCCCTGGACTTTTATCCTCTCACCATCTAAGCATTCACAAGTCTCACCCTTCTTCCCATGTACCATGCTCCTGCTGGGTCTCCCAGTGTCCTTTCACCTGGCTGGTGCCACTTGTGCAGTTTGCTATGACAAAGGTTGGCAGTCCATGGCCTCTTGTGTCTCTGGGCTCCCACACATCTCAGTCTGCAGACAAACTGCAGCTTGCAAACCAAGGTACCTGCAGAGTTACCTGCACTAGATATATTCCTCAACGTGGGAACAGGCATCCAAAAGCCTTAAAAATTCCTGGAATGTAGAGAAAAGAGTAATTAAAGAAAGACTACTGTAAGATCCAGAAATGACCCTTAAATGTTAAACAAAAGAAACTACTCAGTATAGATATTAAGATGGAGTGGAGAAAATTCTCGATACTGCGGACATAACCCAGAACAAAAAATTTGAAACACAAAACATTTTCATCTCAGAAGAAAATCAGACTTGAGGTCAGATACCACAGCAAGTACCATATGGAATGAATATGGCAAGTGATATAAGCTGCAAAAAATACTTGGCAATTTGAAGTTTACATTATTCCATCTTTTTAGTAAGCTGGAAATGCTAGCTTGTTATGTGCATCATGAACTAAAGCAGAAGACAGAAAATAAGAGCAACTTAGAAGAAATCTTCAGAGGAACAACAGACAGTATTGCTTCTATGAACCAGAAGATTAATGACCAATCAACTTGAAAGGAAATGGAATGTTAAATATATTTTAAGTAAGGCATAATTCCTAAAGTAATAAGTTTTCTTGATATGCCACAAGCAGTAGAAAATAAAATTGATAAAGCTCAAGTCTCATGGTGGTGAACTGCTAGAGAAGCCTGTGAAGTTAATGTAAGAATGAAGAGCAATTACATAACACAGTGTTAAAAACAAGTCAGACCTTGGGCTTCATCAAGTGGATTCATTCACAGCAAAGGCCAATGACTGAATCAACTGAGAAGATGTCTGAGGACATAAATGGATAGGAATGATCTCTACTATGTGCAGAACAGTGCTAATGGGATTGTATTTCCTGGTCTTATGAAAATATCATTGCCTTTGAGCAGAAGTTATAAAGGAGTTCGGTGAGCTAAGTGTTACAGAAATCACAGGCCTCTGAGTGTGTTCATTGGTCAGTGTACTTGAAGAAACCTATCCAAGCACCTCTATTCAGCTCTCTTTTTCTCCAGGCTTCAAAAAGGGAGTGCTTTCCCCTGATTGTCAGGAAGGAGTTCTAGGAGAGGTGGCTGATGTGGTATGTTTGTACTTGGTGCCTGAGCACCAAGGTTGGGTGGGTGCCTTTAAGTACATCAGTGCCCAGTTTTTTCCACTCATCTTAGGAGATGCAGCCATCAGATTCTCATTTGGCTTGTGTCCAGAATTTGAGAATTCCTTCTCAGGTGTTTCTGCATGGTCTAAATTTTTTTTTTTTAATTTAAACAAATGAGACAGTGGTGTGAAAATACTACTAGTAAATAGATGTTGGAGCCAGCTTTTGATCTGTATTTAGCATAGTTAAGTTACATGGTAGTACCTCTGAAAAATGTCTTGTTACCAGCTGACATTCTCCAAATAAATGAAGCCTGCTGTTTGGAAATAGGCCTCTAAGTTCTTGGAGACTTGTTGGTTGCATGAAGAGAAACATAAAACACAGAAGAAGTCAGGATCATACAAGATTCCCAGTGCTGTTGCTATTTTGTGGCAGTAACACAGTGTTAACAGTGACCAAAAGCAGTTGAAAGCAGTGTCTCACTAGAGACAACTGCCCAGTCAGTCAGAGCTAATCACACCAAGGGCAAAACAAACCCAGCAAGGAGCTGGCTGACACCAAGGACAGCGTCACATTCTCCAGTTCCTGGAAGAGGTACTCAGTTGGATGCTTTGCCTGGGAAGCTGTCAGGCAGAGAGGGAACTCAGCAAGTCCAGATGGCTGTGCTTCACAGCTTGACACAGTGCAAGCACAGACTTACATCAGTCTGAACCAGATTCCTCAGGAGAGAACAGGAATAATTACTCCATGGAGTAATTGACAATCCCTAGCTGTCTTCTGTAACAGATTAACTATTACCATTTGAAACTTCATGTCTTGTTAATTGTTGATGATCATTTCACATGTGTGTGTACACACATCTCCACATGCATGGAGACCCATATCTTAAAGATGCCCATATCTGATGTTGCCCTGATTTTTAAAAGTGTTTTCTTTTATAGTTCTTTTGAAAATCTTAAAGTTCTCATAAAACTTCAGCCTTCTGATCTGTTTACATATTTCTAGTGGAATTCTCATGCACTGTTCATTTAAATAATGATTGTTTTGCATTCTTCTTTGTGGGAGGAGAGAATTAATGGACTGTTGGTTTGACCAGTGTGGCTGGAGAGCTGGTAATTCCATCCTCCAATCCATGGTCACCTCTGGAATTCTGTAAATATCAGATCCTCAAATAAAACGCTGTCTTTTTGGCCTTTGAACTTGCCATGTGTTTGTGTACTTCCTTCATGTCCAGTAGCGACAGTCTGAGCCATGTGGAGCCAGGAAATGTAGCTCTGTCAAGCCAATCAATAGGAATTAGGAGATCAAGTGAAGCAGACCAATAACTGATCAATGATGCAGAGGGAAGGAGAGCACAATGGGGCTATATTATGTGACCTCATCACCAGGAGGAATGAGACACATATAATAACTATAATTTCTCTTTCTATTTTAAGGTAAAACGAGAATTAGCAGGTGTCCTCATTTTTGAGTCACATCCCAAAGCAGGAACAGTCTGTAAGTAAATGGAGTCCTGTCAGATCTCCTTCTTACCTCTGCTATGAATATTTAAATTCCTAATGTTTAAATGACAAGAGCAAAACTTGGATGCATTCTTCAAACTTGATGGTCTCTTCTTGTTTAAAACCTAGGGTAATAAGTGTTAGCTTAGTCTGTTGCCAAATGCGGGGACAATACCAAAATTAATTCTGTATCTGTGGTTGAGTGTATGTATCACAATTTGGATGTGTTTTTATCTTGAATTTTTAGTTCAACCAGTGTCTATTTAAAATGTATTTTAATATAATCCTGTATTTAAAAAAAAAAATCTTCCTTCACAAAATAAAGGATTTTAAATGGTAGATTACTCAGACATGTATACTGAGACATTTTAGCAAATGAATAGTAAATTCACAGTCACTAGAGAACTGGGTTAGAACATGGTGCTGCTAGTGGGATCCAACCTGTGTGCTAATAAGTAATTGATAACCTGACATATTGATAAAGTAGTTGTTGGAACTGTCATAGAAAAGAAAAGCAACTTTCACATCACTGTAATGAAATAACTACTATATGGTTATGAATTGCTTTTCTAAATTCTGAAAGCAATTGCTTTTAAAATCATAATATGCCCTTTTATAAGGTAGGCATTTTTATGACTGTAGAGTTACCTTGAATTTTATTGGGTGAAGAATCTGGCCCATTTATATTTTGACTAACTATATTCTAATAATAAAATCTTTTCTCTCTTGTAGTATTTAATCAGGGAGAAGAAGGTACTTCTTGGTACATTATCCTAAAGGGATCAGTAAACGTAGTCATTTATGGCAAGGTACTTTTTTCAGAAGCTATTTTATATGATTGTTATTGTTGAAAATATAAGAGTAAACTTTGAAGGAATACAGTTTAATTTAGAGCAAAATTGTTTTGTCTGACAAAGCAAATAGCTTGTTATTTTATTAAGAAATGATCCAATGGTTTCACTGATTATACTTCCAATAGATTGCTCTATAATTTTGGGATATATTACACAGTTTCTGACTATAATCCGTCAGAGTTCTATCAGTATCTTTAGGACAAAGTAATTTGCTGAAATTTGGTGGATTGCCAGGCTTCTCTCCCACGGGGGTTTTGCCCCATCCCTTTACTACCATGTTGTCATGCATTTGGATGACTGACTGTTGTCATGCATGTCTGACAAAAGTACTGCTTTGTGACTGGTGGTTCTCAGGGTGTATGAAGTTCTTCCAAATTTATGCTAGCTATTAATTTTAGTTAAGCCATAGACCAAAAAGCATCTTAATTAAATTTCCTGTTTATGAGAGAGGTTTTTCAAGGCAAAAGAAGATCTTGGTACACAGAAATCCCTTGAGTCTTTAAAAACCCTACTTCTCACTGATTTCTCATTCAGTGACTGAGAATCCTCCATTTGAAAACAAAGCATTTCACCAAAACCTAACACAAGGCCCCTAGTGCTAAGTCTGTTCCTAAGTAACACATATTTAGCCATGTTTTTTACATCACTGGGTGGGCCAGATCCTCTCTTACTGTGAATTAGAGGAAAAGGAGCACTGCAGCTCCTTTGTACAACAGCTGGAGATGTGTTGTGCTGTGTTACTTCTGCAAACTTGATTGTATTTTTTAGGACGTCTATATGTAAAAAACAAAATAGTTGACAACCTCCTGTCTTCAGCAGGCTGAGAAGAGTCCTTCAAGCTGAATGCAATTTCAGAGAACAAGTTTATTCTTTTCTGTTCTTGCCTCTCTTTAGTAATAGTAATAACCAGCTATCAAGTATTGTTTTCTAGTCATTATTTTGTCTGTTGATTTCCTGCCAAATAGATTTATTTTGGTGTTTGATTGTGAAGTCCAGTGTTTGTACAAGGACTTTCAATAGAATCCAGAGTAATGATGGGGTTTTGCATGTAAATGTTTTGCTCTCTGCAGGGTGTGGTATGTACTCTACATGAAGGAGATGATTTTGGCAAGTTAGCACTTGTGAATGATGCTCCCAGAGCAGCATCCATTGTTCTGCGGGAGGACAACTGCCACTTCTTGAGAGTAGATAAGGAAGACTTCAACAGGATCCTTAGGGTAAGAGTGGGAAGGGCTGCCCTCAGTGGGATATCAGAACTTGTAAATTTTTCTAGAGCCTGTAATTTCTATGAATATATTAATATTAATAAATTTGTTTGTAGTATGCCTAATTGTGGAACAGAGATGTGACATTCTGGAAGGTCACATAAAGAGATTACATTATATATAGGAAGCTGTGGAGAGACTGCTTTTCAGCAAACTTTTTTTTTAATTTGACATCTCCATAAAATGGAGATTTTTAATATAGTTCTTGCTCTAGTATCTCCCACAATTCTCTGCTTCTTGCCTTGGTGCCAGTGCTTCCTTTTTGATTTTGCCCGTGAGGAAAACAGAATAAAGACAGATAAATACAGAGGGAAAGAACCAACACCAGTGTTTTGTGTTTGAAAGTCATGCAGTTTGTTAGAGTAACTAATAAGGCAAATCAAGTGCAGTCACATTTATTGAAAGTAACTTGTCTTGCAGGATGTGGAAGCAAATACAGTAAGACTCAAAGAACATGACCAAGATGTCTTGGTGTTGGAGAAGATCCCAGCAGGAAACAGAATTTCTAATCAAGGAAATTCCCAGCCACAGCACAAGTATGTTTTCATTCACTAGTGCAAATGTCAGACAACTATTAACCTTTTAAAATGGTACTATTATCCAAACAATAGCATACTGCCTTTCAGTGGAAGACTACAGTACAGATAAAGGTTTTCTTTTTTTAGTCATCAGCACATGCCCCATACTCAATAATATATCCATTTATAGCAGCACACCAGCTTTATGTCTTTACACAATAATTCCCTGAAGATCTCAGTGTAAATACTTACCTCAATAAATAGCTTCCAAATAGACTAAGCATGGAGATTGATGAAGCTCTATTAATCTGAGTTAGTATGTAAAAGATGTGAGGAAAATACATTGTTTTATTCTTAAGTTCAGATATTTTTATTTTGCATTTTGTGCTCTAGATGCTAAGAAGAGTTTGCTATGCACAATTTATATACAATACAAAAATCTCATGCAATGAAAGTTGCAGAGCTTATCTTACAGAATAGTTTAGCACTGTAATAACAATATTAACTATATTTTCCTTTCTTACTGAAAGGGACAAAGTACAATTCTGTTTGGATACTACTGTGATAAGAGTAGAGTGAGGCTATTATCATTCTGAACTTTGGTAAAACCCCTAAAGGCTTTGTAAATGTGTTATTTGCAAATGGATACACAATTTTCTTCAGAAGCATTCAAACAATTTCAACAAGTTTTGAATCCTTTACCCTGAACCTCACTTTCTCTAAAAAAAGAGCCAATTTATTGTACAATACTTTGGGTACAGTTTTTATCTCATCTGGATTTTCATATACTTATTTTATCTGCAAGACTGAATACAAAGATTTATAAAGATCTGTGAAGATTGCATAAGCCATTCCTTGCATTTTATATACACATTTCACATTTTTCAGGAACTTCTATTTCATTTTTCACTTGATCTCTTAAAACATCTAGAAAAACAATCTATGCTACCAGGTAACCAACCATGTACTCTTACAGAAACTTTTCTTTGCCCAAATGAGGAGAACTTGAGTGTAGCCAGTGGATGTGCATCAGCAACCGCAACGCACAGCAACTTGGCCATAGGTTTAAATCCATTCTCTTGGGTCTGAGACATTTTTCATGCTTCCAAAAGTGAAAGTTCATTTGAACATTTTGAAACACTGCCTTCCTTGCAAACTCTTTGCACCAGTGTTACTTGTATTATTTAATATTTTCCTTTTCAGAATTTGATAAAAATAGCCGGAGATATTTATGGTAAATGATTAAGTTAGGCCTTACATACCAGGAATATTTTCAGGTAATTTCAGAATTTCATTTTTGCAAATATTTTACTCCTTTGGTCAGGTTTTGGGTACTATAAATGTGCCAGCAAGGGAGCTTTTGCTGATAACTATGACCAGTAGACATAAGTTACTCAAAAGACAAAGTTACCCCGAAGGTTCACTGTCTGCTTTTCACCAGTTGGATTACGTCATTAATATTATGTTGGCAGTGTCTTTATGTTTAAAGTCTTCAAAGTGAGTTCACTAGGTTAGACGACGACATTTCTTTTCTTAGGAAATATAGTAAGTGGCTACATTCATGTTTCAGAAACCAAACCAAAATTACCAATGTTTCTTGATTTCCAGAATGTGCTAGTTGAGTATTCAGAACTTTTGAAAATTACTGCCCAAAAGAGAAGCATATCAGGCACCTCATCTCAGGAAAGAACTAATTTTCTCACCTTAGCCTTGAGGGAAACTTAATTTTGGGAGCAGATCCTTTTGGTTACAGTCTGGATTCCAGTGCCTCCTCTATGGAGGAGACAGAGCTCCTACACAGCTTCCTGAGCTGTGCTTTCAAGCAGTGACAGTTTCGCTTGGGAGGACTGGCTCTGAAGTTATCACTCCCAAGATCTAACTCTTTATGGGTGATCACATCATGCAGGATGAATTCAGCAGCCCTGCGAGTCACTTCACTGTTCATTTTCACTTTCATATTCAGAGTACAGCAACCTGTGATTTCTCTGCTTCACTCACTTAGATACTTGGTTAGTATCTCTGTGAGAATGTGCACTGGCTTAACAAGTGTTTGTGTTCTTGGGACATCAATACAGTTCTTCCAAAGAGGTTGGCAGGTAAAAGAACTGCGACGGTCAGTGCTCAAAGTGAGGAGGAGCTCCCAGGAGCTCAGCTCCACCACTTATTTCTCAGCAGGAGCAGAGTATCTTCACTTCTCAGGGTTTTTTCCTTTCTTTTTTTTCTTTTATTTTTTTAAAGTTTCTCACTTTATCAGTTGAATTCTCCCCTCCCCCCTCCCAAAAAAAAAAAAAAAGAGAGAAAGAAAAAAAGATGCAAAGATTGAAGGAATGGAGGATGGAGGGAAATATAAAAAAACCTGATCTGTGAGAAAAGAGAAAAAAAAAAGATGACAGGACAAGTTTTCCAGTATCATGTGATATTCTGCTGGTACTTAAAATTTTGCCAGTGTTTTTGCATGAAGCAGAAAAACCTAGCTGTTGCACCAGTTCTCTCACCTCACTAAACTAATTCTAGGAAATGGTACAATCCTCAGTTTATTGACTTGAAACACTTACTTCAGCTATGCAAGGTGTTGCACAAATTTGAAGATACATTGTGCTATTTCATTATCTGCCCCCACCTTCTCAGACCAACCTGTGTCAGTGATGCTGAAGGAAATTGTTTCCTAGCCGTGACACTGATACTCGCTGGTTCTTACTTCAGGCTCATAGTGAGCCTGTTAAGAGCTTTTAATGACTGCAAGTTGCTGTTGTATTTCTGCTTGTACTTCTCCGAGTTTGGACGGTTGCAGCTCTGGTGATTGTGGTGTGATTGTGGTAGTGTTACACTGAAGTACTTGTGTGGGGAGGGGGCTGTTTCTCATCCCTGGGCAGGGTGGAGAATGTTACTGCTCCCAGGTTTACATGGGGGAAGCCAGCCAAGATTGCGAGTGGTTTTGTCCTAAGCACACAGAGATTCTGGTCCAAGCAGGTGTTTGGCACACAGCAGCACAGCAGTCCTGGTCTTCTTACTGGTACACAATTATTCTTGATTAGCTCTTTTAGCTATGAGATGCTGACTGCTCCTTTCCCTCCCTCAGGTATATTGTGATGTCAGGAACCCCAGAGAAGATTTTAGAGCACTTTCTAGAAACTATGCGCCTCGAAGCAACTTTAAATGAAGCAACAGGTATCTGCACAGCAGAAGCTGTTTTATTATTACCCCATAAGATGGATTTGCTGTGGGAGCACTGCTTTGAAAAGCCCCCTTTGAAAAAAAACAGAAAACTTCTGGTTTTTCCCAGAACTGTCTGCTGCTCTGAAATAGCCCCAAGAGAATTAAGGAAATCCAGAATTAAAAAGAGCAATCCATTTTTCCAAGCCTGCTCTATTGTATTTATACTTTAAGGTCATAGTAGAACAGCAAAATCCTCCCAGCAGTTATGACTTTAATTTGTTATTGACCTCATAACCTGTATAGTGATCCATAAATGATGGAATTAGTGAAAAATTACAGAAATCCTTTTGAAGTGTATGCTTTCACTACATTAAAGACAGAAATAAAAAAGATCATTTTCATAGATACCTGTTTACTAGAATTGCAAGCAGAATATTTTTCTTCAGGCTTGCAACTATGTAATCACAAGTTTGCCGTCCACAGTAAACATGTATTATATATTTTTCAAAATAAACCCAGAAATTTGACTATCCATTTACCTCTTTTAGGCATTCTACCCACTGCTAGGAAATCAGCAAAGAATGAAATTATTTGCCTTCTGTGTAGGATATACTAAGTGTGCTGCCTGGTATTGTAACTCCTAAAGCCAAATGTTACAGCTCTTTTTAGGTACCCAGGTGTGCAAGGCCTAATTCTTCCTTGCATAGAACTCCACACTTGTAGAGAAGTATATCCAAATATTGTACTTCAGCACAGATTCAGGGCTTTTTGCTGTGCCAGATTTCTCTTTGACACTGGCAGATGCCTGTTAACAATAAAATTAATGCAATGAAATTAATGCAGACAATACTAAAAGATTAATATTTTAGCTTATATTTGTTCATTACCCTTTCTGTACCTAATGCCTACAATGAAAGTGCAAAAAGACCTCTTTATTATCTGCAGAGAGCTAATAAGATAGTTCAGGTGAAAAAAAACTCATCCTTGACACCCCTAAGCTGTCTGCAGAGGCTTAATTGACTGCTTTCTTTCTTTTTTTTTTTTCCACAGATTCTGTTTTAAATGATTTTATTATGATGCACTGTGTTTTTATGCCAAATAGTCAGCTCTGCCCAGCCTTGATGGCGCAATATCCTTTTGTAAGAGAAAAGTTAAATCTCTTTAGCCATTATACCTATTAGTTATGGAAGTGAAACTTCCCTCTCTCAAGAAGTACATCATGTTCCATGGAGGGTGTGCCTTGTGAATGGATTATCAGTGTCTCACTAGCAGCTGTCCATAGCTCTACAACTCTGAAATGAAGTTGTATAACCCATGATAAGATACAGTACAGACCATGAAAACTCTGTATTTTCTGTGCTGATTACTGTTCCAAGGGAAATAGATGTACTGTCCCTCCACCAAATAAGTGAAATTACATAAAAGTTTGGGTTACTCTTCCTGTATCCTTCCTGTCTTTCTTGGCCTTTGCTGAACTACAGCATCTACATTTTAATAGGAATAGTCATGTCTTATTGATTTCAGTGGTCCACTTTACAGACTGCATGCTGCAAACTGCCTCTAGCAAGAGGCTGCCTGACTTACAGACAAATAGGTAAGTAGTTTCTAGGCACTGTCATAATTATTATGAAAAACTAGTAATAATCTGTAATAATAGTCTATAGGAAATGCAAACAAACTGCAAGAAACTTCAATTGGATGCGAATACAAGGAGATGAAATCTTAATAGTGGATAACATTGAGAGATGGGGGTGATTCTTGTACTCTCTGCATGTTTCACAGGAGTCTGTGAAATGTCCATCTTTCAATTACTGGCAGATTATTTTGTTTGAGGAGCTGCTGGACATAGAGAGTTTTCCTTGTGCACAGTGACTTGATGCTATCAAGTGACTGGGAACATTAAATAAACATATAATGTTTTTTGTTTTATAGAATTCTGACAGGGGTATAATAACTTCAGCTCCCTATTTATTTGTTTCAAATTGCAATGGTGTGAAAGTGCTTTCCTTCAAGCTCAGTGGGGCGAGTGACATCTGGGAAAGCTCACCTCCTGAAACCACAAAATAGAGCATTGTGTCCTTGTCTGGCATGCTTGAGAATCCATTTGTGTTACTCTTAGCGAGGAGAGTAATTGTTTTGAAAATGTTTGGACCCATGAAACTGGTCTGTAGAGGATTGTTCACACACCTGAAACAAACACATTTTCCAAAATCACATTGTTTTGGATATCGAAAGGATTATGAAATGCTGTTGCTGACAGCATTGAGAGGGGAAGAAAGGGCAGCACTTTTAATGTTTGGGGTTTTTTTTCCTGATTCACTTAGCTCATATTATTCAGTCAGTCCATTTGAGACTCCATTTGAGGCTTCTCTATCCTCAGTTATACTTGAATACCTCTATCCAACAACTAGAAAAATCAGAACCATAAGCAAGATGTGTAGCTCATTCTTTACAGGGGAAAAGCTTTTCTGGTAAGCAAAGTTAAGGATAATCACACTTAAGGATAAATATTCACTTGTGAGGAAATCTGTTCTGGAGAGGATGGAGACCATTGTCTTCAGTGGGTCATGGTAAGCATCATGTTAATTCTTTTCAGAGAGGAGCTGGAAGTAACTGGTATCCTACTGCTTTAGTGTTAGTTTTCCTGGAGCTGAATTATTATTTCTTTGGTCCATTCTGAATATGGAAAAGCTAACTGTGCTTTGTTGATTGTACTGTTGAAATTTATTGTTAGAGTTGAAAGATTCCTAACAAAGCTCATCTTTTTGGAGCAAAATCACGCTACAAAAGTGTTCGCCAGTGCTGTGAGACTAAGGAGAGATTAGTTATGCTTAATGAGGAAATTAAAACAGAAAAAGAAGAAAAATTGATTCAGTCAGTGACTTTTTGCTTCAGCTCCCAATTTTGAATCAAAACAAGTCTATTTTCCTGCACCCACTTAGGATAATATTTTAGCTGTCAGCATGCAAATATGAGTAGAGCTAGACCACTGAAGTGCTTTCAAGCATAGTACAGGGTATAAATTTTTTGGGTTTTCACTTCTTTTACAGCAGACATTTGCAAGTTATTTTAATCCTAAAAGGAATGGACAGGTGCACCATTTTGTCCAAGTAACATTATTGCTTGTTGTGGACTTCATGGTTATTCTGTGCTTTCCTTCAGCACACCAAGTCTTTTCCAGTCATTAAAGAATACGGATTCTGCAATATGAAAAAAATAAAAACCTTCAGTTTTATAGGGAAGCAAAGCATGCTCCCCTGTCCTGGATCAGGTTATAAGTCCTGTGTGTTGAACCAAAGCCCTTTTTTCCCTCTTCTTCACAGAATAGAAATGGACAAACTCTCAGAGCTACAGCTTGTCAGAGGCAGGCAGGACAAGGCCTAAAAGAGCACCTGAAGTAGAGCATCAACTCCAAAAGTGCACCTGGGTTAGTGCAAGTGTGTAAGCATGTGTGCAGGCGTGCACCTTTAAAGGACCAGTCTAAATACTTAAAAAGTATAAACTCCTCTTTTGCGCTCTGTGTTCTTCAGCACATTTCTCCTTTACCATTATGCCACCAAAAAAATTTGCATTCTGTTGTAGCAATAATCTTGCACAGCTCTTGATATAACTGCATCTTTCTATACAGGGAAGAACAGCCTTCAGAATTGCTTCAATTTCTTAGCACATGCTAGGGAAAATTAGAAATATATATATATATATATTGAGCTCTAACCATACTGGTGTTGATAAATATTTTGCAATTATCTGACACTAGTTGCAAGTATATATCACAGTTTATTTCTGATTGCAGTCTGTAGTGAAGTTTGTCCTGAAGATCACATAAAAATGTGAGAATACTTCATTGAATATCCAATGTAAATGAGCAGTAAAAATACAGAAAAATTGCCAGTGCCTGTGTTGATTCAGTTAATAAGAAAGTAAAACTACATTAAATAATTATAGTGTTTGAAAGGTAAATATGGCATGAGAAAAATTACTCAATAGACTATTAAACTTGCTCCCCAAGACACTGGAAGACAAAACTTACAACTAATTATTTACTTCTTATGACTTTATGACTTACTTTCTGCCTTAATTGTATATGTCATGTTCAGTTCTCTACTAATTTTAAACCTTTCCAAATGAAATTAAAATGCAGATTTCTGAAAGTTTGTCAGTGAAATGAGCACCCCAGTAACCCTGGTACAGGATCATTTCACAGTGCAATTTAATAGGTACTTTTCCCCACTGCATTTTATTAATAGTATTGTTAGAGAGATTTTTTCTAAATTAGAAGCTTAGGATAAATATCTTATATAATTTGTATTCCTCATTAATATTTTTATTTTCTAATTAGTATTTTATAATATTTTGGTACATCAGCTGAAAGTGGATCTTGAAAGGATGCAGGGGTGCTGGACATGGCTATGAGGAAGAGTGTCAGTATTTTAATGTTACATGTTACTATGGAATTGGGAATAGCATTACTCATGGCAGTCCAGAATCAGAATTCCAGTAATTGGGAAGGAAAATTGAAGAGTTTACTGGACTTATTTGGTGCTTACTTTCCACTCAGCTGTCAGCTTATTTGAACAGTTGAAATATATATTGCTAACATTTTCTCAGTGAGAAACAGACACACAAATTGTTGTATCCTGTTTATTCTGGAGATACTTCATTATCACGCATGTTAAAGGCGCAAATTTATCTCAATTTATTACCCATTGTGCCTTTACTTTTTTCCTTGTTTTTTTTTATTTTTTCCTTGCACTAAATGTTACTTTTGGCCTTTAAGCTATTTGTCTATTTTTGTAATGTTTGTCTTTAAAAAGATCGATAAAGCGTTTCCATTTTTTTCCTATTGTTCATCACAAAATAACTTTCACAAAGTATTGTGCCCAAAATACACTTTATTTGACATAGTGTAAATGTCTGATTTCCTCATAACAATGAGGCTACTACAAAATTTATTATTTTACCCTGTGTTTTTATAGTCAGTTTAGGCTGTAAATGTCAAAGTCCCCCTCACTTAATGGGACTGAGGTTCATTTTGAGTTACAATAACTTGTAAAAAAAAAAAAAAAATAACACTGGTAGTTCATTCCTCACAAATAGAAAATTTAAATTGTTAATAAATACAAAGTGACATTTTTCTTTTTCTTCAACTGTTTCCAAAGAGGAACAAGGAGAAATATCCTTCTTCAGTCTCCATGGTTAATCCTCTTTGTTGTTCAAAGTGTCCTTTCCATTCTGTTCCCCTACAGCAGCCATCTCTGTGGTGTAATTGTGATCCTTCCTGTGCTCTTCAGAAAATTTATTGTCATTATACTTTTTAGTATGAACATGAAAATTTTGCAAATTGTTATGCCAGTGGATGTCAGAATTTAAAAATGTATATTGGAAAGTTATGTTTGAGCACCCTGAAAGTGGTTTGTTGGAAGTCAGGTGTTCATGAATTCATACTGGGTTTGATATTTTCAATCACTGAATGTTTTCCTTGACACTGGGGCACCTATCATGCCCAGCCTTCTCAGGGTACAGAGCAGGAGAAAATGGATTATGCCCTCAACAATAAAAGGCGAGTCATTCGACTGGTTCTGCAGTGGGCTGCTTTATATGGAGATTTACTGCAAGAAGATGAAGCAGCAATGGCCTTTTTGGAGGTATAAAGGAATCATTGTATCACTGAAGTGAAAGAGATCATTTCAAAGTGCAAAGTTTATTTCAGTTTATAATGTTTTGTCAGGTTTGGCTGCAGACAGTAAAGGCACCACAACAGTGTTTGAACCATTGCCAACCTCTGGACCTCTGAAGATAGTGTTGCAGATCCCTTTCAAAGCACTGTATGGGTATCTTGTGTTATAGCAGTAGCTGAATGTGCTTTTTCTAGTATTTTCTTTTTAATAGTTCAGGGGCTCTACAGGTTGAACTGCAGGGCTGTTTATGCCTGCCTGAGGTGTACAAGGAAGGAGCTGGAGGGCTGCCACGCTACAGAACCAAAATTCCTTTCCATTTGAATGAAAGCTGTACTGCAGCTGTTGGAACTTAAGATTTTACTTCAGAACCCTTGTAAATTCTTTGTGGTAGCTGCCATATCCTTGGATTTCTAAGATAAGGATGTACTGCGAATGTCATGTTAAATGATAGGGATTGCCATTCTTATATATGGTGTTTATGGAACAGAATCCGGTATGTTACTGGATGAATGAAAGTTCTTGTCCTAAAGAGCTTAAAACTGAATCTAAGATTTAGCAGAGGGGAATAGAGAGGGGGTTTAAGAGTGGTAGACACCCCACACACCCACATGGGAAAGCTTTTCAAGCTTTGAAGATGACATAGTCTTTTGTTAGTCCAGAAGTTAAATTTAACAATCACTAGTTGCAAGCACCGAGATCCTTCTTTGGGATGGTTTCATGTAGATATAACAGAGGTTTGAGGAGGCTTTAAGAGTGAGTGGTACTGTAGTGGATTAGAGCAGCTGTCAGTCAGTGACCCAGGAGCAAATCAAGCACTGAAGACTACAACACCAATGAACTAAAAAACCTATCATGCTAGATTATTTGTGGATTTTTCAGTCTTTATCATTGCCATTGTGAAAATGCAGGTTTTACACAGGCAGCCAGTGGTTACAGAGTGAGCTAAGGAGTCTCATCAGGCTCCCCTTCTGCATGTATAACTCTTGTTTTAAATCAGCTGGAGATAAACAAGTAGAAGTAATAGAGGGTTGGGCCCAGCATGTGTTCCTCTGTGCAGATTATCATTCTTTATAATCATTAAGCTATCAGATGTCATCTCATAATCCTCTCTCCTGAGTACTGCTCATTTACCCCTATAGTTATTTAAAGACCATTCTGTATCATTTACAGGAATTTTATGTATCTGTATCAGATGATACTAGAATGATTGCAGCACTAAAGGAGCAACTTCCAGAGCTAGAGAAAATTGTAAAGCAAATGTAAGCATAGTTTTTGCTTCTTTCTTTCCCCTGCCCTTTTTCTCAGTAAATTGATGAAGAAAATTTATTGGTTATATCTATTAAAAAGCCATTTTGTAAATGACACTCAGTTATATGAAATTGAAAGTTTGCACGCAGGCATATTTGAAATAATGTCTATGGCCCTCTTTTCCACATCATTCTTACAAACACCATACCGTCACTGACAGATTGACAGAAGCTTATTTCATGCTTACATGAACTTTGTATAATATTTTTTCTGCCTTGGTCATAGATTAACTGTGGTATCATCTAGTCTTTTCATATATAAATAAGATTATATTGATATACTAGTTTGACAAGTGGTCCATGTTCTATAGGTGATTTTGTACACAAAATCTTCCAGGCAATATTTCATTGTATACTCTATGCTTTACCTTTTTATAGTTCTGAAGAACCTAAAGCACCACAAAAGAAGGTAAGAAAATTTGTTTCATTTTCTCAAGTAAAATCTTAAGCACGGAAAATTCGTAAGAATCTTCTCTTTCTTAATCGTGGATATATTAAAAAAACACATTGAGAAATAGCTTTTAACGTTGTCAGATTTCACATTGCTACTCTTTTTCCTGCCATTGAGAAGAGATGTAATGTAGTTCATGTGTACCACATGTTTATTCTTTCATTAATGTGAATCTCCATGATTCTTTTTCAGCACAAAGTTCTTCTGCAGCTGTTCAACACAAGTGATGACAGAGCACAGAAACGCCAGCCTATCAGGGGCAGTGATGAAGGTGAGTTTCTTCTCTCCTAAGTTCTCTTGAGCCACTAACATCTATAGAAATTTGTCTGTCTCAAAAAAAACATCTAAAAATAAATGAAAGTACCTACCTAGAATTTTGAAGACTGGCCTGAAACAAACTCTCTTTGCTTTTGCTAGCCCACTATTCTTTGTTGTTGATTTGAAGTGCTCCTGGTCTTTTCCCTTAGTTACTTGTTTTATCAAACACTGCTTCCTCAGAGGAAGATGTAAAAGCCTTTAAATAAGGAATGACCAAAGCAGGGAAGAACCAGCAAGACACTGTGCTGCAGGTAATGTCAGTGCGATAAAGAGTGGAAGCTGAAGGTCATGTTTGAGCCTCTGTCTCACCTATGTAGTTTGAGCTAACATGTACAGCTGTTCTTTGCAAGGTAGGAGTGGAGCAGATAATCATGCCATGGACCACGGATCTAGAACTGACAATCTAGGCACACAGTGTAAAAACCAAAATCTGCTGGTTTGCTCTATTGCTGTTGTTTGATTCTCTGAAGAGATTAAGGTAAAATTTATATCAGTGTTACATCAGTAATTTTCAGATGACTGATAAGGTACTCTTAATGGTTTCTTTGTGGAACTTTTGTCACCTAAAACAGCTGCTTCTTCAACACATTTGATATTAAAGGATAGCTCATAATAATGAGCAGCAGTAAAAACAAGGTAACAAAATTCATGGTGATGTAGCTGAGAAAGCTGGTGGCATAAATCAGACCATTAGAAGAACCATGTTAGAAGCTGGAACTAACTACATATGAAGAGCAGACATCCTGCCAGTCATGCAGCTTCTGTTGTCCATAGCAGTGTTTCTAAGCCTACAAAGAGGGGAACAGTTCCTGCTGCTAGGGCAATACTACCTCTTATGTCTGTCCAGACAGGCAGTAACTGCTCTTTTCATATGGCTGCACCTTTCTCATTCATAGGACAGGCACTGTCCTGAACACTAAAAACCCAAAATCCAGAACTCTGGGAAATCAGAAGTTTCAGAACTTGAAATTGTAGAGCATGTGAGGAATGGAAGAAACAATAAATCACTATATAGTGATTTATTGTTTCTTTGTTTCATTTTGTGAGGCATGGTTACTGAAGTAATAGTAATTTATATGGTAAATGAGTGTTTTTTACACGTGGAATAAACTGTGCAATGTTTTTTTTCTTTAGTTCTGTTTAAGGTATACTGCATAGACCAAACCTACACCACTATCCGTGTGCCAGTGTCTTCTTCTGTGAAGGAAGTGATCAGTGCAGTAGCAGACAAGCTGGGCTCTGGAGAAGGCCTCATCATAGTAAAGATGAGTTCAGGAGGAGGTACTGTACTTACATCATCTTAAACACTCCTCAGTTATGGTGAAGCAGAATTTTTGGAGGGATTGAAAGACCAGTTCAGACAAGGTGCATGTTCAGCTCTCACAAGTCCTAATGAGAGGCAAGTCCTTCCTCTACTGCAGGCACAGACTGCAGCTCACATGGGAGACAGGACCAGTGGAGAATCTTGTCTATCTGCATGTTACAGAGCACAGCTAACCCAATGTTCCTTCACTGTTAGACTTGTAAGAGCCTTTTAACAACAGAAATAGGAGGCAGGCACGGATAAATTTATACTAGACTCGGGAATCAGTAATGTCAGAAAACACTGCAGTGACAACATTCTGGCAGTGGTCACTACCATTTTGGCTGCTTTGTCCATGCAAACCATTGAAGAGCAACTTAGTGCCAAACACACAGACCTAGTGTTTGCAGAGGGTCAGGGATCAGGCCCCCCTCTAGGCTGTGTAAATGTGAGCGTCACTGGAGGGTGAATTCTGCTGGAGAATTGGTATTGCTCAAGTGTTTTGGTTGAGTATGACTGTGTGGAGACACACAGAGGTAATGAGAGCTGCATTGGAAGGAATTTTTGCAAACAGTGGAGCCTGCCAAAAATGGTTCACTTCCTGAGAACTGACACCAGGCAGCTTTACTTTTTGCAGTTGAAGCAATTTTTTGTCAGATTTGCTGACCACCAATATCTCCTGGAAGAGACTATTTTCTAAGTTACTTCATTATCTTTTCTTTACCTGTGATGTGATGCTCTTTTAGAAATGTTGTAATGCATTTCCATCACTTTCTTGAGCAGTTACTGCTCTCAGAACAATTTCTTTTAAGAACAGCTCTCCAAATGCTTACAGCTCAGCAATGAATGAATGGACTCCCTAATTATGTTTAATTTTTGCAGGTAGTTTCTATTGATAGCAGCACAGGCTTCTTGACCTGTCTGTACAGTTTGGGACTGGGATTCTGGTTCTTTAGGAGACTGGTTTGAGCTGAGGTTATCACATTTCTTCAGTAAAGAGGATCTTGCTGTCTTCTATTCTGTATCCTGGACATTGGGTTACTGGGCAAAATTTGTTCCCAGAAGGGTGATCTGTGCAGCTGGTAGATCAATCCTGCTGTAAATTGTAATAAATAATAATTTGTTTCATTTTTACAGAAAAGGTTGTGCTCAAGCCTCACGATGTTTCAGTGTTCACCACTCTCAGCGTTAATGGCCGGTTGTTCGCCTGCCCACGGGATCAGTTTGATTCTTTGGTATGTATGTGTGCAGTGCTCAGGAACCTCAGGGCTTTGCTTTATTTGAACACCTGGCCCTTTTTGCACTATCCACACTTCAGATAAAAAATAGTGGAAACATTCACAACAAACGGCTTGTCACACTGCAATAGGATGAGCCCTGAAAATAAAACAAGCTGATGTTCTAAATCCTTAAAGTATACCAGAAATCCATCATCTGCTCCACATAACAGAACTTCATCCCAGTACTCTCTCTGTCACACTGAGCATTCAGGAAGAGCTGAGTATTGTCACCAAGACATGCAGTAATTCTTCATTACAGAATTATCTCCTCAAAGTCATAGAGATATATTTTCTAAGATAAATGTTATCAATTAAAGCATTCTTGAGATTTGATTCCAGTGGTAAATTCTCTAGTTGTTTTTGTTTTTAATTCTCATCCCCACAAAATACTGTGTCAAAATCAGAGATAATTCTAAGTAAAATCACAGAAAATATTCCTGGTAGAAAGTCTGTTTTTTTCTTAGGTAGAATTGCTTATAAGTACTTACAGTTTATACAGTCATTCTAGCTATCTCCATGGGGTCTGCTTTTATAGAGTTTGATTTGACTGTACTTTTTGTTCCTTTTATTTCATTAAAAACAAATGTCATTGCCAAGTCATGTCAGCATGAACTCTATTACTCCTAGCCTTGTTTCAGCCTCCTGTATGCTTTTAACAAGCCACTTAGTATGTATGCCTGATTTCTTTTATGGATATGGTAAAATCTATTCTTTGCTGCTGCTTTCAATTTAGTAACCAGGGAATGCACATCCAGCATATGTAGTTCCATGCAGAGATACCTCTTGTTCAGCTTATTAAATTCTGGTGTTCCCTTAAGGTTAATTAATCCTGCCAAGTAGATACCCTCATGGGGCATGCTACTGTAAAGCAGGGGTGTTGCATCAGTAAAAGTGTGCTGGGTACTTATTTATGGCTCTGCATTGTCTATGTACACATAGCTTTCGCAGCAAATTGTCCTGGCTTTCTGTACCTTTTTCCTGTGCTATTTACCATGCATCAAATACTCAAAGTGCTGCAGGGAGCTCTAAGATACAGGGCTGCAATGTGCTACTTTTCATGAACTAGACTGAATTCAGTAAGAATTACGGAAGTACATTCAGCACCTTAAAAATGGTCCTCAGTACTGCATAGCAAATTACAACCCTTTATCAGCTGCATTTTTACAAAGAGGTATAAACAAATCAAAAAATGTTACAGCCTTAGCTGCCTCCCAGTTTAATCCTTTCACATTCCCGTTTATGGCTGCTTGTTGTTCATGAACATTTATCCACATTACATTTGGCAATTCCCATGTGAAAATTGTTCTGAGTAGATGGAATTTTTCAAATATGCTGTGAGTTTGCATCTAAGTGCTTCTTTCCTAGCCTTGGAAAATACGTGTTTGTTATGGTAACAGTTATGTCATGTTCATCTCCAAATGGGGGAGAAAGACATCTTTCAGTCTGTAGGCAGTTCTCTTTCCACAGATTTCCACAAGTTAGAATTTTCTACACAAAGTTGCTGTACTTTTATTTCATATGTTGTGATAAACTAAAGAAATTTTGTGTTTGTGAAAATCCCAATTTAAAGCAATTTGCAATTTTTTGTAATACTAATGGCTGCTCTGGATATTTTAGAGAATACTTTTCTGCTACTTTTTAAAATTCTAGATGAAGCTTTTAAGGTGATAGTGTTTGTGATTTAGTTAAGTTTTTTGCGTTATTTTTTATGACAATGATAATTGAAAGTTTTCCCTAGAGTACAAAGCAAGAATTCATACAGCAGTAAAAGCCCTACAACTATGTGTTACTGAGAAAGCGATTTGATGTATTAATCCAGTCTGACTTATTTCTGTTGCTAGTATATTACTCTTATATAAAATAGAATTCATTGAGTAGGCTCATTTCTTATATTGCAGCATCTAAATATGGTCTGTTGATCAGGCAGACTGCGCTGAGTTTGTACTGGGAGAGCAGCCTGTTGGCAGTGTCCGCCATTCCGTGTTTAGCAAAGGGAGTGAGGAGCTGCGGAGCTCAGCTGTGTATGAGCCCGGGGCTGTGCGAGCGGGGCCCTGTGCGAGCCCGGCCCTGTGCGAGCCCGGGGCCCTGTGCGAGCCCGGGGCGCTGTGCGAGCCCGGGGCGCTGTGCGAGCCCGGGGCCCTGTGCGAGCGGGGCCCTGTGCGAGCCCGGGGCTGTGTGTGTGCGAGCCCGGCCCTGTGCGAGCCCGGGGCCCTGTGCGAGCGGGGCCCTGTGCGAGCCCGGGGCCCTGTGCGAGCCCGGGGCCCTGTGCGAGCCCGGGGCCCTGTGCGAGCCCGGGGCCCTGTGCGAGCCCGGGGCCCTGTGCGAGCCCGGGGCTGTGTGTGTGCGAGCGGGGCCCTGTGCGAGCCTGGGGCCCTGTGCGAGCCCGGGGCTGTGTGTGTGCGAGCCCGGCCCTGTGCGAGCCCGGGGCCCTGTGCGAGCGAGCCCGGGGCCCTGTGCGAGCGAGCCCGGGGCCCTGTGCGAGCGAGCCCGGGGCCCTGTGCGAGCGAGCCCGGGGCCCTGTGCGAGCGAGCCCGGGGCCCTGTGCGAGCGAGCCCGGGGCCCTGTGCGA
This sequence comes from Lonchura striata, assembly GCF_050655825.1. Classification (NCBI taxonomy): domain Eukaryota; kingdom Metazoa; phylum Chordata; class Aves; order Passeriformes; family Estrildidae; genus Lonchura; species Lonchura striata. The sequence goes on from NC_140709.1 coordinate 20,895,568, forward strand.
GCGAGCCCGGGGCCCTGTGCGAGCGAGCCCGGGGCCCTGTGCGAGCGAGCCCGGGGCCCTGTGCGAGCGAGCCCGGGGCCCTGTGCGAGCGAGCCCGGGGCCCTGTGCGAGCGAGCCCGGGGCCCTGTGCGAGCGAGCCCGGGGCCCTGTGCGAGCGAGCCCGGGGCCCTGTGCGAGCGAGCCCGGGGCCCTGTGCGAGCGAGCCCGGGGCCCTGTGCGAGCGAGCCCGGGGCCCTGTGCGAGCGAGCCCGGGGCCCTGTGCGAGCGAGCCCGGGGCCCTGTGCGAGCGAGCCCGGGGCCCTGTGCGAGCGAGCCCGGGGCCCTGTGCGAGCGAGCCCGGGGCCCTGTGCGAGCCCGGGGCCCTGTGCGAGCCCGGGGCCCTGTGCGAGCGAGCCCGGGGCCCTGTGCGAGCGAGCCCGGGGCCCTGTGCGAGCTCTGCCGCCCTCTCCCGGGAGCAGCGCCGCTGACCGCGCGTTCGCGGCCGGCGCTGCGGCTCTTGCACCCGCCAGTTTGCCAGTGGGTTGGCTGGCAGTATTTTAGCAGCGCTGGCTCAAACACTTCACCCTAGTATGTACAACAGACTACTTAAACTGTGACTTGATCTCAAGCCATGTTTTAAATCTCTGTTTAATACTTCACCTGTGTGCAAAATCATAGATCGTGTGTCGTTTATTGGGCGGCATGGAGGTGCCTTTCAGAAATATTCTGTACTTAGTTCTTTCTCATAAGACTGTGTTTATATCATTTTAATCGGCCTAGCCAGGAATTTGCAATCAGAAATTGTGCATCAAATTTGTGTACTGTCGACAAGAAAGTATGAGGTGTGGAGTTGCGTTATGTATATGTTTTATTATCCCTGTATTATGTATTGGTTTATTCCTTTGTACCCCCGTGTGCAACTTGGTTTATCCCCAGTTTTCCCGCCTTGTCCGCCCTTCCCGCCTTCCCAGTATCTATCCATCACCCTGAAAGAGGCATTTTACCCCCCCCGGGTGCCTTGTCTATCACTCGGTGCCCCTTCCCATCCATCCAGAAGCTTCCACTCAGGGCACCGGGTGATTGGGCGAGGACCTGGGGCTCCCCCCATATCCTTCCCCCATTGGACCCCACCATATCCCCCCATCCCGGAGCCACCCCCTATCCCTATCCCCATTGGTCGTTGGATACCCCTCCCTTACAGTTTATAAGCCAGTGCAAGCACCTTGTGCTTGTTCCTGTTGGCTGGCACCGTTCTAGGATATTTAGCCCCGTTGGGCTACAATAAACTCGGACTTAGCCCCCAGCAGGATCCGCTCTTCATTTACCACCGCGAGGCTTGCTAGCGCTGCCCGGAACCCACAAAGGCACTCTCCAAACCCCAGCTGGGAGCGGCGGAGGGTGCCTCCATCGCCCGCCCTCGCCCCACAAGAGCTAGCCGGGGCTGAGATAAAGGGAACCGGGGCGGGAGCGCGGCAGCTGGCGCCCAACGTGGGGCCCCGTTTTCGCGGCGTTGGACCCTCGTTTGAGGATTTTAGGGTCGCGCAGACCTGAAGAATCGTCCTCCTGGCCGTCAGCTACCCCGGCGAGAGCAGACCCACGTTTTAGTGGGTGGCACTCTTGGGGACAGGATCGGCAGCTCTGGAAAGCACCTCCAGAGTCGATTCTCTCGCGGAGAAGCCCTGCGATTGGTTTTTCTTTTCCACCCTTCCCTCTCGGACCCCTGTGGTTTGTGAGTATAGGGGCCCCTGGGGCTTTCCCGGTCCTTTTTTTGGTTGGTTCCTTTCCCCTAGGTTTTAGGGGAAGGATCCCTTTTTGGTGGGTTTCTTTTTCCCCGGGGTTCGGGGAAAAAATTCCTGTTTTTGGTGCTTCCCTTTCCGGGCGGGAAGCTAAAGGACCGCGACAAAGCCGGAAGTGTGGTCTTTTGTTTTTCGTTCGTGTTTTCCCAATCGTAGGCGCTGCAGCACGATTTAACATCTAACAGCCATGGGTGCAAGGCTGTCCGTGCCGCAGAAGAGCATTTATTCCCAAGTTGTGGGTATCCTTTTAGTGGGGGGAATTAAGGTTAAAAAATCTGAAGTAAAACGGTTCGTTCAGTTGTTGTCGCAAACTTTCCCTGACATTTCGCCAGCTAAATTATACCAAGCCCCTTTTTGGGAACAGGTAGCGGAGAAGATCCTGCGACAGTCAGATCTCTCTCTCTCCATATTCACCCATTTGGCTCTCCAAATTCGCGATATAATTAAATATCGCTACGAAAGTCTGCTACAGCCAGCCGCAAACAAACCGATCCCCAGTTCGGCGGGTAGTTCATATAACCCTACTCCGCTTCCCTGTCCCTCAGCCCAGTCGCTGCAGTACGATGCGGCAGCCGCCGCTGCGGCAGAGCGCGGGGCGGCTGCTGTCGCTGCTCCCGAGGCTGCCGCTGCGGCAGAGCGCGGGGCAGCCGCTGTCGCTGCTCCCGAGGCTGCGGCTGCGGCGGGCGCTGCGGGAAAACTGCGGCAAAACTCTCCCTCTCTCCCGAAGTCGGGTATTATCAGACAGGCATCCCGGCATTGCCCGCAGGCAGATTCTGGCCCCTCTGAGAATACCCTAGACACCCCGCAGAGCGGTGCAGGCACTGTCTCTGCTTCTACCCGTTCCCCTTCTTCCCCGCGCTGTACAGCCCCGTCCCGTAGAGACTCCGTTCGTTTTCAGTTATCCCAGACCCCCGAAGATCCCTCATCCCCCATCCTCCATCCCCAAACCCCACGAAATGCCTTCCCTTCTTCCCCCTTCCCCAGGACACAAGATGGAGGTGACCGCGTGGGTTTTCCCGCCACTCGTGCTCCTTCTTCCCATGATCCCTGTCCTCCCCCCTCCCATAATCCCTTCCGGCAGACCAACCCCTTCTGCTCCCCGGATTTCTCCGCCCACCTCCCTCCTCCACCCCCCGTCAACTCCCCCTCCATTGAATTATTCAACACCCCACCCCTCAACTCCACCCCCGGGGAGGGGAGTCCCCACCATACCACTCCTCCTGCTCCAGACCACGCCTCGTCCCCTGGTTCCCACGACCCCACTTCCAGTTCCCACGCTTTCGGTTCCGGGGGGGGGGAGCGTGGGAACCCCGATCCACCCCAATCCCTACCTGCCTTCTCGGCCGCACCTGTCACCTGTACCCCGCGGCAGGGGGATAGGCCCCTTGCACAGTGGTCCCCCATCCCCCAGCAGACCATCAAAGAGCTCTGCAAGGCCAAGAAGGGGTTCGGGATGGAAAGCGAATACTTCCGAGGCTTATTAAAAGCAACCCTCTCCTCCAAAGAATATGTCCCAGCAGACATGCGAACTCTCTTCTCCTGTTTAATTACCCACGGAGAATTCCTCATCTGGGAGTCCGAGTGGAAGCGGGAGATCAGAGAGGTGTTACCTGACCTCTGGGCCAATGCAGATAGCTCTAGGGATGAGGATGGGGCTATAATATCGCTAGACCACTTGTGTGGGGAGGGGGATTGGAAAATGGGGACCAAGCAGGCGAAAAAAATCCCCAGAGAGGCGCTGCAAGTCAGCACTAGGGCAGCAGAAAAGGCGTTTTTTAAGTTAAGACCCAGCGGTACGGTTATTAACTTCTTGTCCCTAAAGCAGGAATCCCTAGAACCTTTTGTCGCGTTCGTGGATCGCTTGCATCACGCGATGGAGGCTCAGGTCCCGGACGAGAGGCTGCGAGAGGGGATGCTTGCCACAGTTGCGAGGCAGAACGCTAACGACGCGTGCCGGCAAGCAATCCTCAGTCTGCCCCTGGACCCTGAGCCTACCCTTCAAAGCATGCTACAAGTCTGTGCGAGGAAGGTGACAGTTCCTGCTAAAGACATTCCAGAGACTCCTAAACCACCCACAAAGAGAGTAGCCTTCGTTGAAGCCGTGACACCGCCAGCCACCCCTTCTCCAGATCGCTGCCCTACAGGAGCACCCCCGAGGGGACAACAGCACCATCAGGCCTGCAATCTATGTAAGCAGAAGGGACATTGGGCTTCCCAATGCCCGCTGAGGGACGAGTTTTTTAGGTTTAAACAGCAGCAACAAGAAAAGAGTGCCCCCAACTCGGGGGGAAAACAAAAAAACTGAGTCATCAGCGCAGTCCCTCCCTGCGCGAGGACATAAATATGGTGGGTTCTATAACATCAGAGGAGGGGAGGGACGACTATCTGCAATGCCCACCTGAGGACATTTCACTAGACTTGACACACCAGATTATGGCTGACAAACCAGCCTATATGAGAGAAGATGTGGATTTCATTCCCACTGCTTGGCTGGGTCGAGGCCCGAACCAGCCCAAGCCGATACTTAACATCGTATCTGGTTTCTCCCCATATAGGTTGGCCCTGACTGAAGCTCTGCACCTAAGGGACAGCGACTGGCACTCCATCGCTGTCGACACAGAAGACCCAGGAACCTGGAGGAACCTCCACAGTAAGTACATCGTTCTTGGGGACACAAAATTCACGCCTCTCGAAGTCACTATTGCACCATCCCTGACATCTAGGAACACCGAGCGATTAGTGGTGTGGCTGCACTGCCCCCATCCTCCAGTCTTCCTTCCCAAGGGCCAAATCATCGCCCAAGCCATTCCAGCATCTGGGCCTCCGGCACACCCTGAGGATCTATGGAAAAAGTCAGCGAAGAAGAGCTACCAGGTGTGCCAGGCCCAGGTCATAGGGAAGGAAAGACCAAAGCTCTCCTGCTATATGCGGAAGGATGGGGAGTACAAACACCTAAGCGGTCTCCTAGATACAGGAGCAGACGTAACAGTCATTCCCGAACGGGATTGGCCGTCACGCTGGGAATTGCAAAACGTGGCAGGGAAAATTCAAGGTGTAGGGGGTTCTCAATTGGCAAAGCAATCAAAAAACATCGTAAAATTTGAGGGGCCGAACGGACAATCGGCCTATTTACGCCCGTTCGTATTAGATTACACAGAACCCTTATGGGGGAGAGACCTGATGGCCCAGTGGGGGGTCACAATTAACATCCCGACCCCCCAGGTTTTTCGGGCAACAGTCACTGAAGAGCGTCCTACCCGAAAACTTAATTGGCTCACAGATACACCAGTGTGGGTAGAGCAGTGGCCGCTCAATAAACAGAAATTAAAAGCGCTTCGGGAGCTCGTGAAGGAGCAACTTGCCAAAGGGAATATCCAAGAAACAACATCCCCCTGGAATTCCCCCGTCTTTGTCCTGAAAAAACCTGGCAAAGACGAGTGGCGCCTCCTTCATGACCTTCGCGCCATCAACAATGTAATAGAAGACATGGGTCCTCTCCAGCCAGGGATGCCGTCCCCCACGATGTTACCAGAAAATTGGGAATTAGCTGTCATTGACATCAAAAATTGTTTTTTCCAAATTCCCCTACACCCTGATGACGCACCACGGTTCGCCTTCTCAGTTCCTTCCATCAACCGAGAAGCCCCAATGGAGAGATACCACTGGAAAGTTCTTCCCCAAGGCATGAAAGTCAGCCCAAGCATTTGCCAGTGGTACGTCTCTTCATTGCTGTCCCCTGTGCGTGCAGCCACCGAGGGCGTGATCATCCAGCACTATATGGATGATATTCTTATTTGTGCCCCCAACAGCGATCTACTTACACACGCGCTTAAACTGACAACCAGTGCGTTGGTTGCTGTAGGGTTCGAGCTGCGAGAAGATAAGATTCAAAAAATGCCACCTTGGAAGTACCTGGGTTTAGAGATAAACAAGCGGACCATTGTTCCGCAGAAATTGGCCATAAAAAATTCAATTCGGACTCTAGCCGACGTGCAGCAGCTGTGTGGGTCTTTAAACTGGGTGAGACCCTGGTTAGGTATTAACAACGAAGACCTAGCCCCTCTTTTCAATTTATTGAAAGGGGGGGAAGAGCCTAGTTCTCCCAGGGAACTCACTCCAGAGGCCAAAGCTGCTTTGCAGAAGGTTCAGGAGGCAATGTCTGCCAGGCAGGCCCACAGGTACGATCCGGGCCTGCCCTTCAGATTCATCATATTGGGCAGACTGCCACACCTCCACGGTGTCATCTTCCAATGGGCAGACACCCTAGGAAAGGGCAAGGATCAGGACAAAAGGGACCCACTCTCCATCATAGAGTGGGTATTCCTGAGTCATTCACGATCCAAAAGGTTGACACAGCCACAAGAGCTGGTGGCGGAGCTAATCCGCAAAGCGAGAACGCGGATTCGGGAGCTGGCGGGGTGTGACTTTGATCACATCCACATTCCTTTGAAATTAGAATCAGGCCAATTCACAAAGGCAATGTTAGAACACCTGCTGCAAGAGAATGAATCATTGCAGTTTGCACTGGACAGCTACACCGGAAAAATTTCTGTTTTGAGACCGGCCCACAAAATTTTCAATTCCGAAATCCAATTCACTCTGTCAACAAAACAAATTCAGAGCAAAAAACCCTTAAAGGCTCTAACAGTTTTTACGGACGCGTCCGGAGGGTCCCACAAGTCAGTAGTGACTTGGAAAGATCCTCAAACTCAGCAGTGGGAGGCAGATGTTGTTGAAGTAGAAGGATCCCCTCAAGTAGCTGAGTTGGCCGCAGTCGTTAGAGCTTTTGAGCGGTTCTCTGAACCTTTTAATTTGGTAACTGATTCGGCCTATGTAGCAGGTGTAGTGTCTAGAGCACAGGATGCAATCCTGCAAGGTGTCTCCAACGATGCCCTTAACAGGTTGCTCTCTAAGCTGATAAAGCTAGTCTCCCACCGAGAGCAACCGTTTTATGTGATGCATATCAGGTCACACACCGACCTGCCGGGGTTCTTGGCCGAGGGTAATCGCCGTGCCGACTCCCTCGCTGCCGCCCCCGCACAGCTGGCGCCGCTCCCGGACAAGTTCCAGCAAGCAAAGATCAGCCACCAGCTTTACCATCAGAATGCGCCTGGTCTGGTCCGGCAGTTCCATCTAACCCGAGACCAGGCCAAGGCCATTGTGGCCACATGCCCGTCCTGTAAGTCGCTCCCACTACCATCGGTGAGCGCAGGGGCTAACCCTAGGGGTCTGAAGTCCTGTGAAGTGTGGCAGATAGACGTTACTCATATCCCCTCCTTCGGGAGGATGAAGTACGTCCATGTCTCCGTGGACACCTTCTCTGGAGCAGTTTTCGCCTCTGCCCACACAGGAGAGAAGGCCAAGGAAGTAGAGAAACACCTGATACAAGCCTTCTCCATGCTAGGCGTCCCAAAACAGATAAAAACAGACAATGCCCCCGGGTACACATCCAAGGAATTCGCAAGCTTCCTGCAGCAATGGGGAATAGAACATAAAACTGGCATCGCCTATTCCCCGACAGGTCAAGCCGTGGTAGAGAGGACTCATCAAAGCATCAAAAGGATGCTTAAACAACAACAGTCGTCAGCTAAAAATGAGTCCCCACAGGTTCAGTTAGCGCGGGCCCTTTTTACCATCAATTTCTTAAACTGTTCCTTCGAGTGCCTCAACCCCCCCATCGCGAGGCACTTTAATTCCTACGAGCAGAGCAAGGTCAGGGAAAAGCCGCCAGTTCTCATTAAAAACCCTGAGACCTGGCGGCAGGAAGGACCCTATGACTTGGTCACCTGGGGACGGGGGTACGCTTGCGTATCCACGCCCTCAGGCCTGAGATGGGTCCCTTCCAAATTCGTCAGACCATATGTCCCTAAGACCCAGAAGAGAAAACCGGACAGTCCTCAAGTTGGGTACGCCGCCCTCCGACGGCGGAAAAGGTCCCCCTCACCTGGTCCCCCCTCTTCCCTCCCTGGCTCCTGGGATTCTCTGTTCCCCTTTGAGTTAGACCTCCCCTACCTCGACTATTAATTTCAGTTGCTTTCTAAAGAAACAGGACTTTTGCTGCTGCTGGGACTCATTGTGTTTCTTACAAGCTTTAACATAGTGATGAACTGAAACCCTTAAACAAAGAAGGGTTTCAAAAAGAAGAATTTCCAGAAAAAGGAAACATCTAGTTTTAAAATAAGCCCAGTGACTGTGAAGACCCCGTTTAAAGACTTACTTTATCCTCTTCACCTTTCTTTCTTTTTAAACAAAAAAAGGAGGAGATGTGGAGTTGCGTTATGTATATGTTTTATTATCCCTGTATTATGTATTGGTTTATTCCTTTGTACCCCCGTGTGCAACTTGGTTTATCCCCAGTTTTCCCGCCTTGTCCGCCCTTCCCGCCTTCCCAGTATCTATCCATCACCCTGAAAGAGGCATTTTACCCCCCCCGGGTGCCTTGTCTATCACTCGGTGCCCCTTCCCATCCATCCAGAAGCTTCCACTCAGGGCACCGGGTGATTGGGCGAGGACCTGGGGCTCCCCCCATATCCTTCCCCCATTGGACCCCACCATATCCCCCCATCCCGGAGCCACCCCCTATCCCTATCCCCATTGGTCGTTGGATACCCCTCCCTTACAGTTTATAAGCCAGTGCAAGCACCTTGTGCTTGTTCCTGTTGGCTGGCACCGTTCTAAGATATTTAGCCCCGTTGGGCTACAATAAACTCGGACTTAGCCCCCAGCAGGATCCGCTCTTCATTTACCACCGCGAGGCTTGCTAGCGCTGCCCGGAACCCACAAAGGCACTCTCCAAACCCCAGCTGGGAGCGGCGGAGGGTGCCTCCATCGCCCGCCCTCGCCCCACAAGAGCTAGCCGGGGCTGAGATAAAGGGAACCGGGGCGGGAGCGCGGCAATGAGGTTTATTTTAGAAATTATCAGAAGATCTTGCAATCACTGCAGATTTCTGAAGCATGCTAGATGTAGAAATTCTAATCATTAGAATCAGAAATATGTAAAAGTATTTGGCTTGTCCTTAGTGGCCTAGTTATTTGTGTATGTGAAAAAGGAAACAAAAGTTTTTTGGAAAGACCTATGCTTCTAAACAAGCACACATGCTTTAGTTAGCATAACATGTATTATAGATTCAAAATTTAGAACAGTGTTAAAAATAACACACTGAGTACAGTCTGGTTTATTTTCTTACATTGTCTCTGAAGAGCTTTCAGAATTTTCCTGACTATCCTGTGCATACTGGATACTGGTTTTGCACTGGGCTTCTCATTTCCTAATACCTGCCTGTGTTTAAAAGCAAATCTCAGTTTTACTGCAATTTCAGTTTTACTATTAGAGACACGATTAGGAAAGTGGTCACACTGAAAAAAAAAGTTAGAAATATTATGAAATGAAAGCACCAACCATTTGATTTAGAATATCTAAAATATTTTTATAATATTTTCTTGTTTGTAGGCACCATTGCCAGAACAAGAAGGACCATCTACTGGTACAGTAGGAACATTTGAACTGATGAGTTCCAAAGACTTAGCACATCAGATGACAATTTACGACTGGGAGCTCTTCAACTGTGTGCATGAGGTATGAGGCTCTATCTGTTCAGCAGTATTAAAAAGTGTTTAACTGTACATTGTAGCTTTGTGCATTATTTCTGAGGCCTTCTCTAAGCTTGATTTTCAAAAATTCTACAATAAAGCCATCTGCAAGTTTTGACAGTATAAGGCATTCTTAATTTTATAGACAAAATACAAAAATAAAGTTAGACTTCTTCTGGACATATGCTGCTTGTTGAATTACTTTTGTTTGTTTTAGGTATTAAGTTGTTTGTATATAATCTGTCGTTACACTTCTACTATGCCTGCCTTAGCTATTGTATACTGAATTTGTAACTTGAATCCTTGTCATCTGTGCAGCTATAAATGTAAGCTAAACTGCAGAGCAAGTTTCAAGCTAGATACTTGCCTGGTCAGTCTTAGTCTCTTTCCTTGAAGAAACGTAACTTCAAAAATAATTCCAAACTGTTTTCTCATTCCTAGCTGGAATTGATCTATCACACTTTTGGAAGGCACAATTTTAAAAAGACCACGGCAAATCTTGACTTGTTTTTAAGAAGATTCAATGAAATTCAGTTCTGGGTGGTCACTGAGATTTGTCTTTGCTCTCAACTCAGCAAGCGTGTTCAGCTGTTAAAGAAATACATTAAGATAGCAGCCCAGTAAGTATACAATCATATGGGAGCTGGAAGTGAGGTTCACTATAGTCAATGTGTTTTTATTTTCTCTTTTCAGACAGCCACACAGAGTAGAGATTAAAACATTCTGTATTTGTTAATTCTGTCTGTTTTCTTATAGGGCTGTATAAAACCTTGTTCTTCTTTTACATGTTCTTCTTTCTTGTGCTGCTCTCCATTGCTCCTTGATCTGTGATCTCTTAGGACCATGGTTACACATCAAATTTGTGAGAAAATATATTTCAGTTCATTAGGAGACTCCTTCATTTACCCTTCCATACATTAGCAAATATTAGTATGTGAATTAGTAAATATTAACAAAATTGAGCCTAATTCTCCTGAGAACAGAAATGTTTCTGGTTCTGCTCAGGAGAACCATTCTCAGAATTGCCCTGAGTGGGAAAATAAGAGGGGAGAGTAAAGAGATGTAGCATGGAGATGATGACACTCATGTTACTTTCATTCAGTTTGGGATTTGCAGCAAGTTTGCTGATGATACGAAATGTAGGGTCTTGCACCTGTGGAAAAGTAGCCCCAAGCAGCAGCACAGGTTGGGAGCTGACCTACTAAGGGATAGCTCTGCAGAGAGGGACTGGAACAGTTGGTACATCACAAGGTCACCATGACCCAGAAGTAGGCCTGGGGGCCAGGAGGGCCAGTGTGATCTTGGGTGCATCAGGAAGAGTGTGGCTAGCAAGTCAAGGGAGGTGTTCTTCCCTCTCTATTCAGCTCTGGTGAGGCCACATCTAGAATACTGTGCCCAGTTCTGGGCTCATCAGCACATAAGTGACAAGGAGAGGGTCCAGTGGAGGCCATGGAGATTATATGGGGTCTGTAGCATCTCTCACATAGGAGGAGAGCCTGCAAGAGCAGGGCCTATTTAGTCTAGAGAAAAGTAGACTGAGAGGAGATCTCATCCATACATTCAAATATTTTGAAGGGGGGATACCAAGAGAATAGTTTCAGACCCTTTTCAGTGACTGACTGAAAAGGGAGCAGTGACTAACTTCAGAGAGAACAGGGGTATATCTATGCCCTGCATAGGTACAGATTTTTGTTATACTCACCCTCCCTTTCCAGTTCATGGTGTATTTGTTGCATTTTTTGATGTCCGAAAAACAGTTTGCTGAGGTCTGTAGTGTTTCTCTACAGCTCTGGGCATTGTAGCTAGAAGCCTTTAGGCAGTTCTACCAAGAGAGATGCTTTTACTTGCAGTTAAACCAAGGTTTTAACTTTTTTGCATCATTACATGGAGTTGTGCAAAGGAAGAGATTACTATTGCTGCTGTGATGCTGCCCTCCTCCCAGTTAGTAATTGCACATAGCTGAAGTCTGTGTTCACATCAAAACTGGGGATCAGTGTGGCTCCTTCCTCCAGGACACCCTGCTCTGCAAGTACCAGCTTCCTTCTGGGTCTGCTTTGGGCCCTGCAGTTGGATTATGGTCAAAGCTGAAGATTTAAAAAATCTGGTGGTGGGCATAAAGGATCAGATTTATATTTAGAACAGAGGGCAGAATTTACCTCTTTAGTTTCTAAAAATACACGCACCGCATGTTCCATTATCTCACTGCACAGCACAGGAGTGGGAAGCGGCTGGCGGGCTGTGCCCAGGAGAGGGCAGTGGCACCCACACAGATGTCGGGGTCTTTCCTAATCTCAGGCACGAAAAGAGAAAATGTTGAAATGTGGTCATTAAGATACAATAGTAATTTCCATAAACACTTGAAATCAAGTATCCTAAAAATTACAGTTAAATATCTCCTTAATAAACTGCCCTAGTTTGTGGGTTCCTCCAAGTCATGGGTTTAATCTTGTGCTATTTACAACAGCCTGACAACCTCCTGTTTACTTCCATGTTTCTGGTATCACTACAATGCTAAAAATAAATAGCTAAAAGCAGTCTGCTCTGCTGGGTCCTCTTTGTCTCCTAAAAGCAGAGAAATCCAAAGCACAAGATTTTCCTCTGTACAAACCAAGAGGGCAGGTTTAATTCCAGCTGCTGGAAAGGCGCTGGGGAGTTTTGCCAGGCTGCTGCCCTCTGTGCAGTGCTGCCATGGTAACAGCTGCTACACATGCACTAAAACAAACACAAAGTGCACCAAAGTTAGAGAGGAGAAAAAGCCCAGACCTTGAAGCAATATCTTTGAGGAAGTTTTGCCTGTGAAGATCCTTGAGACCTAATGAGAACTTTACCCTACCTAGAAGTACTAGACTCATTAGAAAAGTGTTCAGGGAGAACAGCTTAGTGCTGCACTATTAATCTTAGGCATGACTGGTGGTAACGAGATGCCTTGCACGTACTCATTTTCAAAGCTAACTGCTACTGAGAAGCTTTTTTCAGTTCTGTGGCTTGAGGTGCAGATATCATTGCAGAAGGCACATCATTTTGTGTCTGCCACCCCATGCACCCTTGATGTGTGCTCCCAGTCTGTGCAGGCAAGCGCAAGGCCAAGTGCTGGCTCCAAGTGCTGTGCACATGTGCTTTCAGTTCCAGGAGCCAATGTCGCTTTAGCATCTGCTGGAAAAGGATGTAGGGGTTACCAGGTTCATATCTTTTCTCCAGCTATTGTAGGAATGAACTTTCAAACGAAGGAAGAAGTGAACTATATTTCAAAGAGTGAGTTCTTCCCATATTAATTGTATAAGAAAGTCCTTCTGGGATGTCCTTGCACATACTCTTACGGAGATCTGCAAATGCAGTTTGTGTGTATTTTCTCTTTGTGGATATATTCACAGGCTGTTTAGAAGCCTTCTTGTGTATTGATGTACTTGGATACTTTCATTCAAATTTTGAAAATCATTCTTTTTGTACATATGCATATGTTATAAGCCCAAGGAGCCTGTAAGAAATTTCTGAAATGTGTGTTTACAGAAAAAATGCCAAGATGAATATGCTTCTGTAAGTACAAAGAGACTTTAACCATGTACATATTTGTTTTGGAGACCAGAGAGTGTGTGTGTGTGTTTACTATTCATCCTAACAGGAAGGTTTTTCTGGTGCAGTCCATTCTGTGGGGCAGAGGGACCTCAGCTCTGAGGTGGTGCATTGTGGTTCTTCCGAGGATCCACTTTTTGACATTTTACATGGAGTTTATATGCAGTAGAGCCATACAGCTCTGTTTCTAGTGCCTTACAGGGGTCCTTTATCTGGAACTGAGCTATTTATAGTAGTCCCTGTAGAATTTACTGAATATCTGGGGTAGAACATCATGTGTCTATATGGATTTTAACTGGGACTTTGTCAAATTGTATTCCTTACCAGGGTATTTGGGAAAACATTTCCTTTTTAATATGAAGGTAGATTCAAATTAAATATTGCAGATACAGTTGCAGCTGCCTACTTTGTTTGAGCACTAGTTCTGTGTGTTACTAATTATTTTACCCTGCCATAATTTATTCCTAATCCTGTCATGGGCTGTGGACAGTTATCCCTTTATGGATTTACTTGTGCCTAGGGAAGAGGTTATCATGGACAGTCTATGCTTTCTGCTTTTCATCTTTATCTCCCCTCAGATCCACTAACTAGGCACTCCCTGACCTGGACTAGTAGAGTAAGTTGATGTAGCTTTAGCATTTCAGTTTATCCTTTCTACCCTTGCTCACTGTCACTAATCTAATGTGGGAGAATTTGTATGAGCAGCTCTGCCAGAAGATCTGAGAGGGCAGCAATTTCCCAACAGACCAACCAGCATATGGGAGAGATCATTTATTCACATGCTCAGTGTTCACACAGTGCAGACACAAGTGAGGCCAAGATCTCAAGGATTCACTCACTCAATACAAAGTCTGGTAAAATGGAAGTACAGAAAGAATAGAATGGTATGGATGATGAGTGATGGAGAATAGGATGATGTGACAATTATGGAGTCAGAGAGTAGGATGAGATGATTGTACTAATTTTGTCTGAAGCTAAGGATACCTCAGAGGAGCTAAGAGCTTCAATGATTAATTAAAAATATGAGAATCATAGATTGAATCTTGTTAAAGTTTTCTTGGTAAGTCATGGAATCATAGAATAGTTTGGGTTGGAAAGGACCGTAAAGATCATCAAGTTCCAGCCCCCTTGCCATGGGCAGGAACACCTTCCACTAGACCAGGTTGCTTAAAGCCCCATCCAACCTGGTCTTGATCCCTTCCAGGAACAGGGCATCCACAGCTTCTCTAGGCAGGCTGTTCAGTGTCTCACCACATCAGTGCCCTCCTTTGCACTCAACTCCAGCAGATCCATGTCCTTCATATGTTGGAGTCTCAGAGCTGGAAACAGCTCTGCAAGTGGGGCCTTTAACAGGGCCTCAGAAGAATAGTAGGGGAGAGCTACCCTCCTTGGCCTGCTGGCCACAATGCTTTTGCTGCAGCCCAGGACATTGTTGGCTTTTGGGGCTGCAAGCACATACTATCAGCTCATGTAAGATTCTTGTACTTCTCCCCAGGGCAGCTCTCACTCCATTCACCCAGCTCATGTTTGTGCTTGGGATTTCCTCAACTTAGGTACAAGACCTTGCACTTGGCCTTGTTGAATTTCATGAGGTTCACACAGTCCCACCTCTCAAGCCTGTCAAAGTCTCTCTGGGTGGTATCCCTTCTGTACAGCATGTCAACTGCACCACACAGCTTGGTGTCACCAGCAAACCTGCTGAGGGTGCACACGATGCCACTGATAGAGATATTAAACCCCAACAGTCTCAATACCAACCCCTAAGGAAAGCTACTGACAGCTGAAGAAACAGAAACTGAGGTACTGAAATTGGATGTTGGCATATCAGTTGAGAAAAATAAGAGATTACTTGCAAAAACCCAGTGAGATGCAGTTTTGTGGGTTTTTTTTCTAATAAGCTTTTTTCTATCTCTTTCCTTCCTATTGAGTCAGTGAGCCACTGAGGCAGACCCAGCTGAGCAGTTGTGTTGACTATGCCAGTCAGATTGACTATGCCCATCAGATTGTATCTGTTCCTTCATATGACATGTTGGATCTTCATAGCACTCAATTACATGTTCCAGTTTTTCCTGACTGATAGCAAAATCCTTCTTTGCATTAGAGATGGAGTATGACCTGGAGCTCCTTTTGCCCAGGACCTCTTTAATGATGCTGGTAACAAATGGCTGGTCTTTTCCTGAAACATACTAGAAGTCACAGAATCTGTAAGTAAGAGAAATCCTACACTGCAGGAGAGGTCACTGGCATGGGGCATCTCTAGACAGATGGTCTTCTCCCTTTAAAAAGAGTGGCCCTGTAAACTGCAATGAAGATTGCCTAAGGAGAGCTTCAAGCATTCATTAGCTGTTCAGGAGCTGTCAGCAAGTTTGCAGCAAACAAAGTTATAAACAGTTGTTTACACTGTTTCTGGTATCCCTTGGGACTGAATTGAGCCCAGTTTCAGTACTGTGTTTCTGGGTGGAGAATTGCTTCAAAGACTAGAAGTCCTTGCGGAAGCTGGCACCCAGTGAAGCAGAAGAAGGGAGGTCATTTTAGGAGGGAAGGGAAAGAAGCCTTCAGAGTGTGGTGAAGTGCTAACGCATTGGTGCAGAAGTGTCTGCAAGCATGCTGGCCAGGACTGCCTACATTCAGTCACTCCTAAGCTAGATGCCTGGGTTCAGCTCTCCTAAGGTTGTCATAAGTACTGCTCTGACTGATATATACAACTTAAAGTCTGTCCCTTTGTGTTTCAGCTGTAAAGAATACAAAAATCTGAATTCCTTTTTCGCTATTATTATGGGACTGAGTAATGTTGCTGTGAGCCGTCTCTCATTAACGTGGGAGGTAAGTCTTTGCTAAAATCCTGTTCCAGGATTTTATAAGCTTGATGGGGACTTGTGCTTAGCAAAAACATTAATTGGGCCTTTATTATTGATAAAACTAGATCTACTAATTCAGCTCCTAACCATAAGCCTTAGCTAAAGCTGACAATATTTATTGGTAAGGCAGTATAGTATACCCATGGACGTGCTGAATAGTCACAGCAGTTAACAAGAGTGGCAACAGTGGCTCCTGTTGCTGAGCTAAACTGCCCAACAGGATGAGCAAGCTAGCCAGCTAACTTCTTAGATCAGCCCATCCTCTGTGTGCCTTCACTTTACTGGTGTTTCAATGAGGTCACTCCACTGATAATTCTCTAAAATACATCCTCTGTTTATACATATTATTTTCTGATCTCCACAGGGACTCTGTTGCCCTGTTAAAATGTGGGTTTCTCCTAACCAGTTCTGGTTTTCTCTCTGACATGCATTTCCATGCTTACTGGCAGTTTGGTCTTCATTCTCAGTGCTTCCACCTTTTTCTCTGGCTTTGCTCTTTCATATGAGTGTGTAAAAAGGGTGCAGTGTCCAGCACAGTGTAACCACTGAGAATATACTTGTTATCAAAAGCATAACAGATTTAAATGTGCATGCATTTTGTTCATTAGAAATTCAAAATAATTAGCATGACTGAGGTTATTGATGCGACTGAGAGCAAAATTTGAATACTGTTAAAAATGTGCTCTGAAACAGGACATCAGACTAACATGTCTGAGAGTATACCAGTCCTGTTTTCAAAAGTACTTGTATCATATAAAATCACTGCTACAGGCAAAGCTTTTCAGTTTCTCAAAACAATAACCCTTTATTTGTGGCTACTGAGAGGAGTTGGGAGAGCTGAGACAGTATAGGACTAGAGAAGAAGGAATTGAATGTATATACTACATACAGCAATCTGAAATGGGCACCAGGTCTGAGCTGGTAGCAGGGCAGATCATATGTACATGTGGAGAATTAACTTGAGATCATGGAAATGTTATCACACTCTGGTTCTTTAGAGCAGCTGGTTTAACGAGAATTTCTGCAATTTGATTTTTAGCCAGATATATACAGAAAATACTTAAAGACAAACATACCAAGACCTGATTTTTTTCCTATATTATCATGCATTTACATTAGTTGCATGCAGAAATTAGATATTTGCAGGTGCAAATGTCCAATTATACCACTTACTTCACAAATACCTAATCTGCATGCATATGCAAACTAGGCACACAGTTGTTGACACACATCATTAAAAATTAGGCCCTTGCTGTGGCACAGTGTAAATAGCTTGCTAGGGTACACACTTCAAATGTAGAAAGTATTGCAAAAAATAATTTTTGTACTATGAAGTCTCTATTAATTTTTAATGTTATCCACTGCTAATAGTAGTCTGAAAAATTCAGCAAATACAGAGGAATTTCTTATTAAAAATAACTGACATGTTCTGATTGTACATAAAAATTCACAGTGCTCTCTGAAACTAATTTATAACATATCTTATAGTCTTTAAAGTAAAGTTATTTAATGTGCGTAACATACTATGCATGAGGGGGAAAGAAAAATTTTAGTAAAGCCCATCTCATCTCAAT
Organism: Lonchura striata; assembly: GCF_050655825.1. Classification (NCBI taxonomy): domain Eukaryota; kingdom Metazoa; phylum Chordata; class Aves; order Passeriformes; family Estrildidae; genus Lonchura; species Lonchura striata. The sequence goes on from NC_140709.1 coordinate 20,912,935, forward strand.
CATTGCATGATCATCTGACCATTATTCATTTGTGTAGGTATTGTGGACTGAAAAAATATTTATTAATTTGTACCCCAGAAAGTGATGGAGGACATTTGCTGCTGAGCATGTCAAAAATTTTACTAATAAATGCATCAGCATGAGCAAAAAAACCTCCTGGAAACGCCCAGGCCTGGATATGAATGTTTGCAAGGGCAGTTCATCATAGGTATGAATAATTAAGCTGATCTGCCCCTACGCAAGCTGTGTGTAAATTATATTTTCAGATAGGCTATAATCAGGGATGTCCTGAAAGCATCCACATGAATTTCCATTACATTCTGAATTCAGTGATTGCTATGTGAGTCAAACAAAAATCTGAATCTAAACATCCCAAAGGACTAAATTCAAGTCGGGGTTTAAATTAGGATCCAGGTTTCATGGCTGGTCCCGTCTCTATTTTTAATCTGGTTGCTAGGAAACATGTTGTATTTTAGATTAGCACATTGTTAGAAATATCTGGCAAAAAAAGAGCACTTTCCTGACTTAGGGCGTTGTAGAAGGAACTAGCATTTACAGTAAAATTACCGCACTGATCAGATTTAATTAAGGTTTGCTATTTTTGTTTTTATTAACAGAAACTCCCAAGCAAGTTCAAGAAGATCTATGCAGAGTTTGAAAGCTTAATGGTGAATAGCAATAGATCCCTTATTCTATGCACAGTCTGAGATAATTCAGTTTCTGATTTGAATTCCTTGATTCAGAACATTTTATATGTCCTTGTTTGACTTTAAGAAGTTTATGATCCCATTTTAGAGCTGCTAAAACAAGTATGTATGACTAATAAATTATACTCTTAGGAACCTACTCTGAGAGAACTTATGTACCACTCAAAGTTAATCTGGGAACTCAGAAAAGCTTCATCACTTGTTTTCCAATAGTACATATGGGAAATTCTATTTTTCAACCTGGATTTTTCCAGGCAATACTGGATCTGCAGGAGGGAGGAAGAAATATGTGGTTTCTTTTATGAAGAATGTTTTTGTAATCATGTCTAACCTAATTATTTGGCATGAAAAAATGTTTGTGTTTAGTGGCTGCATTCTCATTGTGTAACCAGTCCAGGAGAATGATAAAAGGTGTCTGAATTTGCAGATGCACTTTTAAAGTCACAGGAAAAAATAATGTTTTTAATAAATGCCATGACGTCTAAATGAATGCATATAGTGTCTTGATACATATAATAATACATATTAGTAATTATTTGATTTATCTTTTTTGTAAGGATCCATCAAGAAACCATAGGGCCTACAGACTAACTGTAGCTAAATTGGACCCTCCAATAATTCCTTTCATGCCACTGCTTATAAAAGGTAAGCTTGGATGTTACCAGAATTATTAACTTGAAAGCTATTTGTCAAATATCTGAAGGATAAGAGTAGCAGCAAGAAAAAGCAAAAATCAATCTCAGTGTGAGGTATGATCTTTTTCCATTATGAAAAGCGTGACACAGAGACAAGACAACTGCTTTTGTACATCTGAATATCATACCTCAATTTTATTAGTCTTAGAAATGCTGCAAATTAAAATCTAAATATTTTACTTTTACAGATGCTACAATTTTTATAAGGGTAGATCATTCTGCTGTTTTGTACGGCCATTATTCTGAAATGGGCTTTTATGTGTTTTTTATTTCTATACAGATATGACGTTTACTCATGAGGGAAACAAGACATTCACTGACAATCTAGTAAACTTCGAAAAAATGGTATGTATGGCATATTTGAAAGGAAACTTAAAAATGCTTCCCTATTCACCTGTTCAAGAGTGAACTTCTCAACAGTGACTTTCAGGGCTAGAGAGAATGAAGGCAGAACCAAGACCTGGCAAAAATAGCCTGCATTGTACACAGAGCCTGAGGCCTCTGGTTTTCTGGAAAACCTCACAGAGGTGGAGAATAAACTGCCCACTCAGCCTTGCAGAGCCAAAATGCTTCCTAGGAGAGGGAGTATCAGGGACAGGAAGCAGAGCTGTTAGAGACACTTTTTAACAGTTTGGGACCAACTTGTGATTTTAACTGCTGTTCCTTCAAACAGACCAGAACTGCCTCAGGCTGGAATAGTTCTGCATTGCTCCTTGGAGAATGAAAAAAACATTGAAAAGAACTTGCACAGCATATATTTTCTTCTTTCCGTTCACAAATGAAAAGAGGTCTGTGGCTTGATTGCTTTCCTACTGGAAGGGAAAATCAATGGTAAAAGGCTAGAGTATGCTCAAATTTGATATAAGTCCTGCACCTAAGCTGTTATAGTTTCAAACACCATTGTCAAAAACTTCAGACAGACAACTTTCCATGGCAGAAGTCTCAGCTGAAACGGGAGTTTCTCAGCAGTGAGAAGACATTTTCTTGGTTGCTAAGGTCATGATTCTCATTAGTGTGGTTAATGACACCAGTATCTGAGAACCTGCATTAGCCAAACCCAGCTATGGCATCTGCATAGGAAAACCAAACCTGACTTACTGCTCTGGCAGTCAAATCACAGAATAACTAAGGTTGGAGAAGATCTCCAAGATCCCTGAATCCAACTCTTAGCCCAGCACCACTGGATTCCCCAGTAAACCTTGTCTCCAAGTGCCACATCCACGTGCTTTTTTGAACACTGCCAGTCATGGTGACTCCACTGCTTTCCTGGGCAGTCTATTCCAATGCCTGACCACCCTTAAAGTGAAGAAACTTTTTCTCACATCCAATCTAAACCTCCCCTGGCACAACTTGAGGATGTTTCCTCTCAGCCATTCAGCAGCCATGCTAGAGCATATTTCCTCTGGCACCTACATGTGCTTGTTTTTAGTAGTACAGTAATCAGAACCACTCCATTCCACTGGAGTTACATAACTCCAGTTGTTTCCACTGCACTGTGGAGGCATTTATCTGACCCTCTGAGCACTGATAACTGCAGAGGGGGAAAAAGAAGTACTTTAAGCTCTTTAAAAAACTTCACAGAAAAGTGATCATCACTCTGAGTGAATTATCTTAGATTTTAATCTGTAGCTTCAGGACATCCTCTGTTCTTGGGTGAAAATATCCCTTTACTAAGATGAGACATTTTGTAAGTAAATGGCAGTGCTAATGCCTGAGTAAGGGCCTGACCTCATTTTGCAATAATGGCATTCTGTAATTGCATATGCAGACTGTGTTGCCATCTCCTTCCAAAGGCCTTGAGCCTTCTACCTGCAGAAAATGACTTCTTTTCTGCATTGCCTGTTATAGTTAGGTGTAGATATAACAGTAGAGATAGTGAATACTTGGAGGAACACAAAGACTTGAATGGAAAACTTCTAAATGGAATGGATGGCAGTTGCATTGCTATAGCCATGGTTCTGTGGCTAGCTCCAGCATCTCCACCTCACTTGGCTTGTTTACACCTTCTGAGCCAGAAGAGCTGGTACATCCACTGGCCTCAGAGCTCCTGCTTCAAGTTCTTTATGCCTCATTTTGTGTGAAAGCCATTACAGAAGGGAGGAGCTCTTCTGTAAGCACTTCCCGTAGACAGAAGTTCGACACAGGCTTGTTATTTAAGAATAGTTCTGCACCACTCTGTACCACATTTAGGCACTCCCAAGGCCAAGAGTGAATTTTATAGCAGCTTAAACTGATCTGTATCTAAATTGCTGCAGTTCTGCCCTCTTTACCATAGTCTGCTCATTGTCTTATCTTCAAAAGAATGTTACCCCTAGAAAAAGAGTTTGCTAGTAGCACCCAAAAGTTTTAAATAATACTTTATGCTGCAAGAATATAGTACCAGTAATCTAAGTTTTGATAATTTTCTTTAGGAGAGGAATGTGAGGATCAGATAATGCATTTTTGATGCTGCATATTTGTTACGGATTCAGTATTATGTCTCATGTTCCTTAACTCACCAGAAAGGGAAACATTCTCCTTTTTTAGTATTCTAAGCTTTTCTTCAGTTGGTACTCTACCTAAAAGTTCACTCTGCTTTTCCCCCAGGCCTTACTGCAAGTATATCTTTCATATCTTTATTGTTCTTCACTAGCTCTTTTGCATGCTTCTATGGTGCTTTTACTGCCTTTCTCAACCCGTAGCTGTTCAGAGAAACCTGTATTCAAATTCCACCCACATAATTCATTCAAATCCTACTGTGGACCTGGCAGTTTTTAGCTTTTTGCATGTGTCATCAGGTCAAGCAAAGAAGAAAAGCCTACTGTTAAACCTCAGTCACTGCCGCCTACTTGTGTTAAGCTTAAAACTGTCATATCCACACATAATTTCCAGATATTAAACTGTGAAGACAAGACCACTCAGCCAGATAACTCTCTGGTAAATTCTCCTCTCTTTTAAATAAGGATAAGCCCAAGGTGTTTTTGCAATGTTACTTTGCCGTTTTCAGGAGAAAAGTAGAAACCAGATTTTCTCACAGACATCGTGTCTTGCCATTTGTTGCTTCTGTCTGTTTATTGTGCTGCACAATGTTCTGTCATAAGCAGATGGATATTCCTTAGAGTATTGCTGGGAGCCACTCTTACTGACGTTTCTGAAACACCTTGGTTCTTTGGAAGATTGTTTTCTTTTATGTTTGCTGAAGTTTATGAATAAAAATATCTGGGTAGTTGCCACTGGTGGTGCCATTTGCCCCTGGAGGAGGTGGGTCCCTCCTACTCCCATGTAAGCACAGTGATGAAACTGAGAACAGCCTCTGGCACTGCATCTGCATTCTCACCACAGAGCTCTGATCCCGACAGCTGATGTGCTGCTGACAACTTTATTCCTGTAACTGGCAGCCAAAAGTAGAAGTTTGATCTAGTGGCATCTCTTCAGCTGAAACAACTTCCTTTAAATCTTTTCTGTTTTGTGATGTTTCTGTTATTATTTATATTAAATGATGCATCTTAAAACACAGAGAAGCTGTCAGGCAGTGTCTGAGCCAGGAACTCCCTGAGTGCCAGAAGCAGCAAGGCCTGATTTCCCAAATATTTGTGTTTCATGGCTGCTTGAGCTCTCCTCAGATCTCTCCTCGTGGCTGGGGCATGTGTTGTTTCTTCATGGCTGGGGAATTCTGTGTGAATAGGCTTTTGTCATAACATAGGAACTTGCACTACAGCCTTTTTCCTGAAGGAGACAGGAGGACACTTACACAATCTTTCTCTTGTCCACAGCCATCTGTTTTAACACAAAATTGGTAGGAGCTTTCTTGTGTTTGAAAACTCTGGGTTCTTTTTTCAAATTGAACAAAATTATCTAGAGAAGAAGGGAAAAACAGACAGATGGTGTTTAGCCACATTAGCCTAGTCTTTTTTAGCAACTCAAGCTAACAAAGAACAAGATTGAGTCAATTTTTTCCTGCTATGCTTTCCTGTATATCAATCTTTTCAGTGGTGGACTGACAGAACAGTGGTATTGGCAGTAGTAAGGGGACATCACTCTGCAGAGAATTGCTGAGCTTTACCTGTTGCAGCATTTGTGACTGCCTGCTCTTTCTTCCCCTTTCCCATCCACTGATCCCCACAGATGCCTTATCTGGAGGAGGCCGTGAGCAGTGGGAGGACAGGGACACCTATCCAGGGAAGAGAGTAATCACGTGTGGCAAAGCCACAGCTATGGGTAAAGAGGGAGGTTTGTAAACAGACCCATTTCGTTTGTACAAGATGAGAGTAAAGAGTCCTGAACATGTCAGAAATAGGTATGCTCTTTGTATTTGCACTGTGTTTGTACTCTTTACTCATGCCATTGCACAAAGCCTTAAAATCCAGCCTGTAAAATATTATTTATGCATTTGTCAATAAGGCAAAATTACTAAATTACTGGTCTTTGTAGTGTAAGTCTTTGGTAAAAGTCTTTGTCTTCAATAGCAAACAAGCCATGGTTTAAGAGAAGTATTGGATGTCTTTTGCTTACCTCACTGCAAGAAGCTGATGGGGAGTAATTGCAAGCTGTTTCCACCATAGTGTTGCTCAGATGTACATTCTAGTTTGGCATATATGACATGACACCAAACCACCTACATCTCTTCTCCCCTGGTGACTTGACAGTACATGTTAGTTGTAAATGTGCCTTCAGAAGACTCATCTATGTAATAACTGAAGACGTATTTATTACAGAGGAGCAAAACTTCTAAAGCTTTTTAAATACTGTAGTTTTAGTTTGGAAAGTGGAGAAGATTTTGAGAGCTGCAAGTATGTGAAAGATAAAAGGTGGCAGAAGGCAGCAAACACAATTAGTTTGTGATCTAGAATGACCCTCTTCTCAGGTGAAGGCAAGCACCCAAATAGCACCAGTAGTAATAGTTCCTGTAAACTCTGTATGATTTAGCAGATACAGGATGACCTACAACCTGCAGCACATGGCAATATACACCATTTAAGTGACACTGCTTTTATAGCTATGTATTTATAAATGCTTTCCTAGAATTAGGTCTTGGCAGGGAAAGAAGAGAGAGGAAAGTGAGGAAAGTACTGAGCATGACTCCCCTTACGGACAGGCAGTATTTCATACTCTTGACCACTTACTGATTTTTTTTCCCAAATCTCAGCTGCCTAACAAGACTCTGACTGTCAGTGCAGAATTTTGTATTCATAGACAAAGGGAAGATGCAATTAATTGGGAATTTTATGAGTGCCATTTCTCAAATCTTTGTTCAGAGAGCCTGAACAAAGATTACTTTCTATGGCACCTTCTCCATCTGATATTACCCAGCGTTATGTCAGGAATAACACCTGTAGAGGGTGCAGAAGTCAGAAAAAAGCTCTGAAAGTGCTGGCCTGCCATGGCAGCACAAGATAGTGCCATGGTGCTGACCACTGATGCTTCTTTTTGTCAAGCCTCTTCATCCTTCAGGTGCGAAAAGAGGATTAGAGAATGTGTGCATATTTGGTTTCAGGTTTTGTGGAGATGAACAAAAGAGAATTCACACTCTTGTCCATATGCAAAAAAAGGGACAAACATTCTTTAATTTTTGGAACACAAAGATTATGCAAAAAGTGTGTGACTAAAGCCCTTAGTAGTTTTCAATAGCATATATGAATATTTATAATATTTAGCAACCTGGGTTTGGAATGGATTAGAAGATAATGTGCTGGCCTGCTGCCACAATTCCAGACTGTAAAACTTGAAAGGGTATTGTTGTGTATACACAGCATGCTGGTAGTAGCCATTACTTGTTATATTATGCAGTTGGTTCTACTTCAGAAAGATCCAAATTTAGGTTTGTATGGGTTTTTGATAGTGGTCTTGCTTAGCATTTAAACACAGGTTCATCTTTGCAGGCATTGACTAGAGGTAGTCCTCTATTTGAAGAAAAGCTGTACGGAGCAGGCAATTTGAACTTCCATCTGAACTTTTTTTCTGTCCAAATTTCTAGTTTTCTTGCATCAAAAGAAGACAATCTAACTTACCTACAAGATTTGAGAAGGGAAATATCACTTTTGTTTCATAACCTGTTTTTCTGTTCACTTTGTACCTTACAAAGAGTAACTGTTAGGAGCTTAGACAGTAGAACAGCACTTGGAAAAAAAGTAATGTGAAAAGAGCTCTTCAAAGATACATAATGCTTCAGAATCTCCCCATTGGCTTATGGTGCCTTAACATCCACTTCCTAATTAGTTTCTATTTCATCATTGCCAGGATAATTCTGAATGCACAGATAGAATCACATCATCCTCAGGAAAAAGGAAAAGGCGAAGGAGCCCTTTAAAATGAAGTCTTTCAGCCAACTGAAGGAAGCCAGGCAGTTCAGCCTGTACCCAGAAGTCAGACAAGTCTGTTGCCACTTCCATTTTTCCTTGCCTAGAAGAGCCCACATAACAGCAAATTTGAAAGTAGCAAAAACTTTTAAAAAAACCTTCACTACATGCCCCATAATTTTTCTTTCAGTACAGTACTGCATTACAGTACTTATTCTGGATGTTTTGCTTTTTTTGAGAACAGAGTACTCACAAGAGAAAAAAGATTAAAATTATTCCAAAGAACACTTTTTTTGATAAATCCGTTTTCACATATGAAGCTAAATAATAATAGCTCCAGAGATTATTATGATTTGAGGCTTTGAAACCTAAACAGTTACAGGTTCAAAAAATTAGGGTGTGTATTAACAATTCATTTAGAAAGCACATCAAGCAAAACTAGCTATCTTCCTAAAAATGAAGTGTTCTTAGCAAAGCTTCCTTCAAAGCTAGACAGTTTTGAAACCTCATTGTGTTGGCTGGGGCAGTTCAGCTTTATGATCTCTCCTTGAAACAGTTACTGTAGATGAGTATCTTTTGAACTGGTATAAATCAAAGTAGCAGCATCACGTAACAGAGACAAATATGAAGCCATAGAGTCATGCTTATATGCTTGTCTTTTTTTGACTTACATTTGACTGGGTTAGACTGAAAAACTGACACTGTTACATGCAGCATGTTCTGTCTCAGCCCAGTTACCATGAGTAAGAGGTTCCATTGAAGTCAGTGGAGTTTATTCACATGCTTAATGCTAAGCACCTGTGAGAATGTTTGCAAGGTAAGTACCTTAGAGACTCTGCATAGTAATAGTGGCTTGAAGAGGTATGAAAATTACCTTAGGATAAAATTTACTCTTACTTGAATTACAAATGTAGATACATATAACTTTAGGAATAACATAAGCAGATCCATATCCAGATTCCCTAGAGCTTTTGGAAAAGTGTTTTTTAGAAATAACATATTTTAGATCAGTTTCATTTGATAATATAAGGTGTAATCCACAAGCATTTAGGACTTACTTTATCAATAGCGTTTCTTATGCTGACCAACCAACTTATTTTCGTATGCTTGATAGTACATTAAAATGTCTGAGATTATCCATTGTGTGTGTAAGGAATGTCTTACATTGGTGCTTCCCACTTCTGGAATGACAGATTTCACAAGCTTATTTCATTTTCAATATTTTCATTTAAGATTATAATTGTGATTTCATTTAGGATTACAAATGAATTTAGAGGAGCATATGCCCCAGGCTTTCTCGTTCACTTGTAAGCAACATATAATTCCATTTTGTGAGAATTGATGACTAACTAGCTTGTTAATCTCACATAAAATTTTGATAATGTATGAAGCAGCCTGGTGAGAGTGCACTGCATTAGAAGATGTAGCTTTGTTGGAACATCGACATTGGAGTCTGATGGGGAATCGCATTTCCTTCCTCTGCTTTTTTTTAACCTAAGCAAAAGAAACTGAAACAAATGTTGTCCTTATAACATGGATTGATTCAAACTATCTTGCTAACTGCTGAAGTTTCAGTTTATCTGACATTATGTAGAACAACTAATTCTGCCCCATACTAGTGGATGTATTATTTCTGTAGTGCTAATCACAGAAACCAGTTAAAATTCTACAGTCCAGAACTAATGTTTTGCTATATGACTAACCTTAATTTCTTTTCTTAAAAACTATTGTAAAATAAAATCTCATTTATCACAGCAAGTGTATTGATTGAAACTGAATTGAATGAAATTATGTCTTTTTTGCTGAAGGGGAAGCACAGCAAGGACTAAAGTGACTTCTGCTTTTTTTTTTTTTTGGTGAATTGTCAGTAGAAGGGTCCACAAAAAGTGAATCCACTTTTCAGATTGAGTTAGATACACTTGTGCAAAGTAACACTGTGTAACAGGTCTATTTATGAAACTTGGCTGCAGGCCACTGTACTGACAGTGGCCTTCTCACCTGGGAGCCAAGCATTGTGCCAGTGGGATCACCCTTGTGTGCTTATTTACACTGTCGTCTTCCAGGAGGACTGCATTTTAAACTCAAGTTTGTATAAAAGGTGAAAGCTCTTTAATTGATGAATATATTCTAGAAATGGCCTTGCTGTTAGGAGCTGATAGTCTTTAAATTAATATGTATATACTCCATGGTATTCCTTTTACTTTTTAATATGGTAAGATGTTATCAAAGAAATGCACATTGAAGGGGCTGATTTTCATTCTTACTTAGGGCCTTTTACAGCATTCAAGCAAGGGAAAGGGTTCTCTGAGCACATGTAAATTATACTCATGCTTATTTAAAGCCTGTGTAAATGCAAATCACACCCTATACATTAAAGTAGCAGCATTAAAATTATATTTTCATTCATATGACTGCTTTTATTGGCATGTGTCTTCACACTGAGGCACAGTTAGGTGCTTCGTTTGAATGATGATGAAATACAGTGCTTGTTCTCTGATTGCATCCCATCTTTTCCTTCCAGCGCATGATTGCCAACACTGTCAGGACAGTGAAATTCTGCCGAAGCCAATCTTTCAGTAAGTGTATTACAACATCTGTACTGTCGGCATTAGCATCAGTAGCTACAGTAATTACAACTAATTCTGTGTGTACCAGAACTGAAGAGCCTGCTTTGCAGTGATTCTTCCATGTTTGGATCCTGTGATGTTTCACAGGGCGAAATATCCTTCAGGAAGCTCTAATAAACCCCTTCTCCTCTACCTCTTTTCCATGCATGTAAAAGAGCTAAATATCTGTGAGGTCTCTACCTATCTGTCAGATTAGAGCCAGTTGAAATTAGACACTGGATTCAGAAGTAGTTGAAATAAGTCTAGCAGGCAGCAGAACACGAATACTTGCTTGGATAAATGCTGTTTTAATATGAAACCAGTCTGGAGACATGGCCTTTACAAATGACATAACTGCATAAGGCGGTGAATTTAAAACCTGTCTGTCAGTATAATTACTAGAACTTTCTTGAGGCCAAGTAAGATGACAGAGCTGTATGGTCAAACAGGCTTCTCTGTGGGTCTTATCCCCCCAAGCTGCACAGTCAGTCTCAGTCACATGGGCATTTCCTCAGCACTTCATCCATTTTGACTCACAGTACCCTTCCTCTTTCTCAAACAATAGAATAAATAATATAAAACTATATTTTTATAAAATAGTTTATTTCTATATGAATCAAAGCTTAACTGTAGAAATTTCTGTAGAACAGTAGAAATTAAGAAAGATTTTTTTTTCATCCATAATCCAGATTTTTCTGGCTTTGTGTCTTTAATTTTGTATTAAGCATGGGTGAGACCTCCACATACTTAGAAATGGAAGCAGATTATAATGAAATGTCTGTATATACATCTGCTGGATCTAAATTCCATGGTTTTTGTGTGTGTGTATGTGTAATGTAATGTAGATGCCTCAGTATAATTCTTTAGTTGAATTTAAGTTACCTAACATATTACATTACACTATAAGCTGTTTTCTCTGGGGCTGAAGGTATTTAGAATTTAACTTAGTAGTACTCCATAACTGCTGCTGGAGTAGGTATAATGTGGTTAAGTAATGTAAACAGGTAGTAAATTCTGAGGCTTGAATAGGCAGTCACTAAGCACTACATTGTTACAAATATTTAATACTGAGCTAGAAATGAGAATATTGTATGAAAAGAGGCTTAAATCAATTACATAATTTTGAATCTGTGAAAGTTGCTGGTTCAAAAGCAAATGGGCAGCTTTAAATTGTACTTGTTAGCTGTATAATGTATAACTAATGACTGATAAGGTGATGTGTAAAACTGTAACCAAGGGCCATCAATTTTAGTAAATGTAGCCAAGTATGTCCAAAAGAAAAGTTAATTTGTGGGGGTAGTAACCAGAAAGACCATCAGATACGGAGAAAAGATTTCAAAGGGAGCAATTTCTAAATATTTCCTTTTTAACTCACCAGGATCTAGTCTTTCCTGTGACAGCTTGTAAGGAGTTGTGCATTTTGTTCAGGCATTTGTCCATTTATGTGTATCAATCCTACATCATTTCTCTTTCACCAGATCCTGATGCAGCGCTAACTAATAAAAACCATCAGGATGTTCGGAGCTACGTGCGGCAATTAAATGTGATTGACAACCAGAGAACTTTATCACAGATGTCTCACCGACTGGAACCGCGCCGAGCATAAACATTTGAAGCAATGATGAGAAACGATCTTTTATCCTCTCAAGGTCACTTGTTAAGAACTTCACTTTCTCTGCTACTGCACTGCCACTACAAAAATAAGCAAAAACATACCATAAGGTCTTAGGCAACGCACAATGTACCAGCCTGCTGGAGAACTTTGGCTGAGGAAGAATTTATGCACTGTAGGTGTATGGGTGGCCATGTTGTGACCTGTTAATTCATCTTGAAGTGTGGTAAGTGATATCTCATATGGATTAAAAAAAAAGGCAAAAGATAGAATAGTTAGTGAGAAATGCACAAAAACTTATAACAGTTCTAAGGTAGGTAGTGAGTCCTTCTCCCTAATTAAGAATCTGTATTTTATGATTTATGCTTCAGGTCAGGACCAAAACTGATCATCAGTTTAGCTTGCTCAGCTACTGTTGACCTCAATAGAAGATAGATGTAAGGACCTGATGAAATAATGTAGGTTCAAGAGTGGTCCAAGGTATAGTTCCATTCAGAGAAGACTTGCAAATATTTCCATTTTAAATACAACAAATACTAAGAACAATTCCTAGTCTTAATCATACTGTCTAGTATTACAAGCAGTGTGGCCATTTCAGAAAACTGACAGGACTGAAAATATTTTGAATTATAAATAGATTAATCAGTGTTTACATTTTACTTCCTTCTTTTTAAACTACCAATCAAGTTTTTACAAAATTCAGTTAAAAAGTAAGGTCATCAAAACCAATAGCATTAAAAGTAGCAAAGGACTGGTTCAAAAAGAGCACAATATGCACAAATGGATTTCAAGAGAATATTTTCCTGGACATTAAAAACTTAAACTTCAGCTAGAATTAATCGTGGCTGGTTAACACACTTTCTGGTCTTACACATTTACAAGTATCTTAATTTTCAGTCAATTGTTTGCACTTTCAGTAGACTGTAAATAAATGTCTATTCATTTTGTTCTATAATATTTATTTATGTAATAGTTATTGTGCCAAAATAATTCTGGTTTATTTATTTTGTTTAGCATGTTATGAGAGTACAGCTTTTGTCTTCACACTCTGTGCATTTACATGTAGAAGTTGTGTGATCTATCTTTTCTGTAAATAACATGCAGTACCTTATTAAATGTAATTGCTGGAAAGGTTTAGTCACTGGCCTTATTTGCACTTTCAGCTTCATCCCTGCATAAATACCAATGCTACTAATTGGCTGATATATCAAACTTGGCTTGTCATTTGCTGGGCCTCAAACCCACAGCTGGCCTTCATGCACTGAGAGATGGACAATGAGATTAAAGCCAACCAGATCCATCCCTGCCACGGGGGATGACAGGCAGTGACGCAACACCATGGTCTCAGTAGCTCATCTGTTTCTCAGGAGAAAACATTTAAATTGGAAGGGTTTAAACAAAGAAGGGATATATTCTTTATTTTAGCTGTTGTTTTTGGTTTTTTTTTTCATGTGAGCACTACAAGTTACCTTATCTTGGGCAGGATTTTACCTCAGACCTTGGCTAGTAAGGCACTTGAGAGACCTCTGGGTTCGATGACCACGGGGAGGTCTCTCAGGGCCTGCAGCCATGAGGAGAGAGGTGCTCTGGCATGTGCTCTTTCCCCTCCTGAATGCTCCTGGGGATGGCTGTACTACTGCTGGGCAAGCCCAGATGGCAGCCAAGTGCATGCCAAGGGAATGACGATGTTCAAATGGCAAAAGTCTTTCCTATTGCATTCACGCTGGTTCTGCACTGTGAAGCTGGATGCCATAAAACTGATTAAGCCTGAAATTAGAAGTTGCAACTATTATCTCGTAATTAGGCTTCAGAGATGACCTCATTGATATAGTCTACATTTTGCTTTAGACGCAGAGCAAATTATTTTTGGCATTGAGCAGGACCGTGTGAAATCAGTATACAAATACAGATTTTTTTTATCTATAAAAGTAATTACATTCTTTTAGTAAAAATATAAATTCTGCAAAAGCTGAGAGACACTGGGGAAATGCTGACACAGAACCACAATCTGCTTGGTACCTGCATTCTGCAAAGGAAAGAATTACATGCTTAAGAAATATTCTGCAGCATGATGAAATAATTTATCTTAACTTTGCTGTCTGACTAGAAGTTCGAGATGATTCAGAGGAAAGGCAGCTAATATATAGAGACAAATTTGTGTCATGGTATTTCAAGTGAGAAATATTTATTTCCATTTGTGCTATTCAATGAATATACTTCATATGGCTTTTTCGGATACAGAATCTTCCCAGAAGCAAAGTATGCAGTAGAATAAACTACAGGGACACAATTACTTCAACAGGCATTTTTATCTTTGCAATCAGTTGGTAACATTTCTGAGTTCATGATTTTATTTATTCCAGGTTTGTTCCTATTGTTTGGACTTTCATTTATTTCTGTGTTAGCTGGTTTATAAAGCTGCCAAGTTTTGGCTTGGCTCTGTGTATAGACCAATTCTTCATCCGTTTAGTATGTTTTAGTCCTTTGGTTTATTCTTTTTTTCTTTAGAACTTCTAACTGTTTTACTTATTTGTTGCCAACAGTCTCTATCATGTAGTTGTGTCCCAGTGATACAAAGAGAGGTTTTATGGCACCTCCATATCAAAAACTGAATGCAGTTTACCTACTCAATGAAACAGGTATTTGACATTTTAAAATTTCCCAATAAAGGGTGCTGTATAAATAACAAGTGTTGCTATCTCTGTATTTAACTCATTCAAGTGGCTCAGGTAGTTGCTATGTTTCTAATCACTGTCTAAATACCTAGAGATTAGATAAATAAAACTACCTTCTGGTTCTACGATCTGTGCTACGCTTCCCCCCTGTGTTGACTTTACAACAGGAGGGCAGCTGTCAATATATTGCTTTAGCTGTAGGAAGTCTAAGTGACTGTTGTACTAGAGTGGAGAATGAATAGGAACTCAAGAAACACTGGAATGTCAGAACATCCATCCTGGCTTCACCTTGTGCTCGCAGCTGCGCGTCACAACTTGTTCCTGCTTCACTGCGGGCACCGCCTTGCTGCTGACTCTCAGACGGGTCTGCAGGCCTGGCTGCAGGGACTGGGCAGTCCCCAGCACCGCTCTGCTCATGGTCCATCCTGCTTTAGGTGCAGCTCTTGGCCTGGTTTTGGCCCATGCCACCTACCCCTGCAGGAGAGTGTCCAGCCATTACTTACGGGGGATCATTCCAGGGGAGACTACAGAGCTGTCTGTCCTGTCCTCTCCCACCCCCACGGTCCTCCAGTGGGACCCAAGGTGCTCTGTACCTCCATCACACCCACTTGCATAAACAGCATTAAACACTACAGCACAGCACCCTCCTCACTGCAACACTGCAGGCTGAACAAACATAAACCTGTTCTAAATCCTAATCAGGATGATTATGTCTGAGGCTCACAGGCCATACAGTGCTGGTATGGCTGGTCCCTGCTGCTTGGCCTCAGGGCCCAGAGCTCCTGGTCCTGTTTTATTTACTGGCAGAGTCATAAATATAGTATGAGTTTTCAGGTGAGATATAACCAGGAGGCAGTGTCCATAATAAATATCCACTGCTGGGGACCACTGAGCTAGGGTGGTGACACCTTGGGCATTTTGGAAAATGTTCTGCATTACAGGGTTCCACCACTAGCCTTTTTTTGGTCAGGCAGCAGTAGAGTACACAAACACCACTGTTCAGAGCTGCAGACCCTAAAGAGTCACAGGGTACAGCTCTCCCTACCCTGGCACATTTCACTTTTGTTCATTTGTTAGGATTTCTTCTTTTTCTCAATGACCAGGCAGGCCCAGTGCTGACAAAGGCAGGGAAGAAAGGTTAAAGGCAGGGAAGAAAGGTTAAACCCAGGGAAGCTTGAATCCTGCACACCAGGAGGCTACAGCTGTTTGGTAAAGGCAGGATTCAAAATATTTTCCATGGACATCTTGTTCAAACCCAGTCAGCCACAAAGATATAATAGTGGCAGATAAAAGAATTCAAATGTATTTGCAGGACTCTGTAGATGGTGGGTTTGGGTTCTTTCTTCCTAGGTAAAATATCATGAGGGCACACAGTCTCTTCAGGCCAGGTACAAAAAGAGACAGAAACAAAATGCTTCTTTTCATAGACATTGGCAAAGCAGCCTTTTAAGTACAAGAAGTTTAAATATAATTTAGAAATCTCACAAAATAAGTTAGAGAGAAATCAAAAGATTTAACCTTCAGGGGTACAAAAAGAGATAATGAATTTTGCTTGGGAAAAAAATTAACAAAATTATAAATCTAAATTGTTAACACAGCTTCTTAGTAAGGTCAACTGCATAATATAGAGCACCTTAACCTCTTCTAGCAATTTTTAAACACCATGCAGTTTAAATAGACTACTTCTGAATTCAGCAGTATTTCTTTTGGGAGCTCTGAATGCAAATCAAGAGGTAATAGTAGAAGGAAATTAAAAGATGTGCTATTCTCATTTCATTTTTTTGTACTGATAATAAGGAAAGCAGCATAGAGTGATATGGCAAAGTGAACCTCTAACTTCAATAGCTTTTCTTTCACTGTTAATCTGAAATGCATTACACTCTGCCTTTTCAAATAATCATAATGTTCTTTACTGTAGCCTGCATTAAAGTTTAGCAGGCATAAGCAGCAGCAGTCACCAGAGGTCAAGGTATTAGCAATCAAAGAAAATAATGACCATATTAAAAAGTTATCATTAAAATTGTGAAACCAGAAACTTCTTTAGCAGCTTATCTTTGGAGCCCTGCATCCAGAGCAGTAGCTGTGCCCATGGAACCCCTGGCACCCCCTAGATGTCTCCCCATTGCAGTGTGGTGGAGCTGGGCAGCCCTGGGCTGGAGAGGAGCCTCACCTTTCTGCCTCCTCTCTTGGAAAGGTGCAGCACTGCCTCCAACCAATTCCCACAGGACAGGGAGCTCTCTGATGTGGCTGGTGGCTAAAAGCTGACGTCAAGCTTGTCGCTGTGGTCAGCGTTAGAGGAGCTCACAGGGTACGGCGCTGCATGCTGGTACCTCGTGCTGTCCAACAGCACGGAGAGACTGCCTCCCACCCCACCCGCCCTGGGCACTGCTTTAGCAATTGCAGCCCTCAGACATCTTCTGACTAAGGCAGCAACTTGCAAATCCACAAAGGAGCCTAATCCAACCACGGTCTTGGGGGTTTATGACTCGAGTGATGAGGGGACTGCTGTAGAAGGGGAAATTCTTAAAAGGGAAAAAAAGAGTATGTACAGCTACAAAATCTATCACATCTAACTGCTAAAGGGTATTTCACAAAGGGTTGCTTTTTAATAGGCCTGGCACTCAAATATAATTTCTGAATTCAAAATAAACCGAGAAACTGACATGGTAATGCATAAAGAATGAATAATTACTGATGCAAATTGGAATATTTTTCTTGGAAACTCCATGTAATAAAAATGTGACACATGGAGGTACTGGTAAGAGCTTGACCTTATTTCCTGGCCCTAATCCATTTGGGTCAGAGTGACAAAAAGCAAACCCTTTCTCACATGGTAGGGGTCAGCCAGTTGTGTTTAATTCTTTTCCTCTTTTTGCTTTCAAATGCAAATAAAGCACATTACCAATGAAAATAATGATTGTAAATGAATACCTCAATTAAAGGAAATTTACATAAAGATACATAGGATAATGGTAGCAGTAGCTATTCCAACATCCTAACAGACAATAATCCATTTCTTTATCAACTTCTGTCAATAATCATAAGCTTTCTGCTCTCCATGGTTTCCTCATTATAACACCACCTCTTGTGTTTTTAAATAGTTCTTTCTTCAGATGCTGTCCGAGCCAGCAAGTGAACCTGCTATCTGTATTTGCCGACTCTTTGTGTTTTTTCACAGGTGTACATTATTTCTGCACAGGACTACTGTCGGCAGCATTGTGGATGTTCTCAGATAACAGAGAGACAGTTTTGCCTTGGGTTTTCTTTAGATGTCCTCATTCTCTGTAGGACTGACCCTTGAGGGCTGCAGTACTGGCAGGTTGCTGTCTAGTGTCTGTTTGAAATACAACATTTCCTTCCATTTGTAATTCCTGCCCTAGTGTTTCTCCTGTTCCTCTTGTCTGGCATGTAACTCCTTTGTGGTGCTCCTGATCAGTTAGCACTGTTGCCAGAAACTAGTTATAGGTTTACAGGGATTTTTGTTTCCTTCCTGTCATAACTAGAAACTGTTAATAACTGTGCTTGTGTTTTGGGGGAGTTAATTACCTCTAATTGGAATCAAAGGAAAGGGGACAGAGATGATACAGCTAAACAGATTTGTCTACAGTAATGGTTTTTCTGAGGCAGTCTAATATTATGGACATTTTCTAGTCTTATTTAATCTCTAAATACAAAGAGAAAAAAATTAGATCTCTAATAGACAGATTTGTTTCTAATTAATGTCCAGTGGATTAAGTAAGTAGCAAAAAATGTAAGCTAGTGTATACTACAGTACATCATTAAAAGGAGTTAATATTTTCTTTGTAATTCAAACCAATTCTCTGCCAATGGTGGCCAAAATTTTCATTATTCCAGTACCTGCTTTTACTTTAGAAGAAAGGTAAATGACATAAATGACATAAATATTAATAATTGTTTTTAATAAAGAAAATACTATAGTATACTTTAAATCATTTGTTGAAGGTTCTATGTTGTAATTTTCCTTTGGTGGTCCTCAGAGGTGGTGGAATTGTGCCTGCCTCTCCCCAACTCTCTGTGACTGAGCAATCTATTTGGAAAAAATTTCAGAGAAATGAAGGGACTGTTACTTCAGTGGAGCTTGGAAAACACAAATGGGCACAGCTACAATGAATTCAGTACAGCTCTGAAACAAAGAAAACAGTGGTAAGCTGTATTACATTTTAGAGAAAAAATCTGCCAAAATTAGAACAACAAATTAAGTCCATTGGACCAGAAAATTTAATGTAAGAAGGAGTATGAGCTATATATATTTACAATTAAAAGGATGTAATGAAATGGCAGCTGAGCAGAGTACTAGTGAGTGGATTACAGCTGAGTATAATGATCGGCTAAAAATTGTGGTGCCAGAAAAAGATAAGAAAACCATTCTTGCAAAACAATCAAGCATTGGATTTCTTGTTAATATTTTGCTATCTCATGTCTATCTCATTACTAATTATATTGACATTTTTGTAGCAGTTACATGTTCTTTTTACACTGAACACATGCCTGATCAAAAGACACTGCACAAGCTGTAACCTGCCAGTTCTGAAAACCATTTTGCACAAAGCAGGTACTTGATCCACACCCATTGCACACAGGCATATTCTGACACATGTCTGTATTTAATCATTCTGGTCTATGTTAAATAATTTTGTGCTTAATACTTTTACAATTAATTGATATTTAATAGTATATTTATAATTTCATGTTAAATATACCATATAGGCACTTTCATAAAACCGTTATTTAAAAATAAAAAAAAAAATAAAAACCCAACAGGTAAGAAAACAACAACAAAGATGAATCTCATAGATGGCTGATAGTTAGTACAAGCTCTTTCTTAATTTCCCATGAAGGACTAGAAGCCATTTCCCACAGGACACCAAAGACTGGGCTGCTGAAGCAAACAGGAATCATGGTCTCAGATGTGCAAGCGTGGGGACTGCATGTAGCATCATGCTGGTGTTTGTGGGTGTACACTCACCACCTCATGTACACCAGGAATGGCAAGATCACCTCTGAGCCAATTCCAAAGACAATTCCTTAGATTTTCCACTTGCTGTCACCCAGAAAGAGAAAAGGCAGCTTATTTTGGCTAGTACTTGCCATGCAAGTTGTCTTTTGGCATGCAAGTTGTCTTTTAGTCATGAAACTAATCCTGCCAGTTATGTTTTGGGGTGTAACTGCAGAGGTGTGTGATTGCAGCATGTGTAGACATACCTGCACATATTTCATTCTGGAAAGCAAGCAAAAATAATGTAGAGAGGGCTTTCAGGTGAGCCGTTTTTCACCTCTTCAGATTACAAAACTGATGGAACAAATGGCATAAACCTAATGACACCATGTAGTTACAGCTAACATTGATCAAACTAGCTAGATTAACACTAGCATACAGCAGTGCTACATGTCCTACAGCAGTGTGTACAACCTTCACATTATATCCCAGGCATGACTTCCACCATGTTTTCTGGCCAATTTTTTAATCTAGAAATGGAAGCAAGCCATAGAAACCAAAGAAGCAGCCGTGCTTCAAAGAAACTTCTGTGTTAAGCCTGAGATGAACTCTGGGCCAGTCTTGAAGGAGAATTGAAAAATACAGAGCAGGTGTCCACTTCCAAATTATCTGTGTCTAGAGTTTCACATACAGTTTAAGCTGGCATAAACATTGCTAAAAAAGCACTTCCAGGCTCCAACCACTCTCAGCTGCTTTTATCAGCCCTTGCTCCTTTCCTGCCTTTGTGCTGGCACAAGTCTTTGTGCAATTGCCTGATGATCTGCATTCTGCTCTGAGTGAAAACTAATTTATTTTCTCTGCAGTAGCTTCTCCTGCACAGCCCAATTCCCTGTGCAGCCATGCAAACACCATGCTGGCAGAAGGTGAGGTGGGCAGTGTAGCAGCAGGAACAGGGCTCAACAGGCAGGGCAGGGCTGTGCCTTGTGCTTTTGGCAGGCAGGATGATTTAAACCACCTGGACATATGCATGACACTGTATTTTCCATGTTGCAACTTGGTGAGACGTCACTACACAACCTGTAATGAGATGTAAAGAGACAATTCATATGAATCTTTTCAACTATAAACTTGAGTTAAAAGTTGCTAGAACCGCCTTTATCCTCTGCCAATTTTTGTGGCTTTACAATAACTTTTGTTAGCTTATAAATATTTTCTTTTTCTGCCTGTCCTACATCAATGGAAGAAGACTGTGATTAGGATTGAGCTCTCCAGTGGTAACTTTTGAGTTTCTCTCTTTGAGTTTGCTGCCTCAGAAAGGAGGGAAAATGTGTTGGCTCACTGTTCTATACAGTAAGCCAATGCACTTAAGAAATTGCCATTACACTGGTTTCTGATCTTTTCTAGCTATTTTAAATTTAATTTTCTTGATAATGGAAAAACAACTTGAAAATATACAGTCTCACTAGCCAGAGGCAAGAAAGAGTACAAGCCCCAAAATGCATTCTTAAAACCTTGTTGTAATAATTTATATGTGTATATAGCTTCACAGCAGTGTAGAACTGGGCTTGGACAATCCTTGTGCTGATTTCTTCACTTTCTCCTACTTGTCATCTACTAGAGCAGGTGCAATTAGAGATTTAAACAAGTGGTGTGTTAACATTGTCTGATGCAAACTCTGCACCCCTACTCTTGAAGTAGGAAATCTTAACCACCCACTCATTTCTCATGTGCTACCAGAATAGTTTATTTAGGCCCTGCAACCAGGTCCTAAAATCAGATATGGTAAATCCCTGCTCTACAGATACACAGCCATGGAAAAAATGCCCAGACAAAGCACAGTAGGCAAGAGACCTCTGAGTACATGTACTCAAGGAAAATGCCTATGAAACGGGTAATTTAACATTCAAAGATATTTTAAATCGTTTGAGTAATTGGCAATTGCCTCTGACAGGAAGGACAAACACTTTAGTTAAAGCGTTTAAGAGACTAAGTATGTGGCACTTCTCCTCCTTCACAGCTTAGTTTCATGTGACTTGTGTTTGATGTTTGTGTGTTCCTTTAAAATGTGGCACCTTTGACTGGAGGCTTCTCCAGGCTCACTACACATCAGTTCATAAGAAAGCACAAGCACTCCCAGATCAGACAAGAAGTGCCTGAAAATGCAGTATCCAGGGGAAGCCAAAGCATGCTGACCTCCTTCACTGCTTGTCCTGGCAATATTGAACCTACCTAGTGGGCAAAAGGGGGTCACCAGTGCCTGCTTTTTGACTTTCTTACTGTCTTCACATGCTTTCTGCACTGAGTGCTTAAGATCCTGCTGAACTTTACTCCTATTTTTATAGTTCAGTGAGATGTTTTATTTTAAGCACAGAAAGTATTAGTACTTCTAATGGGTATTGGTATTTAATGGATATCGGAGGCTTTCCCTCATGTTGTATTAGTTGTGCCAAACTAATACAACAGGGGAAAAGCCTCTGATATCCATTAAATAATCACGTTTCATTAATCAGTAAAGTGTTCTTCCATGATTCACCTTGATACCATACATCTTTGAGATGTACAGTTAATGGATATGGCTCAGTGGGATGCTGCACAGATCTTTGTGAATCACTGCACTACACAACTGGTTTTATATGGCAGATCTGCACATGCATGTAACAACAGTCAAATATGAGAGAGTGCAAGGAGCTGCAGTTCTCCAAAGAATATAAAATCTCAATGTACAGTCAGCAGTAGATGACCTGGAGAGTGCAGAGTAAAGCAGCACTTTACTGTGTCTTGCACGATAAATTGTATCATACAGAAAATGTGCTGTCACAGCCACACGATCGTGCTTACATCCATAGCAAAATTGTTTGCTCCCCAAGTGTTTTGAGTCTCTTTAAGTGTGACACCAGTAAGCTGTCTTATTGAAACAGTAATAAGATGATTCTATTGGCAAAAAGTTTTCTTCAACAGCAGAATATCTCAAAGCCATTAAGATGTTTGGATAAGAAGTGGTCTGTATGGCTGTTTCATTTCTGACCTGGGTAGCAAGGGAATATGTATGAATGATGGGAGGGGTGGGGGCAGGGGGTTACAACTGCCAGTCAAGTTCTCCTCTTCTTCCATATTCTTGAAAGGACGTCTGGCTGCAGGAGCAAACCTGCTCCCTTCCTATTCCTTGAGACCTCCAAAACCTCACCTACAGCATCATGGCAATCCCAAGTGATACCCAGGACTTAAATATGCTGCATGCTGAGAAAACACCATCCCAGCCCTCATGGCACAAGAAAATGAAGCAGGGTGGTTTTTTTTGGTTGTTTTTTTTTTTTTTGGTTTTTTTTTTTTTGTTACCTGCATCTAGTCATTTTGGTAAAAATTTAGCCATACTACCTATCACAGATGCAGGAACCCTGGAAGGAAGAAGCTTGTGCTTCCAAAGCTGTGGCTATGGCAGTGCATCCCCATGCCTGGATTCCCTTGACCTGCAGTGGCTGTACTACACTTGTCCAGTGGAAACACTCAAGAGACCAGCCCTGCTCAAGAGGGTATTTCCAAGTTTGGCACAGCTGACCAACAAGCAAACAGCCACTCTGCCAGAGGCTGACCTCCCCGGGCAGTCCAAGCCAGGAGGGACAACCCTGTCCTGGGGTACATCAGGCACAGCATCACCAGCCAGGCAAGGGATGTGATTGTTCCGCTCTGCTCTGAACTTGTGCGGCCTCACTTTGAGTGCTGGGGGCAGTTTTGGGAACCACAATATGAGAAAGATATAAAGCTCGTAGAGAGTGTCCAAAGGAAGCCAACAGCGATGATGAAGGAAGGGCCTTGAGGGGAAGCTGTGTGAGGAGAGGCTGAAGGGTCTGCTCATCCTGCAGAGACTGAGGAGAGGCTTCATTGAAGATACAACTTCCTCATGAGGGGAATCAGAGGAGCAGACATGTGGCAAGGGAATGGCCTGAAGTTGTGTCAGGGAAGATTTAGATTGGATATTATTGAAAGATTCTTCACACAGTGTGGGGTTGAGCACTGGAACAGGGAAGTGGTCACAGCACCAAGCCTGACAAAGGACAACAACCGTTTGGACACCACTCTCAGGCACATGGTGTGGTTCCTGGAGATGTCCTGTCCAAGGCGAGGGGTTGATGTCATGGTCTTTGCGGATCCCTTCCAACTTAGCATAGTCGGCGGCTCTGGGGTTCCGAGAAGCCACGCTCCGTGCCGCTGGCTCACGCCGCCGCAGCACAGCGCTCACGGTGTGGGTGCGCCGGCCGCGGGGCCCAGGGCGGGGGCCGCGCTCGCCGCCGCCCCCTGCAGGCAGGGCGCCCCCTGCAGGCAGGGCGCCGCGCCCCCTGAGCCGGCGGCGGCCGCGCCTCCCCGCGGGGCCCGGCGCGGAGCGCGGGGTGGCGCCGCTGCGAGGCGGTGCGGGGGCGGCGGCGGCGGCTCCGGCTCCCGGCGCCAACCGGAAGCGCGGGGGACGGAGCGGGAGACGCGGTCGCGCCGGTTGTAGCCTACCTCGCCGGCTCCGGGATCGGCGCCGCTCGGGTCCCGCCAGCCCGGAGCCCCTCGGGAAAGGTGAGGACGGCGAAGCGCCCCCCGCGGAGGCAGCGCTTGGGCTGGCGGCGCGGTGGGTGCGCATTCGGCTGGGCGGAGGGAGGCGGCGGGCCGGGCCCTGGGTGTCCCCTCCGGGTTTGACGTTCCCCGTGCTGAAGCAACTTCAGAAGCCCTGTGAAGGCAGGCGGCCGGCCTGGTCAGGCACACGGCCTGACCTTGCGTCGCCTCGGTCCCGCCGCGCCGGCCAAACGCCGCCGTGGTCGGCGGCGCCCACGCTTGGCCGCGCCGTGGGACGGGGGTCGGGAGAGCAGCCGTGCCCCGCCGGGAGCGCAGGGCAGCGCAGGGCAGCGCAGCGCAGGGCAGCGCAGGGCAGCGCAGCGCAGGGCAGCGCAGCGCAGGGCAGCGCAGCGCAGGGCAGGGCAGGGCAGCGCAGCGCAGGGCAGCGCAGCGCAGCGCAGGGCAGGGCAGCGCAGCGCAGGGCAGCGCAGGGCAGGGCAGCGCAGGGCAGGGCAGGGCAGGGCAGCGCAGGGCAGGGCAGCGCAGGGCAGCGCAGCGCAGGGCAGCGCAGGGCAGAGCAGCGCAGGGCAGCGCAGGGCAGCGCAGGGCAGAGCAGCGCAGGGCAGCGCAGGGCAGGGCAGAGCGGTGTCCCCCGAGCGACGCCCCGGCTGACGGCCCGGCGCGCCAGAGGCGCTGCCGGCGGCGGCCGTCCGTGGGCGGGCAGCGGCGTCCGGCTGTGGCTGCTGCCTTAGCACCCTGCGCTCCTTGGAGTGCCTTTCACATGCAGCGCACCTGCTGCATTTTGCTGTTGTTTTGGGCTTGAAATCCGTCGGATTGGGATTTGAGATGTGACTTTCATTCCCTCTGTTTTTTTCCCTTTTTTTAAAGTAAGCTGGCGTTCTTTGGTTTTGCTGTGTTTGCTTAAGTTAGCTCGTTTCCAGCAGTATGATCTTTTATTAAGCGCGTGTGTGTGAGCTATCTATCACCCTGTATCCAGCATGCTCTGCTGGGAGTTTTGGCGACAGAGCCTTCGGGAAAGCCATGAATCATTACTTTTTCTAAGTTCCAGAAGCAGAAATAATTTGAAAGCACTGGATTAACTGGGTCACTACCCGAAAACATCATAACTTTCTGCAGGAGGCATGTGGTTAGATGTTTTCAGGACTTTGTCCTGGAATTGTAAGTCCTGTGAAACCTATTTATTTTATCTATCCATAATGTGCTCTGCATACCGGTGGCACTGTGTTAATAATGTTAACCCTGGAGAACCTGGCTCACTGTGAGGGGAAAACAGAAACATGGACTAAACTGAGGCCCAGGTCCTGCAGTCTGGCCTGTGCCAGGACTAAGCTGTGCTGCAGGCCTGGATGCAGGCTTAGCTGCCTTGTCTTTCTTGCGAGTGTACTATTGGCAGGCATCATTTACAGGTGAAGTGACCAGTTTAGGGTTTTCTGAGATAAAATGTTTTTTAATTAATGTGAAATCTTTAAAGTCTTCAGTCTCTGCCATTGACACAATTTGGCTTTAAAATTATTCTTTTCCTCAACTGTACTCAAATTGTTTAGCTGGAGTTGAGCTCTTTTTCTGTAGCAATGGTTATATAAATTAAAATAAAATTAGAAATGTTATTAATGGAAGTTATGCAGAATTCTTAGGTTGTGACAAAGTACAGGCTCAAATGTTATTGAGTCTGTAACTAAGGTAGGCAGAGCTACGCCTCCAGTCTCACTATCTGCGGGACTGCTACTCAGCCTGATTAAGGAAGTTTAGGAGTTGTAGGGGTTGTTGGCTTTATTTTAAGTCATTGGGAGATTAGAGGATTAGGATATATTTAATTTGGATTTGTGCTTGGAGTTTGTTTTCATCTTATCGATCAACAGTTCATGATATGATTAAGGGAGTTTTTTAATTTATAATTTTTTTTCTGCAGTATCTTTTGCAGCTCTATGTCACTAACTCATTTTCTGTTTTCTGTTTGGTCAAGACAGTGGTTAATCATGTTTTGGTGTTTAAGGGTGGGTTTTTAATTGGAAATTATTTTTTTTTTTAATATATATATTTTTAAACTCTGTATAAATATACTGCTGAAAAATCCAGGTTGGTATGCTCAAGGACTGCAGGCCTTGTTGGATACAAAGGATGATTTGGGACTAAAAATGGATGGTCAAAGATCCTGAAAGCAAATGGGCTGTTTTGCCAAATAAGGAAACTTGGCACATTCAGCTGTGTATTTTAAGATAGCACAAGTGTGGTGTGCTACTACTTTATTGGCAATATGTTGGCAGTGTGCCTTCCTGCAAGAAGCACTGAATCCTACTTTGTGGAACCACACAGTAAAGTGAGGGGCAGGGAGTTGCATGTTTGTTTCCCGTAATAAATTACAAAGGCTGTTCCTGCAGTAATTGAATACTTGAGTAGCGTCAGGTGCACGTGCAAGATGAGAGATGCAATTTTCGGTTTCACAGCCACGCACTAAACAAAATATGAGTTGCAGTTACTGTGCAGTCTGTAAATTATTTCCTCCCTTCTGTCTTTATGTCCCTCAGTGGAAGCTCTCTGTACTCTGGGAGCAGTAGCTGAATGACAAACAGAAGGGACTTCTGTTTTCTATGTGGAATAAAGCAGAGTGTTGTGCATGGCAGCACTTCCCCTACATTGCAGTTTGTAGGGAGCTGGGATGTGTTGAGTTCTTGCAGTGTTGCTGTGCTAAGATGCAGGGCAGCCTGCAGCAGGGTCCTGCTTGCCTGGGGGGTTCCCTCGCCTTGGGAGCCTCTAGAGGAAACCACAAACGTGAGACCTTTGCAGGGCCAGGACCTTCACATGGGTTAATCCCCTTAAGTGCTGTAATCGCAAGAAGCCAGTGATGGTGGATGGTTTCCTACACCTGCATCATTGATGTGCTGAACTGAGCTTGTGGTGACATAATGTGACTTCACTTGCTGCAGAGTGACTCTGTGTAATAGTCCTGACATGTTGTATACTATTGTTAAATTATAATTTCAAATGTGAAACACTGTCAAATGCAATTCAGATCTCTTACTTTTTGGTATGAAATGAGCAGCTTCCAACAGCATACTCAAATATAAATTAATATGTAGAAAACAAAGAGCCAGAAGAAGATACAGATGTTGCTGCAAGATTACAAGCTCATGCTAACTATTAGAAATAAAACAGGAAAAGGAAAAAAATTCTTTTACCCCTAGGAATATCCCATAGGAATAACTGAAATAACCAGCAGTTTAATTATTTCCTGAAATACCTGTCATTCACTATTTCTGATTTGTCATGTTTTCATTTAACTGAGAGCAAGAAACAGTCAATGCAGCGTTTCCCTGCTACACAGTGATGGTACTTCAACACCTGAAATCGTGAGTGGTGAAGGAGGGTGTGGGTGCCAACCCCCCCTGAGCTGTGTGCAGGGGAGTTGCTGTAAGGTCCAGGCCTGGAGGGGGTGTTACAGCAGGCTGCTCTCCTGTCTGCAGAAGTGTAAGATGCAAAAAAGTGCCACACATTGTTGGAATGCTGTGCTTGGTTCAGATGCAAGTGGAAGACTATAGTTTAATGAAATGCGTGATGTTTTGTTTTTTTTCTCTTAACTAGTGTTACAAACTCAGATTGTTAAATATTTTTAAAACAGGATGACAAGTTAATAAGTGTGTGTGGATTTGTCACTTGCAATTTTTAATCTAAACAGTTGTTTTCTCAAACATAACACAGACTGATCTTTCTAATTGAGGATCACCTATCTTGAATTCAAAAACATGGAGTAATGTTTAAACAGGTCTGTTGTTTCATCTAGTAAAAGAAAACTAATGCAGGCTGGTTTTAATTACAGATCTCTTACTAAAGAGTGTCTCTTCTAAATCTCCTCTGCTTTCTCTGGAAAAAAAAACATCTGGAACAACCAACATCCAGCATCTGGATGCCAACCAATGAATCATTCTTTAAATAACATTAACTTATTGTATGCCATGTAGCATCTCTACAACTACCTAAAAAGAGGTTGTGGTCAGGCAGGGATGAACCCCTTCTCCCTGACAAACAGTGACAGGACTAGAGGACATGGTCTTAAGATGTATCAGGGGATGTTTAGGCTGGACATGAGGAGAAATTTCTTCACAGAAAGGGTGATTAAACATTGGAATGGACTGCCCAGGGAAGTGGTGGAGTCACTGTCCCTGGAGGTGTTCAAGGAAAGACTGGATGTGGCACTCAGTGCCATGGTCTAGTTGACAAGGTAGCATTTGGTCATAGATTGGACTCAGTATCTCAGAGGTCTTGCCACCTGATTCCTTGTGTGATCCTGTGATCTGCAGCTGGTTGCCTGCTGTAGGTAAATTTGAAACTGAGGTGTTTAAAGAATGAACGATAGCTTCTGCAAGTGCTTGTGTGCCAGACACTGCATTGTGATTCTATGAAAATTGAGATAAAGTTTGAAGCAGTAAGGAGGACCTATCAGAAAAGTACTCATTTGTATTTGTGAAGTGTCTGGTGTGCATGCTATTCTCTGCTAGTGTAATTTTCAGAAATCAAATAATTTACTAGTTTGGATGGTTAATTTGGTGGCTCTGGGTGAACAGTAATGTTAAATAATTTGACAAAGCTATTGAATTCAGATAGTGAAGGCCAGAAATTTCCTTCCTGGGATATGTTTTTCTTTTCACATGGTTTCCTTTTCCTTCTGCCATCCCAAATGCAATGATCTGTTTTCAGCTATTCCCACCTTCCTGTTAAATTTATGGTCTAGTTGGTGCGTATGCTTTTGCCTGTGAGTAACATCACTCTTCTAGCCAATTCTGTTGTCAGTAAGGAAATAATTCACTCGAGTGTGATTACCTGTGTGCATAAATATGTGCAGGGCTGTGGCCTTAAATTGTGAGGTTTTTGAGTTAGGAAGTCGGTCTGTTTTATTTGTCTGTAAAGTGTCCCATATGCTTAAGACACCATGTGCAGAGCATGAACTTGGAGTAACTGCTGGAGTAAACAATGCAAATGAACATTTGTTTCTGAAGATCTGCTAATTAAGCAGCAATGGCAAGGAGCAAAACATTAAAACATCTCTTGGTTTGTAGGATTGACCAATTTCCTTTGAGCTTTCTCTAAGAAAATGTGTGCAGGCTGTGCAAAAGATGACTATGGGATGCAGGAAGTTACAACAGCAACAAGGTTAAAACAAGAACAGAAGGTCAGCAGGACAGTTCAGGCACTTGTATTAGGAAAGAGGCTGAAGAGCATTGGAAGAATGGACTTTATTTCATATCCTAGTGGTAACTCCTGCTCTGACTTGCAGCTCTGGGAAGAGAGCATTCATGTTCCCTCTTCGGGAGCCCTGCGTGCTGGCTGTCAGTGAAAGGCTTGAAGTCTGCTCCTTGCTAAAAAGCTTTCAGTATACATAGTAAAGTTGTCATCGTCTGGTCAGTGTTTTTATTTTTCCTTATGGGTGGTCAAGAGGTATTAAATGAAGCAGGCAGTTTCAGAGAAGGCTCTGTAACGTGTGTAGAAAAGTGTTGATATTATAATCTCTCATTTGGAGAATAGCGGCAGTCAAATAGTGCCAGAAATTCCTGATCAAATGATATCTCAAAATTTTATCTTAGTTTCACAATCAGGAGAGACAGGGGGCAAATAATGCCTTTGTGTATGTCACAGAAGGGACTGGCATAAAGAGATTCTGGCAGTCAGCACTACACAGGTGTGTTTTGGACAACACATAACATGTCTTTTATCTCAAAAATCCCTATGGAATGGAAGTTCCCCAAAGATGTAGTCTATTTTGGTACTGTAATTTACCAGTGAAATTGGATGTGTAGTTTTCACCATCAACCCAAAATCTCTGGCTCTTTTTTTGCTTGTTTTATTAAAACTAATCTTTCATTTTATGCTGATAGGTTTGCTGTCATTAATTACAAGTATAGTAACGTTTTCTGGTAATTAAAACTACTTTGTCTAGGCTGGTGCATCTGAACTGAACCTGCAGCAGCCTTGCAGGTGGTTCTGGAGTATGCTGTGTCCTGCAGTCCCACTGAAGACCTGAGCTTTCTGATTTTGTATCATTAAAAAAAGAAACCTAAAATTAGTCATTGTTCATGCATTTAGGTGATAATGTTTCTTGAAATTCGCTACAGCCATAAGCTTTATCACCGTGAAATCTCGGGGAAGGACGTTCTGTTCCCCTGTCAGCAGATTTGGGATCATCTCTTGAAACTGCCGACACCAGTCTTGGCACAGGCTGCAGAATTTCACATATTGTAACCCAGATGAATTACCCTGTACTTGCGCTTTGTTACAACGTGCAAACAGAACTGAGTCACTCGGGAAGAGAGATTTACCACGGCCAGGTTTTTCCACATCCTTGCATCAAGCGCTCGGACCTCGCCCGGAGCGCCGTTGGGGCGCGGTGTGTGCCCGGGTGCCGCTGCCCGACCGGGTGCGGTGAGCCCGTGAGCCCGGGTGCCGTGAGCCCGGGCGCCGTGAGCCCGGGTGCGGTGTGGCCGTGAGCCCGGGTGCGGTGAGCCCGGGTGCGGTGTGCCCGGGTGCGGTGTGCCCGTGAGCCCGGGTGCGGTGAGCCCGTGAGCCCGGGTGCGGTGTGGCCGTGAGCCCGGGTGCGGTGTGCCCGGGTGCGGTGTGCCCGGGTGCGGTGAGCCCGTGAGCCCGGGTGCGGTGTGCCCGGGTGCGGTGAGCCCGTGAGCCCGGGTGCGGTGAGCCCGGGTGCGGTGTGCCCGTGAGCCCGGGTGCGGTGAGCCCGTGAGCCCGGGTGCGGTGAGCCCGGGTGCGGTGAGCCCGTGAGCCCGGGTGCGGTGAGCCCGGGTGCGGTGAGCCCGTGAGCCCGGGTGCGGTGTGCCCGGGTGCGGTGAGCCCGTGAGCCCGGGTGCGGTGAGCCCGGGTGCGGTGTGCCCGTGAGCCCGGGTGCGGTGTGCCCGTGAGCCCGGGTGCGGTGAGCCCGGGTGCGGTGAGCCCGGGTGCGGTGAGCCCGTGAGCCCGGGTGCGGTGTGCCCGTGAGCCCGGGTGCGGTGTGCCCGTGAGCCCGGGTGTGGTGAGCCCGGGTGCGGTGAGCCCGGGTGCGGTGAGCCCGTGAGCCCGGGTGCGGTGTGCCCGTGAGCCCGGGTGCGGTGTGCCCGTGAGCCCGGGTGCGGTGAGCCCGGGTGCGGTGAGCCCGGGTGCGGTGAGCCCGGGTGCGGTGAGCCCGTGAGCCCGGGTGCGGTGAGCCCGGGTGCGGTGAGCCCGTGAGCCCGGGTGCGGTGTGCCCGTGAGCCCAGGTGCGGTGAGCCCGGGTGCGGTGTGCCCGGGTGCGGTGTGCCCGTGAGCCCGGGTGCGGTGAGCCCGTGAGCCCGGGTGCGGTGTGGCCGTGAGCCCGGGTGCGGTGTGCCCGGGTGCGGTGTGCCCGGGTGCGGTGAGCCCGTGAGCCCGGGTGCGGTGTGCCCGGGTGCGGTGAGCCCGTGAGCCCGGGTGCGGTGAGCCCGGGTGCGGTGTGCCCGTGAGCCCGGGTGCGGTGAGCCCGTGAGCCCGGGTGCGGTGAGCCCGGGTGCGGTGAGCCCGTGAGCCCGGGTGCGGTGAGCCCGGGTGCGGTGAGCCCGTGAGCCCGGGTGCGGTGTGCCCGGGTGCGGTGAGCCCGTGAGCCCGGGTGCGGTGAGCCCGGGTGCGGTGTGCCCGTGAGCCCGGGTGCGGTGTGCCCGTGAGCCCGGGTGCGGTGAGCCCGGGTGCGGTGAGCCCGGGTGCGGTGAGCCCGTGAGCCCGGGTGCGGTGTGCCCGTGAGCCCGGGTGCGGTGTGCCCGTGAGCCCGGGTGTGGTGAGCCCGGGTGCGGTGAGCCCGGGTGCGGTGAGCCCGTGAGCCCGGGTGCGGTGTGCCCGTGAGCCCGGGTGCGGTGTGCCCGTGAGCCCGGGTGCGGTGAGCCCGGGTGCGGTGAGCCCGGGTGCGGTGAGCCCGGGTGCGGTGAGCCCGTGAGCCCGGGTGCGGTGAGCCCGGGTGCGGTGAGCCCGTGAGCCCGGGTGCGGTGTGCCCGTGAGCCCGGGTGCGGTGAGCCCGGGTGCGGTGTGCCCGGGTGCGGTGAGCCCGGGTGCGGTGAGCCCGTGAGCCCGGGTGCCGCGAGCCCGGGTGCGGTGAGCCCGGGTGCGGTGTGGCCGTGAGCCCGGGTGCGGTGAGCCCGGGTGCGGTGAGCCCGTGAGCCCGGGTGCGGTGAGCCCGGGTGCGGTGAGCCCGTGAGCCCGGGTGCGGTGTGCCCGTGAGCCCGGGTGCGGTGAGCCCGGGTGCGGTGTGCCCGGGTGCGGTGAGCCCGTGAGCCCGGGTGCGGTGTGCCCGTGAGCCCGGGTGCGGTGTGCCCCGTGCCCCGCGCGGGGCCGACAGGCCGGCGTGCCCGGCGTGCCTGAGCGGGCGGCAGCCTGGGCGACTGCTGCTGCCGGGCTGTCCACGGGGAAGGCAGCCACGGGCCTGCCTTCTGCAGAGCTGCTTCCAAGGTGTTCCGGAAACGCCAGGCTTGCTCTGAGGAATACTCTTAGTTGTTTCTGTCCCCCAGCTCCTCCTAATAGATTATGCAAACTGCAGCACAGCCTGTGAAATGCGCGTTCTCAGGCTCTTTTCTTCCTGTGGCCTGTGGATTTTACTGTAGTGTGCTTGTGATTATGATTTTGTGGTGACTGAGCATGGGTAAGAAAGTCCATAAATCTTTGGAGCATGTGCATTAATAAAAACTTTTCTCTTCACAGGTTTTGCTGTGGTATATTTTGTCATTATGAGATGTCGTCTACCAGTGCTTCATTTGTGCAAATTAAATTTGATGACTTGCAGTTTTTTGAGAACTGTGGTGGAGGGAGTTTTGGGAGTGTCTACCGAGCCCGATGGATTTCTCAGGACAAGGAGGTGGCAGTAAAGAAGCTGCTCAAAATAGAAAAAGAGGTAAAAGTTTACTTTTCATTCATTGTCTGCTGTGGTAACCACAGAAATAATTTTCTAGTGTTTTCTATCCTCTAGGTAATGCAGGCAAACTGCCTTGAGATTTTTGTTTGTTTAATTACAAAACTCCATAAGCGGCGATGTTACAGTATAGACATAACTAGCAGTCCTAGAGGAGGGGGCTAATTCAAAGCACTGTTGTTTAACCCTTCATTGTTGTTGCCCACTTTTCTTGTTTTGCAGTTCTCCTCTACCTGAGGAGAGCTTGCTGTGCCTGTGGAGCTACTAATTTCCCCTTGATACCACCAGCATGTTGCTGATAGGAAGAGGTAGCGTCCCTGTCATTACCTGATTCCATTTTGTCCTCTTGATGTCTGCTCTGTGGTTCACATCTCTATGTTCACTACAGGCTTAGAGTTGTCTCTTCCCTGCCTGATGAAGATTTTGATCTAGGGCTCCACTAGCTCCTAGTTAGTCATAGCCACATAGTCATAGCTTGTTTTGCAACGAGATAGTTTTAACCCTAACTGTTCTGCCAGTCACCTTCCCTTGGGGTGTCTTGTGACCTGGAAAGGCAGATGGGTCCTTGGCAGTCCTGGGGAAAAAGGCAGAATTAGCTAAGTGCACCTTTAGCAGCTAAGGTTGGTTTGTTGTTTGGTTTTTTTTCAAAGCTTTTTAAATTTGCCTAAAAGTCCTTTTGACCCCTCAGCTTCATATAGTTTCAGCAGAGATGTGGTGTATGTGGTCCTCACAGAGCTCCAGTCTGCCTGCTGGTCAGCACCACCGATGGAGCAGTGAGCACAGCCCAGTGTAGTGATGGACAGCAGAGTTAGTGGACTGTTGTTCCATCATGACTGTATGTAATGTCTGTACAGTCTCCTCAGACTATTGTAGGAAGACAGTTACAAGCTGGAGGACAGCAGAGCAGTGCTAGGCATAATAGACTTAGTAAATAATCAGACACCAAAGTAAATCCACTGAGGCAGCAGCCGAGCTGCCATGATTGTGTCATGCTTAGTGATGTAATAAGCATGTTTGATCATGATTAAGCATGTTGCTTGTTAAAATAATGTAAAAGGATCTCAAGATTTTTCTAGGACAATGGAAGATTTATACATTCTGTCCAATGTCAGTTTGTGCTGTTCTCTTTTATTTTTACTAATTGTTAATATCAAAAGATACATGAAAAGTAAAATTTGTGCTATGCAGTATCAGTAGTGTGCTTCTTAAAAATAACCTGGCTGGCAGGTCTCAGCAGGGTTAGTGAAATACCTTTGTTGTACATGTGTGTTTCTGAAGGAGTTAACACCTGTATGTGTGCTAGACCTGTTGTTATGTACTTAAAGCATTTTTTGAAAGTAAATTTAAAACCAATATTAATATGTCTTGTGATGGCATAAAACTTAATAGAATGGGAAAGGATGGAAGAAGGAAAATCCTGTGTATTGCTTGACACAGTTGGATCATTCAACAAAAATAATTTTTTTAAGACAGTGCAACACAAGCTTAAGCTTGGAGTAGCAAGGAACACAGGCTTTACAGTAGGAAAAGGAAACCATATGCCAGAAAGAGCTTATAATAATGTAAGGGTTTATTTAGGGATTAATGAAGACTTGCAACTCAGTAAGAGTCCATATCATGGTGCAGTTAGGCAAATTAGGTTAATTGCTTGGTATATGCAAATCAGGATCAAGTAATTTGTAACAACCAGGTGTGCTTTATCTTGATATATAGCACTGGGAAAATTGTTGTTAGGCATATGTGGTTCTGTTCTGTTTAAAAGAGTGTCAATGAGCTGTAAAAGCAGCCCAAGGGAATCTGCAAAACACAGAGTGGAAAGTTAGTAAGAATGGGGGTGTCAAGAGGAGGTGATGAATATCATCCATCAGGATGAGTTGACAGAAAGGGAGCAAGTGCCTTCCATCATGAATTTGTTTATTTTTCTTCGGACTGGTTATAATTTGCAACTTAAACTAGACAAGACAGGTTATGGGAACAGCTTGGTATGGGCACTTTCTCTTGAAAGTTTTCTGGAAAAGCAGCGGAGAGGCAAGTGGTGATGCCTTAAATAAGTCTGACAAGCTTTGGCAGAACTTTTCTGTCAACAGCCTTAGAGAATTTAAAAGTAAGAGCCTACATACAAAAATTGCATTTTCATATGGAGAAAATGATGGGATAGTTTCATCTAGTGCAAAAAGTTATTGCAAGAACTAGTGCTTCAAATCTGTAGCCAGAAAAATTAGAATGGAAAGAAAAGCACAAATTATCAGGAGTGAGGATGAGTAACACTTGGCACAGACTACAAATGAAAGGAGTGAAGATGGAGTATCCTTTTCATCTGTCTTCTCACTGAGATCTCTTTTTAGACAATTGTTTTTGTCCAATTGTTGAGCTCAACACAGGAGCATTTTGCTGAAGTATAGTAGCCTGTGCTGCACCAGAGGCCAACTTGGTGGCCAAAAGGTCTTCTGACCCTAATGGCTCTCACATGTATACATATGTAGCATCTTCATCTGAAGTGATGACAATAATGAATGTCTGTGACTGAACTGCACTGAAGTCATGGTGAATTAATGACTCTTCTTATATCAATACAAAAATAACTTGCTGTAACTCTTGTGTGTCTGTTTAGTAGGTACTTGGATGCACTTAGTCCAGAAAACTAATTATTCTGTGCATTTGGACAGTGCTCTCAGGCACTCTTGGGGATGGTCCTGTGTGGGGCTGAGAGTTGGATTTGATGAACTTTGTGGGTCCCTTCCAGCTTGGGATAATCTGAGATTCTACTCTTTCTAGTTTATTTGGAAGGAAGTGTCCTTTTATCTCCATGACTGCATGTCTTATAGTTCTGTTAACTGCTGCCAATAATCCATAACAACTGATTAGAGGGAAAACATAGGAGGGTTGTGAAAAGCTTGCTCAGAGGCATTTCATGCTAGCCAAGTCCAAGGGAGCAAGCCAAGTCAATAGAGCTGTGGTATCATTCTGCAAATATGTTGTATCTATGTGTAATTTTATTAAACAAGCCAATCACAACCAGCAAATATTGTGAAGGTTTTATATTAGCCAAGGGGTTAACAAGTTCTAACATGTGAAACAAAGCAATTTGTGTTCCAGCATAGCATACTAGAATATGTGCTTATAAAAACTTACAAATACTTGGAAGAGTGTTGCTTAGACAGATTGCTTTGAAACTCTTTGAAATCTGAGAAATACCTCTGCAAGGCATTAACTTTTTTTTTAGACAGGCAATAAAATGCAGCTTTGTGGGAAGAGATGCAGCTTTGTGTGTGTATGTGAAAAGATACACGTAAACAGGTCTGCTAGGAAGAAAATATATATGCTACAAGGTCTTGGTTAGAATATCAGATGTGAAACTGGACAGGAATTGTGCTGATTAAGTAAAACACAGGAACATGGCCTGAGTGATTAAATAGCAGCAAAACAAAGATTAAGCTGCCACATCTAGTACAACCACTATAGTGGTCTTAGGTTTAAAGTAGGAAACAGGAGTTCCTAGTGAATTGTTTTATAGAAAATGAAGCTGTCGGCATGATATTTATGATGCATTTGGCAGAGTGTAGGATCCTGTAGCAGGATCAGTCCTTTTGCCCTGAGTGATAATTGTATCCACTCAGTGAAGAAAATTGCACATCTACTACTCTGGAAGTTATTTGGCATTTTTGTGAGGGATTTATATGAGTTATTAGATAAACCCGTAATTTGGCTCCCACTGAAATGAATGGGAGAGACTGGAACCAGGGGCCTTATTCTGCAAATTGCTAGCCGTTCTTTTGACTCCGTTATCGGAGCAGATAACTGCTGGATGAAGTGTTACAGATGTTGTTTTATGCCTTGCCACGATTGCTTTTCACTGAAGAGCACTCACTTCCTTTGATTGCCCATTTCTGAAGTTTACCTGTTATTTGTCATTGCTTTTGAGGGCTGTGCTATTGGTGGCAGCTTGTTGGCAGCTGGTGTATGGAGTGTGGTTCCTCACCAGGTGGTTTGTTGGAATTTCATGTGAAATTTGAATTTCATTTTAATACCACAGGTCTTTGAAAGTACTCTGTGGTCCATAAGCTGTCTTCATTCTATTAGTGGGCAGTGGTATTGCTTCAGCCATTGCAATCAGGGTACTTGGGTACAAGATTACTTGATTTCATACAGTACATGTGTTACTGGACTCCTTCAGAATGCTGGCAGTGGTCTGTGCAAACTGCAGGAGAGTGGTGCGGAAAAAATCCAGTAAAATGTAATTGTAATCTTACTGGGAAATACTTAGTTCTGTTAGTTCACCAGAAATATTTAACTTGTGGATAGAAGTTAAATTGAGTAGCACTAACTATGCATGCTTTGTTCAGTCGTGTCTGTAGTGCACTTGAGTTTATGAGACTCGAAAATAAAGACATGCTTTCTCTGGTTTTGATGCTGTACTGCCTGGAGTCTGACTACCATGGAAGTTAATTTTATATTGTTGGGGTTTCTTTTATGTAATACATGTGTTGTAAGCTTTAGGGGATATTTTAATGCTTCATAAAAATTTTCATATGGCGTATAATGCAGCTTGTTCACTTTTTTGATTTTTATGATCCACTTCTGGAAAGGACTGTCCAGAAGGCATAGATTGGGCTTGTACCTTCTGAAGGGGATGAGTTAAGTATAATCACATGGATGTCATTGGACTTACCTCATTCACGTTTGTAGTGCTAAAAGAGAGCATGTGATAATTTTTATGTGGGTCATGAGAGTAAGGACTGGCAATGGTTTGCAACAGTAACAAGAGAAAAACAACAGAGTAAAAGCAAAGCAAAACAAACTGAAATTGATACTTTAGCCCTGACAGGACTAAAAATAGTAGATGATCTTTTTCTTTGTAGTTTGTAGCTGGTATGGGTGCTCTGGTGCCAGCCTAAAATGACTCTCCCACTGGGTCCTGGCTGTAATGAAGGGCAATTTCTATGCTCTATTAATATTTTATTAGCTCTTTCTAGGAGCTTCTACTCCCTTACCTCTCTCAGGTCTGAGTCAGCAAGCATTGATAGTGATGAACACTGAGTGTGTGCTGTATGAAGTTACGAAGGGTGTGGGAATCAAATATATGAACTTTCCAGGGATATCTCCACCTATACTTAAAAATTACAAAGTTCACAGTAAGTGACCTCATGGGAACCCATCCAGCCCCATATTCATTCAAAGAACAGAATCAGAGAATCAACTAGATTGGATGAGACCTTGTAAATCATCAAGTCCAACCTGTGACCTAACACCACTTTGTTAACTAGACCGTGGCATTGACTGCCACATCTGGTGTTTCCTGAAATATCTCCAAGGGTGGTGACTCCACCACTTCCATGGGCAGCCCATTACAATGCTCAGTCACCCTTTCTGTGAAAAACTTCTTCCTGGTGTCCAGCTTAAACTTTCCCTGCTGCAGTTTAAGTCTCTGTCCTATTGCTAATTGCTGGGAGAAGAGACTGACCCTCACCTGGCTACAACCTCCTTTCAGGTTTACTGCTATGTGGTGTTTGCTGATAAAAGGAGATTAAACTGTATTTATTATACCAGAGGAGTGTCTTAAAATGTCTTCGTTTCTGTTTTACAGAGTGGTTATTTTGCAAGGTTTTCTGTTAGGGGTTTTTATATATTTTGGTAAAGGAATTGGCTTAGAGCACTCCTCTTGGTGCTGACTAGGGTATTCTCAAAAGGTATCAAGAGTATACTTAGAACCCCTTATAGACTGGAAGTTGTCAAAATTACTTCAGATGCTCCAGCTGTTGTATATTCTGTATCTTGCAGAATAAATAATTTTGGATAGGACAGACTTCTGCAATGAATCTGACTTACTCTTTACTTGCCCTATTCTTGGCTTTCATTCAAGGGGTAATTTTCTGGAGGACTTTATTTTCTAAATGAGTGTTCTATTTCCAGGAGTCAAGAAAGTCACTGCATGAATTTTTCTTAGTGGATGCTTTTGTAAGACTATGTTGTGTCATGGCATATGTGTTGTAACCAAAATACTGTCCAAACCCCATATTTGGGAGACACCAGTGTAATGAAAGATGCCAGAATACAATTATTCTTGCCTAGAGCAGGCTTTAGTTTCATTTTGTCTGTTTTAAGAAACTTCATTCCTGTGTCTCTTCCTCCTAAAACAATCACAGAAACACAGGAATCCAGACATAGAAAAGAATTTGTCTGTATTTTGTTATACTTTATTGTAGTGGATTTTTTAAACTCATGTATTTAAACATTTTTATATCAAGTTTTTCATTAAATGAGTAACAGCTTGAGAGTTACCTCATATAAATAGTGAGTATTTGTAGTACAAGTTGTGTGGTTTACTGGGTTTTTTTTGACCAGCTCAATTTGAGATTCTTACACTGGCTTGTATGTATACTTTTATTTTAAATCAAGGCAACTTTGGGGTTAATTTGATACGGACATCAGCTTCAGTGAAACTGGTGTGTCAGGGCCCACATTGGCAGTATGTGGCTTCAAAACGTATTTTGAATCAGTTGAGACATAATAACTGTCTGTGGTGTAAACCATTAGATTTTGTACTAAAATTGTGAAGGGACAAGTGCGCATGTCCTCTGGACTGGTGGCCAGTGTTGAACTGTTGCAACATAAACAAATTTGATTAACAGATAAATTATTAAGCTAAGATGCACATGATATGTCTGTTGCTTCCTTTTGCTTGTCTTTTGAATTGCCTTAAACTTTGTAAGTGAGAAGTGAAACTACCTTCCATGTTCTGCTCATTAGTTTGGTTGAGTCACAGGAAATTACTGTGTGCCTGATCCCTGGGTTAGGAATATCTCTAGGATATCTCTTGGACCCTTTTATCTCAGTTATCTTCAGTCTTCAATTTCAGTGGTTTGCTTGTTTTCATTTGGGTTTTTTTTCAGAAGATGCAGCATCTGCAAGTGAACAAGTTTTTGTGCTGGTTTCCTACAAATTATGATTAAATGTTGTTTAGAATAGGGAGAAAATGTCTGATTGTTTAGGAAACAGTCTTTGCTGTCCACAACATGTAGCCTGTTAGGATATTCTTAAATACTCTTTACTTTCCAAATTTGTTTACTTCCATTGCATATTGTCTTAAAAATTTTTCTATCGGTTTTAAGTTTTTGTTTGACAGTGGGCTGCTCTCATTTCCAGTAGGTTCTTAGTTGCAATTAAGGGCATTTTTCCTAGGGTGATTTAGTTTGTTTGCTTGTTTCTTTATGTTGGGTTTTTTTTGTGGTTGTTTTTTTTTTTTTTTGCTGTTTGGTTTTTTATTTTCATTTTTAATATTTCTCTAGATATGTTTCTTCTGTTTCAGTCTTCTTTTTACATGCACTCTGTTGTTACTTACAATTTGGAGGAGAGGTTGTGGTGCTTAGTTTTTTATGCCAGCAACCCTTGACATCAAATGGCAGCTCTTTTGTTTCCCCTCCCACGACATTTTCTGACCCTGAACTTCTGCTGAAGTGATTAACTGCAAAATTGTATTCTTGAATATTTAAGCTGTCCTGAAGCTTTGCTGTGGAGATCTCACGGATACAGAAGAAATCCTTTTTTCTCAGAGTGCTGTTTTAGGCTGTTGCAGGCTCAAGCAATTGAGGATTGGTTTAAGATAGACTTATGTAGACATTTATTTAACTATATGGTTTTCTTAAAACAGTGTTACAAGTAGAAAATCACAATGACAAGTGAGTGGTAACTTGAGAGATGATCAGTGATTGCATGTTTGAGTCTTACGTGATTTCAGGGACAGCTAACAATTAAAATGTCTGTGACCCACATGTAAATTTGTTGGTGTTGCAATTCCTGGTGATGCTGTTTAAATAACTTGCACTGACTGCAGCATATAGAGTGACAAATTGTTTCTGATGATCCCAGAGTACTCTTGAGGTGAGTGGAAATGTTGTTTGAATCTGACACAGTTTCTAGGTTGTTGCACGCCTGTGTGATGGGTCAGATGAAGTCAGAGACCTGTGCTGGAGTTGATGTGATCTGAGTCTGGGACCAGTAGGCCATTTTCCACAGGAGTATTCAAGGCTGAGCATAGGGGCTGCAGTCTCTGGCTGGGTCCCCAAACTACCCACCCCACACATGGTGGCAATGGAATTTTGAACAAGGTGTTTTGGGCAGAGGGCAATAAAATTCCCTATAGAACTAGATAGGCCCTACTTTACTTCCTTTTTTTTTGTTTTTTAGTCCTTAATTTTAAACTGGCTGCGTGCAGGTTGCATAAGGGTCTGGGGCGCAAGTTTTCACTGAAAACAGAGTTGAAGAAAAGAGAAAATATAACCTAACTTGGATGCAAGCATCAAAATCAGTCTTTTTTAATGTAATGACACAACTAAGACTATAAAAGTTATTTCATATTTACCTATTTCCACTTACTAAGGTGGTGATAGAGAAAGTTTCCTTTTTAAGAGTATAATATAAACAGTCATGGTGAAACATTCAGATATGTTTATGTTAGCTGGAGGCTGCAGAGGAGCCCAGAGAACAGCTTCAACATTAACTCTTACTTCTATACTCAGTTAATTGCACTCACACACCAGGGAGATGAAGCCAACAAGGTCACAGAGCTGTACTTCTGATCCAACTGCCTCCAAACTGCCCTGTTTGTCTTTTTAAAAGTTTCAGCTGTTGCAATTCAGCCACTGGGGAAAAATCCTAGTTTAATAAACTAAACATGTTTGTTTATTAGATTAATGTTTAGACAATCTGCATTCTGCATAATTTCAATTTAAGAAAGTCAGCTCCACAGGGAAACTGGGTGTCTTGCACACAGGAGGGGCCCCTTATGGGTGTATGTCCTTGGCAAAATAGGGCCTGGCCCTTGGATGTCATTGAAGGGGAACAGTGCCACACACCTACCCACTTATCTTCTGCCTCTGGTTGCTTTTTTTTTTTTTTTTTTACTCCAAAACTCCTGAAAATTGAGGTTCCTAGTGGCTAAATGGTGAAGGCGAGGGAGAAAAAAATTGTGTTATGATAGACATGACTGACCAAATAGCTGTAGGCACCTGATTTTTGTGTATTGGGTACCTGACTTACCAGTAGCCACATCAAAAATAAGTATGGCTTGTAAAATCCCTTGAGCTGTTGTAGGAGAAGTGAGGAAGCTCTTGGTAGACACCAGAAGATGAGATGCATTTGCTTGTACCAAGTTGCTCTTGGACGGTGGGATAACCAAGACAGGCATGCAGACTGGGCGGGTGGCAGTCTTTCAGTGAAAGCTGAGGCGCTGTGCAAATTATTATCTGGCAGAAGCAGAATAGGAGAGATGAATGAGTAGGTTGTTCTGGAAACTTGTTAAAATCAACTAGTTGCACCCTCAAGTAGATGAGTAACATTTACTGAGAGGTTATCTTTTCATCTTGGAAGAATTGTACAGCTGAAAAAGTGTCATGCAAAAGTGTTATGTGAAATAGAGGGGGGAAAATGTGCAGAAATCACTTCTTGTCTAATCTTGTAACAACTTTAATTTTAGTAATGTTAGATGCATTTGAGGCAAACCTTTGGAATATGAAGGCTTATAAGTGGTGATTGGTGGGTTTCCATTTTGTGAACTGTGTACTTTTAGTCTCCTAAGCCAAGGCAAAGGCTTTTTGACTTCTCTGTGATATGTCTTGTATGCTGAGGGTGCTGTGTGTGATGTAAGTATGGAACAACAGATGGCTACAATTTGGAGATGTTGAATTCCTCTTTCTTTTGGATGTTGCCTTGCTATTACCCCTGTAAGAGTTTGCGAGAGCTCTAAAGGCAAATGCAAGGTCCAGATCCCACTCAAAAGTCCGCACGTGTTGGAGTTCTGCTCTTAACTTTCGGGTTCTCGGTTGTTTTTGTATTTGCGTTTTATTGTAAAGTCATCTCTCAAAGCCAGTGTCTCATCTGTCCTGTGCAAAGTGCAGAAGTTGGCAGTAATGTGGTTTCTGGCACTGTGTTCTCAGTGATTTACTCTGTTCCCATTGCAGACCGATATTCCCTGTAAGTGCTATAATTCTGGAAGGAGTCCAGCAATTTTTCGCTGACTGGGAATAAAGCTCATTCCTAGGATCAACAAGATCCTTGTTTTACTTAATAAATTTGAAACCTGCAGTAAGAAATTTCCTGCCTTTTCATTCATATGATTCTGCACTATACTGTGAGAAGCAGGATATTCAGTGCCTGTTACAGCTGTTAGTGAGATGAATGTGAAGTAACAGCACTAACAGGGTGCCTGACTCAAGAAATTCAGGGTGACTGACACTTGATTCTGCAGCAACATTGGCATCAGCTGTTAGCTCTGGCGACATGGTCATTGCCTTGAAATTGTGACCTGAGTTTCCTTTTTGAGAAATGAAGAACCTGCAAACCCACTTCAAAGACCAGGGCAGCTGCTTTGTTTGTCTTTTAAAAATCTGTATTTCTGCCTTTTTGCTTGGTCAATGTTTAGAGCCATGTAAAAAGTAAATGTGACATGGGGAATGAGATCCTGCAGCTAGAGCTCCGTTATAATTACATATTCAACCACAGCTGCACAAAGGAAAATGAGAGTCCCTTTTCCTTTATGTACCGTATTTCAGCTTTCCCTTAGGTTTAAATTGGCGTTTTGGGCTATACTCGCTTGAGCCACTGAAGAGCTTATCAGAAAAGGAAGGAAACAGGGGGAGGGAAAGAAAGATAGATTTCCAAATGACAAGCGTTTGAATAGTCAGAGTTCAATCCCTAAAACAAAAAGTGGAATCTTTTTTTTTCTAAATAATGTGCTTTACAGTCTCACCTCTCATCTTGAGAAACATAAAAGAGCAAGTAAAAGAGATGACCCAAATGACAGAGTCCTTTGAAAGGAGAAATTCAGCTGTTTTGAACACTTACAATCAAAGGAAGTGGTTTCCCTAATTACATGAACTATGTGAAAGCTCTCAGAATAGCTCTTCCACCCCAGGATTCCTTGCACTTTAGAAGTTTGCATAAAAGCTCACATGGAGAATCAGATGCAAAGTGTTTGATTCAAATTTTATTAGGCAGAAGTGAGCATACATTCCTATCTCTAGGTTTGACAGCTGCTTGGGTTTGGACCACAAGCCTGGGTTTGATGGATTTCAGTCCTATACTTAAATCTTTCACTCTTCAGGTTCTCTGGTGAGACACCCCTATCGAGAAAAGTAGAATTGAAAAAAATGGAGAAAGGATAGAGGGATTTCTTTGTGAGCTTTCAGTTTAGGATTCTTCACCCTGATTAGGCTGTTCATTGTTATGAAAACCCCTCCATGTACACAGCTTTTATGAGGAATTTTGATTCCTCACATTTTAAAGAAATTTAAAGGTGTATCTTAAAATATACATTTGGAAGAATTGCAATCTGAATTCTAAAACTTTAGTATTATTCTAGTACCACCATTTACTTAAATCCATCAAAATTCTGAATTCAGTAGAGACTTTGAACAAAAAAGCAATATATTCAAAAGACTATTACACTTTGTGGTTTCTTTTTGTACGTACACCATAATAAAGGTATGTTAGTCTAAACTAAACAGTGAGGACACAAGAAAAGATGCAGGACTCTTCTAAAGGCTTAAGATCTCTGCTGCCATCCCTGAGGCTACAATATGGACTAATTAATGGTTTAAATATATAAAAATATTTGCAAGGTTTGCAGTAATACGCAAGACCATCACCCTTGCTTTGCTCAAAATAGTCTATTCTCCCCTGAGAGCTAACTACAGTA
The DNA here is from genome assembly GCF_050655825.1 of Lonchura striata. Classification (NCBI taxonomy): domain Eukaryota; kingdom Metazoa; phylum Chordata; class Aves; order Passeriformes; family Estrildidae; genus Lonchura; species Lonchura striata. Next base: position 20,957,595 of record NC_140709.1, read on the forward strand.
ATTATATCCAGATTTGGTAAAGACAGAGATAATTGATAAAATGGACCTTGAGGAGAGATCTAAAAACTCTTCAAAGTGCAACAATTCAAACTCAAAAAGGAAGAAAGGCAGGAGGATTATGACAGCCTTCTGCATGTATGGAATCAGCCAAACCTTCTTTGTAGTAACACAATATGCCAATCGCAAGATACCACTAACTTTTTTTCCTGCCAGCTCTGGTGGGTTTTTTCTCACTCTCTTCCCAGGCAAAAGGAAGGACTTTACCTGGAATAAGGGAATTGTCTCCTAGAAGTAAACACCCTCAGGAGGCCAGTGGTGTTGCAAGTAAAGTGTACCGCAGAGTAGCAGCACATGTAGAAAGGGAAGGCAAATGTCGCATAGCCATATAGCTGTGACAGGATGGAAAAGAGTTCTTACTGTGTCTTCTAGAGTGGTGTCTCAGGCAGCAAGGCTTTACTAGAGGATGATTTTGCTTGGTTGAAGGAGAATGCTTGAAGTCATTCCAGCCTTGCTTGACTGGAAGGCATGAAAAATTACATCTGCTTGTGTCTGATTCTTGATAAGAGTCAGTTTCTTAGGCAAGGGTTTTGGTATGTCTGGCACTGGAAAATGGGAAGCTGTGATGCTGTTATTCTTCCACACCAAAGGATCTGTTGCAGATTTAAATGTACTTTGTGCCACCAAAACATCATGGAGCTCCTGGGCCTTGAATCCAGCTTGTGAGCTCAGTTCATTGCACTGAACTTTGCTAATCTAATCCTTGTTATGCTTGGAGCATAAATCAGTTAGTAGTTACACAAAGACCTACAGGCATTGCTGGAATAGGAAGAGATGCAAGTTCACTCTGCTGCTCTCAGATTCAGATTGGAATTGTCATTAGCAGTATCATGATGCCTTCTTTCCAGCTCTTTAGGTACAGCCCAGGAGAGAGGTTTTGTTGGACTCTGCACATGATCCTGGTCCTGAAAGTTCCTGTGGTCCCATATATATACAGTTCCAGGTTCCACTTCATTTATTGCAGGTCCTCGGCAAGCACAGCGGTTGAGGAAGTAGTGCAGGTCAGTGGTTTTGTAACCACAGAATAGATGATCTTAATTTTGTAACTGGCCTTTCAAATGTTATTAATTTCCCATTAAGTATGTGTGATGTTCCTCTTGTATCAGTAAGTGCAGACCTGGGTGGTGGTTACAGTACCTCTGGACGTTCTTCCATGGCTTTGGGGAAAGAACTGGTTAGAGATATTGTTTCAATGGAGAAGGGCAATGAGAAATGAGACTTTTGACTTAATTTGATATCCTGTAGTAGCACAAGAACCCCTGTGAGTTCAGTGCTCCCTTGTAGGTCTGCAGGACTCAAAGCAACTGTCTTTGTAGGTCAGTCTGTAGTCTCTTCTAGATAGGTTCTCCTGGATTTCCACTTTTTGCAGAGTTCAGAGATACTGGTATTCAAGTTATTAACTTTTAAAAAATGTATTTTGAGGCTGCACATTTGTATTCCTATATAACAAGGATTAGAAATAAAATTGTTGTTATTGCCATATCTGTGTAAGCTGAGAGCTATAAAGCTGCCTAGATAAGATAGGGAGTTCCGTGTACAAGAAATTCATCACAGAAAAGTAAGGGAAAAGCTGAAGTTACATGTCAGAAATATATAGTAGAATAATACTAAAAAATGTGGCTGTATGACACTAAGAGCATTTTTTAAAATATTGCTGTTTTTTCACCAACATTTTTATCTTGGCCATTGTTTTACTTGAAATTTTTTAGTTCTAATGGAAAAAAGATTGAGCTACCATAAAGGCAGCATGAAGAATCCCAAGAAGAAATAAAGACTGGGCCCATGTTTCATAAAGATGAAAGCTTAAAATTTGATGAATTTTATATATAATTTTATCTAGGTTTTTGGTTTTTTGTTTTTTGGTTTTTTTTTTACCATTCCTGTCCAATAGAAGTAGCATTTGAACCAAGTTTCTAAGTAAAATACAATTTTTGGTCTTAAGCAAAGAGTGATTTTCCTGAAAAGCAGGTGGAATTTACCATGATTCATGCTGGATATTTTGGACAGTTTCACATAAAACTGTGATGTGTGTCATTCAGATAATGGTGACAGCTCATTTTCCTGAAAACCTCAGATTTGTGAGGTTGTGCTTTGGGGTAGGTGAAAGTCACAGAAAAATACCTCTCATCCATGGAGAACTCTCATTCACTTCAGCAGAGTGCCAACATCTGTAGTTGGCAACTACTTTGCTTTCTTTTTATGGCTGCTGATCACAGCTGTAAAGTTTCTGTTTTGAAAGCTTTTTTAAGTTAGGTGGACTCCAGGTAGGGAACTATTCATACCTTTTCTGCAGGGGCAGCTCAGTTTTGAGTGACAGCTGGGGAGAGAGAGCCTTGTGTAGAGCTCTAGCAGCCCATGTGGAAAACAAAACCTTGTGATGTGCTGTTTACATATAACAGGTAACACATTTACAAGTTAAGTGTTTTTTTTTCATAAGGATGAGCTCAAGCTGCCTGGTTGAGTTACATTTTCTGGAATTATGACATTCACTAGGATTCCAATACAAGGGATTCCCATCAAGTGTTATCTCTGTCATTAGCTATCGGAGGTTTGATTTATCCATTCTAAGCCAGGCTTTAAGTGAGTGTTCATCAAGAACATGATGGGTTTTTTTCCCCATGGTTAAATTACAGTTTTCATTATTAAGATGAAAAAATACTTCATTGTAAAGATTGTAGCTGCTTTACAGGAGTGGATCGGGATGCATAAGTACAGCTGTTGCTGTCTCTGTTGCAGTCTATGCTAATTGTTCATCAAAAGCCACTGTACAATGAGATTTTATTTGTTCTAGGTTGTCTTATCAAGATTCCTTACAAATACCTTACAGAGCTCAGAAAAATCACTGCTCTAGTTTTATATGTATGGCCATAGCTCCTGGAGAATGGATTCGTTTTGCCCATCACTTTCATACCAAAATGCCTTTCCAACAAGGTGCTCGTGAAACTTACAGTGACTTCCGTCTCAAAAATAATTTCCTTGGATATTTTTCCATTTGTTGGGTCTGGAATGATCCCTGTGTTGTATATTAGCCATGCTATCTTCTCACCTGGGGAGTATGCCTGGAGTCAAAGTTTCAAGTTTTGTTACTCTGTTGAATTTTTGGAACGTTGAGGATTTTGTTAGTGCTCTCCATACTCAAAGCCAGTTTGTCTTCAAAGTGATTGTGAGTAACTTGGAAAATTTCCCAACATTGAAAAGAGAAATGATGATTGCTGAAAATAAAGAGCTCTATGGGAGCTCAGGTATTTCAGCCCTGCTCTTTAGTCCACTCATCTCCTGTTTCTACTCAGTTGCTGGTGTTGCTTTGCAGCTGGAGGCAGCTCAGTACTCCAAATCTACCCAAATTAAAAATTACAAATATTGTGAACATTGCTCATTTCTAAACTCTTACACACAGTTTATGCATGCTTAGAATGTTTTGCTTTATGTGAGTAACAGTGGTGAAATCCAAACTAAACTTGTTCTTGACAGAATGCTCATACAATCTCCTGTTGTATGCTGCAAAATGTAACAGTCCTGTGGTTGTATTTCTACTTGAAATCTGTCTGAAAAATGAGTTATTTTTTTCCATAACCTTTGTGGTTTTTGTTTGTTTGCATTTTTTTGTAACTGGCCGTGTAAATGTAACATAGAATTTTTTCTTACTAAACATTCTGTAAGGATTTTCTGCACAAAGTGCCTCTGCTTAGTTTTGTCAATCTGTTAGCAGCCTCTTCTCTCACAGATAGCAGGTTTTTAACAGTTCTCATGAGGAAAACACCATGATCCTGCAATTTCTTCGTTAGTGCTGTGTGGGCTCCATGTGGCCCATGTACTGATGGTGGTCAGAGGGAGGATTGAGCCAATTAGCTTGTTCTCATTCCCTCTTACTGCACAAGACAGACGGTCTGCTGCCGTATCACAAGGAGAAAGCCACTGTGATTTGAGAGGGACTAGCCTGCTTATCATGGGCTGAGCAAGCCTTTGCAGTGTTTCAACAGTGTTTCAACATTCCAAATTTGCCAGCTAGTGCTTTGAATCCCCTAGCCTTCAAATTATGCATAATATACCAAGTCCTGTGCAAAGGTTGCTATAAAGAACTATAGTAGAGTATAAAACTCTGTTTTCTTTTCAAATGGTCAATATCCAATACATTTTACTGATAATAAATCCTATGGTGTTGCATAATGCAAATTCATTATTTTAAAGGAAATTTCATAAGATGGGGTGAGCCTAGAACAGAATACAATAAATTTATGTCCATATTCCTTATCTGTGGTACATTATGATAGTTTAACAGACATGAGCTGTCTTGGTAATGGGCTTTTTATTTCTTCAAGATTGTAACTTTAGAATCAATACAAGGTATTTAAAGTGTGTGGTTCTATCACAGTATCTCCAAAAATGAGATTTTTTTTTTTTGTGATATACACCAGTGGATTTAAAATAATAGTAAAATTATTATACAGCAATAAGAATTTATTAATTTCCTGTACATTTCTACTTTTAGTCTCTAGGATTTTTAACAGTGTAGGACATAATTTTGGATGCAGATTTGATGCTTTGAAAGATTTGCTCAATCAAAATGCTTCAAAGTACAAATTTTTTACATCATTGTAGATGTACTTATGAGAATTTAATTCTGTTATTTACAGAAATGCTGGTGACATCAATGTGAGAATGTAATTTAACTCTTTTCTCTGTGTTTTAAGAAATAGGATACTGTTTCCTAATAGAGCCTGAATATAGAGGCTGTGTTGTAAATGCTGACAGTTTTAATATGTAAATGGCCTACAGAAACCAGCTTTTTTCTGGGATAAGTTATCATCTAAATGAATACTAGAAAAAAGCCCAAGCTCATACAGCTTTA